>NC_135963.1:35598947-36223947 GCF_053455715.1 Rhinoraja longicauda | reverse complement strand
AAGCCAATTAACCGATAAACCTGCACGTCTTTGGAATGCAGCAGGAAACAAAAGTACCCAGAGAAAACTCATGCGGTTCCAGGGAGAACGCACAATCTCCGTACGTCTGGATTGAACCTGGGTCTCTGGTGCTGTGAGGCAACAACTCTACCATGATGCCACAGTGCTGCCTAAAGTAGCCTTGTAGCATTAGTTGTAACATTATATTCTGCACTCAGTTTCCTTTCCCTTTTGGCACTACATGTTGCACTGGTGCATTGTTTGATTGGACTCATGTATGATATGATTTGCCTGAAGAAACAAAAAAAAGTTTTTCACTGTATATTGTACATGTGACAATAATAAATCAATAGCAAACCATACCAATACTAACGAATGATTATATCATCATCACCTCCATCAGATTGACTGGACATTGTTTGATCATTCTCTCCAATACCTATGCCTCTTTATTGACACCCAATTTGTCCCCTTCTCTACGTGTTAGCATCCAAGCCCAGAAAAAAGTGGTAATGAAATAAAGTAAAATCTTCTCACCTCTATTTGCCTTTCTTATCTCCTCAACCTTTCTCTTTCTACCTTGAATCCCACGAGGTGTCTGATTGTTAACTGATTAATGAATGGGAATTAGTTAAGTTGTGGGCATTAGCAAAAATGATTTTCACGGAATACCAAACAGAACCACGCACAAGACATGATTAAAACCACAGGACTGTGCAATAAAATCTGGAATCATACTAATTTTAGCTCTGTTGGAAGCACATTTGTGATGAATTAATTTCAATTGGAATGCATCAACTTCAATCACAAGATCATTTAACCTTAAACTTCAAACTCAGGAAATGATAGCTGTGGTGATGACTACATGAAAGTGCCTAAATATTAAAGATTCTGAAGGTCAATGCTCAACTGGTTTCGTCCCTTAATACATTCTACCGTAACCACAATTAATTTGCCGACACTGATTATAAATAAGTCATAACAGTCATAAATAATTGTGCTTTGGTGCAAAGTAAACAGAAGATAGAATTTAGACGGATGACAATAAAAAAAATACTTTCAAATATGCTTCTCGTGTATTGTCAGTTTGTTGTCTGCTCTCAGAGTGGAGCTTCTATTTACATTGACTCCACGGAAATGTTATTTGAGCATAAAATATAATTAGTATTAGAAATTGCAAGTGCCTTGTGATTTTTTTTTGGATCAGGTTGTCAATTACACTGAAATCCAATGAAAAGAAAGCTTCTGTCAAACATTTGAAGACGATTGGAAATGGATTTGAATCTCATTTGTCGATCAGAGATAAAGAATACCACTGAACACGAACAAACCCAATTATTTTCATTTTATTTCCAGTCATTTTGAAGAGTTTCCAGTGAAAGCTGATAAGTGACACTGAGGTTTGACTAGATTTGATTACAGGTACTTTGTTCTAAGGCTTTGCCTGAGTAATTCCACACAATCATGCCTTGTGCCTCTATTAATCCTGCATTGATCAGCAACTGTGCACTGGAAGGCTTCTGCACAAGAACTAAAAATTGAGGTCCATCCTGACTGAAATGAGTGTTCTTGGTATATTGGGACCAATGTAATCAGAAGTAAACAATGTTCATGGATACACTTAAACAGGTTTCAAGGGTTTATAGATCCTTGTTTTGACTTAAGGTGGATCGATTTGTTTAGAGCAGCTTGACTGAACATTGAATAAATAATCCCTCTTGATGATCCATCCTTCCAACTGATTTCTTTTTAATCGCATTGGATATTTGGATAGGCTTTTGTTTAGTCAATAAATGAATGGCTGATGTTCTGACTAAATAAATTATTAATGGCATATCTGCAGAAACCTTTCTTTTCCTTTCCCTTTCTTTCTTCTGTCTGTAGCTAAGTCAGCACTGGAACTGAACCAGAGATATCTCTGAAAATGATGAGGGGGACCTCATTGAAATGAGGCCCCCCTCATCCTTCTAAACTCCAGCGAGTAAAGGGCCAGTGCCTTCAAATGCTCATCATATGTTAACCCAATCTTTCTTGGGATTATTCTCGTAAACCTCCTCTGGACCCTCTCCGTTGCCAGCACAACCTTCTTCAGATATGGGGCAAAAAAACGGCTCACAATACTAACAACACACAATAGTCCTCACAGTCACAGGGAGGAAGTGCCCACTCAACACAGACAGCACCCGAGTTCAGGATTGAACCAGGGTCTCTGGCGCTGCGAGGCAGCAGCTCTACCAGCTGTGCCACTGTGCTGCTCACTTACCAATGCCCCAAGACTATTGAACAGCATTACATTCGCTGTGTGTTGTACTCCACTTTAATTTCATGAGCATGGAATGGTAAAGATAATATACTTGCTGATAAAAATCAGCCTGTCAAATGGTCAATATGTAAGCATAGTGGATCGACTTCAGAAATAGAGTGTCTATCTTTGGTTTAAACCAGCATCTGCAGTTCCTTCCTACAGAAATAGAGTCTTAGTTTTTAACTCACAAATAAACTGAGAATGTTCCACCGTGGTGGAACTCCCATTAATGCTGCTGTTTCAGATCTCCAGTGATATGGATTCAATCCCGATCTTTGGAGCTGTCTGCGTGGATTTGACATGTTCTTCCTGTGGCCACGTGGGTTTCCTCCGCGTGCTGCGGTTTCCACCCATGTCTCAAAGATGCATTGCTAGGTTAACTGTCTGCTGTAAATTATCCTTGAGTGGGGTAATTGGTAGAACAATCAAATGTGACTTATTGGTCAGAACCAGGTGACACAGTGTAAGCATAAGGGGTCGGCCATTTAGGACTGAGATGAGGAAAATAAATTTCACCCAGAGAGTTGTGAATCTGTGGAATTCTCTGCCACAAAAGGCAGTGGAGGCCAATTCACTGGATGTTTTCAAGAGATAGTTAGATATAGCTCTTAGGGCTAACAGAATCAAAGGATATGGGAAAAAGCAGGAATGGGGTACTGATTTTGGATGATCAGCCATGATCATATTGAATGGCGGTGCTGGCTCAAAGGGCCGAATGGCCCACCTCTGCACCTATTTGCTATGTTTCTATGTTTCTATAATTATTGCTACAGTAAATTGCAGGATGTACAGGGAAATGCGAGGGAAAATGGAAGTGATAGGATTTCTCAGCAGAGACCCAATGGGCTTAATGCCCTTCTCTGTCACAATATGTAAGTAATTAAACATTATAGCTTTGCACTAAATCTTGAACCCTTCATCATTTATCTTTGCATTGTGGACAGCTTGATTGTATTCAGGTGGAGTCTTTTTTTCATTGAATACCACATAAACAAAAGCTTTTCATTGTCTCTCAGTACACGTGACAATAATAGTAAACTAAACTAAACTAAATTAAACTCAATGATGCATCTGGCATTCAGAAGTAGAGAAATGGTCCTCTTTGTTCTGTAATCCATCAACCTAATTAGTGCAAAACTGACTCACAGAAAATAAATGGTATCGGTTTTCTCTACTCTCAAAACATAGGTAACATTTTACGAGTAAAACTGTGTAGAATAAAATTCATCATGGTTTCATTTGAGAACTAGTCTCTAAATTACATTTCTGGTGCTGTGGACAATATGTCAATGTTTGATTTGTTCCAACCATACTAACACGGCACAGTCACTATGAAATATAAGATGTGGAGATCTATGTCATTATATAAACCAACACTGTGTAATCTGTAACATCCATCAGCCCTTAAAACGTGAGTGGCTGGATAAATGTCAGGGAAACATTCCTTCAGTCTGAGGTGAAGAGGTCACATCTCTTCCTTTATTGGCAAACACACACAATAACATGTACTTGGATTGGAAGTGCTGTAATATAATTAGAACTGTAACCTGTATCTTGTGTTAGGGATGTGCCGAGGCCAATACTGAACACAAGGGTACCGTGTCATGGATCGTTGGAGGACTAACAAATGCAATACCGATTAGAAGATTTGAATTGGGTATCGAGTGACAGAATGAAAGAATCAAATAAATAGCTTGTCTTTCCAGCTGCCTCACAGCTCACCAGCTCTGATAGCACCATTTCAAACAGAGTGGTAGATAAATGGAACTTTTGTGAAGTAAAGTTTTACAATTGTTATCAGCAGTAGCTTAAAGAAATAAACCATGAAGTTGAAGTATGCCAATATTAACAGGTTAACTCGTTATTTATAACTATAACCGCAGACTGTGGGATGACATGACCCATCTGACAGTTTCATGACAATCTCCTGCGAACAAATTATTTGAATATTGCCCAAAATAACTCAGTTAAATCGAAACGTAGTGGATTGACTGATTGAAAGATATGGCATGGAAACACGCCCTTCGGCCCACTGAGTCTATGCCAACCATCAATCATTCATTTACATTAGTTCTACTTTTGCATACACTCCCTCCAAACTAGGAGGAATTTACAGAGGGAAATTAACCTACAAACCCGCTGCAACGCAGGAGGAAACTGGAACATCCGGAGAAAACCAACTCACAAGGAGAACGTGCAAACTCCACACAGGCAGCACCCGATGTTGGGAATGAACCTTGGTCGCTGGCGCTTTGAGACAGCAGCTCTACTCGCTGTGCCTCTGTGCTGCATGCATGTTAGGGTTAATAATGGTTTCTCAATAAGCCCGTGCTCAGAATTGTAAATGTGAAAGATACAAAGTACTGCAGTAACTCAGCGGATCAGGCAGCATCTCTGAAGAACATGGATAGGTGACATTTTGGGTCGGGACCCTTCTTCAGAAGAAGTGTCTGACCCGAAACATCACCTATTCATGTTCTCCAGAGATGTTGCCTGACCCGGTGTGTTCCTCCAGCAATTTGTGTCTTATTTTGTGAACCAGCATCTATAATTCCTTGTCTTACAGAATTGTAACAGTATTGGTGATATGACAAAGCTAAGATGAATGTCAACAATGTTCCTGAACACCAGACTCCCTTGAGAGGGTTTGGGGGACCATGTTGACATTGAGTTACTCCAGCATTTTGCGTCTATCTTTGGTATAAACCAGCATCTGCAGTTTCATTTTTAATACATGTTGACATTAAGATTGGGTTTAACAAAATGTAGGGAAACAGTCATCAGTGTGTCAGGAACCAGCAACAAAAATCCAGAAGTAGCTGGAGAGTATGGCAGTGAACATACTTGAAGGATGCTACGTGTTGATCAGTGGGCCTGACCATGACAATCATATCAATGTTATTTGCATGTTCAGGTCCTCTGACCAACATAATGTTCAATGTCCAACAACTACTTTTTTTAAGGTGAAAGGAGAAAGATTTAACAGTAACCAGTGGGATAACTTTGTACACAAAGGGGAGTGGGTATATGGAACAAGCTGCCAGAGGAGGTAGTTGAGGCAATGCTAGCATAACGTTTAAGAGACATTTTGATTTACAGGGTTATGGGCCAAATGCTGGCAGATGAGACGAGTGTAGGACATGTTGGTCGGCATGGGCAAGTTGGACCGAAGGGCTTATTTCCAAGCTGTATGAATCTATGACTCTATGACTCTAAAAGAAACTCTAAACATGAACATAAGTTTAGTGTGACTTTTGCTGGGTAGTAATCAAGGATGAACAAAATAATGGAAAGGTGCAAGCAACAAACCAAATGTTATTTTTCTCTTTAGAAACCAATTCTTACCAGAGGGTTATTTCAGCTGTTAATATTAAAGGACCTCAACTGCTGATCGTGAACCTGTCCACAACCTACCTCACGCAAGACGGATTCAACTAAACATTTATTTGCTCTCTCCTACAGGATAGTACAAGGTCTTTGCTCCCTGAAGCTAAAGGAGAGATGCTATACCAGTATGAATTTTCTTTCAGTGTTATGATCTCCTGCTACCAACAACATCAAAAAAAATCAATGACCCAATTCAATCTGAACTTTACACATCTCAGATGTTTTAGGCCTTTGTGTTGTTCATAGCACAAGGGATGTTTAGAAGGGTTCAGTCACCTGGTCCCTAAGATCTTTCGTATATTATGAATTTGAATTGTGAGGAAAATATATATATCTATCCGTGTAACAGGATGTTTATGCCTCACATTTGGTTATTATGGCAAAAATAATCATGTTCAGAATAAAATAATCAGTTCAGGGATTTATACAAAATTGTTAAAGCAAGATTGATGTGATGCATTGAGGGATCAGAGATTCATAAACCAATAATGTTGAGTTCCCATATGAGCAGGAATAACTAAATCTTGGAATATCCTGAACAGCTTGTGTCTGAAAAAAATATTTTAACAGTCCACATTTTACAAACACTGGCATGGATCCCAAACGCTTCCATCTGCCAATTGGGAACTGATTAAAAATTGGGCATTGCCATTTGCAAATTAATCTTTACCAGTCTCAACAAATGGCTTGGCCGGATTGTTCATTGGTCTGTGCCAAACAAATAATTTTAAGTGAAAAGAAATTGAAATAAATAATATGTCAATTTTCTCAACCGCAGTTACACATATATATACTTTATGGAAAACAATTTTGATGTCAATTATGCTAATTAAGTTATCTTTTTAATCTTAAATTCAATTTAAAAATATTTTTGATCAACTTTCATCTCCAAACCATCCTAAAATTGCCTAGAGTAAGCGAATTGAGAACCAGAGAACATGGGTTTAAGGTGAAGGGGAAAAGATTTAATAGGAATCTGAGGGGTAACGTTTTCACACAAAGGGTGGTGGATGTATGGAACAAGCTGCCAGAGGAGGTTGTTGAGGCAGGGACTATCACAGCAGTGGAGGAGGAGCCAGCGCTGCCCTCGCAGCTGCGGCTTGCCTGCAGTCCGTCTGTCTTTTGTGTTTTTTGTTGTTTTTGTATGAATTGTAGTTTTAATATGGTGTAGTGTTTGTATGTTAAGTGTGGGGAGGGTGGTGGGAGGGAACGGGAACTGTAAAATTCTCTCTCAGGAACGGAGACGCGTCCTTTGTTTCTGTGTCGTGTCTCCGTTCCCGCTGCGGCCTACCACCGGCCATGCACCTGGGACCACCTGGGTTCTGGTTCGCAGAGCCCGCAGCCCGGACTCACCACCTGTGGCGCTGGCTGCCTGCAGATGCTGCGGGAGCGTCTGCGACTCATTTCCGGAGGCTCCGGCGCGGGCCGCGTGGACGTCGGAAGCCCGCAGGCCCCTGGGTGGGGGCTGACATCGGGACCTCCGGCAGCGACAGTGTCTTTGCCCGCCCCGAATCGCGGGGCTTGGGTCGGCCCGCCGCGGACCTTTCACCGTCCGGCGCAGCCTAAAATAGGCCGCGGCGTTTTCTCCGCCCGGCGGGGGCTTCAATGTCGGGAGCCACGACCGCCCCGACGTGGCAACTCCAACAGCCTGACCGCGGGAGAAGACGGCAGGGGAAGAAAAAAGACATTCTGGCCTTCCAACACAGTGTGGAGGTGACTGGAGGAGACTCACTGTGATGGATGTTTCTTTTTGTTTGGTGTTAGTTTATGATTGCATTTTAATTGATTATTCTTATTGGTCTTATTGTTGAACTGTGGGTAATGTTTCATTTCACTACACGTTTATGTGTATGTGACAAAAATAAACGACTATTGACTATTGACTATTAAGAAACACTTAGACAGGTACATGGATAGGAGGTTTGGAGGGATATGGGCCAATTGCGGGCAGGTCTAGTGTAGATGGGACATGTTGGCCTGTGTAGGCAAGTTGGGCCAAAGAGCCTGTTTCTACACTGTAACACTCTATGACTCTATAAAAGTATTTTCCCATGCTTAGATATCATTTAAAAAAATTGTACTGTAGAAAATATATTGATTAAAATTCAAATAATTCAAGTCAATTTGCTCCATATTAGTATATTTAGAATATTCTAATTTACAATTAGGAGTATTCTTAAAGAGTGAAAGATTGCCCTACTTTTGAAATCAATCATAAATCCTATCTTTAAAAGTTCTTGACATTTTAAATTGAGCTTTTTTTAATATTAAGTTATACTCATTCAAATTAATAGATTTAATAATGAACTAGAATTCAATCTACAGTAGTTTTAACTCTAGGAGAATGGTTAGATTCCATCCAGGTGCTGTGAGTAGATTGAATACAATTCTACATGGAGGAATAGCACCGCATATTCTGCTTGGGTAGTTTATGCCCCAACGGTATGAACATTGAAATTCCAATTTCTAGTAATACCCTCACCTACCCCACTCTCTTTCCTATGCTGCACTCATTCTCCCTGGTCACCCTGCTCCTTGTTTTGTACATTAATCTCCTCTCTCTGAGTCCCTCATTTTCCCATCCCACCTGCTTTCCACTCCACCCCTATCCCCTTCCATCTATAACCCTTAATTTGGCTTTACAATTCACTCCTTCACATCTCTCCTTATCTAACCCTTTGACTCCTTTACACCTCTAGTTTTTGTCACTTGCTCCACCCATATGCCAATCAAACCACCCTCACCTGTATCCACCTATCATTTGCAAGGCTTTGTCCTGCATCACCTCACTTTTCCAGCCTTCTACCCTCTACTACAATCAATCTGAAGGGTTATGACCCAAAACGTTGCCTGTCCATTCCTTCCACAGATGCTGCCTGACCTGCTGAGTTCTTCCAGCACTTTGCACTTTCCTGAACGTGTCCTTCCACCAGAATGACATTGCAAATCTTTCACCCGCATGCAGACGAATAATCAGATTTTTGCAAAATTGGGCTTATTTTTTTAACATACTTTGGTTATTGATCTTAATGAGCGTAAAAATGTCACCTATTCTCCAGAGATGCTGCCTGACCCGCTGAGTTATTCCAGCATTTTGTGTCTACCTTTGGTGTAAACCAGCATCTGTAGTTCTTTCCTACACATCGTTTTTACATGTTCTTTTCACTGAGAGTAATTTTTACCTGAAAAATAGGGCCTGCTGTTCAAAATGTAGATGTGAAGTAGTGCCTGGATGCTGTGTACATTTAACTACGCAGCTTGTAATGGAAACATAAACATTCCTGCAGTTACGTAACACTGGTAATGAGATTACAATTTGGGACAGTGTTACTTAGTGAGTTACTGTCAAGAGCTACATTTCTGAGGAGCAATTAGTAAATTCCATTGCACTCTTTTCTTCAACATATTTCCAGTCTTGTTTGCTTGATGATGCCTATTATAGGTCTCAAGGTGAATTCTTCATGAATCTTGCTGCTTAGTTTGCCTTTGATAATTAATGCTATCATCTCATTCTCTCGCATTTTGTACAGCTTACACAGTGTGAAAACACAAAAAAAACAACAGATATAGGAAATCGCAGAGACACCTCTCAGAACAGGGCCATTTGGCACCCAACGTCCATGCCAACCTTTTTGTCCATCCACACCAAACCTATTTCTCTGCATTAGGAATGTATCCTTCTATATCTTATTTACTTCAGTGTCTGCCTAAATGCCTCTTTAACATGGTAATTGTATCTGATTGCACCACCTCCTCAGGCAGCATATTCCAGGCATCAACCACATATATCTCATAATGATGAAGGCAAATCAGCACCTCTACATTCTTAGAAGTTTAAAGACATTCAGCATTTTTCCAAATACTCCAACAAACATGGCGGCACAGTCGTGCAGCGCGGACAATACAGTGGTGCTGCGGTAGAGTTGCTGTGTTACAGTGCCGCTCACATGGGTTCGATCCTGATTACAAGTGCTGTCTGTACAGAGTTTGCATGCTCTCACTGTGACCAGATAGGTTTTCGCCGGGTGTTCTGGTTTCCTCCCACATCGGCACGGTAGCGCAGCGGTAGAGTTGCTGCTTTACAGCGAATGCAGCGCCGGAGACTCAGGTTCGATCCTGACTACGGGTGCTGCACTGTAAGGAGTTTGTACGTTCTCCCCGTGACCTGCGTGGGTTTTCTCCGAGATCTTCGGTTTCCTCCCACACTCCAAAGACGTACAGGTATGTAGGTTAATTGGCTGGGTAAATGTAAAAATTGTCCCTAGTGGGTGTAGGATAGTGTTAATGTACGGGGATCACTGGGCGGCACGGACTTGGAGGGCCGAAAAGGCCTGTTTCCGGCTGATATGATATGATATCTCAAAGGCGTGTGGGTTTGCCGGTTAATATGCCTCCGTGAAAAAATGCACCCGGTATGTAGTTTAGTTTAGTTTAGTATCACATGTACCAAGGTACAGTGAAAATCTTTTTTTGTTGCGTGCTATCCTGTCAGTGTAAAGACCATACATGATTACAATCGTTCACAGTGTACAGGTACAGGATAAAGGGAATAATGTTAGTACAAGAGAGAGTGGATTAGAAAGTAGGTTAACATAGAACTCACGTGAATCAATGCTCAGGGTGGACTCGATGGGCCGAACTGCCTGTTTCCATGCGGGATCTCCAAAACTAATGTGGAACAGTGTGTCCCAATCTGAGCTGTTCCAGTTTAATTTAGGTTATCAGCTGCATTTGACTTCAATGATTATGCGCTTGGCAGAATTGTTTTCTTTAAATTTATGAGGAGTGACAGCAAATACTGAGGTTAATTTTCACCGTCACGGGTAGTAATATAACTAAGCTGATTGACCGCCATTATGGAGCTCATTCGATTTTCATCGTGTGTGAGCTTATTTAATGTGATCGTCTTGGCCACATTAATTGTGCAGGTTGTGAAGGTGAGAATCACCTCCAATCTAAATTCCAGCACAATTTAATAATACCAGTTACATGTCCTCAGTGGATTTGAATTAAAATTTATTCCTGACATATACCATTCAACTTCTTTTAAGCTGAGGTCAAAAACCCGGACAAATCAATTCTGATTAATTTTTAATATAGCAATCTGACACAAGCCTTTTACCAATACTGCATCCTCTTATCAAAATACTTTCACGTTCATCTCCAAAAAAATGTGCAATTAATCTGTTCATTGTTAATGAACACAACTCCGTAAAGTCTGTTGTTAGGATAATGGTTCTCGTTTAATAAGTGCCTGTTCAACCAGCGTCTTCCCAGAACCAACAGTTCAAAGGTTGTTGAAATGATTTGCCAGGATTTAAAAAAAAATTTACCTCATAAAAGTAAGTTGGAATTTTGCTTCCTGTGCATATCTATCATTGGCTTAATCCCAACCGACATCTTTGGCAACATGGATTAATTGATCTACATCTTAACTTCAGTCTTAATCATGGAGCATTTTGCTCTCATCGACGCAATGAAACCTTCATCTCCAAGTGCAGTTGAAGACAAAATATTATTGAATTACCATTAAAACACAAACTGCTTGTGTTATAACACCAGCATAAATGCTCAACCAAGAAAACCAAGCCCAAAGTCAAAGTAGTATCTAAGCTACCTATACACACTTATGCAATAGGACAAACACACAAGCCAAATGTTTAACCATGAAACCTAATCCTAATGCCAGATGCTAAAATACCTTCACACAGTAAACAGTGCACAGTAAATACAGAACGAGTTATCCACTGAAAAACCAATAATTGATCGCAGGCAAAAGAATAATGAGAATGAATTTTAAAACGCCTTTGAACAATTCTCCGCATCCTATCTTTGATTCTTCAATTGGTTTATATACAAACTGTTTGCTGGCATGTTCAAAAGAATTGTGAGAAGTGGGGAGATATCTGCAGGCAGATTTTATGCCATCCTTCGCAAATGTCAACCATCAATTATTTCTATTTTTGAGTATAACTAAGCCAGTGAAGATCTTAAAGAAATTCAAGTGTAACGAATGCAAAGGAAAACTCTCTTATCCTTCTAAGGCAGGCAACTCAACAAGGGGATCAGAATTAGCACCTGCCACATACATTCAAATGAGCTTGGTGTTAGTGTGAAAAAAAATGCGTACATTTCTACTGATGCAGCAGGAATTCTTGTCAAGTTGAAAGAGCCAGGCCACAGTCTCTGTTGTAGGGGAAAGAATAACGAGGGCTAATAACTAGTAAATAGGGATGTGGATTGTGCTAATGTGGTGACAGGGAACTGCAGACAAAGCCGAAAAGTAGCAACATGGAATGCAGCAGAGACGACCCTCCAGTTTCCGGAACTTCATTGATTGTGTTATAATGTGCACCCATCGTTGTAACAGAAAATTGGATCTACTGTCAGCAAAGTTAGACCTGGATAATCATTTTATTTTGTAATCAAGACCTAGCTTGTTGCCTATTTAATTCTTTCTGCAACCTCCATTCTGTAATCAAGACCTCGTTTCACTGTTAATGTAGGTTCTATGTAATCTTGTTATCTGAGAATAGCTGGACCAAAGTCACGCTCAGGAGATCAGTTTTGACTAGTCTCCTGGTACACACCAGTTTTAATAAATTGCCCATTACTTCGAACACCAGCTCAGCGTGGCCTTTCCATTTCCTCCTACAGTAACAAACCAAACTCTTCAGAGTATCATGCTAATTCTATTGTGCCATTCATTTATATAACTGCAATTGTTGTGAAAACTTACTTTTATGTTTTTGACTTCGGCATGCATTGGATCAAGTATATTGCTGTTTATCATTTAATGTTGAGGAGCACAGATTTTTGATAATAAAAATCCTAACGACCTGATATGTGTTTCAACAGAATTGGTCACATCGACCACAACAGATCAACCATCATAGAACGTAAGACATAGAAAAGTGCTGCACAGGAAAAGGCCCTTTGGCTCACAATAACTATGGCAAACATGATGCCAATCTAAATTAATATCATCTGCCTGCACATGATCCATACCTCTCCATTCCTTGCACATCCATCTTTCTATCTAAAACTCTCTTAAATGCTGCTTTCATATCTGCCACCTCCACCAGCCCCAACAGCATATTCCTTGTACCCCCTAACCTCTGTGTAAAAAACTTGCCGCACACATCTCTTAAATTTTGCTCCTCTCTTTATAAATGTCTTCCTCCAATCTTTGACAATTCAATTCCACCTTGGGGAAAAGGTTCAAACTATCTTTTCTATCTATGCCTCTCATAGTTTAACATATTTCTATTGCGTCTCCCCTCAGCCGGTGCTCCAGAGAAAACAAGCCAAGTTGATCCAAGTTGCTGTCCTTTCCTGCATAAAAGGTTGGACCATCTATTCTTTTGAGAGACTTGATGACCTGCTGTTCATCATTTCACCTCAGCTAGCATTTTTAACCAAGGGTAATCTGTCCACAGTAGTGAGCTCAGAGTGGGAGAATATCCTGTTCTGTATGTAGGCTTCCTCTTCATGTTCATAAGTTCATAAGTGATAGGAGCAGAGTTAGCCCATTAGGCTCATCGTGTCTACGCCGCCGTTCAATCTTGGTTGATCTATCTTTCCCTCTTAACCCCATTCTTCTGCCTTCTCCCCATTACCCTTCTCCTCATGTTCAGTGCTGTGGTGAGAACATGGCATTGTGCCTAAACTGCTGAATGATGGCCCCTTCATGAAAATAATTAAACTGTTGCAAGGGGGATCCGCAAGAGGGGGTATCAAACCTTTTGAGTGATACAGTCGGTCAGTCGGAAATATGAATTTTCAATCATATGGTGTTCATGTGAAAGTTGTGCATTTGAATTTTCATGCAGTAACTGTATCTGTCAGTAGAGGCTTGGGCACATGGCCTTTCAATACGAAAAACAATAACACATTGACAACCATACTGTTTATGATCAATGAAAACATTTTAAAATATTACTCCAGTACAAATGTCACTCAGTCACTTAGCATTAAAATTCACTTCACTGACATTTGATTCAATTGTTAGGAGCAGATTTTACCACTTTTCAGATAACTTCAACCTTTTCCTTCCATGGCTAATGCTGCTCTTATGACCTATAATGCTCCAAATGCCCTCTCTACAATAACGATCCCCGTAGAATCCCAATGCACCAATTTCAATCCACCAGTAAAATCAATGCAAGGAATAAAACACCTCTTCAGCAAAATAGAAACCCCTATTTTTTTTTAAAGTTCATCAAGATAGACAGACAATGATTTAAAATTTAAAAAAAAGGCAAGTGATACAAATATAATGGCTGACCATCACAGAAATGTGAAGGATCCGGAGTTCTTCTTCAGCCGAGTCTGACTCAGTGTGGATGGTTGGGATCAGGCCTGGCAAACGATGAGCGATATTCTGATGGTGGACGTGGAAAAGCAAGGTTCCATTTTCCAGCCATTGCTGCCTCCAGCGAACGTACGGGATCTCTTCGGTGTAGCCAGATATTTCTGCAAATACAAGAACAAATGTATTGATTCAAATTCCATTGAAGAAAGTGGTAAGCTCAAAGCACATTGAAAGCAATTTCAAATGTAATAATATAACAACACTTCACTAATGCAATAATATGTAATCTTTCCCCTGTACTCATGGTAACTTATTTATTGATTCAAACAAAGGAGAAGCTCGAAGCATCCCTGAACTTCAATTAAATTTCAATCAAAAAGAAGTAAAAGATATTGAACTTTCAAATTACCGAGCAGATGAGGTAAGAATTAATGGGCATTCACATACTTCATTCAGCTCCTTGTCAACCCAAATCATGAAATAATAATATCTCGTTCGATTATCATGAATAATATTCCTATAATAGCAAGAAATATTTAATCATGCCAGTGCTTTTCATTGTAATAAGGAGAGCATTAGCCCTACACCCAAATCCATCAAGTGAATTACAGCTCCAAGCACATTACTAGACTATGTATCAATCACCCAATATTCATGTTTATATATCACAACAATTTCCCTCTATGCTGAGAAAAGTATGGTTTCAGCATATTCTTTATTACAAAGTCTAAAATCCACATCCAATTCGTTAACAGATTAAATAAGTGTTAATTTTCATGTTTCAATTATCTTATTGAAACATATAAGATAATTAGGGGATTGGACACATTAGAGGCAGGAAACATGTTCCCAATGTTGGGGGAGTCCAGAACAAGGGGCCACAGTTTAAGAATAAGGGGTAGGCCATTTAGAACGGAGATGAGGAAGAACTTTTTCAGTCAGAGAGTGGTGAAGGTGTGGAATTCTCTGCCTCAGAAGGCAGTGGAGGCCAGTTCGTTGGATGCTTTCAAGAGAGAGCTGGATAGAGCTCTTAAGGATAGCGGAGTGAGGGGGTATGGGGAGAAGGCAGGAACAGGGTACTGATTGAGAGTGATCAGCCATGATCGCATTGAATGGCGGTGCTGGCTCGAAGGGCTGAATGGCCTACTCCTGCACCTATTGTCTATTGTCTATTGTCTAATAGATATGTACCTCTGATTCAATGTTTGTGGATTCAGAGGTATCAGTTTTGCACAGAGGTCTTGAACAGTTGGATGTTAATTTGGTGAACCTCTAACCCATGAAATGTATACAAATTGTTTAATATAGTAAGTGGAAATATACAGTCATTGTCCAAACATATAATAAAAGACCTGAAGGTACTTTATAAAGGAATGAGAGCAAGAGAGAATTCAGAGGACTGTGAATTCCAGAGAGTGAAAACAGAATAAAGAAACCTTCTCTTCACAGAATATATACAAAAATGTATATGTGTGTACAAGTAGTTTAATGACAATGACTTTACAGAAGGCATTAGGCAACACAGTGACACAGCTGGCGGAACTACTGCCTCACAACACCAGAGACCCCAGTTTGATCTTGACCTCAGATGCTGTCTGTCTGGAGTTTGCATGTTCCCCCTGTGACCGTGTGGGTTTCCACGAGGTGCTCCGGTTTCCTCCCATGTCCCAAAGATGTGCAGGTTTGAAGGTTAATTGGTCTCTGTAAAATTGCCCCTAGCGTGTAGGGAGTGGATGAGAAATCATAGAACGAGTGTGTACGGGTGATCGATGGTCGGTGTAGACTCTATGGGCCGAAGGGGCTGTTTCCGTGTTGTATTTCTAAACTAAACTAAACATTGCATTGATTTCAGAATTGGAAAAGAATCTCAACAATGGGGGTATGAGTTCAAACTATTTCTGCATCTGAAAAAAAAAAAATAGTTTGATCGACAAGTTTTCTTCCATGCAGAACGGGAGAATTAAACAAAACTCAGCAAATCGATAATAACAGAACAAAAATTTATTCGTTAATTATGCACTCCTAATCTCAACCGGTGGCACATGCTGGTAATTTGTTGAACTGGCAGCTGAGAGAAGAAATGGTAAGCTTCTTTGTGATGCCCTACAGTCTATTAGTCAGACACCACGAAAATAACAAAGCTCGTATGAAAATAACAAGCACTTGTGCAAGTTATTTGCATGAACAGTCCTTTGGGCAATGGGATAATCTACCCTCGAGGACAAAATGGTAGAAAACTGGTGAGCAAGAAAAGACTAAAATGATGAACAGTCATTGACAAAATGGCCAGAGTAATGACCATGGACTCATTTTCAATGATGACAAGTAGAAATGTAGAAACAAGGAAATGCAGAAGTTGATTTACAAAAAATGACACAAAGTGCAGGAGTAGCTCAGCGGGTCAGGCAACATCTCTGGAGAACATGGACTGATGACATTTTGGGATGGGACATTCCTTCAGACTGATTCCGCTGAGTTACTCCAGCACTTTGTGAATCAATCTGATGAAAGGTCCCGACCCAAAAGTTACCTATCCATGTTCTCCAGGGATGTCGCTTGAGCTGCTGAGTTACGACAACACTTTGTCTGCTGCAATGTCAGCAAATTGGTTCATACCTTTCTAACTATTTCTGTTGAAGTAAAACCCAAATTTGCCTTTGAACTATTTTATAAAATGTATTGTGCAGAACACAAAGTGCTGGAGTAACTCAGCTGGTCAGGCAGCATCTGTGGAGGGAATGGATAGGCTTCATTTCAGGTCAGGACCCTACTTTAGACTTGGAGGGGGAGCAGTAAAGTGGATCTCATAGAACTCCCTTTGTAGAGAGAACTTCTTCAAAGTGGGCACACTTGGAGGAGATTTTGCAGTGGAGTTTTAGAATGGAGACACAAGACACTGCAGATGCAGGAATCTTGAGCAAAGTGCAAAGTGCTGGAGTAACTCAGCAGGTCAGGCAGCATCTGTGTGGAGGGCATTGATACGCAATATTTTGGGTCAGGATCCTTTTTCAGATGTACTGTTGAAACTACTAACCAGCTCCGGACTAAAATTAAATTCCGTTTTATGACTAACTTTTGGCATTTGATCAGAGAGTATGCTACGATCGATGTTCACATTTTCAGATCTATTAAATAACATAATGAAGAAAGCCTATACTTTGTAAAGAGTTCATTATAAATCAAGATTCATTACAGGAATGAGGTTGTGCCAAGTACCGCAACACGGTGAATATTGATTTACTGATGGACACTGACTTTAAATGATAAGTAGTTTCTTTTTCTTAACAAATTAAATAAAGATACATGCAGCGTTTTAATCTGCAACAATAGCATGAAATCAAACAGTTCTGAAGGGACAGTTTAGTTTTTAGTTTAGTTTAATTTAGTTTGGAGATATGGCGTGAAAACAGGCCCTTTCCCACTGAGTCCGTGCCGACCAGCGATCACTGTACACTAGTTTTATCCTATGCACTAGGGACAAATTACAGAAGCCAATTAACTTACAAACATGCACATCTTTGGAATGTGGAAGGAAAACAGGAGCACCTGGAGGAAACCCAAATGGTCACAGGGAGAATATACAAATTGCGTACAGACAGCACCCATGGTCAGGATCGAACACGGGTCTCTGGCACTGTAAGGCAGCAACTCTATCACTGCACTACTGTGCTGTCCTGGTCAGTTTCAATGATCAAGTTAGGTGAACTCAGACAGAACAGTAATCTTGTCTTCTTTTATTATCATGACATAAAAATGAGAAAAACACCTATTTGGCCCATCGCAATCATGTTGGTTCCCAGGGAACCAATTCCATTTATCCCATTACCTTCTCCTAATTTCCCTGTATCCTTGGAGCTCATGACAGGTGTTCCAGTTATCAGACTACTCTCTCAATAAGCTAGGGTACTGTACAATCCATCTCTAACCCAATGGACATCGTTCATGAAAATCATATGATTCATTGCTTGGAACTATATTCTGCACACTGTATCTTCCCTTTTGCTGAACCTTTTGTACATGAACTTGACTTGATTGTATTTATGTATAGCACTATCTGATCTGATCGCATAGCATGCAAAACATATCTTTTCACTGTATCTCGATTCACATGACAAGAATAAACCTAAGCTAAACCTAAATAAAAAAAAGGTTTTTACATCTTTTAGTTTAGTTGAGTTTAATTTAGTTGAGTTTATTATTGTCACGTACACCGAGGCACAGTGAACAGCTTTTGTTTGCATGCTATCAAGTCAAAGAAAAGACTACCTCTGAATGCCATCTGCAAATTGAGTCAGGATGAAAATTGTTGTAAATTGTTGTAAATTCTAATAACCATCATTGATTGATTAAATTGAGCTTGTTATTTGCCTTTCGCTTCAAGGACTGGGGGTCAAATCAAACTCTAAGTAATGGAATGTAATTGTTTTCTGCAAAGCTGCCAAATTGCAGAGGAACATTGGGTAAAAACAGTTTGTACTTCACAGAAAAGTTATTTTGTGACCTTCGTTGCGTGGATCTTTCATTCAGACTGATCACACGTTGAAGTACACTGGCCATCAGCTCCTGAAAAGCTATCATCATCATATATCATCATATATATACAGCCGGAAACAGGCCTTTTCGGCCCTCCAAGTCCGTGCCGCCCAGCGATCCCCGTACATTAGACAATAGACAATAGACAATAGGTGCAGGAGTAGGCCATTCAGCCCATTAACACTATCCTACACCCACTAGGGACAATTTTTACATTTACCCAGCCAATTAACCTACATACCTGTACGTCTTTGGAGTGTGGGAGGAAACCGAAGATCTCGGAGAAAACCCACGCAGGTCACGGGGAGAACGTACAAACTCCTTACAGTACAGCACCCGTAGTCAGGATCGAACCTGAGTCTCCGGCGCTGCATTCGCTGTAAAGCAGCAACTCTACCGCTACGCTACCGTGCCGCCAACACAGTGAAGAAAACTCAAGGCCAAATTACAAATCAGTTGTTGACACCCAAAAAGTATTTCCTGGCAGAATATTTCCTGCACTTTGAGCCTCAGTTGCTGAACAATATTCTTTTAAGTCTGTACCATCATAATTCTTTACTCTACCACCACTCTCAAAAACAGCAAAGAAGGTTCAAGGAGAGGCACAAAATGCTGGAGTAACTCAGTGGGTCAGGCAGCATCCCTGGAGATCATGGATAGGTGACGATTGGGTCAGGACCATTCTTCAGGCTGGGGAACCAAACCGAAACATCACCCATCCAAGTTCGCTGGGGATGCTGCCTCATCCGCTGAGTTACTCCAGCACTTTGTGCCTTTCCTTGGTAAACCAACATCTTCAGTTCCTTGTTTCCACTATGTAGGATTAATTTTCACTGATTTATGTCCACATTATGAACTATTTGTTTTGCACATAATTGAGGAAAATAATCCAGAATTTAGTGCTTCTAGATTGAGATTATTTAAAAAAAATCAAACACTATAACTGTTATTTAATTTTCAAAAAAATTATTTGGTTTCTTTTCTTGATTTCAGAACATAATCCTGATTTCAAGTTTTCATAATTTTTCATGTCATTAGTTGTAATTTTTCATAATTACCGCACTAAACAAAGGAATTGTATTAAATGCCAGCATTATAATTTTACAATCACTAGGTCACACACAATTAATTAAAGAAAAAGACTACATTTAAGACAAGCATCATTAATTGCCATCATTGTCAAAGAATGCAAAGCAGAATTATTGCTTCTAAAAATGCCAACAAACCCATATCTGTTTATACTTTCACAAAATCATGGATAGGTATCACACACAAAACAGTCTATTTAACCCACAATGTCTGCAATAATCATCAGCAACCTATTTTCACTAAACCTACATTAACTCAATTTTTTATTCTTGATTAGTAAGTGTGGCAAACGTTATGGGGAGAAGGCAGGAGCGGGAAAGATAGATTACCACGATTGAATGACGAAGACTCGAATAGCCTAATGCTGCTCCTCTGACATGATCTTTATTGACCCAAAAACAGGTCCCAACCTAAAAGATCATCTGTCCATTCCTTCCAAAGATGTTGCCTTAGCTCCACCAAGATGTTGCCTTATGTTCCACCAACATAATGTGGTTTTGCTCAAGTTTCCAACATCTGTAGTTCTTGGTTTCTCTTTTAGCACTTACCGCAAAATTCTGTCGCTCACCTTTCTACACTGGGACAATTAATAATACTAGATAATGTAGCAATCTGCACATATTTAGTTTTTAGTTTTATTGCACACTAGGGGACTACAAGTCTGCATGTCTTTGGAACGTGGGAGGAGAAACCCACACGGTCACAGGGAGAACGTACAAACTCTGTACACACAGCACCCGTAATCAGGATCGAACCCGGGTCTCTATTGCTGTAAGGCAACAACTTTACTGTTGCGCCCCTTTGACGCCCTATTGTGTCACTGTGCCGCCTTTTACAGCAATGTTCGCTACTTTAAGATGTGGTATGAGTACGGCTTCTGTGAGGCAATGGCTCCACTCGTTGGAGCAACGGTGTAAATAAAACAACGAAGTAGAACGAAAAAGGTCACATGAGATCCAAATATTCTCTACCACCTATTAAGCTCATACAAATACAATGAGCTGTAATTTAGATTTTAGATTTAGAGATACAGCGCGGAAACAGGCCCTTCGGCCCACCGAGTCCGCGCCGCCCAGCGATCCCCACACATTAACACTATCCTGCACACACTAGGGACAATTTTTACCTATTACCCAGTCAATTAACCTACATACCTGTACGTCTTTTGGAGTGTGGGAGTTTAATAAGCAACGGTCAATCCAAACCAAAAACTACACACTAGGACCAATTCACAATTTTACCTGAACCAATGAACCTACAAACCTGTACATCTTTGGAGTGTGGGAGGAAACCGGAGCACCCGGATAAAACCCATGCAGTCACATGAAGAACATACAAACTCTGAAAAGACAGCACCCATAGTCGGGATGGAACCCGGGTCTTTGGCGTGGAAGGCAGCAACTTTACCACTGCTCCACTGTGCCGTCCTGAACAAACAATGGACTTTTTCTCTAATAATGATGCATTACAATGCTGAGAACTATATTCTGGACTCTGTATCTTCCCCTTTGCTATAATTACTGTACTTGAGTTTGGCTTGATTGTATTTATGTATAGTATTATCTGATCTGTTTCAATAGCATGTAAAACAAAGCTTCTCACTGTACCTCAGTAAACGTGACAATAATAAACTTGTATGGGAAAGAACTGCAGATGCTGGTTTAAATCAAAGACAGACACAAAATGCTGGAGTAAATCAGTGGGACAGGCAGCATCTCTGGACAGAAGGAATGGGTGACGTTTCGGGTCGGGACCCTTCATCAGACTAATAATTCAGACCCTTCTTCACAATAATAAACCTGCCTGTGCGTTTTATTGCAAATGGATTATTTGGAATATTATTAGATTGTTTTGCAAAGCTTGCTACTAGTAAGTTGTTTTCACTGGGTACATTCCCCTTTAAAATACATTAATATCATTTTTAAGCACTGGCATGTTGCGATTTTTTTTTAAAGGCTGAATTAGATTAATATCCTATTGCTTCAGTTAAATCTGTAAGAAAAGAATGGACAATGGGATATGTTTTAAGTATTCGCTTCTGGGGAATTTGGTTCAATGCAGTCACAATGATGGGATGAAAACATTTCATCACATTCCCTTTGCAATATCAATCCAATATGTCTGAACTTCATCAATTCAAAAATTGAATTCACTCTTCCCTGCCTGGAGTTTATGTATTTAGTCTGTCCCAAGATGGTATCGGAAAAAATTTAAGTCGGTGGAAGTCAATATCAATAATTTGGCAGATGATGCTGAAAATTTTCAGCATAGAACAAAACAAATTTACAAGCTTGGTTCTGGGAACAATATGAAGCATTATTAGATATATGTTTAACTCTGGGAATGCTCTGCTATAGACTACAAAGTTGTACTTCTTACAAGAAATGAACCGTTCAAAAGAAGGGTAGTGTTCAAATATTGGGACAGGTTCCTTTTGGTATGACTAGTTCAATATTCTACAAAAAAGAAGTACTAACGCTTAGAAATAAATAAAAAGTTGCAGGAAATATTCAGCAGGTCAGGCAGCATCTATGGAGGGAGAAGCGCATAGATGACCAACTCTAGTAAAAGATCATTGACCTGAATGGTCTATGACTACAGCGTCTCAAAAACTATACTATTCACTCAGGTTTAAATTGCATAGATTTTCATATGACCTGACAAAGAAAAATATGGTATTGAAACGGGACACGAGTGCCAAACAAAGCCAATGAAGCGGGACACGTGTCAAGCAAAGTTTTCTTTATTCCTCAAGCACCATACAGCTCCCCAAACCCGCAACCAGTTCAACTCCTCCTGGAACTCCACTACCCACTGCCACTCCTCCCCATACATACCAAGATCCGTGACCCCACCCCCCGAGCCTAGGGTTCGCACCCTGCGTGGCTCACCACCAGGGGCCGCCACACTATGATCCTTTTATTGTTCAACATAAATTGTGTTTTTTTAAATTAAGATCGACTGTAATTTCAAGTCAACTGATTTTGAAACAGTCAATTAAATTGGAAGCCTGGAGAACGTGGCCATTGTTCAGAGATGTGGGTTAATTCTGGCTACATATCCTGCCACCATCAGTAGATTTACTCCAGCAATTTGCACAATGTTATTGCATGGTCTTGCCGATGGGTTCTTGCTATGTTAAAGTCTCATCTCTTTACAAGCCATCTATTCCCACCAAGTGACCTGTGCTTCCATGTTGATATAGATAGGGTAGACAGAACCTTTCTCCCAGGTTGGAACTGACAAAGATGAAATGGCATACAGTAGCTTTAAGGAGAGAGGCAAAGTTTAAATATGTGTGGTGAAAGTATTTTACACAGAGAATGATGGGTGCCTGGTACCCGCTGATGCATTGGTGGAGGCAGATATGATAGTGGCATTTAAGGGGCTTTTAGATAGGCACATGGATATGCAGGAAATGGAGGGATATGGTTCATGTGCAGGCAGATGAGATTAGTCGATCTTGGCATCATGTTCAGCACATACATTGTGGCCAAGTTTGGAAGGTGGAGAAAAAAGGAACAAAGATGTGGATAAGTCAATCATTTTTCAGTATATAAAAAAGACTCAGTAACTCAGTGGTCAGGCAGCATCTCTGGAGAACATTGGGTAGATGATGATTTGGGTCGGAAGCCTTCTTCAGACATTCTTTATTGGTATATTTGACAGGGAGCCAAAATACCAGATGAACTCTGAACTTGCAATGTTAATTTCATGTACCTCCAAATGTATTAGAAATTCAAGCAATTCAGTGAAGAGACAACTATAATAATCATGGAGTCATGCAGTGCAGAAGCAAGACTTTCAGCCTATTAAGTCAAGCACCCACTTACACTAACCTTGCACTGATCCCATTTAGTTTTCCCAGTATTCCCATCAATTCCCTCCAGTTTCTCCCACTGAACATACAAATCAACGGCAATTTACAGTGGTAGTTAACCCATATTACTGCTGTGAGATTTGAGAGGAAACAAGAGAACCCAGAACCCAAGGGCTCTCTGACTTTCCCCTGGCACAGTGGTAGTGCAGCTGGTACAGCTGATGCCTCATAGTGTCAGAGGCCCGGGTTCGATCCTGACGTCGGGTACTGTCTGTGTGGAATTTGCATGTCCTCTGATTGTTTGGGTTTACTCTGGATGCTCCGGTTTCTTCCCTCATCCCAAAGATGTGCAGGTTTACAAGTTATTTAGCCTCTGTAAACTACCCCTGGTGTGAAGGGAGTGGATGTGTAAGTGGGATAACATAGAAATAGTGTGAGCAGGTGATTGATGATCGGTGTGGACTCGTTGGGCTGAATGGACCTGTTTCCATTATCTCTAAACTAAACTAAACATAAATCCAAGAGATAGACACAAAGTGCAAGAGTAACTCAACTGGTCAGGCAATATCTTTGGAGAAAAGCGATGGGCGACATTTTGAGTTGGAACCCCTCTTCAGAGTCTGGAGAAAAAGGATGGGTGATGTTTCAGGTCTGGATCCTTCTTCAGAGTCTGGAGAAAAAGGATGGGTGATGTTTCAGGTCTGGATCCTTCTTCAGATTGTGGAGAAAATGGATGGGTGATGTTTTGGGTTGGGACTCTTCTTCAAACAGATTTCTTGGTATAAACCAAGAAATGCTGTTCTTTATTTCTACATAAGTTCAAGAGCTTCTCCTTGGATATGAAGGCCTGGAAGAAATTGAAGTTGAAAACAGACATACCAGTGGTTTGCCAGTGTCAGGACAGCTGATAATCAAACATTTTTGACATCACTGTCAACAATGCTTCTGGACTCATCAGAATAATCCAGTTATACTCCTTGCCAACTCTTACACTGCTGTCATCAAACATACCCACTATGATATTCTGAACAGCATGATCAGCTGCAATTTATAAAACAAAAGCTAACCCCATCTCTTCTCTGCAGCTGTAAGAATCAGCCTGGAAAAAAAAAGTGTTTACTGTTTGCTGAGGTTCAGGAAAATCTATCCTGCGCGGCATTCATTACCAGTTTCACACTCTGGTCTTCACTGTAGTCCACAGCACAGCCAACCTTTCTTTTATCAGTAGAAACAAGGAACTGCAAATGCTGAAGATAGACACAAATAGCTGGAGTAACTCAGCGAGTCTGGCAGCATGTCTGGAGAAAAGGAATAGGTGACATTTCGTGTCAAGACCCTTCTCAGTCTGAAGAAGGGTCTCGACCTGAAACATCACCTATTACTTTTCTCCAGACATGCTGAGTTACTCGAGCTTTTTGTGTGTGTCTCCGGTGTAAACCAACACCTGCAGTTCCTTCCTACACAACTGCAGACGCTGGTTTGCAAAAGAAAAACAAAACATGTTGGAGTAACTCAGCGGGTCAGGTAGCATCTCTGGAGAACAGACACTTCAGCCCACTGAGTCCACACTGACCAGCAATCACCCATTCACACTAGTTCTTTGTTATCCCACTTTTTCATCCAATCCTGACTCATTAGGGGCAATTTTACAGACAATCAACCTATATAAATACCTCTATAAAAATATAATGTAATAATATGGTGACATTATGTCTTTGATTTTGGGCATTAATATCGTTGCTTTCATTCAAGCTAGTGGTTCAAGGTTCAAGGTCTTTTATTGTCACGTGTACCAATTAAGGTACAGTGATTGTTCCATCTCACTTCCATCAATCGCTGTAGGGAGTGATACAGAAGGTCACTTGCCACGCGACACCAACCTTAACCGTTGTGGCAGATCGATGATTTACAGTGCATTCAGAAAGTATTCAGACCCCTTCCCGACAACAGATGCTGCCTGACCCACTGAATATCTCCAGCAGTTTGTTTTTTGCTCCAGATTCCAGCATCTCCAGTCTTTTCTCTCTCTGCCGAACCTTATCTTGTTGCATATGCTCATTCCCAGGCAACTTTGATACACAATTGAACAAATGATGTTTGTTTTATCAACATATGTTGCGAGATATTTTTGCACGCTGTAACGATGTTTTTCCTGCATTGTTATACATGGAGTTTCATTGTCTGCTATGATTCAGGAGCTAACAGTTGTGTTTCCCAACCACTGTTTAACATAATGCTCTTGTCGGTCATCACACAGCATCTGTTCTTAATTTGCTTTGCCCTTGTGCATTTAGGTCTTTTAAATTATCTAATGTTGCCAAATGCAAAAGGATAGCAGTGTACCAGGAGGTTGGTTTAGTTTAGTTTAGTTTAGTTCAGAGATACAGCACGGAAACAGACCCTTTGGCCCACACACTAGTTGTACACAGTACATGCATATAGGGACAATTTTAAAGAGGCCACTGAACCTACAAACCAGCACATCTTCGGGATGTGGGAGGAAACTGGAGCGCTGGGAGTAAACCCAGGCAGTAGCAGGGAAAATGTGCAGACACCATGCGGCCGAGTTCAGGATCGAACCCTGGTCTCTGGAGCTGTGAGCCAGCGGCTCTACCAGCTGTGCCACAGTGCCCGCCCCTCTGGAATCAGCAAGGAAAGCAACCATTTATCTTCCGAACCAGATTAAGGATCATGAAATTAACTGTGAAGTGATGGAGGAGGACTTGTAATCGTGGAGTCGACAGATATGCTGCCTAACCCACTGAGTTCTCCACTACTTTGTGTTGTCTTTCAAGTCGTTGAGTTTGTTGTCAAAAGCACGAGTATAGTGAAGTATAGATACAATGAAAATCTTGCTTGCACCAACGTCACAGCAACATAGACTCAGACAATGCAAAAAACATAAACTATACATATATTACATATCAATATTAATCTGAAAGAAAGCTGCCAGTACAAAAAAAACAAGACATTAGTGATTTTTTTTAGCTTAAAACCCCACTGGTTGCATATGACAGGTACATGTATAGGAAAGGTTTAGAGGGGTATGAGCCAAAAGTGGGCGTGGAACTAATGTCGTTGGAAAATCCTGGTTGGCATGGGCTAGTTGGGCTGAAGGGGCTGTTGCCGTGCTATTTATGACTCTATGACTCTAACTGCTGTAGACGTGGATGCAGATTTCAGATGTAAAAGATCGGAACGTGCACTCCCGTGTGCAGCTTACAAAATGTCACTTCCTCTGGCACCATGTTATAGTATTGTATTATTATTGCAAACCTCTTGTAAATCCAACAAATGGAGTGATGCCATCAGTCAGAAACGTTTGGACTGATTTAGTTTAACCAGTCAACTGTGCCTAAAAAATTAAAAGGAAGCTCCAATCACTTTACAGTAAAATATTTTCCGCCTAACTAATGTGTAAAGATCAAGCTCAATTTTCTTTCTGCTTCCCCCGTCAATTTCAATCACCACTATGGGTTCTCCTGTAGATAATAATTATTCCTTGTAGCATGCTGAGCCAATTATTAAGGGGTACAATTTAATTATCCACCAAGGATACTATCCAGCTGATCGAGGACACCAAGCATCCACTTTTAGAAACATTGTGTGTTGACTGGCTGCAGATGTTTGCTCAGGAATATCTTAATTGCTCAGCCTCGTACAACTCTTTTGGGGATGATCGGAACTTGCGACCCTTTTTTAAAGGTTGCAGCACCCAATGTGTTTGAGTTGCAAAAAATCCTCCAAGTAAACAAAGCATTTCAACAGCCAACTTGCATAAAATTGCACAGCCATGAAAAGAATACACTTATATCACAGTTAGATCTATTTGCTTCCCACTGACTCTCAGTGCATGAAAATAATGGACGTAAATTCTGCTGATGCTCCATAAGTACAAAAACATTTTCACGCCAGCTGATTTGATTCTTTAGCTATTTAAGGCTGTTCCAGTACGAATGCCCATTGAGAGACGAGAGGAAACAATTAACCATTTCCCCATCTACAATTCATGCTGCCTCAGCAAGACCAACACTATAATCCAGGGCGGGTCTCACCCTGGGCATTCCATTTTCTCCCCACTCCCACCAGGCCAGAGGTACAGAAGTGTGACACCGCACACCTCCAGATTCAAGGACAGTTTCTTCCCAGCAGTTATCAGGCAATTGATCCATCCTATCACAAACTAAAGAACCGTCTTGAGCTACCATCTACCTCTTTTTGAGAGCCTCCGAATATCTTTAATCGGACTTCACTGGACTTTATCTTGCACTAAACGTTGGTCCCTTTATCCCGCATCTGTGCACTGTGAACGACTTGATTGTAATCATTTATAGTATTTCCACTAACTGGATGGTTGACACTAAATGCTGGAGTAACTCAGCGGGACAGGCAGCATCTCGGGAGAGGAATGGTTGACGTTTCGGGTCGAGAGCTTTCTTCAGAATGAGCTTACAGGGTCTTGACCCGAAATGCCACCAATTCCTTCTCTCCCGAGATGCTGCCTGACCCGTTGAGTTACTCCAGCATTTTGTGTCTACCTTCGATTTAAACCAGCATCTGCAGTTTTTTTCCTCCACTAACTGGATAGTATGCAACAAAAAAGATTTTCACTGTAGATTGGTACACATGACAATAAACTAAACTAAACAAATCAAAGTTTTATTGCTTCTGATTTACATGCCTTACTGTTACATATTGAGTTTGTGGTCATTGCCAATCAATCTCCACAATTGCCAATCAATCTTCACAATTATCTTGTGAGGATCCCCAGTCTGTAAGCTCCCATATCTTGATGACAAGACAAGATGACAAGATACTGTGCAATGGAAGGGGTTTGCATTTGTAACTTCTGGCTCATTGCAGAGAGGGTGCTGAATGCCCTTCAACCATCAGGCAGACGTACAAACCTCTCAAGTCTGGTGAAGTTGGTATTCGTGATACAGGTATCCGGTACCTTTATCACAGATCCCAGCTTCACCAGCCTGCAGAGATTTTTACATCTGCCTGATGGGTGAAGGGATCTACTGTATCCGGTGTTCTCGGTGTGGACTCCTATATATCGGCGAGACCAAGCACAGACTGGGTGGCTGTTTAACTGAACACCTGCTCTCAATCATAAGCAATCTCCCAGTTGCCAAACATTTTAACTCCCCTTCCCATTCCCATGTGGACCTTTCTGCCCTGGGCCTCCTCCACTGTCAGAGTGAGGCCACACGCAAATTGGAGGAACAGCACCTCATATTTCGCTTGGGCAGCTTTATAACCCAGTGATATGAATATTGATTTCTCTAACTTCAAGTAACCCTTGCATTCACTCTCTCCCCATCCCTCCGCCACTCTCGTCCTCTTGCTAATTTCACTGTTTGTATTCCTTCGTTATCACCTTGTCCCAAATCCACAATGAACTATTGTGGGCTCAACTGTTCCTGATTCACCGATGCAGGCTCTGCTTTGTTCTGTACCTTCCCATACCTCTAGTTTCCCCCTCCCTGACTTTCAGTCTGATGAAGGGTCTCGACCCGAAACATCACCTGTTCCTTTTCTCCAGAGATGCTGCCTGACCCGCTGAGTTACTCCAGCACTCTGTGTCTATTGTCCATGATACTTGTATTGTTTTCGTTTTAGTTTAGAGACACAGCGTTGAAGCAGTCCTTTTGGCACACCGAGTCTGCGCCGACCATCGATCACCCATTCACATAGTTCTCTGTTAAACCACTTTCACACCCACTCCCTACACTCTAGGGGCAATTTATAGAGGATAATTAACCTAGAAACACTAGTCATCTTTGGGATATGAGAGGAAACCGGAACACCTGGAGAAAAATCACATGGCCAATGTGTAAACTGCACACAGACTTCACCCGAGGTCAGGATATGTGGCGCTGTGAGGCAGCAGCTCTCCAAGCTACACCACAGTGTCACCTTAGCTGTGTCACTGTGCTGATTCAGCTGGCTGTTAAAGCTTTTGAAAACGTTGAATGATGCTGAATATCTCTGCTCTTTGGAAACATTCCAAAACATTGAAAAACGATTAAAAATGTATTCAGGCTACAAAACAAAATCTTTATAATTACCACATATCAAAATTCCTTAAAACATTTAAACGGACGAGAATAATTTTTAAAAACCCTATATCCTTTGTTCTCTCTCCTCTCCATACATATGACTGAAGTTGCTGTTAGTTTCTGCAAGAGGATTTTCTGGTGCAATAATGCTGAGGAACTGCTTCGAATTTCATTCTCTTTGAGGAGTCCAGTGTTGGAGATTATCCTTAGCATTGTGCCGTAAACAGCTGACAGAAGTTTTAAGACTTTAGACTTTAGAGATACAGCGTGGAAAGAGGCCCTTCGGCCCACCGAGTCCATGCTGACCAGCAATCATCCCGTGCACTATACACTAGGGACAATTTACAATTTTTGCAGGCCAATTAACCTACAAACCTGTATGTTTTTGAAGTGTGGGGGGAAACTGAACCACCTAGTGAAAAGCCACACAATCACAGGGAGAATGTACAAACTCCGTACAGACAGCACCTGCAGTCAGGAGCCAACCTGGTTCTCTGCCGCTGTAAGGCGGCAACTCTACCACTGCTCCAAGAGTTGTTGAGAAAATCCGAAAGGTGGTCATAACTATGTCGGCCTGTCGACATTTCCCTTCGAAATCTGAGCCAGCGTCATTCTTCGGTTAGCACGTTTAGCTGATGAACAAGAATTCGCTTTGGTTGTCAGTGAATAATTAAAAGTTAGAATTAAAGCTTTCAACAACTCTACCTATCCACAACTTCAAGGCGAGTTTGCTTCTCTTCAGATTGCACTCAACTATGAACAAATACCAAGGTCACTGTGTTAATTGGTGAGAAAAGAGACAAGAGAATTTCCATGGAACTAATATCCGAGAGCAGGGGAGTCAAACTCATTTTAAGTCACGGGCCGGAATGGGAAAACTGCGACTTCATGCGGGCCGGATCAGTTGTGCACGAGCGAATGCCCGCGTGCTGCTCCCACAGCTTTCGTTGCCTTCGTTTTTTCAACCTGCGGTAGAGTTGCTGCTTTACAGCGAATGCAGCGCCGGAGACTCAGGTTCAATCCTGACTACGGATGCTGCACTGTAAGGAGTTTGTACGTTCTCCCCGTGACCTGCGTGGGTTTTCTCCGAGATCTTCGGTTTCCTCCCACACTCCAAAGACGTACAGGTATGTAGGTTAATTGGCTGGGTAAATGTAAAAATTGTCCCTAGTGGGTGTAGGATAGTGTTAATGTACGGGGATCACTGGGCGGCACGGACTTGGAGGGCCGAAAAGGCCTGTTTCCGGCTGTATATATATGATATGATATGATATGTGTCTCAGTCTCTGCTACAAAGCTACATAAATACAAAGTGTTTCACTTCAGAAATTTCGTTTCTTATGAAGAAGATTGCCGAGCATGACTTTTATGATTGGTATCTAGGCCCTAGATAGAGTGGATGTGGAAATAATGTTTCCAGTAATAGGAGAGTCTTGGACCAGAGGTCACAGCATCAGAATAAAAGGTCATACATTCAAAATGGAGATGATGAGGAATGGGTGGTGAATCTGTGGAATTCATTGCTACAGACAGCGGTGGAGGCCAAGACATTGGGTATTTTTGAGGCAGAGATTGATAGGTTTTGATTAGGTTACAGGGAGACAATAGAATGTGGTTGAGAGAGAAAATAGATCAGCCATGGTTGAATGGCAAAGTAGACGATGGGCTAAATGGCCTAATTCTGTTCCCCTGGTTTATAGTCTTCCTACAGTGCTTATGTTTTGCCCACAATGGCTGGCTGGGCGGTTCTTGGTTCTTGGTCCTCCAAAATATCCCAAATGGAATTTAAACTGGAGGTGGCGGAGTATGGACTTAAGCAAGAAGGGCTTCTTGGAGAAGAACAGCTGCCTTAAATTTAGTTGCGTCTGGTTGAGTAACTATAGTAGGGTAAAGACTATTCCACGCTTTAATTGTGCGAGGGAAGAATGAATTGTTGTACACATCTGTCTTGGCCGCTGGTGTCTCAAATTGAATCGAATGCCCTCGTCTATTCCTGATAGGTTTGAGTTTGGTGTAGATATGGTAATCTAAGTCGAGTTGACCATTTAACATTTTGTAAAACCAGATCAAACGGTGGGCTTCACGTCTGTCTTAGAGAGTGTTCCACCCCAATGAATTTAGAAGTTCGGTAACACTCGCTTCTCTCTCATAGGTATTTGTAACAAAACGAGCTGCCTGTCTTTGGACACGTTCGATGGAAGAAATGTTTTTATTTGTGTATGGGTCCCATGCTGCAACTGTGTAGTCCAAATGTGGTCTAACAAGAGTGAAGTATAACTTCTCCTTGATAGAAGTTGAACAATGATAACAGCCAAACAGCAGCTACCTGGCATGGTGAAAGATGGTCTGTCCATCATCTCACCTGAAGGCCCCGCTCCCCATCCTCCTCCTTATGTCTTTCTGCCTTCCCCTCACATCCTCTCCCCTCACCTCTCATGTCCTTCTCTACCCTCACCTGCCCTCTCCCTTTCCTCAGCCTATCCCTTCTCTCATCCCCACTTCCTTCCTTCCAAGTTCTCAGGCATTGCTGGTATAACTACCACTACCATTTCTGGCACTGAGGCAGCAACTCTGCCGCTGCGCCACTGTGCCATATTGTGTATGTGCATTGGCTCCCAAGATTGCTCCTACTTGTTTAAGTGCTGGCAGTGGTGTGATGTTGAGAAAGATCAATTTCTGAAGAAGGGTTCCGACCCGAAATATCACCCATACTTTTTCTCTAGAGATGCTGCCTGACCCACTGAGTTACTCCAGCACTTAAGCAGAGTGGCAAGGTGGCATAGTGATTGAGTTGCTGCCTTACGGTGCCAGATAGCCAGGTTCGATCCTGACTACGGGTTCTTGTCTGTGCGGACTTTGTACATTCTCCCCGTGACTTGTGTGAGTTTTCTCCAGGATCTCCGATTTCCTCCCACACTCCAAAGACGTGTAGGTTTGTAGGTTAATTGGCTTGGTATTATTGCAAATTGTCCCTGGTGAGTGTAAGATAGTGTAGGTGGGCAGTGACCACTGGTCAGAGTGGATCGAAGGACCTGTTCACCCGCTGTACCTCCAAAATTAAAAAATTTAAATCACTTTGTATCTATCTTTGGTATAAACCAGCATCTGCAGTTCCTTCCGACACACAAGATCAATTTCTTGGTGTGCACTGAACCTGAAAGCAATAGACCAGGAAAGCCAACATTGTTATTTAATGAGGATCGCGCTGGAAGACTTGACTCAGAAAGCAGCAGCACCTCATGCACATCAGGCAAAGGGTTTTCAATTTGATGTTTGTTAACGAGTCACCAGAAGGTTAACCTTCAGATGTAGATACTGTTAGAATGATTCTGATAAAAAGCATGCACCCAAAACATTCTAATATGTTCTCCCTTCCGAGGTTAACAGATTTACTGATTGTAATTATTATTACTATAATTATAGTTATTCACTACTGACACTTTGAGCATAAATGACTAGCTTGCCCATTCTATCTGCTATTTCCCATTTCTTTCGGCACTGACATGCTCTGCGTCCCATTTGCTCTCGACATCACTCAGTTACAGAGCCTTCGGCCCTTTTCAGCTGCAGCAAGAAAGTCGGTGACTGATTTAAGACAATTGGCAAGAAATTTTGGGGAGGAAGAAGTACAGAACATAAGATGTAAGAGAAGTACAGACCATACGGCCTTTCAGACTTTATCAGACTGCGGCACAGATGATAAACCTGCAACCTCACAGCGTCAGGGACCCTGGTTCGATCCTGAGCTGTCTGTGTGCACTTTGCACATTCTCCCTGCAACCACGCGGGTTTCTTATGCATGCTCCGGTTTCCTCCCACAACCCAGATATGTGGGTTTGCAGGTTAATTGAACTCTGTAAATTATCCCAAGTGTGTATGGTGTGTAATTGGCCCACAGAGTCCATGCCAACCAGCAATCATCCTGTACGCTATCCCACACACTTCCACAATTTTAACAATTTTTATGGAAACCAATTAACCCACAGACCTGTATGTCATTGGAATGTGGGAGGAAACCAGAGCACCCGGAGAAAACCCATGTGCTCACAGGGAGAACGTACAAACTCTGTACAGACAGCACCCATAGTCAAGATCGAACCCTGGTCTCTGGCGCTACAAGGCAGCAACGCTAGTGCTGTGCCACTGTGCCGCCCCAGAAACTGTGTGGAACTGTGGAACACCCTGTCATCTTTCAAAGATGTTTTCAAAGCATCTTTCTTCATGGGAAGCCCCTTTGGATTGAGAATGACTTGCTTCTACTTTGGTTCTGAGGTAGCTAATGAGGCCACCGTGTAATCTCAGATTCCATCTCAGGGGGGATGCTTGTTAGGCAGGGTTGTAGGAGGTAATTGGCGGTCTTCCTAGCATCTTATTTTAGACATAAAATCTCACGGAAAGAGGCACTGGGCTCATTAAGTCCATACCAGCTTCCAAGGGTTCCGATGTCATCAGACCCTGCGGAATAATTTATGTAGTAAAGGGTGGCATTGTAGATCAGCATTTAGTACTGCCACCATGCAGCGCTGTAGGCCCAGGTTTGATCCTAACCTCAGGTCCTGTCTGTGTGGAGTTGACATGTAAGTCATGCATTGACATTATGCAGGATTCAAACATTCTCTAATGGACAGCATGGATTTCCTCCATAAGTTCCTATTTCCCCCAGTATTCCAAAGGCATGCCGGTCGGTGAATTGGTCACTGTAACTTAATAATCAAGGGGGATTTGATGCGCGAGAGAGGGAGAACGAGAAGGAGAATAGTACTGATCTCCTGGGGGCCAGCATGGACCAGATGGGCTGAATATCCTCCTGTCACGAAAGGAGATAAAAGAGTCAATAAGGTGAGAGGGGAAAGATTTTTATATGAACCTGATGAGGTAATCTTTTCACACATAGGTTGGTATATGGAACATTGGGTGTATGGAATGAGCTGCCAGGGAAGGTAGTTGAGGGAGGTACTATCACAACATTTAAAAGACTCCTGGACAGGTGCAAAGATAAGAAATGTTTGGAGGATATGGGCCAAATGCAGGCAAATGGGATCAGCTTCAATGGGACATCTGCGTTTGCATAGCCGAGTTGGACTGAAGGGCCTGTTTCCATGTTGTCTGACTCTATTACTTTCTCTAAGTTAATGAAATTTGTGGAAGTAAAATGGAGAATAGTACTGATGCAATTGATCTCGTGAAAGCTAGCATGGATCAGATACACCAAATATGAGAGTAAGAATAGTCACTATCAATGAAAAGGAAGCTGGTGGAATGGCCAGGAAACAGGGACAGTGGCACAGTGGTGCAGCGGTAGAACAGTGGCACAGTGGTGCAGCGGTAGAACAGTGGCACAGTGGTGCAGCGGTAGAACAGTGGCACAGTGGTGCAGCGGTAGAACAGTGGCACAGTGGTGCAGTGGGCCTCACAAAGCCAGAGTCTCAGGGTATAACGCTGACTACTGGTGCTGCCTGTGCAGAGCTTGTACATTCTCCCTGTGCCCATGTGGGTTTTCTCCAGGTGCTTTAGTTTCCTCCCACATCCCAAAGATGTTTATAGTGTTCATAGTTCAATCGGCTTCTGTAACTTCTGTAATGCTTTCCTAGTGCATAGGATGCAAAAGTGGAATAACATAGAACCAGTGTACAGATGATCAATGGCCAGAGATTTTGGGTTGAGACCCTTCTTCAGACCAATGGCTGGCATTTCCACATTGCATCTCTCTGAACTATTCAAAGTTAATTTCCCTCAGCAAGCTCAGTGGAAGCATATGGGCAAGGAAGTCACCTCACTAAAACCTTCTAGTGCCATTTGATCAACGCATGAAGTACTGCCAAAGGGAAAGGGGGGCTTCAACACCGAAGGTCCTGGAACTGAAACCTTCAGTCTACTTTACTGGATGCTTGAAAATACAGGTAGAGTCCATCATTGCAACTCTCCGGTGTGGGTCGGCAGTTGTGTGGCCAACTCCCAGCGCACACCGGAGAGGCTGGTGTGGAAACAGGCCTCAAGACCCACCGAGTTCACGCTTCATGTCTGATCTGCCTGCCTCTAGGATAAGACATGGGTCAAGGTATCGAGAGTAACATAGGCAAACCGGGATATGTCACAGCATGGAACATAGAACTGTGCAGCACAGGAACAGGCCTTTCAGCCCACAAAGTCTGTGCCCAACTTAATGCCAAGATTAATCATGATCCAGTCTCACCCCGGCCATTCCCTTTTCTCCCTTCTCCCATCAGCCAAGAGGTACAGAAGTTTGAATAAACAGACCTCCAGATTCAAGGACAGTTTCTTCCCAGTTGTACTAAAGCAACTGAACCATTTTATCACCAACTAGAGAGCGGTCCTGACCTCCAATCCGCCACATTGGAGACCTCGGACTATCTTTAATTGAACTTTACTGGACTCTATCTTGCACTACACATTATACACTTTATCCTGTATCTGTACATTGTGGACGGCTGGATTGTAATCATGTATAGTCTTTTCACTGACTGGATAACATGAAATAAAAAAGGTTTTCATTGACAATAATAAACTAAATTAAATCAATTCCATCTGCCTACAGGTGATCCATAGCCCTCTATTCCCCAAGGAAAAAGGAGAAAAGAGCAACAATTAACAAGAAATGTGGAAGAGGAGAAGGAATATAATGTGCTGGAGTAACTCAGTGGGTCAGGCAGCATCTCTGGAGAACATCTCTGAAGGCTGCCACAGTAAGAAAGCATCGCCAGCCCTAGCTGTAGCTATGTAGACCAGACTAAGCCAATAGACTAGACTGGAACTGTAACAGTTTACTTTACTTTACGTTAGAGATACAGTGTGGAAACAGGCCCTTCGGCCAACCGACTCCACGCCGATCAGCGACCACCCCGTACATTAACACTATTGTACATACTAGGGCCAATTTACAATTTTACAGAAGCTAATTAAACTAGAAACCTGCATGTCTATGGAGTGTGGGAGGAAACCCCTTGTGGCACCAGGGAGAAAACTCATGTGGTCACAGGGAGAAGGTATAAACTCCATACAGACAGCACCCATAGTCAGGATCGAACCCGGTTCTCTGGCGCTGTAAGGCAGCAACACTATTGCTGCACCACTCTGCCACCCCTAGTTACTTAACACATTCATTTGACAGGTATCATAGTGCAGCAGAAAGCAGATATCAGTTTGGCTGGACATCATAAACAATTAATAAACCTGCTCTACAGCAGCAACACTTTAGAGACAGTGCTCCAAGCAATAGTCATCCCCAGCCTTGAGTTCCTCCCTCCCACACATATACACACACACAGCAAGCTGAAATGATGCTACCTTCAAGCGATGAAAATTCTCACAGCTAATTCCAGCCAACTTGGAAAATACAATCCTTTTTAAAGAAAAGAGCAAATGGCAAAAGCAATAAATCCATTAAAAGCTTGGAGGAATGATTATGAGATAATGTGCCTGAAGCAATATGTTTCTACACAATACGTGGTGGTGTTCATTTTGCTTTACACCATGTTAGGTTTAACAGAATTTGCAATCTATAGAGCCATAGAAACATAGCGCCATGCAGCATGCAAACGGGTCCTTCAGCCCAACTCGTCTATGCTGAACAAAATGTCTTCTCTAAGCTAGTCCCCTTTACCTGCATTTTGCTCATATCCTTCTAATCCTTTCCTATCCATGTACCTGTCCAAGAGTCTTTTAAATGTTGTTATTGTACCTGTTTCCACTATCTCTTCTGGCAGCCTGTTCCATATACCTACCACCCTCTGTGTGAACAAATTGGCCCTCAGGTTCCTATTAAATCTTTCTACTCTCACCTTAAACCTACGTCCTTTGGTTTTCGATTTCCCTACTCTGGGTAAAAGACTCTGTGCATTTACCCAATCTTTTCCTCTCATGATCTTCTACACCTCTATGACCACCCCCTCATCCTCCTGCGTTCCTCTCCCACACATTGTTTTTGTTTATTTTCTGACCTACGGACGGTTCAGATTATTGACGGTTCTCGGGGACAATGCCCTGTCGTGACCAAGGAACTGTTTGTACGGTCAGACATTCAGCTACCACCCGCACTGACCTATTTTGAGGGCGGTAACAGTCGATTACCTTGATGCTAAGAATGAAGCAATTTTCTGGGGATCTGTGCTGGGGCTAGAACTCTTCATCTCACTCAGTAGACCAGCTTCTAGACAAATTATCCTGCCGAAGCGAATCAAGACTGTAGCCAATCCTGGCGGATGGTGACCCAGCTCTGAACGTCTTTCACGAGTCGCTGCTGGTCTTAAAACACATGTCAAAGTATGGAGAGATGTTGGAGACCCAGCATTGTTGAACGCAATCTTTTCCTACTTAAGGCTTTCAAGGAACTATGTGTAGGTTAATTGAATTACCCCCAGTTTGAAGGGAGTGGATGTGAAAGTGGGATGGCGTGGAACTGGTGTGAACGGGTGATTAATAGTTGCCATGGACTTGGTGGGCCGAATGTCCTGTTTCCATGCTGTATCTCTGAACTCAGCTAAACTAAACATTAGATTTTTAAACGTACGACAGAAACAAAAACTATAAGGTGCTATAGGGAGAGGTTGAGCAAGCTGGGACTCTATTCCTTGGATCGCAGGAGGATGAGGGGTGATCAGAGGGAAGTGCATGAAATCATGAGAAGAATAGATCGGGTAGACGCACAGAGTCTCTTGCCCAGAGTAGGGGAATCGAGAATCAGAGAACATAGGTTTAAGTTGAAAGGGGAAAGATTTAATAGGAATCTTAGGGGTAACGTTTTCACACAAAGGGTGGCAGGTGTATGGAATGAGCTGCCAGAGGAGGTCCTTGAGCGCAGGAGGGAATATTTAAGAAACAATGAGACAGGTAAATGGATAGGGCAGGTTTAAAGGGATATGGGCCAAACAAAGGTAGGTGCGACTAGTGTAGATGGGACATATTGAGTCGGTGTAGGCAAGAAGGGCCTGTTTCCACACTGTATGTCTATGAATCTGAAAGCAATTCTTTATTTTGTACTTTAACTCAATCACTATGAACAGGTGGCCTTTTTACATGCTCTGTGGTTGTTGCTCTACATTTCTCTGTGTTTCCTTTGAAGTATTTTTCTCGAGCACTTACATCTACTGTTGAATATCTGATGCTAAGCCAAATGCATTTCACCATCTGATCGTAAGGCCTTACTTCACACCTGGCTGTGCAACACTGGGAATGGTTAATTTGGCAACGGAGGGAGAAGCTGTGACTTTTTCATAGGTTGTTAAATTTTATTTTACATCGCATCATCTGGGACTAATTAGAGTCAAGGTGATATGAATGCACACGGTGCATTACAATGTGCGGAAATTGGATCTGAACAGTTGTTTCGATCCTGCTCTTGTACTGCATTGATGAATATTCTAGAGATGCGTTTCCACATACTGCACCAGTGTTCAACGTTTGCTGATGCATTAAGTGCCACAAAGTTTGAATGACTCCAAAGACATACAGGTTTGTAGGTTAATTGGCTTGGTATAAGGGTAAATTATCCCTGGTGCGTGTAGGATGGTGTTTACGTGCGGGGATTGCTGGTCGGTGCGGACTCGGTGGGCCGAAGGGCCTGTTTCCGCACTGTATCTCTAATCTAAACTAAACTAAAGACTGAATGATTGAAAGATACAGCACGGAGACAGGCCCTTCAACCCACTGAGTCCACGCCAGCTTATCCTTTATGTTCCCTTTATCCTTTATCTGTGCATTGTGGACAGCTTGATTGATTGTACTCTTTTCTTTGACAGAATAGCATGCAGACAAAAACTTTTTACTGTATCTCGGTACATGTGACGATAATAAACGAAACTAAACACTGGCTCCGTGTTATCCCACTTTTGCATCCACTCCCTGCTTACTAGAGTTAATCTGCAGAGGCCTATTAACCTACAAACCTGCAGGTTGTTGTGTTGTGGGAGGAAACCAGAGCACCAGGGGGAAACCCACGCAGTCTCAGGGAGAAGATGCAAACTCCACAAGGACAGCACCCGAGGTCAGGATCGAACCCGGGTCTCTGGTGATGTGTGGCAGCAGCTCTACCAGCTGCCCCACTGCGCCGCCCTTTGGTTTATGTCCTGTATTGCTGTCAAAATCACCGCTCTAAAACCTTCCAGTTAAGCTGAGTAATGCCTGAATGATGTGCAAACCAGAAAGAACTAACAGGGATAGTATTATACAAACCAATTCAGCATTATAACACAATGCAGAACTTTACCCAAGGCATTTGTGGGTATGAATTGCTCTGTCATATACACCTTTACACAAAATCCATCACATTGATATAAAGGTAACAAAAGAACGTAACACTCGTTCCCAATTTATATCCTTGAGCTTTACAGAGCCCCCATGTATTATTCTCCAAATCCCTTCTGTTATGTTTATGAAGTTGTTACATTGCATTTCTGTTGTACCACACTAACCACTTCAATAATCTCTAGAGCTTTACCGTTGAAGTTTAGGGTAAATATACGAATTGTACTTTATATGTTGTATTAATTTGTGCAACTGTACCTTGGTACACATGACAATAAACTAAATTAAACTAAAGCTTCTTCCCTTCTGTTATCAGGCTTCTGAAAGGTATAGGCTACTGTCATTGGACTTTGATTCTGGAACATTGGTCTTTGTTTCTAGAACTGATGCTGAGAACTATATTCTGCACTCTTTATCTTTCTCCTTGCTCTATCTGTTGTACTTAGATTTGGCTTTATTGTATTTACGCATAATTTTGGATAGCATGTAATTCAAAGTTTAGTTTAATTTAGTGATGCAGTGAGGAAACATGTCCTTCGGCCCACCGTGTCCGTGTCGACCAGTGATCTCCAAACACTAACACTGTGCCACACACACACACACTAGGGACAATTTTTACCAAAGTCTATTAACCTATAAACCTGCACCTCTTTGGAGTGTGGGAGGAAACTGGAGCACACGGAGAAAACCCACACAGTCACAGGGAGAACGTACAAACTCCATACAGACAGCACCCAGAGGCAGGATCAAACCCGGGTGTCTGGCGCTGTAAGACAGCAACTCCACCACTGTGCCACCGTGCCATACAGCTTTTCACTGTACCTCGCTCGGTTCACGTGACAATAATAAACCTAAGCATAGGCTATGGATAATTTCACTGCTAGTGGATAACCTGCCTCTCATACCCTGCCTCAGCATAATTAAATGTCCCTGGACACTTCATTACAAAAACATTACTTCACAAAATACAAGGGCACTCAGGTTAATTGTAGCACTGAGACTGAGATCAGATTATTGAACATGGGTCCTTGAGCATTGAATCTGTGATCTTCTTGGGTCAGCTACTTAGTAAGTGGGAGAACAAAGCTTCTTCATCACTAGAGTAAACAGGGATACCCTTGGTCCCCTTTGACTTTGCAATTGACCATTAATATTTTATCCTTTTCATCCAAGGAGCAGCCTGGTGAGAGAGGAAAAGGGGGAAGAGAGACAGAGGGAGACAGAAAGAGGGAGAGAGGGAGAGAGAGAGAGAGAGACAGAGAGACAGAAAGAGAGACAGAGAGAGATAGAGACAGAAAGAGACAGAGAGAGAGAGAGAGAGAGAGAGAGAGAGAGAGAGAGAGAGATGGAGAGAGAGAGAGACAGACAGAGAGAGAGAGACAGAGAGAGAGACAGAGAGAGAGAGAGAGACAGAGAGAGAGAGAGAGAGACAGAGAGAGAGAGAGAAAGAGACAGAGACAGAAACAGAGACAGAGACAGAGACAGAGACAGAGACAGAGACAGAGACAGAGACAGAGACAGAGACAGAGACAGAGACAGAGACAGAGACAGAGACAGAGACAGAGACAGAGACAGAGACAGAGACAGAGACAGAGACAGAGAAAGAGACAGAGAGAGAGACAGAGAGAGAGACAGAGAGAGAGAGAGAGACAGAGAGAGAGACAGCGAGAGAGACACAGAGAGAGAGAGACAGAGAGACTCAGAGAGAGAGAGAGAGACAGAGAGACAGACAGAGACAGAGAGAGAGAGAGAGAGAGAGAGAGAGAGAGAGAGAGAGAGAGAGAGAGAGAGAGAGAGAGAGATGGAGAGAGAGACAGAGAGGACAGAGAGAGAGAGAGAGAGAGAGAGAGAGAGAGAGAGAGAGAGAGAGAGAGAGAGAGAGAGAGAGAGAGAGAGAGAGAGAGAGAGAGAGAGAGAGAGAGAGAGAGAGAGAGAGAGAGAGAGGAGAGAGAGAATGAGAATGAGAATGAAAAAGAGAGATGGGGAAGTGAGGCAAAGAGGGAATACGAGAGCAAGAGGAAAAGAGAGAGAGGGGGGGTGGGAGGGAGAGAGAAACCAAGAGAGGGGTTGCAAAAGAGAGGGAGAGAGATGAAGAGAGGAAGAGAGAGAAAGAGAGAAAAAGAGAGAGAGAGAGAGAGAGTCAGCCTTACATACATTCTTCTGTTGATGAATGCAGATGATGTCCCCCCCCCCTCATCAATCTTTGACAAATATGCCCCAAGCCAAATGTACGTCGTTTCATGCAAAGGAATATTTCAAAAGACAATAAGTGAATAGTGGAAGTTGCAGTGGAATTCACACTCCATCCTTTTTCCATGTGGCTGGAATCCATATAATCGAGAGACGGCGCGCGGATTTTCTCACATGAGCAGGGCTAGGGCACTGAAGACACTGTCTTTACTCAGCGCCTGTGTAGAATCCGTTCACGAGGACAATGCAACTTGGTATTAATTCACTCCCAGAGGCATCTGAAAAAGCGTTTACCTCTTGCTAAATCAATGCTCAACCTGACGTGTCGGAAAATTCTTAACAGGTGATGTAAAGGGAGCTTAATTCTGAGTGGAAACCACGGTGTCAGACATGGGACCAAGATCAGATGGAAAAAGACTAATAGCATTTCAAAGATTCATTTAATTAACACCTGTGATGGGCGCTAGATGGGAGAAGCAACGTCTAGTTTTAAATTTCGTTTTAGTTTAGAGATACAGCACGGAAACAGGCCACGCTGACCAGCGATCCCCACATATTAACAGTAACCTACAACCACTAGGGACAATTTTTACATTTACCTAGCCAATTAACCTGCATACCTGTACGTCTTTGGAGTGTGGGAGGAAACCCAAGATCTCGGAGTAAACCCACGCAGGTCACGGGGAGAACATACAAACTCCGTACAGACAACACCCATAGTTGGGATCAAACCCGGGTCTCTGGCGCTGCATTCGTTGTAAGGCAGCAACTCCACTGTTGCCCCACCGTTCTGAGTTTTGTGCAGCTACGTTTTATCCATCTCATTTTTGCTTTTTAATAACCAGTCCAGTGTGTATAGTTGGGGAGTGAGGATCCTCAAGCTGTTAAGATGATTATTAAAGACAGAGTAATATGTAAGGGATCCAGTTCCTGGTCCCATCAGTCATAGTCATAGAGTCACACAGCATAGGCCCTTCACCTTGCCTATGCCAACCACAATGCCCCATTTACACTAATCCCACCTGCTTGCGTTTGACCCATATCCCCCTAAACCTTTCCTATCCATGTACGTATAAATGTATTTATATTGTTATGTATAGTCTTGAGCATGTTCCACCTGTACTACCCCATGCTCTGCAAAGCAGTTTTCTGGCAGGTGACAAATCCATGTAGGACTCTTCCTTTTCTCATTTGAGGATCTGGGGCAGACTGCATGGCACAGTACTGTCACACACAATAGAATTTTAAAGTGGTTAGAGTCAGACTCTTCAACCCAACAGGTCTATGATGACCACAATTGCCCATCCATGGTAGGGCTGTTTTCCTGCATTTGGTTCATATCCCTTTCCTATCCATGTACCTATCAAAGTTTATTTTAAATATCTCAACTACATCATTTCGACTTTAGACTTCAGTGATGCCGTGCAGAAACTGGTCCTTTGGTCCTCTGAGTCCGTGCCGACCAGCGATCAACCCACACACGAGCATTATCCTACACACTAGGGTCAATTAACAATTTCACCAAAGCCAATTAACCTACAAACCTGTATGTCTTTGCAGTGTGGGAGAATCTCCGTACAGACAGCACCCATTGTCAGGATTGAACTCTGGCACTGGCACTGTAAGATTGCTGTGCCACTGTGCCACCCTGTGTTCATCAGGCAATCTCTGAAGGGCATTTGCCTGAACTCCACAGACTTCGAGCTCCATGTGTCTCATGTGTATAAAGTTGTACAATCTGTGTTGAAGATTACTGGTGAACTAAAACTGCAATGGTTTTGTGCACTACTGTGTCAGGAATTATTCGCAGCATTAATAATTGAAGGGGAAAACCAGTAATCACACTTAAAACTGCTTCTTGTCAACTGTGACTCAGAACCTAAGATATAAGAAAACATTGCTATGCAAACAAAGGTAGAGTTCAAGCAGAGGACAAATTCTACACGCAGTTGTCAACCTCTTTGTGAAAACCATTTTCTCTCTCATTATGATGTAACATTGCACTTCACTCTGCCATGGAAGTACAGTATTTGGTCCCGACATGGACACAGCATGGAACCAGGTCATTCGGCCCATCGAGTCCACGCCGACCATCAATCATCCATTCACACGAGTTCTAAGTTTTCCCATATTCTCATCCAATCCCCACACAGCAGGGGAAATTTACAGTGGGCCAATTAACCTACAAACACGCATGTCTTTAGAATGTGGGAGAAAATCGGAGCACCTGGAGGAAACTCACACCGTCACGGAGAATGTGCAAACTCCACACAGACAGCACCCGAGGTCAGGATCGAACCCAGGTCTTTGGCGCAGCGGGGTGATTCTGGTGTGCCATTTCAGCGTCTTGCAGAACCAAAGGATTTCCTTCAGATCTTCAAATATACTGCAAACCAACTTTGGATGTGATCCATGAGAGCATGAAATGGTAATTTCTTGTTTCCTATCTTGTTTAATGAATAAAAGCTTCAAGTACACAAACGTCCTGCAGATCAGATAACACTAGCAGTGAACCATTGGACTTGTGGAAAGAACTGCAAGCATGCTAGCCACGATTCCACACACATTCTCGACTGTACAGCCAAATACCAATCCAACTCAATTTACAAATTTGCAGATGACAACGCCGTAGTGGGCCAGATATCAAATAATGACGAGGCAGAGTACAGGAAGGAGATTGAGAACCTCGTAACCTGGTGCCAAGACAACAACCTCTCCCTCAATGTCAGCAAGACACAGGAGATTGTGATCAATTTCAGGAAGCAGAGTCGTACACACATCCCAGTATACATTGATGGTGCCGATGCAGATATAGTTGGTAACTTCAAGTTCTTGGCAATAAATATCACCAGCAATTTGTTCTGAACCAACCATATTGAAACAATGCCCAAGAAATGACACCAACCTAGGAAGTTCGGCATATCCCCAACAACCCTCACTAACTTCTACGGATGTGCAATAGAAAGCAATCTATCAAAATGCTTCACAGAATGGTTTGGGAACAGCTCCATCCAAGACCGCAAGAAATTGCAGAGTTGTGGATGCAGCCCAGTCCATAACACAAACCAATCTACATTTCATGCTGCCAGCAAGGTCACCAGCACAATGAAGCACTAGTCTCAACCCGGTCATTCCCTCTTCTCCCCTCTCACATCAGGCAAGAGGTACAGAAGTGTGAAAATGCATACCTCCAGATTCAGGGACAGTTTCTTCCCAACTGTTATCAGGCAACTGAACCATCCTCTCACCAACTTGAGAGCGATCCTAACCTCCCATCTAACTCATTGGAGACCTTTGAACTATCTTTAATTGGACTTTATCTTGCACTAAACCCTTTATTCTGTACCTGTACACTGTGGACGGCTTGATTATAATCATGTACAGTCTTTTCACAGAGTGGATACCATGCAACAAAAAAGCTTTTCACTGTACCTGACAATAAATCAACCAAAACTAAACAAGATGGCTTATTAGCAATATTATCTCTCTTCTCTCCTCAACCAATATTAACACTATCCACTTAATGGGGGAAAAAAACGACAACATCTCCCCAGGCACTTTCAATGCCATTGCAGGTTTATTGCCTACCCTAAAATGCACACTAGCATTTATATCCAGAAAACTAACATAATGCCTGAGGGAGAATAGCTGGATAGCGTGATGCCTTCATCTGCTCCAGAAGTTCTATGCTGCTAAAAGTAGGACTTCTCTGTGCAATGGCAACATGTATAGAGATGCAGCTTGGAATCAGGCCCATCGGCCCTCCAAATCCATGCTGACCATCATTCACCCCCATACACGGGTTCTATGTTATCTCAGTTTTGCATCCGACACACTAGGGGTAATTTACAGAAGCCAATTAACCTACAAACTCTGCACATCTTTGGACTGTGCGAGCACCTGGAGAAACTCCACGCAGTCACAGGAAGAATGCACAATGTCTGTATAGTCAGCCCCCGTAGTCATGGTCAAACTCGGGTCTCTGGTGCTGTATGGCAGCAGCTCTATCACTGCGTCACTGTGCCGACTCTGGGAACTGAAACCAGGGGCCATTTGCACTTCCAGTTACTTGATCATTATTGCTGTTCCTGTTCCTTTCAATTTTGTGCATTCAATGTAGAAATGTCGCTGCAGATTTTACCACCGTCATCCCCAGGATGTTTGCTAAATAGCAAGCCGCCTACACAAGAAACAGCGTTCCAACTGAACTCGAATTCTGAGCGACGAGGCAGATTTCCAATGAACATGTGTAGTAGGTTGCCAAGAGAATGTCACACTTACTACAAACAATCCAGAGGCCTGAGCAACCTGCGGAATCAGAGCTGCAACCATTAACACCTCGCAATGCTTAGTGCAGGGCACCCTGCCAACACAATCTATGAGTGTCTCAGCAACAAAGTGAAGAGTGATGAAGCACAATGAAGCAAACTGGATCAGAAAGAACTTTCTGCAATTGCCAGGCACAAAGCAGTCTAACCCTCCGTAACGTAAATTTGAATAGAGATAATTGGAGCCGCAAGTTGTATTAATTCTGACCCTTTGAGTTTATTTTAGAGATGCAGCTTGGAAACAGGCCCTTCGGCCCACCGAGTCCATGCCGACCAGCGATCCCCATACACTAGCACTATCCAACACACTAGGGACAATTTACAATTTTACTGAAGCATTTTACCTACAAAACTGTACATCTTTGCACCCAGAGAAAACCCACATAGTCACGGGGAGAATGGACAAACTCCGTACAGACAGCACCCACAGTCAGGATCGAACCTGGGTCTCTGGCGCTGTGAGGCAGAAACACAACCACTGTGCCACCCCGACAGCAAACTCAGGAATATCTTCAAGTCTGGGGCTTAAATAGCAGTTGTCTGCACTCTCGTGTGCAACATTTGGGGAATATTTTGATATTTCGTGTAGTCTATTACAATTTATTGTAACAGCGCATTTAAACATTTTATAAGACATTTGGACAGTACATGTGTAGGAAAGGTTTATTGAGGATATGGGCCAAACATGGGCAGGTGGGACTATTGTAGATGAGGCATCTTGGCCAGCATGAGCAGGTTGGGCCGAAGGGCCTGTTTCCATGCTGCATGTCTCAGAATCTATGAAATCCCTGGATGATATTTAGACTTTAGGCTTCAGAGATACAGCACGGAAACTGGCTCTTCACTCTCCTCTCTCCTTCCCTTTTAGGGTTTATTCCCCTGTTGTCCACCCCTCAAACATTGCAAACACTCTGACCCCATACACCATTGCATGCACAGGGTCCATCAGTCAGGAATCGAATAGGCTCTGTGTGTAGGAAGGAACTGTAGTTTAAACCAAAGATAGATGCAAAAAGCTGGAGTAACTCAGCGGGTCAGGCAGCATCTCTGGAAGAAAGGAATAAGTGATGTTTTGGATCTGATGCATTTCAATCCAATAGGCTCATCCATGTGAGCCAACAATTTCGCATATTCTTCTCCCGATTTTTGGTATATTTGGTTTGTCACTCACATTGCAGTACGACCCACAATGAGAAAGTTAAGAGCGTATTCGACAATAATTTTGCAAAATGGATCCATTCTGCCTGATCCTAAAATTCTGTTGAACTTTCACTTTAATTCGTAAACCTTCTCTGCCCTTTCTCACCACTCGATCTAAACTTGAGGAGCAGCACTCCTCTTTCCCTTGGGTATGTCATACACTCCCAGGAGCATAATTGATTTCAACAACCACCACACTGCTGACATTTCCCCCAGTAACAGCTCCCGGAGTGTGTCTATAACCATTAATTACACGTTCACCAGACCCACCTCTGTCTGACTCACTGACTTGACACAGCTCTAAAGCCTTTTGCTTCATCGGTCACAGTTTTTTCAGTTCATCATTCTAGTTCTTCCTCGGTTAGATCTCCCTTCTTCTCACCCTTCTCCTTGATGTTACAGTTGGTTAAACCGTGCCTCACATTTCTCCAGTGTGGCGGCAAAGTTATGGAATGTAAAGCGTTAATTATGTGAAATTCAGAGACTGTGGGATCTGTTGAGTATTTCTTGCATTTGCTCTTTTTTTCCATTGTTAATGATTGACCGATCTCCCTCCCCCTCCCCCTCTCCCTCTCCCTCTCCCTCTCCCTCTCCCTCTCCCTCTCCCTCTCCCTCTCCCTCTCCCTCTCCCTCTCCCTCTCCCTCTCCCTCTCCCTCTCCCTCTCCCTCTCCCTCTCCCTCTCCCTCTCCCTCTCCCTCTCCCTCTCCCTCTCCCTCTCCCTCTCCCTCTCCCTCCCCCTCCCCCTCTCCCTCTCCCTCTCCCTCTCCCTCTCCCTCTCCCTCTCCCTCTCCCTCTCCCTCTCCCTCTCTAACACAGTCTAACAAGCACCAATAAAGACTTTTATCATAAGATCATAAAACATAGGGGCAGAATTAGGCCATTTGGACCATGGAGTCTGCTCTGCCATTCATTCATGACTGATCTCTCTTTTCCTCTCAACCCCATTCTCCTGCCTTCTCCCCGTAACCTTTGACACCCTTACTACTCTTTTCCTTTCCCACTGTTTTACTCTTTGCCTGTCAATACGCCGCTCTCTCTCAGGGTAAAGCTCTCTCACTTCTCCCCTTGTCGAGCTGTCTGATTATTACACTGTTCTATTTCAATGCCGGGACGTTGCTCTCTGTACTTGCAGGTGAGAGTGGTTCTCCTGTTGATGACATAGACTTCCTTTGGAATAGGATTGTCACCCTCACTGGAGCATGTGCCACTATGTCTCCCTCTCAAACAGCGTGTGGCTCTCTCCAGAAGTAAAACAAAAAGACCTCGAGGAAATCAGCAAGTCAGACACGTCTTTGGAGGGAATGGACAAGCAATGTTTCAGGTTGGGATCCTTGTTCAGACTCTCCCTTTCTTAGCAATAGTCTTTTATAACTTGGCATATCAATTCCAGTTCTAATAAATCGTCTTTAACACACAATATTTAAGAGCAGCTCTGTGGCACAGCGGTAGAGTTGCTGCCTTACAGCGCCAGGTTCGATCCTTCCTAAGGGTGCTGTCTGTATGGAGTTTGTACGTTCTCCATGTGACTGCGTGGGTTTCCCCGGTGCTCCAGTTTCCTCCCATGTTCCAAAGACGAACAGATTTGCAGGTTAATTGATTTCGGTAAAAATTGTAAATTGGCCCTAGTGTGTAGGATAGTGCTAGTGTACAGGGTGATCACTGGTCAGCATGAACTCAGTGGATTGAAGGGCCAGTTTCCATGCTGAATCTCTAAAGTCCAAAGTCTAAATATCATCCCTGCTTCTCTCTCGACAGGTGCTTCATGGCCCACCGAGTACTTGCAATATTTTTTTGTCAGATTTTGTCAGGGGAAAGATTTAATTGGAATCTGAGGGGTAACTTTTTCACACAAAGGGTGGTGGGTGCATGGAACAAGCTGCCGGAGGAGGTAGTTGAGGTGGGGACTATCCCAACATATAAGAAGCATTAGACAGATACATGGATAGGCCAGGTTTGGAGGGATATGGACCAAACGCAGGCAGGTAGGACTAGCGTAGCTGGGACACGTTGGCCAGTGTGGGCAAGTTGGGCCGAAGGGCCTGTTTCCACACTGTATCACTCTATGACTCCATGACCCTATGATTTTCAGAAACTACTTTTTAAAAAGATTCCTTGGCTCAGATGGCCACTTACAAGAAAACTAAATAGAATCAATGGAACTTTTTTTCCCCAAGGTGGAAATGTCAAGGACTAAAGGGCACAGTTTGAAGATGAACGGGCCGAAGTTTAAAGGAGATGTTCGGGTGCATGATTTTTACATACTGTAGGTTCCTGGAACGTGCTGCCAGGGATGGTGGTGGGGGCAGATACAATAGAGGTGCCTACGAGGCTTTTAGATCGGCACATGGATACGCAGGGAATGGAGGGATATGGAACCCATGCAGGCAGAGGAGATTTGTTCATCTTGGCATCACGTTCGACACAGACATTGTGGGCTGTAGGACTGGTTTAGTTTAGTTTTAGTTGAGAGATACAGTGTGGAAACAAGCCCTTTGGCCACTGAGTCCACGCCGACCAGTGATCCCTATACACAGCACTATCCTACACCCTAGGGACTATTTTTACAACTTTACCTAAGCCAATTAACATAAAAGCCTGTATGCCTTTGGAGTGTGGGAGGAATCTGGAGCTGGCAGAGTAATACGGCATAGTCACATTCAAACTCCGTACAGACAACACCCAGAGTCAGGATCGAACCCTCATCTCCGGCGCTGTAAGGCTGCAACTCTAACACTGCGCCTCTGTGCCGCCCCATGGTTCCTGTGCTTTACTTTTTTATGTTCTATTTGTACAAAATTAATATCTCAGAGCAGAGGGGAAGATGGCAGGCAGTTGTTTTAAACAAGTTCAAGACATGCCTGTTCATTCTGAATAACAAATAGAAATCTGCGAGGCCCCAATAGCATAAAATGTTGGGCAACTGATAAGGAAACCTTCAACTAGGTTAAAGCACCAGCTCCGTGATTGTCGAGTACTCCCAAAACATATGGAAGCAATTCATTCAGCACCAACAAATATCCATGCTCATAATTTTTAATCTTCAATATCTGGGGAAAGGCAGCTGTGATTAATGCAACACGACACACATTTCAAGCAGTGATTCGCAGAGATTTAATAGGCATTGACCAGTGGTGACTATCTCTTTGGTACCTCATCAATTGCACATCCTTGCTTCATCTCCCACGTCCTGCAAGATGATTATAACTTGTTGGTAGAAGACCAGAATTTAAATGAACTTCACTTCATCTATCTATCAGGCTGGCTGCCTCAAGCCTTCCCATTGAACAATATGGATCTCTGCTTGTTTTAGACTTATCGGGAACTGTACCAGTGTTTATTTCTCCCTCCATCTGACCATGCTTGTTTCTCTCTCTCTCTCTCTCTCACACACACACTTCCTCCCTTTCTGTGTAGCTCTCCCTCTATTTCTCTCTCTCTCTCTCTCTCTCTCTCTCTCTCTCTCTCTCTCTCTCTCTCTCTCTCTCTCTCTCTCTCTCTCTCTCTCTCTCTCTCTCTCTCTCTCTCTCTCTCTCTCTCTCTCTCTCTCTCTCTCTCTCTCACACACACACACTTCCTCCCTTTCTGTGTAGCTCTCCATCTATATTTCTCTCTCTCTCTCTCTCTCTCTCTCTCTCTCTCTCTCTCTCTCTCTCTCTCTCTCTCTCTCTCTCTCTCTCTCTCTCTCTCTCTTCCTAGAAGATAGAAGGCCATCCAAGGGAGTTCAAAAGGAGGGTGGTGACTCCAAAACTAGTGAAGTTGGGAGAAGGGGTCATCACTGGGTGGTGAGGACTCCTTACCATAAATAAAAGGGCACGGAGGCGTCGGAGGAAGAGCTCTACATCGTGGCGGACCCGGAACATGTTGAGGTGGAGGCAGAGAGGAACAAAGGCGAGGCTTCTGTTGAGAACAGACCTGATCGTCAGTCTGAAGAAAAGTCTCCACCCAAGTCATCACCCATTCCTTCTCTCCAGATATTCTGCCTGTCCTGCTGAGTTACTCCAGCATTTTGTGTCTATCTTGGTGTAAACAAGTGATAAATGGTTGGTGTGGACTCTGAAAGCCAAAGGATGTGTTACAATACAATCTAAACTAAACTAAACTAAACTAAGCATATCAAATATCCTCCTCGCCTGTGTCCATCTATTTATTACATAGAAACATAGAAAATAGGTGCAGGAGGAGGCCATTTGGCCCTTCAAGCCAGCACCGCCATTCATTGTGATCATGGCTGATCATTCACAATCAGTAACCTATGCCTACCTTCTCCCCATATCCCTTGATTCCACTAGCCCCTAGAGAACTATCTAACTCTCTTTTAAATTCATCTAGTGAATTCGCCTCCACTGCCTTCTGTGGCAGAGAATTCCACAAATTCACAACTCTGGGTGAAAAAGTTTCTTCTCACCTCAGTTTTAAATGGCCTCCCCTTTATTCTTAGACTCTGTTCCCTGGTTCTGGACTCCCCCAACATTGGGAACATTTTTCCTAATCTTTGCTTCCTATCTGCCAACCAATTCTCTACCCATGTCAATACCCTACCCCTAATACCATGTGCTCTAATTGTACTCACCAACCTCCCGTGTGGTACCTTATCAAAGGCTTTCTGAAAGTCTAGATACACTACATCCACTGGCTCTCCTCTATCTATTTTACATGTCACATCCTCAAAAAATTCCAGATTAGTTAAGCAGGATTTTCCCCTTCATAAATCTATGCTGACTTGGACCAATCCTTTTACCGCTATCCAAATGCGCCGTTATTCCCTCTTCAATAATTGACTCCAGCATCTTCCCCACCACCAGTGTCAGGCTAACTGGTCTGTAATTCCACGTTTTCTCTCTCGCTCCTTTCTTGAAAAGTGAGATAATATTAGTTACCCTCCAATCCACAGGAACTGATCCTGAATCTATTGAACATTGGAAAATGATCACCAATGCGTCCACGATAACATTGGTGATCATTTATGGGATCATACCTGTCACAGTCCTGCCACTCTTCTCTTCTCACTTTCTTTCCCCCTGCTCCCCCCCACAATCAGTCTCAAGAGGGCCCTGACCTGAAACGTCACCTATCCATGTTCTCCAGGGATGCTGCTTGACCCACTGAGTTGCTCTTTTTTTTGTAAGCAGCATCTGCAGTTCCACCTTTCTAGGTCAAGAGTGTTTAATTGTCATATGCACCAGAAACGAAACAACTAGTCTTACTTGCTGCAGCTTTACAAGCCCATATTCACAACAATACAACAAATTAATATATAGTAACCTTTATGTCCAGATCACAAAATCAGGTGGGAACAAAGCACGGCAATATGCGGTATAAATTATTGCAGGCAGGTATTTGTTTCCCAATCTGAGACAGGTGTCTCATGCCAAATCCTCAGCGTTTGCTGTATTTTCCCTGTGGCATAATGCTGCCTCAGATCTTCCAGAACCTAATAGCGTGCACAGCATTGCTACTGCCCAGTCATCTTTCACCGGCTACTATTTGCAGCTGTAGTCTATGAGGTTGCAGCTGTAGTCTATTTTCTCTTTATAATAATATCAAGGAGGAAGCCCATTTATCAATGCAGCAAGCAGACCCCTTAAAGATGATAAGCTGGCAATCCCCTTTTGGGAGTTTAGTTTAGTTTACAGAAACAGCATGGAAACAGGCCCTTCGGCCACCGAGTCAGCACCGACCAGCGATCCCAGCACATCAACACGATCCTATACACGAGAGGGACACTTTACACTTCTACCAAGCCAATTAACCTACAAACCTGTACGTCTTTGTCAAGTGGGAGGAGACCAAAGACCAATTACAATCACAATTACATCCAAATCGATAAACTAAAGGCAGCCATCCATCTTGTGGGCGTGTGAGAGATAAAATCTGGGGTTGGACTCGGGAGAAGGTAGTTAACAGGAATGTGGGAAACCTCATTGGAGAATGGGATTGATCTGTGGCCTGGCGTGGACTTGATGCTTTGAAATGGACTAAAAGTTATTCCCTTCATCCTGTATCTGTACACTGTGGACGGCTTGATTGCAATAATATAGCATTGCCGCTGACTGGATAGCAGACAACAAAAATCTTGGTACATGCAACAATAAACTAAACTAAACTAAAGGTAGTTTTGCTAAAGGCAAAATGCTGGAGTAACTCAGTGGGTCAGGCAGCATCTCTGGAGAGAAGGAATGGGTGATGTTTTGGGTCGAGACCCTCCTTCAGACTTCCTCCCTAAACTAAACTAAACTAAACTAAACTCTGTGCAGTCTGTCCTTTGTGCTTTCATATCCTGGAACTTGCTTCCTTCAATTTTGTCAAATGTCAGCATCTAATTGAGTGCAATATCATGTAATCAATTCTGGATTCTGCCGTGTTCCGGGCTTGCAAAGATGATACCACCCTAATGTGTACACATGTATTTTATTCTCAAATTGAATTTGTTTCATGGATTTGTGATGCAGAAGGTTTTATTCAAGTTTAGTTTAGAGATACAGTGCGGAAACAGGCCCTTCGGCCCACCTAGTCTGCGCTGACCAGCGATTCCCGTGCACGAACACTATCCTACACACGAGGGGGTAATTTACAATTTACAGCAGCAAAATTAACCTGCAAACCTGTACGTCTTTGGATTGTAGGAGGAAACCGGAACACTGGGAGAAGAACTGCGCGGTCACGGGAAGAATGTACAAACTCCGTACAGACAGCACCCGTAGTCAGGAATGAACATGGGTCACTGGCGCTGTGAGGCAGCAACTCTACCACGGCGCCACTGTGCTGCCCTTCTTGTTGCCCTGAGAAGGAGACAAGCAGCACTGTGGCACAGTGGCACAGTGGCACAGTGGCGCAGTGGCACAGTGGCACAGTGGCACAGTGGTACGGAACGTTTACAAAGGCCAATTAACCGCCAAACGCACATGTTTTTGGGATGTGGGAGCAAGCTGGAATAACTGGAGGAAACCTCCACGATCACAGGGAAAGTATGCAAAACACACACACCAGCTGTGTTACTGTGCCACCCACTGTAAGTAATCCCTGAATGGAAACTGAATCGCTCATGTTTGTTTGTTCAGCTCCATGCGACGCTTAATCAATTTTATCCAGAATGAAACTGGATCGGTTATTTTCATTTGGAAAGTGTTGAGTGACCTCGACGAAACTTCAGACTTGCTCGCAATTATATAGTTTCATCAACGGCACCTTATTCAGACTGATAAAACAACCCAATCCCCAGAGTCAACACATTGCACAATGCTTCCATTTGCAATATAAAAGCCTTCTATTTTGACTTAGATCAGAACATTTGAGAAACATCTCCATGAGTAACCCCTGCATTCCCTCTCTCTCTGCCCTTCCCTCACCCTAGTTTTGTCTGCAAGTTCCACCGTTTGCATCCATATATCCCTTCATTATCACCTCTTGCACAGCCAACAATGGACTGTTGTGGGGCCCCCCCTTTCCTTGGTCATCAGTGATGGCTCTGATTTGCTCTGTGCCTTTTCATACTTCTGGTTTTCCTCTCCCCTGACTCTCAGTCTGAAGAAGGGTCTCGACCCGAAATTACACCTATTCCTATCACCTATTCCTTTTCTCAAGAGATGATGCCTGACCCGTTGAGTTACTCCAGCACTGTGTCTATCTTTCTTCGATACCAGCATCTGCAGTTCCTTCCTAAACATCCACAGTTTCAAAGAAAAAATGGTTGCTTATATATTTTTTAAGAAGATGATCTATTTGGCAACGGAATATGTGATGAATTCTTCAGAAGGAAATTTAAAGTAACACCTAACAAACAACGCAGTAAAAAGGATTAAAAAAAAACCTGAGATGAATCACACATGAGGAAATGAATGGTTCGTGGTCGCATCAGAAATCATCCTGTCTTTGGTGAAACACAACTCATAATTTAAAGCACTTATTTCACCATTCACCTGGTTTCAATCTCAGTCTGATTAATAAGATATTAACATTCATGACAAAGTAGAATGTTACTCTCTCAATTCAGATGATTCGGACCGAAAACAGGAGGATATAAGTAGAAGGCTCCTATTCTGTGAACTCCTGAAAGAAAATATATAAAATGATGAGAGTCGTCGATCAGGTGGACAGTCAGAACCTTTTCCCCAGGTTGAAATGTCCAACGCAAGAGGGCACAGCTACAAGGTAAGAGGTGGAAAGTTTAATGGAGATGTGCGGGGCAATTTTCTTACACAAAGAACAGTGGGTGCCTGCAATGTATTGCCAAGGGTGGTGGTGGTGGCAGATATGATTGTGGCATTTAAAGAGGATTTGAGATAGGCACAGGGGAGTGCAGGGAATAGAGGGGTATGGACTTTATGCAGGCTGATGAGATCAGGTTAACTTGCCATCATGTTTGGCACCAACATTATGGGCTGAAGGTCCCATTCCTCTGCTCTACTGTTCTATGTTTATGTTCTATGTTTAAAATCAGTAGATAAACCACAACAAATCACACAAAAAAACCCAGATGAATGGGAAGTAGGGAAATATAAAATGGGAAGTAGGGAAATGTAAAAAAAACATCCCTTCAAAACTGATCCATTATCTAATCAGACTGTGTCTGATTTGATTGTCACTTCACTTCTCCTTTCCTGCCCACCTCTAATAATCTTTCACTCTCTTACCAAAAAACCTATCCATCTCTGCCTCTTAAAAATATTCAAAGATACTGCTCTCATAGGTATTGGTATTGGCAGTTGTCTTTTGTACACAAAATCGGTGCTGGTACACATGACTACATATGTACATGTGTAGCTGGAAAATGAAATCATGATTTTAACATTTTTAGAGATGCCATATGCTGTACCAATGCATGTCATTACAAAAATAAAACATTGGGCATTGGTAAAAAGGGACACAAAGTGCTGAAGTAACTTGCAGCGGGTCAGGCAGCATCTCTGGAGAATATGGATAGGTAGCGTATCGGGTCAGGACACTTCTTCAGACTTGAGTGTGAAGAAGGGTCCCGAACCAAAATGTCACCTATCCATGTTCTCCAGAGATGCTGCCTGACCCGCTGAGTGACTCCAACACTTTGTGTAAAACAGCATCTGCATTTCATTGTTTATGCATTGGGTATTGGCATTGGTTTATCATTGTTACGTTTACAATGAATTTGTACAATGAGTTTGCATGGTATCCAGTCAAATCATACGAGACATGAGTACAATCAGGCAATACACAAGAGATATTTCAAACAGAAAAATACCATAATGCAGTATATAGTGTTATAGCGTTACAGTCGCATAGAAAATGCAGATAAACTGCCAGGTAGGTTGGGAGATCTGGACTACAGTTTTAGCTTTTGAAAGGACTGCTCGGTAATCCAAAGCTGTTTCTGAGACTGTGCTTTAGTGTAGTTTCACTGTTCGTATCTCCATGTTATCACATCTTCCACAGCCAACAATGGACCATCATGGGTTCCACCTTTCCTCGATCATCCTTACTGGTCTCGATTTGTACTTTTCATACCTTTCATTCTTTTGTTCTTTGTACCTATTCACACCTCTTGTTTCCCTCTCCCCTGATTCTCAGTCTGAAGAAGGGTCTCGACACAAAACGTCACCTATTCCTATTCTCCAGAGATGCTGCCTGACCCACAGAGTTACTCCAGCATTTTGTGTCCATCTTCGGTATGTGCTTTCAAGCTTTTTGAGGAAGGGGATTCCAAATACTCCAAATAGCCCTTTGGAGGCAAAGCACCCATTACATGTCCCTGTTGTTGTTGCTGAGGTGATAGGAAGCTCCTACAACCTCAGTGATGCAAATAAATAAAACCCACCCACGTGGGATATGGCTCACAGTCATTTTGACTTAGTGTAACATTCATACCTCACCAGGGTTCATTTATTAGTTTTATTTTTGAATGGACTGTAACCGAACAACGGGGAACAAAGGGTATTTTCTAAATTTTCTAAGTATATTTGTGGACGGCACAGTGGTGCAGCAGTAGAGTTTCTGCCTCACAGAGCCAGAGACCTGGGTTCGATCCTAACTACGGGTGCTGTCTGTATGGAGTTTGTACATTCTAACTGTGACCGCGCGGGCTTTCTCCGGGCGCTCCGGTTTCCTCCCACATTCCATGAACGTGCAGATTTGTAGGTTAACTGGCTTTTGTAAATTGACCCGTGTGTGTAGAATGCCAAAGTGGGATATCATAAAGCTACTGTACCGATGATCGATGGTTGGCAAGGACTCGATGGGCCAAAGGGCCTGTTCATGCGCTGTATCTAAACTAAACTGTACATTTTTAATTATACATACAGGAAATTGAAAGGGTACGCATAGATTGCTATGTTCATCGTACCTTCAATCCTCTTACAATGGATTAACAACACAGGTTTAGTGTGTGGTTACAGGGAACCACAAATGCTGGGATACTGCATAGAACACAAAGAGTCCCACACCCCACTCACCCTGGTGTGCACCCACTTCTCAACCTACTGCACAACCCACCCAGCTTACTCCCACCCCCACCCCCACCCCCTCCACCCCTCCCCTTCCACCTCCATCTACTGTGTATCTCTCCCTGTGGCTTTACATTTCATTCCTCTTTCACTCCACTTCTCTCCTTATCTGACACACTTTTACCTCCTGGCCTCTTCTTTGTCACGCATTTGTCTCCTTTTCATCTCAATTCTTTGTTCCACCCATCTACCAATCAAACCACCACCCCCCCTCACTTGAATCCACCTCTCACTTGCCAGGCTCTGTCCTGCCCCCAACTCTTATCCAGCTTTCTCCACCCTGATACAATCAACCTGAAAAAGGACCCAGAAATGCAATGTCCCCAATCCATGTCCTCCAGAGATGCTGCCTGACCTGTTGAGTTACTCCAGCACTTTGTGCTTCGTTCAAGATTCCAGCATTCCTTGTGTCTTTGGGAAATATGTTCACAGCAACTATTCGAGCATTGCCACCCAGTCTTGTTCCAGAGAGCCGCAAGAAGCCGCCACTAACTCACTGGAAACACCTGAGCTTCCTGAGACACTGGTAGACCACTGTGCTGAGGCCTGTATCTTCTATACATCCCATGCGGTGGGCACTGCCTCACATGAGCTACACTGTGCCACTGAAGCTACACTCCTGGGCAGCTGGAACTATGTTTCTCAGCCTCTTTGTCTTTAGAAACAACGAACTGCAGATGCTGGTTCGCACCAAAGATAGACACATAGCACTGGGGCAACTCAGTGGGCCAGGCAGCATCTCTGGAGAATAAAAGACAGGCGACACCCCAGATTGGGACGCCTCCTCATCATTTGTCTTTCTTATGCTCTCTTCAAGGATATTCTTGCTATTGAGGGCGTGCAGCGTAGGTTCACGATGTTAATTCCCGGAATGGCGGGACTGTCGTACGTTGAAAGACTGGAGCTACTGGGCTTGTATACTCTGAAATTTAGAAGGATGAGAGGGGGATCTTATTGAAACATACAAGATTATTAAGGGATTGGACACGCTAGAGGCAGGATACATGTTCCCAATGTTGGGGGAGTCCAGAACCAGGGGCCACAGTTTAAGAATAAGGAGTAGGCCATTTAGAATGTAGATGAGGAAAAACTTTTTCACTCAGAGAGTTGTGAAGCTGTGGAATTCTCTGCCTCAGAAGGCAGTGGAGGCCAATTCTCTGGACGCTTTCAAGAGAGAGTTAGATAGAGTTAATGATAGCGGAGTCAAGGGATATGGGGAGAAGGCAGGAACGGGGTACTGATTGTGGATGATCAGCCATGATCACAGTGAATGGCGGTGCTGGCTCGAAGGGCCGAATGGCCTACTCCTGCATCTAATGTCTATTGTTTATTGTCTGTGGTCTATTGTCCCTGGTGTTTTTATCACCAGCATCTTCATGGTAATGGCTGCTGAGATTCATGAAGTTCACTTCACAAAAGGTCATTCCAAATTTCGAAACTTGGAAAGGAAAAGTTTTGAAAGTTAATTCCAATTTTTACAATTGCTTCCTGCTAACTACTCCAAACAACCGCCTACACCGCAATTACTGTGAACGTAACCTTTCACAGAGTCACTCAAGAAAGCATCTGTAAGGTTGGAGCGCAAATTGACGGCTTTGCCTGCCAAGCCATCAGCCCCCTCCAATCTCTTAGTGCTTGCACTTTGCACATTCACTGGCAACTTCAGGCAAGTTTGGAGAACCTGCAGACATAGGATTTAATATCAAACTGCTGCAACTAAAGTATCATCCTGTGAACATGTTGCTGCTGACACTCTGTCTCTCCCGAGAGTGTTATTTGCTTGCAGACTGAAGCATCTCCAGCTTCTCCAAACATTGTAACTCCCCTTCCCATTCCCATACCATAACTGACCATTCTGTCCTGGGCCTCCTCCACTGTCAGAGTGAAGCCACATGCACAAATTGGAGGAACAGCACCTCATATTTCGCTTGGGCAGCTTACACCCCAGCTGTATGATCGTTGATTTTGCTCATTTCAAGTTACCACTGCATTCCCTCTCTCCCTCTCCCCTGCCCCCCCTGCCCTCCTGCCCCCCCCGCACCCTCCCTTGCCCTAGTCCCCTAGTCGTCCTACTAGTTCCTTTGATCACATCTTTGTATCCCCCTTGTTATCACACTTTTCCCAGCCAACAATGGACAATTATGGGCTCCACTCTTCGTGAGGTCATCTTTTGATCTGTTCTGGCCTTTTTTCGCCTCCAGTTATTTCCCCCCCGTCCCCCGCCTCTACTTTCAGTCTGAACAAGGGTTCCGACCCGAAACGTCACCTATTCACTTTCTCCAGGGATGCTACCTGACCCTTTGAGTTACTCGAAGGTATCACAAAACGCTGGAGTAACTCAGCAGGCCAGGCAGCATCTTGGAGAGAAGGAATGGGTGACGTTTTGGGTCGAGACCCTTCTTCAGACTGATGTTACTTTGAGTTACTCCAGCATTTTGTGTCCGTCTTCAGTATAAACCAGCATCGTTAATTTCTTTCACCACACAAAGTATCCTGGAGATGGTTATCCGCCACATTCTCACTTGTTGCCCCTTTACTTCTGAGCTGCTTCCACGCTCACACGAAGGTTAAAATTAACACAATGACACACTGGTCTTCTGTGGAGGCACAAGGAATTGTAGATGCTGGCACCTTTTGTAAAACACAAAGTGCTAGCATAACTCAATGGGTCAGATACCATCACTGGAGAACATGGACCGTCCGGCAACCTGCAACCACAACAACCTGACCGCGGGAGAAGATGGCAGGGAAGGGAAAAGACATTGTGGCCTTCCATCACAGCGAGGAGAGGACTGGAGGAGACTCACTGTGATGGATGTTTCTTTGATGGATGTTTCTTTTTTTTTGTGTGTTTTTGGGGTTGTGTAATTTTAATGCCTATTTTAATGCTTTATTGTGTAATCTGCCTATTTTAATGCTTTTACTGTTGGACTGTGGGTGACTGAATTTCGTCCAATTTGGATGACAAATAAAGCTATCTTGAATCTTGAATCTTGAATAGGTGACGTTTCGGGTCAGGAACTTTCTACAAGCTGATTAGCCATACAGTTATCGAGTCATACAGCATGGAAACAGATCCTTCGGTCCGACTTGCCCACACCGACCAACCTGTCCCATCTACACTAGTCCCATCTGCCTGCATTTGGCCGAAATCCCTCTAAACATATCCTTTCCATGTACCTGTCCAAATGTTTCCTAAATACGATACGATATGATACGATATGATATGATACGATACGATATAACTTTATCCCAAGAGGGAAATTGAATTGGCAACATTCATAAAAACACACAAAAACAGAGCACAAAATACAAAATACATGAAAGATGAATTTAAAGTGACAAGTGGAAAGGCTTGGGGGATGTGCAAAGATTGGGGGGGGGTGGGGTGGGTCAGTCTCAGTCTACCCACGACAGAAGGGGGAGGAGTTGTAAAGTTTGATAGCCACAGGGGAAGAAGGACCTGTGCTGCATTTTGGTGGAACTAGTCTGTTACTGAACGTGCTCCTCAGGTTGACCAGTGTGCCATGGAGGGGGTGGACTATATTGTCCAGGATGCTCCACAGTTTGAGGTAACATTGAGGTAATGTTGCGATAGTACCTGCCTCAGCTACCTCCTCCGGCAGCTCGTTCCGTACAACCACCACCCTCTGTGTAAAGAAGTTACCCCTTGATTGTAGTGGGGGAGAGAAAACTGGGAGAGAGGTAGGGGTGGAACAAAGTTTGGCAAGTTAACTTCTGAGGAGACAGGGCACGATTAATTGGATTAGGATAATCCACCACCAGCCTGTCCACAATTATAGGACATGCGGCTGAATTGGTCTTCGTCTGTGGACTAAGGGGCTGATTAAAAGCTTGTTTCCACACTGTTTCCGCACCGCAAAACTCTATGTCTCTAGGACTCAAAGCGAGCCAACACTAAACAGTCAAGATAGACACAAAATGCTGGAATAACTCAGCGAGCCAGGCAGCATCTCTGGATAGAGTGTAATGTTTCGGGTCGAGATCCTTCTTCAGACTGAGAGTGAGGGGAGAGGAGACACAGAGTGACTGGTTGCCACTCTCATGCATCCTTTTCTGCTTTTCATTCCAGTGTGTATCTGCTCTGCTGTGTTTAACTTGGCATTTTGTTGGGTACAACATTGTGGGCCGAAGGGCCTGTTGGAGCGCAGTGTTCTATGCACTGCTACATGGTCTTCAATTGAGGTCCAGTCAGTAGCAGGAGCGACACATATCCTGACAGGACAGAAGCAAAGACACAAAATGCTGGAGTAACTCAGCGAGTCAGGCAGCATCCCTGGGGAACATGGACAGGTAACGTTTTGGGTCGGGACCTGGCAGCTGATTGCAGGCATGGGAAGGGAAAGAAAGTTATAAAAGTGGAGGGGCAGGACAAGGCACGGCAGGTCATGGCAAGACAACATAAGAAACTTCCGGAGTGCAGAAAAAAAAGTTCTAAGCAGAATTATTATGGACCAACCTCTCCCACTGCCAGGTAAGAAATTCTTAGTGACTGGCAATGCCCCCAAGAGGGGTTTAGTCCCTTCATTGAGTGTCATAAGCACACCCAGTCTTCTTTAGAAAGTTTCAGGCAGCTCTGGCAGTCATAGTCAGAGTTATACAGTGGAAACATGCCCTTCGGCCCAACTTGCCCACACCGATCAAGATGCCCCATCTACACTCGTCCCAACTGCCTGCGTTTGGCCCAGAACTTTCTAAACCTATTTTATCCTTGTGCCTGTCCAAATATTTCTTAAATTTTGTGATAGTATCTACCTCAACTACATTTCCCTGCATCTTGTTCCATACACCCACCACCCTTTGTGTAAAAAGATTACCCCTCAGATTCCTATTAAATCTCTCCCCCCCCCCCCACCTTCAAACTATATCCTCTTGTTCTCGATTCCCCAACTCTAGGCAAAAGATTCTATGCATTTACCCGACCTATTCCAATCTAGTCCGTGAACCTGATTTCATCAATGTGCTGAAACATTGCTCTAATTGAGCAGCTAATTTATGATAATTGCCAGCCCGCTGTTCTGGAGGGGTTTGCGTGCATGGAATGGGGAAATCAGTGGGAAGAATCAAAGCTTCACGAATTGCTGCCAATTCCATCAGCACAACCTACATCCCAACCCATGGACTCACTCTGCATTAAGATGCAGCTCAGGGTACCAAACGCATTCTCTTGTAAACATGATGTAAAGAAACCATGTAACAGCTGCACTTCCATGTAAAACAGATGCACTGACATGATAAACGTAAAATAATAGCTTCGCCTGAAAATGAATTCATGCAACGTTTAACCACAGTGAAAGAGCAATATTGATTGGACAGCATTTCAGGATCCTACTCAGTTCTTTGCAAGTCTAATGCTTTTAATAAATTACAGCATCAAACCCCCTCTCTTTTAATTCCAACTGGATAATTTATGCTGACAATTACAGCACTCCTAATGTGCATCTAATTACTGAGAATCAACCACCATTATAATTCAGCATAAGCAGATACGTTTTTACAATAAAATTGTCATCGATCAAATGATTTTTCCAATGCCTTAAGTTTTATACATTAGAACAAGGGGTGGCATGGTGGTGCAGCAGTAGAGTTGCTGCCTTACAGCACCAGAGACCCGGGTTTGATCCTGACTACGAGTGCTTTCATGGGGGCCACATTATGCCCACTAAACAGTCTAAACCTCTTCTATCCTGTTTTAGTGTCTTTTAAATGTTATAGTCTCTGCCTCAAGTCTCAGTCTCTAGTTGAGGCAGAGACTTTAACATTTAAAATACACTAAAACAGGATAGAAGAGATTTAGACTGCTTAGGTTTAGACTGGCAGCTCGTTGCATATATCCACCACCCTCTGAGTTAAAATTCTTCCCCTCAATTTTCTATTAAATCTTTCCCCTCTCACCTTAAACCTGTCCTCTGGTTCATGATTCCCTCACCCTGGGAAAAAGAATAAATAGATATTTTTGATATCTTGAAATAGATCTCAATTCTTTGGATTAAAGCATCAAATATGACCTAAACTGAATCCTTGACCACTGAGAAATGCACTCTAAAACCACGCAATTGAATTAAATTTGAGCATGCAGCTACAACCCACAACGTTAAATATCACACAACTGGGTGTCCTAGTGCATCAGTCACTGAAAGGAAGCATACAGGTACAGCAGGCAGTGAAGAAAGCCAATGGAATGTTGGCCTTCATAACAAGAGGAGTTGAGTATGGGAGCAAAGAGGTCCTTCTGCAGTTGTACAGGGCCCTGGTGAGACCGCACCTGGAGTAATGTGTGCAGTTTTGGTCTCCAAATTTGAGGAAGGATATTCTTGCAATTGAGGGCGTGCAGCGTAGTTTTACTAGGTTAATTCCCGGAATGGCGGGACTATCATATGTTGAAAGACTGGAGCGACTAGGCTTGTGTACACTGGAATTTAGAAGGATGAGAGGAGATCTTATCGAAACGTATAAGATTATTAAGGGGTTGGACACGTTAGAGGCAGGAAACATGTTCCCAATGTTGGGGGAGTCCAGAACAAGGGGCCACGGTTTAAGAATAAGGGGTAGGCCATTTAGAACTGAGATGAGGAAAAACTTTTTCAGTCAGAGAGTTGTGAATCTGTGGAATTCACTGCCTCAGAAGTCAGTGGAGGCCAATTCTCTGAATGCATTCAAGAGAGAGCTGGATAGAGCTCTTAAGGATAGCGGAGTCAGGGGGTATGGGGAGAAGGCAGGAACGGGGTACTGATTGATAATGATCAGCCATGATCACATTGAATGGCGGTGCTGGCTCGAAGGGCCGAATGGCCTCCTCCTGCAACTATTGTCTATTGTCTATTGTCTATAACAACGTACAATGTTAAATATCACACACAAATATAATTAACATTGAACACCGAACTGAATCTCAAGGTCAGACGAATGTTGGTTGAGTGGTTGTGGAACAAATGTTTTGTACGGTGGTTTAAAATGAATCCATTATTCCCAACTAGGAAAATAGCAGACCAGGGGTCACTCAGCAAAATGAAAAACTTGTAAAAAAAACTTGAAAAGGTGATGCACGGTAGAGTTGCTGCCTGACAGCGCAAGAGACTCAGGTTCGATCCTGACCACGGGTGCTGTCTCTACGGAGTTAAGGTTCTCCCCGTGACCTCGTGGGTTTTCTCCGGGTATTCCGGTTTCCTCCCACACTCAAGATGTACTGATTTGTAGGTGATTGGCTTCGATAAAATTGTAAATTATCCCTGGTGTCTAGGATAGCGTTAAGGTGTGGGGCTCACTGTTCGGCACAGACTCGGTGGGCCGAAGGGTCCTGTTTCTGCGCGGTATCTCTAAACTAAACTAAGAAGCAAAGAAGCTGGATTTCATCTCATTCTTCTTGTATTCGGAAATGGTAAGCATCAGTAATTGGTGAAAGACTTACAAGGATGTTGCCAGGAATCAATGGCCTATGCTACAGGGAGAGATTGAGAATGCTAGGGCTTTATTCCTTGGAGCGTGGGACGACGTGGAATGATCTTATAGAGATGTACGAGATCATGAGAGGAACAGAAGGGGTAAAACCACAGAGTCTTTTGCTCAGAAAATGATGAACCTACCCAGAACTGAAGAAACATAATTGACCTAAAATGTTAACGAAGTTTTTGAAACAAATGTTGCTAGATCTGCTGGGTATTTTTCATATTTTCTGTAATCATTTCATCATTCCAGCATTTGCAATAATTGGGCTTGGAATTAATGTTCAAATTCACTGCAATGTCACTTCATAAGTTCATAAGTGATAGGAGCAGAATTAGGCCATTTGTGCTTCCAAAAATCTACATCGGCAACCTCGTTCCGATGTGAGGCGATTGGCGTGAAACTCTTTGACTCTCAATTTTCCAGCCATTGTCCTTTACAGCAGCTCTTTAATTCATCAACTTTTCACAAATAAACTTGAAATAATTATTTTCGAGAATAATAATTTAGGACAGCACAGTGGCGCAGCGGTAGAATTGATTTCTTACAGCGCCAGAAACCCAGGTTCGATCCTGGCTATTATGGGTAGTTTGTACATTCTCCCTGTGACTGCGTAGCTTTTCTCCGGGTTCTCTGGTTTCATCCCACACTCCTACGATGCAGAGGTTTGTAAGTTAATTAGCTTTGATAAAAAATGTAAATTGTCCCGAGTGTGTAGGATTGTGCTAGTGTATGATCGTTGGTCAGCATGGACTCGGTGGGCAGAAGGGCTTGGTTCCACACGGTATCTCTAAACTGAAGTGAACTAAAATTAACGTCATACTTTTTTTACCTGATGTTTTAATGTTAGTAACTGTCTTTCAGATTAGTGTACAAAACAACCCATCTACACTAGTCCCTCCTACCCACGTTTGGCCCATATCCTCCTAAACCTTTCCTGTCCGCGTACCTGTCCTAAAGTTTTAAAAATGTTGTTATTGTACTTGCCTCAACTACTTTTCTGCAACGCATAATAAATAATTTTCTGCCTTAGAAACAGTTTTATGCGCATTCATTATATTTTGTAACTGAAGGACATATAAGCATATCAGTGGAGCGTTGATTATTAGACATTCTATTGGAATCTGTTTCAAGTTCCCCCTTAAGTGGAAATAAAATCTAAAATGCAAATGAGGGAGCACCTGTGAAAACCCTCTGCTGAGAGTTAAAGATGATTTACAAATTGGAATCCATTTTTGGATGTTCAGGAATCAAATTGTCACTGTTTATTCAACCATCTGAATTTTATGCCTGAAGCGCAATTGCTGTAATTTTTCTGGCCACCCGCCTAAATACCAGACTGCACTTTCCCTTCCAACATTGCTTCATAACTAATGTACACTGAGGCTGACTACCTGTTGCTGATCAGGTGGAAGGTGGTGGAGGGAAGGTTACTAGATTTCTAATGAAACTCAGTCTCCGTCAAACAAAGACCTTGGAAGAGCTTACATGGACAGGACAGGTTTGGAGGGATATGGGCCAAGCGTAGGCAGGTGGGACTAGTGTAGATGGGACATGTTGAGTTTCACCAGCAATTTGTGGTTTTTGTCATGGAAGCAAGCCATCCTTGATCCCATGGGATCACCTAGCAGATGATATGCACACGGTGATTCCTTGAGATTGAGCAGCTACTGGGCCTGAGATATCAGCAGTTTTTTTTCTCCTCAAGCTCAAAGTGACACTCTCACTCCTATTTTAGCTCTTGTTTTCTCCCACATTCCAAGGACGTGCAGGTTTATGTTAATTGGCTACTGTGAATTGTCCCTAGTATGGGTGTTCGCTGGTTGGCGTGGACTCAGTGGTCCAAACTGCCTGTTTTCAAACTGTATCTCTAAACTAAACTAAACTAAACTACTGATGGAGGGGAGGTTAAATGTGTAAACATCACAAGTTGTTGATGACCAGTAACAACCGGTTCTGGGCATAGACAGAAAGAAAGAAGGTGTCTCAAAATGGAACTCTCCAACTTAAAGGAATGATATTTCAGCATCTATAGAAACACAGAATGACAGAGGACATGGAACAATTTACAATTTTTACTAAAGCCAATTAACGTTCAAACCTGTTCGTCTTTGGAGTGTGGGAGGAAACCGAAGCACCCGGAGAAAGCCAACGCGGTCATAGATTTTCCTCGTAATTTTGACTGAGCAGGCTACGTTAAGAGCTTAAGGTATTAACTGTGTACTTTCAGTGTGAGTGGCATATTTCATCTGTGTTTGGGTAACAGAATAACAGCTGTTAGCACAAAAATGAAGTCCGAGCCTTGGTTTGTGAAAGAGAAAGTGTTCCTCAAGTAAAAATGTTTAATGAACAAAAGAACATAAGAAACTAAAAATGGAATAGGATGCAAAAGGTATTTGTGTATATGGAACGAGCTGCAAGAGGAAGTGGTTCTCACTTGCTGCAGCTTAACAGGCACATTAATGCAATAACATACAATAAATTTCTAATAATCAATATTATGATAAATTAATAACACTAATTGGGCAGTACAGTACAGCGGCATTGTGGTGGAGCTGCTTTCTCACAGCGAAAGAGATTATTGTTCGATGCTGACTACGAATGCTGTCTGTGCAGAGTTTGTACATTCTCCGGGTGCTATGGTTTCCTCCTACATTCCAAAGACGTACAGGTTTGTAAGTTAATTGGGTTCTGCAAATTGCCCGTAATGTGCAGGATGTGAAAGTGGAATAACAGAGAACTAGCTTGAATGGGTGATCGATGTCGACGTGGACTCTGTAGGCTGAAGGCTTGTTTCTACACTGTATCTCTAAACTAAACTAAACTAATACCATAATTATATCCAGCAAAATAATAAAATACCTCCATGAGAGTATTCATTACCAAAATTAATTGCTAAATAGCATGATTATAGTTTTTCACTTTGACTTTTATTGGCTATTTAAGTATTTTCCGTAAATTTCTACTGGAATGTTAATGCATGAGTTAATACCAAACACCGTTGCTCAGTTTAATATTAAAATGTTACTTCACAGCAAGATAAATAATTGGGACAGGTAAGGGTGGATATTTTCACATTGGAATTGCAAAATTCGCACAATATTTGGAGTGTTTAGTACATGTTATTATTTATTATATTGCACATACCCAAAATACACCTTTTAGTCTCTTTAATTGCCTCAACACTATTTCCAACTTACATCAAATCTTCACATAGGCAAGCAAGCTGTTTGTCTACTCAGTGTTAAATGCTCTCTGTCAATGGTACAATTTTGCAAAGTGGCTTGTTTCATGTATTTAACGTTTTCATCATTTAAATAACTGCATTGTAAGATCCTGGATCTATCTGTCAGGATGAATCAACCTCCATGTCTGATTAGTCCTTTAAGCATTCAACCCCTTGAGTAATTGGTTGATTAGTTGGATGAGGTGAAACAATTTGTTTCTACTTCAAATGACAATGTAAACAGGGATTTTATGCAATTGACCTTGTTAGAACATTGCACGCATAAAACATAAGGAATAGGACTAAAGTTAGGACGTGCAGCACCTCATGATTGATCCACCCCTCAATGAGATCATGAATGATCTCATGTGTACGAAGGAAATGCAGATGCAGGTTTAAACCAAAGGTAGACACAAAATGCTGGAGTGACTCAGTGGGCCAGGCAGCATCTCTGGGGACATGGATAGTTGACGTTCCGGATTGAGACTCCAGAACTTTGTGTCTTTTTTATAGACCAGCATGGCTAGGTGACATTTCGGGTCTGGAAACGTTTTCAGACTGATTGCAAGGGTGGGTAGAAAGAAATCTAGAAGAGTGGAGGGGCAAGACAAAACATGACAGGTCATATAGGTGAACACAGGCGATGGGGGGCGGGGTGGGTAGGGGGGGGTGGGGGGGACGGGGGACACAAGGGCTGGTTTCCACGCTGTATCTCTAAAGTCTCCCTGAAACCTTTGGCGTTCCAGAGAAAACAATCCAAGTCTATTCAACCCCTCCCACGTAACTAATAGCCCCAAATCCAGGCATCTTTCTGGTAAACCTCCTCTCCAACTTTTGCAAAGCCTCCACACCCTTCCTGCAATGGGACAACCAGAACTGCTCGCAATACTCCAAATGTGGCCCAATGACTGGAACCTCTCACTCTTTGGGGTTTCATTGCCGACTAAGAAATTCCTTATTTTGATGAATTAATGGCACCTCTGCACAGGCAGGGTTAATTAGTGGCTTGTTGCAAGCATGTGTAGGTGGGGAAGAGAATTGTACATGTAGTAGCGGTCACATTGCCATTGCTTCACACATTTTTTGTTTAAACCCAGAGGGAATCACTTCCATTTCAATTCTTTTCTACATCGATTTACATCAGCATCTGCAGTTCTTTCCTACCATGATTTAAACCAGCATCTGCAGTTCTTTCCTACATCTAACTTCAAATAGCCCTTGCATCCCCTCTCTCTCCACCCCATCCCCCTTCCCAGTTCTCCCACATCTTACTGTTTCCAACTACATTCTATCTCTGTTCCGCCCACTCCCCTGACATCAGTCTGAAGAAGGGCCTCGACCCGAAACGTCACCCATTCCTTCTCTCTGGAGACGCTGCCTGTCCCGCTGAGTTACTCCAGCTTTTTGTGTTCATCTTTGATTCTATTCTTCTTGGAGCTTTTGTTTCTTTGTTTGATAAATGTTAACATGATGACGGACAGTCAAAATGTTTTTTATAAATAGAAAATGCGCAATGGAGTGAATCATTTCTGAGAGACTGCAAGGAAACTGAACAACAATGCTGCATAGCATAGAAAGTCTCCAATCCGTTTAAAAAACATAATTGATTATTGATTATTGATTTCTCTAATTTCAAGTAACCCTTGCTTTTCCTCTCCCTCTGTCCTTCCCCCACCCAGGTCTTCCTGCTAGTTTCACTGTTTGTATCCCTTTGTTACCACCTCTTCCACAGCCAACAAGGGACCATTGTGGGCTCCACCCTTCCTTGGTCATCGTTGCTGGCACTGATTTGTTTTGAACCTTTTTATACCTCTAGTTTCCCTCTCCTCTGAACCTCAGCCTGAACAAGGGTCTCGATCTAAAAATGCCTTCCTTTTCTCTAGTGATGCTGCCTGACCCACTGAGTTACTCCAGTATTTTGTGTCTATCTTCAGTGTAAACCAGCATCTGCACTTCCTACATGTAATGATTACTTTGTGTCATACAGTACTGACACAGGCCCTTCGGTCCATCGAGTCCTTTCTGACCACCAACCCACCAACTACTAAACCTGCATCAATCCTACAATTTATTCTCCCCACATTCTCATCTCCCCTCCAATTCTACCCCTCACATCTACAAACTGGAGGCAATTTGGAGCAGACAATTAACCTAGTGACCCCCATGTCTGGTATGTGGGAGGAAACCGGAGCACCCGGGAAAAATCCAAGCGGTCACAAGGAGAACGTGGAAACTCCTCACAGCATCCGTGGTCTGGATTGAACCAGGGTCTTTGGCGCTGTGAGGCAGCAGCTCTACTCACTCCGCCACCATCCTGAGATTGAGCTACTGTCTTTTTCAAGGCAGCAAACTGGCACGTCTGATAGAGCTGCGGTCTCATAGAGCTAGAGTTTGATCTTGACTACGGGTGCTGTCTGTACGGGGTTTGCACGTTCTTCCTGTGACCATGTGGGTCATGTGACTGACTGCTTCAATTTCCTCCCACATTTCAAAGATGTATATGGTTATTGGTTAATTGGCTTTGATAAAGATTGTAAATTGTTCCTCGTGTGTCGGATAGCGTTAGTGTACGGGTGCAGACTCGGTGGGCCGAAGGGCTTGTTTCTGTGTTGTGTCTCTAAACTAAAACAAAACTAAACATGTGGGTTTGTAGGTTAATTGGCTTCTGTAAATTGTCTCTAGTGTACAGGGAGTGGGACAGCATAGAACTAGTGTGAATGGATGATTAATGGTCGGTGTGGTTTATATGGGCCAAAGGGCCTGCTTCCATGCTGTATCTCTAAGCTAAACCAAACAGTTTCAGAGGAAGGTGTCAAACAATGTTTTGTGCATTTCAATTACATGCCACATGATATAGGTAAGATAAAGAATGTTTAGTGCAGTTTAACTGACAAACTGAAAGCATCAGTTATGAGTCATACAACCAAGAGGTTCAGTTTTGGCCCAACTCATCATTACTCAACATGTGGAACCCCTTATTACATTTTGCAAATGGGATAATTTGTCAGTCCTGGTGACAGTTTATAAATTCCCACCCATCTTGCTACCAAAATGCTATTAAGAGTTGAACATGATCAATGGCAAGAGTGAAATATTATTACAGGATCTGATAAAATGTCACTTAGTAACAATTTACGCTATAGAAGATACTGCAGTATTGTTGCTGTTAAATAACGGAATAAAGCATTGTTTTGGCGGGTACATTAATAGCAGTCGATGTATCAGACCCAGAAGGTTATGATTTCAAATTTTTAATTCAACTCTAACCTCCAGAAAATAACGGATGGAAATTTTCATGTGTTATTACCACTCCCAAGTAGGGTCAGGTTGCGACGAGCTTAGTTTATTTTTTGTGTTTAGTTTATTGTCGTGTGTACCGAGATACAATGAAAAACTTTTCTTGCGTGCTAACCAGTCAGCTGCAAAGAAAATACATGATTGCATCCAAGCCATCCACAGTGTACAGATGCATTTATAAAGGGGCACCTGTTTGTTCAAGAGAACTCAAATTGCTCTATTAATTACCCTTGTTCACTAATGACCGTAAAACCTCTACAGAAGCACCAGTGGAAGCGTACTGTCAGGCTGCATCATAGCTTAGTTTGAGAACAGCTTTGCCCAAGACTGCCGGAAGTCGCAGAGTTGTGGATGTAGCCCAGTCCTTCACACATACCAGACTCCCTACCATTGACCAGTCTGAAGAAGGGTCTCGACCCAAAACATCACCTATCCATGTTCTCCAGAAATGCTGCCTGACCCGCTGAGTTATTCCAGCAGTTTGTGTCCTTTTAAGTATTAACCAGCATCTGCTGCTCTTTATTTTTCCACCACTGACTCTATTTGCACCACCCGTTGCTTCGGGAAAGCAGCCAACATAATCAATTACTTGTTCCACCCCGCTCATTCTTTTTTCCCCGCTTCCGTTGGCAAGAAGATACAGAAGGTTGAAAGCACGCACCACCAGACTCAGGAACAGCTTCTTCCCATCTGTTATCAGGCTTCTGAACGATCCTTGCACAAGCTAGTGTGCTGTCTAATTCTCCTCTATCCCATTAAGGACATTGGACTTTGTCTCTGGAACTGTTGCACTACAAAACTGAGAACTATATTCTGCACCCTGTATCTTTTCCTTCTCTCTACTTGAGTTAGGCTTGATTGTATTTGAGTTAGGCTTGATTGTATTTATGTATAGTATCATCTGATCTGAATAGATAGCATGTAAAACAAAGCTTTTCACTGTACATATTTCCCCAGTAAACATGATGAAAATAAACTCATTTAAGGAGAAGTGATTTCCGCAAACCACTGTAAAGGTAAATATTGTTTATGAATTGTGCCTTGTGAAAACTGGTTGCTATGTTTGCAAGCAAATTCACATCGAAAATGATCCATTGCTCACAAGATAAGCAAGCCGCATTGTATATGACACTATCTTATTACCAGTTCTTTTTTTTTCCATTAACAACATAATTACATTTAATTATCTTGGGGAGGGCACAAATGTAAGACAGCTGCAGATTGGTATCATTAGAGAAGGGCTTGTAGCTTCATTCAAATAAGTTCCCAACACATTATCATTTTGGTGTTTGAGCACAGATCCAATGGTCAATGGTTTCTTTATTGTCACTGTACCAGGTACAGTGAAATACATTTTATGCATGCAGGTCAACAAGACCATCCTCATACATACACACAATCACCCCAGTCAGTACAGAAGAGGTGGCTGTGTATCGAGTGTTGAGGGCGCGGATCCGGCGAAGAATAAAGTACAGTTGGGGCCTGTTGCAGGTGTGGGCGCGGATCCGGAATAAGTCCAGATGTCAACTTATTTACATTGGCGAAACCAAGCGCAGGATCGGCGATCACTTCGCTCAACACCTGCGCTCGGTCCGCGTTGGCCAAACTGGTCTCCCGGTGGCCGAGCACTTCAACTCCCCCACCCATTCCCAGTCTAACCTTTCTGTCATGGGCCTCCTCCAGGCCCACCGGAAATTGGAGGAACAGCACCACATATTTCGCCTGGGCAGCTTGCAGCCCAGTGGTATGAACATCGACTTCTCCAACTTTAGATAGTTCCTCTGTCCCTCTTTTCCCCTCCTCCTTCCCAGATCTCCCTCTATCTTCCTGTCTCCACCTATATCCTTCCTTTGTCCCGCCCCCCTGACATCAGTCTGAAGAAGGGTCTCGACCCGAAACGTCACCCATTCCTTCTCTCCTGAGATCCTGCCTGACCTGCTGAGTTACTCCAGCATTTTGTGAATAAATACAGTCAGTACAGAATGTACAGAACAGCCCACCGAGTCATAGAAACATAGAAACATAGAAAATAGGTGCAGGAGGAGGCCATTTTGCCCTTCGAGCCAGCACCGCCATTCATTGTGATCATGGCTGATCATCCACAATCAGTAACCCGTGCCTGCCTTCTCCCCATATCCACTGATTCCACTAGCCCCCAGAGCTCTATCTAACTCTCTTTTAAATTCATCCAGTGAATTGACCTCCACTGCCTTATGTGGCAGAGAATTCCACAAATTCACAACTCTCTGGGTGAAAAAGTTTCTTCTCGCTTCAGTTTTAAATGGCCTCCCCTTTAAAGTCCATATGCAAGAGGCGCCATCTTATGCCATTCAGGGCCTTAAGTACAATTTCTTCATAATAAATGCCTCTCTTGCATGTTTCCGGCAATTCAGAGAGTTAGCTAAACTCTGCTTTGGGAATTTAGAACATGGAACGTACAACATAGAAATGTACAGCACAAGAACAAGCCCTTCGGCCCATGTTATCTGTGGGGAACGCTATGCCAAGATAAACTCATCTCATCTGCCTGTACATGATCTCAGGCTCTCTGTTCACAGCATATCCATGTCATAGACCGAGGAAGCATGGAAACAGGCCCTTCGGCCCAACTTGCCCATGCCGATTAAGATGCCCCATCTATCTTAGATGTGCCTGTATAAAAGCCTCTTAAATGCCTCTAACGTGTTTGCCTCCTCTACCACTCTCGGCAGCGTGCTTCAGGCAGCCACCACTCTTTGTTTGACAAAAAAACTTGCCCCGCACTTCTCCTTTAAACTTTGCCCCTCTCACCTTAAACCTATGCCCTCTAGTCTTTGACATTTTCACCATGGGAAATTGTTTTTAACTGTTTATTTTAACTATGCCTTTAATAATTTTACATAGTTCTATAAGCTCTCCTCTCAGCTCTTGCATTTCAGAGAAAATAACCCAAGTGCTACACAATCATGCAAGATTTTATAAACATTTAAAATCATTTAAATATGTTGCTGGAACTGTGGGATGCAAAACACACCACTTGTTTTAGTTGGGTGCAGACTAAGACCCCCACTGATACATCATGAAAAGTTCTAGAACAAAGATACTTAATTGCTCAAAGGCAACATTCTGCAGATGCTGACAATTCTGAAAGAATACTTGAAATTCTCTGCAGGTCGGGTAGCATCTGTGGAGAGTGAAGCAAAAGTATTCTGCTCTGATTGCAGCTGCTATCTTTTCAACAAGAAAGTAAATGCTACTCATTCTGCAGCTGGCACTGTTGCTCCCAGAACAGGTTAGAAAATAACATTTACTTCATTTGATCGAAGACACATTTTGGAGGTATTTTACTGTACTTTATCACTTGTAAGGTACAGAGTTTGATATATTAGTAGGAATGATACTGGGTTTCTCACCTTTATAAAATGCATCCATGCTGCAAGTTGTGGATGGTGAGAAGCCTAGCTTCTGTGTACTAGGTTTGCTGAAAGCCCTGTCACTGGCAGGTCTGAAAGCAGAACTTTCCCTGCACTCGTCGCTGTGTGTTCCTGCTCCTGAGTGTACCTGTGCAAATGTAACTAAAGCTGGCAGCATTTTGTTTAGACTTTCCTTTAGACTTTCGAGATACAGCATGGAAACATGCCCATTGGCCCACCAAGTCTGCGCCGACCAGCGATCCCCATACACCAACACTAACCAACACACTAGGAACAAATTACAATTTTTACCAACGCCAATTAACTTACAAGCCTGTAATTCTTTGGAGTGGGGGAAGAAAACGGAGCACCCGGAGAAAACCCGCAGGGACACAGGGAGAGCGTACAAACTCCGCACAGGCAGCATCCATAGTCAGGATCGAACCTGAGTCTTTGGCACTGTAAGGCAGCAACTCGTTCCACACTATCCCACTTTCTCATCCACTCAATACACAAAAGGGGCAATTTATAGAAGCCAATTAACATACAAACCTGCATGTTTTTGCGGTGTGTGTGTGAAGAAATCAAGGGAAACCTGAGCACCTGGAGGAAACCCACACGGTCACAGGGAGAACGTGCAAACTCTGCACAGACAGCACCCAAGGTCAGGATCGAAACCGAGTCACTGAAGATGTGAGGCAGAGGCTGTTGCAAATGCACCAATGTGCCACCAAACAGTGCGGCTGTGGGTAATAGTGCAGGCATCTGAACACATCTCTTGCGTGTGTCCGGCAATTGATGAGCACATTTAAGGGCCTGTCCCACTTAGGAGATTTTTTAGGCGACTGTCATAGTCATAGCAGGTTGCTGAAAAATCGGCGACTGGACCCCCCCTACGACAATGTCTACGACAAGCTACAACAACTTACCACCTAGTCGACGTCAAGTTACGGCAAGCTACCGACAACTGGCGACCCAATTGTCGCGAGTAGGACGTCCACCTACCACCGCACCTATGACAACCTATGACCACACAGGCGACAACTTACGACAACCGAAGTCAACCATGTCCACCCGCGACAAGCTACGACAAGCTACGACCCTGTCGGCGACAACTGAAGACAACTGAAGCCAATTCACATCATTTTCGCCTCCGGTTTTGACGCCGGTACCTGTCGCCGGTTGACGTAGGTAATCGCCAATGGAATTCACCGAAGTCAGCACCGGCGACAACCTACGTCACCTGGCGACAACCTATGACAGCATGTACGTCAGGAGACGTCAAGCTACGCTCATTGGCGTCAAACCCACTGTCGCCGAAATATTTTCAACGTTCTGAAAATCCAGCGACGATCAGAAAGACGCTACGACTCTTTGGAGACGACTCACGGCCGTACAGGCGACACCCCGGCGACCATTTGGCGACAGCCTGGTCGCTTGTAGTCACCTAAAAAATCACCTAAGTGGGACAGGGGTTTTACCTCTCGCTTTCTCTCTCTAAATCAGTGCCTTCGGCTGTGCGCTGACTTACATATGTAAAACTGGATCCAACCATTCAGATTTTATCGCCAAAGATTTATTTCTGGAGTATTTTGCTTGTCAATTTGAAATGAACTGAGTTTTGGACTTCCCACATTAAAAAGAACTGTCGGCTGAAATGAAAGAATTTACAATTATTTTCTGAATAATTCCGTTCATGTATTTTTAAAAAAACCTTCCTGTTAAAAAATCTGAATGACAAACAACGACATGTTCTCGTCTTCTTTTTTGTCTTTTGTTTTGTCTAATTGACTTAATATTATTGTAGCATCCTCAGCTAGCCGATCACATAATCAGTGTCACTCCCACAAATGTGGTGCTGCACCATAGCGAGATAATTAAATTGCCCTTCAATTTTCAGTCCTCAAAGCTTATTTGTTGTTCCAACCAAATATCTTTCATCTCAGTCTATATAGGGGTTTGACAGCATGTTTAAAAAAGTGAAATATGGAACAGAATATAGAAAGGTACGTCACAAGCACAGGCCCGTGGCACTGTGACACAGGGGTAGAGTTGCTGCCATTCAGCGCCAGAGACCCGGGTTCCATCCTGACTATGGGTGCCGTCTGTACGGAGTTTGCACGTTCTCTCCCTGTGGCTGTGTGGGTTTTCTCCGGGTCCTCCGGTTTCCTCCCACACTCTAAACTCGAGCTGGTTTGTAGGTCAATTGACCCGTAGTGTGTAGGATGCAAACTGGAGTAACATGGATCCAGTGTGAACGAGTAATCGATGATCGGCAAGAACTCGGTCCATTTCCATGCTGTATCTCCAAACTAAACTAAACTACGTGTAGGGAAGCTGAAGATTTTTGTTTGTAAATGTCATTGCAAATTGCACGCAGTTAATGTTACAAGAATCTCTAAAATGCTCTTAAACCAGGCAGACTCAACGCTGAACTCTTCAAAGAGCGCCTGATTCATTGTGACAGGAAGTAACACATTCACAGACAGCTAAAACTCAGAAGTGAGTGTCGCTGACAACAACTTGCTCTTGCAATGTAACTCGAGGAGTATAGTTCGCATCACTGAAGTGAAGGGCTTGACAAATGTTTTTGAGTTCCAGTATATTCTGTCATCATTTCTATGCTCGTGCTCCTGTGATAAATTCACATTGCACCACTGAAGCGTAGACACCCTTGGATCATCATCATCCATTAACAAAACAGAGAGTTTAGTTTAGTTTACTTTAGAGATACAGTGCGGAAACAGGCCCTTCAGCCCACCAGCGATCCCACACACTAATACTATCCTACACATTCGGGACAATTTATTATTTTACCCAATTAGCCTACGAACGTGTATGACTTTCAAGTGCGGGCGGATACCGGAGCACCCGGAGAAAACCCACGCAGGTCATGGGGAAAACCTACAAACTCCATACAGACAGCACCCATAGTTAGGATCGAACCCGGGGCTCTGGCGCTGTGAGGAAGCAACACTAATCCTGCGCCAACATATAAAAATATCTTAAATGCCATTATCGTATCTGTCTCAAAAACCAGCCCTCGCAGTTTGTTCCAGTCACTTACTGTCCTCTGTGTAAAAACGTGCCCCACACATCTCTTTTAAACTTTGCCCCTATCAACTTAAGAAAGAAATACTGAGATTTTGAACTCATGATCCCTGTTTTACTAGACCAGTGCTCTAACCCCTGAGCCATGGAGTGATTTGGTGGGATCTGGCAAGGCTTTGCATATCAGTAGAAGCAAAGAACGGCAGATGCTGGTTTACAAAGGACACAAAGTGCTGGAATAACAGTTGGTCAGGCAGCATCTCTGAAGAACATGGATGCTTTGGGTCAGACTGATGGTGTGGGAGGGGAGAAAGCTGGAAGAGAGGAGGGGCAGGACAAAGCGTGGCAGGTAATAGGTGCCAACAAGTAAGTGGGGGGATTTGGCTGGACAGGTGGTTGGAACAATGACTAGAGATACAAAAACAAAGGTGCAAGAGAAAAGGACCGAAGAGTTCTGAATTGTGAAGCCAGAATAACCAATGTAGGTGAAGGGGAGAAATAGGTGCAAGTGCAGGCATGGAACAGGGGAGGGGAGGGGAGGGGAAAGAGTGGGGGTGAAAGGGGAGGTTACCTAAATTTGGAGAATTCAATGCTCATACCATTGGGTTGTATGCTGCCCAAGCAGAATATGAGGTGTTATTCCCCCAATTTGCATGTGTCCTCACTTTGACAGTGGAAGAGGCCCAGACAGAAAGGTCAGTATGGTATGGGAATGGGAAGCAGTATTAAATGGTTAGCATCCAGGAGATCCAGTAGGCATTGCAAGACATTTGCATGGAATAATGTAGGAAATGGCAAATTAATATAGAACGCGAGCTTTGTAGTTTCTGATCCAAAAGAGCGCAGTGAGGCAACTGGAAGAGCGAATGTTTCCGAGTATTAGACGCCAGGGTCAATCCTGACCTTGGGTGCTGTCTGAGTGGAGCTTGCATGGTCTCCCTGTGACTGCATGGGTTTCCTTCGGTTGCTCTGGTTCCCTCCCCCATCCCAAGGACCTGTGGGTTTGTAGGCTCTACCAGTTTTATCCAGTGTCTTTCAATCACGCAATATGCATCACTCAGACATGGTCGATAGGTTAATTGGCCGCTGTAAATTTCCTGCTGGCTGCTGGTGTGAGTGTGAATGTAGGGGGGAGCTGATGAAAAGGCGGCGAGAAAGAAATGGGATTAACGTGGGATTGATGCAAAAATAGGTATTTGGTGGGTGTCGTGGATTCGATGGGCTGAAGGGCCTGTTTGCGTAATGCATCTCTATGTGGCATGAAGGCCCTTTGGCTGCATGACCCAATGACTATCAGTCTCCCGTCAGGAAGGGGACAACGAGGCTAACAAGCTTTGGAAATGATAAATTTATGCTGTTCTTGTCAGCATGGGTTCATCGGATGACAGGTAGCGCTTTCCTGATGTGAGTCACCACCAACACAGAAACAATAGTACAATAAACAGCTGGGAGTTACAGGGCATTAGATGCATCACCAGCAGCTGTGTCTTTAGGGTGAGATAAATACTTAGGAGTGGGGGAATGGCCAAGACTGACGACAGCATTCTCGTTAGATTACTTTACTTTAGAGATCACTTTAGATATGCAGCGCGGAAACGCACCCATCGGCCCACCAAGTCCGAGCCGACCAGTGATCACCCCTTACACTCACACTACCCCACACACTAGGGACAATTGACAATTTTTTACCAAAGCCTAATAACCTACAAACCTGCACGTGTTAGGAGCGTGGGTGGAAACTGGAGCACCCGAAGAAAACCCACGTGGTCACAGGGAGAACGTGCAAACTCGGTACAGACAGCATCCGTAGTTGGGATCGAAACCGGGTCTCTGGCGCTATAATGCAGCAACTCTACCGCTATGCCACTGTGCTGCCTCCTGTAGGAGCAGCAGTTGGCTACCGAAGGAGCTCTATTGCTCAAATATGTCTTTTACCCCGCCTAACTTTTCTTTTTCTTTACAACCCAGAAAAAATATTTTGTTTTGTCATGAAGACGTGTATACAATATTTCTGCAATTCGACCCTATTTCTGTTTATTCACTGGATGAAATTGGGACATATTTTTATGAAGATGAGATATGCCAAGTCTGAACATCTCGTAATCCCACCAGCAGCCCACAACCACCACATTTTGGCTTCAGAAGGGTAATGTTTTTTCACACGCTTTGATATCAAATCAATGAGATGTCTTCCATAACCTTCCCTTGAGTACAGAAACACAAAGCCAACCATCCTTTCAAGATCAGGGTCACAGAATCACTCGAGTGTTCACCTTCATCACATCATCAAAGTTGTACAACAGGTTCATCCCTCAAGCAAACCATGTCGTCAGCACGGCAGCCACCTCATCACCACCTGTACTGCTGGAGCTCCCTCAGGGTCTTTTCGGTGCAGTAGGTAACATTTACAAACACTCCTCTCCACTCTCCAGCCTCTCCCCTTGCCCCTTTTCCTCCACTAAAAGTTTGGTTACCCAGTTCCACAGTTGGCAACGATGTGTTCCTCTTAGGATCACACTGTCATTAGCCAACATTTGGCCTATCAGGGAACCTTCTTGCCTAAAGACTATCTGCTGGCAGCCCTGATGTACCCTAGTCTTTTCTTGCTGCCAGCTCCCCTCCCCGCAATCAGTCTGAAGAAGGATCCCAACCCGAAACATCACCTATCCATGTTCTCCAGAGATGTTGCCTGACTTGCTTAGTTACTCCAGGATTTTATGTCTATCTTTGTCATAAACCAGCGTCTGCAGTTCTTTTTTATTGCAAGAGGCAACAGTGTTTATTGGGCAAAATAAAGACACAAAGTGCTGGAGGAACTCAGCAGATCATGCAGCATCTATAGAGAACATGGGACAGGTGACATTTCCGGTCAGGACTCTGACTGGAATCTGGAAAGGGTGCAGAGATGATTTACGAGGATATTGCCAGGACTCGGAGGCCCGAGCTACAGGGAGAGGTTGAGCAGGCTATATGACTCTATTCTGTGGAGTGAATAGGGGTGATCTTTTTGAGATGTACAAAATTGTCAGATACATAGATCGGGTAAACGCACAGTCCCTTGTCCAGAGTAGCGGATTCGAGAACTGGAGGATATAGGTTTGAGATGAAGGAGAAAAGACGTAATAGGAACCTGAGGGGTACCATTTTCACACAAAGCGTGGTGGGTGTATGGAACGTGCTGCCGGAGGAGACAGATCGAGCCTGAGACTCTGACACAGTAAGGCAGCAACTTTACCGTTCTGCTGCCCTTTGGGCACAGGCATTGTGAGCCAGAGGGCTTTAGACTTTAGGATTTAGGGATACAGCGTGAAAACAGACCACGAGGTCCACGCCGACCATCGATCACCCCATGTACTCACACTATCCCAAACATGAGGGACAATTTACAAAAGACAATTAACCTGCAAACCTGTTTGGCTTTGGAGTGAGGGAGGAAACCAGAGCATTTGGAGGAAACCAAGGATCGAACCCAGGTCCCTGGTGCTGTGTGGCAGCAGCTTTACCGCTGTGCCACTGTGCCACTCCTTTATCACACGATTGAGATGGAGCCCATCCAATGTTCTGTTTGAGACTAGATCTCACTTGACTGTTGACTGCAGCAAAAAAGTGGATTGAATGTTATTATAAGGAATGGAGCCGTTTTATTGATATCAAATGATTGCACCTAATCTGAAAGTCAACACCTCTTTCCCAGGGCAGAAACATCATCTATTAGAAGGCATGGCTTTAAGGCAAGAGAGGCAAAGTTTAAAGGAGGTGTGCGGGGCAAGTTTTTTACATAGAAGGTGGTGGTACCTGGAACGCACTGCCAGGGTTGATGGAGCCAGTGGCATTTAAGAGGCTTTTAGATGGGCACATGGGTGTACAGTGAATGGAGGCATATGGATAATGTGCAGGCAGAAGAGTCTGGTTTATCATGGCATCATGCTTGGTGTGGGACAGTGTGGGCCGAAGGGCCTGTTCCTGTACTATTCTGTTCTGTAGAAACATAGAACGGAATGAAGGAATATTGGGAGAAAGCAGGAACGAGGTACTGATTTTGGATGATCAGCCATGATCATATTGAATGGCGGTGCTGGCTCAAGAGGCCGAACGGCTACTCCTGCACCTATTTTCTATGTTTCCATGTTTCTCTAACCACATATGCTGGTTTATACCAAAGATAGACACTAAGAGCTGGAGTAAACCTACGGGTCAGGCAGCGTCTCTGGAGAAAAAGGAAAAAGGACATTTTGTGTCGGGACTCTTCTTTAGACTGGAAATGGAGGCTGGGGTGCGGGGAGGTGAGGAGATGGAGGTGAGGAGATGGAGGTGAGGAGATGGAGGAGAGGAGATGGAGGTGAGGAGATGGAGGTGAGGAGATGGAGGTGAGATGGAGGTGAGATGGAGGTGAGGAGATGGAGGTGGGGAGATGGAGGTGAGGAGATGGAGGTGAGGAGATGGAGGTGGGGAGATGGAGGTGGGGAGATGGAGGGGAGGAGATGGAGGTGGGGAGATGGAGGTGGGGAGATGGAGGTGGGGAGATGGAGGTGGGGAGATGGAGGTGGGGAGATGGAGGTGAGGAGATGGAGGTGAAGAGATGGAGGTGGTGAGATGGAGGTGAGGGGATGGAGGTGGGGAGATGGAGGTGGGGAGATGGAGGGGAGGAGATGGAGGTGAGGAGATGGAGGTGAGGAGATGGAGGTGAGGAGATGGAGGTGAAGAGATGGAGGTATAGGAAGTGCAGCAAGAAGATGATAACCCGGGGCCATGGAAGGCACTGTGAAATTCCCTGGCAAGGCAGCAGGATATAATTTGAGGCATTCCTAGTGAAGCACAATAATGACGGCACCTGCTTTTCTTGCTGTTTCCGTGGAATCGAGTCAATGACATTTAGATTATCCGCTTATTTTACAACAGTAGGTGCATATTCTCACTGTGCACTCATGAATATTCCATGACTGTGCATTTGGATGTAATGATCCTTTGCAGGACTTCATCACTTCTGGTATTTTTTTATATCATGCAAAATGCAAGTACATTAAACGTTAGAGATACAGCATGGAAGCAGGCTCTTCAGCCCACCGAATCTGTGCCGACCAGCGATCAACTCTGCACACTAGCACTATCCAACACACGAGCGATCATTTACAATTTTAACAAAGCCAATTAACTAACAAACATTTATGTCGTTGGAGTGTGGGAGGAAATTGGAGCACCTGGTGAAAACCCACGAGGCCACAGGGAGAATGTACGAACTCCGCACAGACAGTACCCGTAGTCAGGAACGAACCCGTGTCTCTGGCTCTGTGAGGCAGCAACTCTACCACTATGCCAATGTGTTGCCCTTCACTCCTGGATCTTCCTTTTGGTACAGGGTTTCCAGTTGGAATTTCCCACCCACACTGTGTCTTTCATCGTGAAATCCAAATGGCGGGTTGACATGTTCAAAGTTAAAGCGGAACTCATAGATCGGACATTCCTTGTCTGTGTGGCTCAGTGTCGACTGGAACAGTGTGTTTACCAACTGTGCAATTGCAGAGCATTTTATGGTACAAACGTAATGTCCTCAATCATAAACACAAATTACTGGAGCAACTCAGCGGGTCAGGCAGCATCGCTGGAGAAAAGAACCAGGTGACGATTCGGGTTGGAACCCTTCTTCAGATCTCATGCTACATTGAGTAGGAAAAGAGAACTCAATTCCTGCTGACATTCGGTGCATAAAGCATCATTCATATATTTTACATGAAAGCATGGAGTAATATTTACAATCTCTGCATTTCTGAATATGCTACTTTATTATTTATACGATATCTCAGTGGGATTTACGATGAATTGATAGCTAACAGTAAATTTCAAATCTTCATTTTAAACTGCACTTCAAATAACCTAAATTGCATTCCAGATCTTCTAATACTGAACAATCCTCCAATACAAAAAAAAGGATAGGTTGCATTGCCTACGGCGTCAACTAAATGGCAGTGAACCACACAGACCAGGAGACGTGTTGATAAATATCAAATGAAACCTGTTTTAACTCCATTGATTTTGTACTCCTTTTGCTGCATACAATCTGGGGGTAAGCTGAGGTGTGAAAGGGTGGCACAGTGGCACAGGGGTAGTGCTGCCACCCGACTAACAGTGGCAGAGACCCGCATTCGACGCTGCAACCGGTGCTATCTGTACGGAGTCAGTACCTTCTCCGTGTGACCGCCTGAGTTTTCTCCGGGTGCACCGGTTTTCCCCCGCATTCCAAAGACAGACAGGTTTGTAGCTTAATTGGCTTCAGAAAAATCGTCCCTGGTGTGTAGGATAGTGCTAGTGTACGGGGTGATCACTGGTCAGCACCGACACGGCAGGCTAAAGGACCTGCTTCTGCATTGTATCTCTAAAGTCTAAAGTGAAATATATTTTATAAATGCAAATTCTTTCAAATATTGGGGAGTAGATTTTATGGAAGGCAGTTAAATTATGAAACCGTCAAGAGGACATAGAATACAGACCTTGCCATGTGAACTCTACATGGCAATTGGGAGAGTGACAATTTAGTTTTTGAGTTTAGTTTAGAGATACAGTGTGGAAACATGTTCTTCGCCTCACCAAGTCCGCGGTGACCAATGATCACTGTACACATTAGGGACCATGTACAGAAACCAATTAACCAACAAACCCACACGTATTTGAAATGCGGGAAGAAAATGGAGCACCCGGAGAAAACCCATACGGACAAAGTGAGAACGTACAAACTCCGTGCAGACAGCACCCGTAGTCAGGATCCAAAACCGGGTCTCTAGTGCTGTAAGGCAGCAACTCTACAGCTGACTATACTTGGTATAAAAGTTTTGCAAGTGAATATTTGCTCAAAATAGCAACATTATACCCCATACATTATTTAATCCACATGGATCTTGTCCTCCTAGCAATTCCCACTCTATGCTTTGAAGATAGTCTATTACTAATCCTAATTACTGTTCCTGAGAAGGAGAGCTTTAGGAGAATGCTGCCTGGATTAGAGGGCATAGAGTGTAAGGAGTGTTGAACAAACTTGAATTGTTTTCTCTGGAATTTCAGAGGTTAATGGGAGACCTGATAGAAGTATGTAAAATTATGAGAGGTATAGATAGGGTAGACAGTAAAATCATTTCCCCAAGGTGGAAATGTCAAGGATTAGAGGGCATAACTCTAAGGTGAGAGGGGCAAAGTTTAAAGGAGATGTTCAGGGAGAGTTTTTTACACAGAGGGGAGGTAGTTGCCTGAAACACACTGCCAGCGATGGTGGTGGAGGCAGATATTAAACTAGCAGTTTAAAAGTTTTTAGTTGGGCACATGGAGAATAGGAAAGGATGCAGGGAATGGAGGGGTTTGGATTCTGCGCAGGCAGAGGAGATCGGGCGGCACAGTGGCGCAGCGGCAGAGTTGCTGCCTTACAGCGTCAGAGACCTGGGTTCGATCCTGACCACGATTGCTGTCAGTACATAGTTTGTGCGTTCTCCCCGTGACGACTTGGGTTTGTTTCCACCGTATGCTCAGTTCCTCCCACATTCCAAAGACGTACAGGTTTGTAGGCTAATTTGCTTGGTAAAATTGTGAATTGTCCATAGTGTGTGTAGGATAGTGTTAGTGCGCGGGGATCGCAAGGTGGCACGATCTCGGTGGGCCAAAGGACCCGTGTCCATGTTTTATCTCGAAACTAAACTAAAATTAGTTTAACAATATATTTTATATTTGGCATGGATGTTGTGGGCCAGAGAGCCTGTCCTGTGCTGAACTGTTCTACGTTCTCGGAGAGATGGAGGTAGTGTTTTACTCAGTGCCGGTGTGGGATATCACAGAAGATAACAGTGCTTCAGTTACCAAAATGGGAAAACTAATTTGTCCTTGTTAGCTCCCTACTATTTCTCAACCTTCAACTCAATCCAAATAATGTGAGTGGACTTTCACCATTATGGCTATTATCTTAATGTTCTTTTAAAGATTGGTATTGCATGTAAATTGAAAATGCTTTCAATAATATTTCATGTAGATTGCATAGCTCTCTTTAGACTGCTGCTCAATTAATGAAACTAAAATAGCTTTTTCAGTGTTGTTATTAACGCAGCATGTCATAGGTTTAGTTTAGTTTAGAGATACAGCACAGAAACAGGCTCTTCTGCCCACCAGGTCAGCGCCCACCAGCGATCCCCATACACCACCACTATCCTACACACCAGTGACAATTAATCAAAGCCAATTAACAAACCTGTACATCTTTGGAGTGTGGGGGGAAACCGGAACACCTGGGGTAAACCCACGCATTCACGGGGAGAACGTACAAACTCCATACAGACAACAACCATAGCCAGGTCTGGCGCTGTAAGGCAGCAATTCTACCAGCATGGAAACAGGCCCTTCGACCCATCTCATTCATGATTACAAGGTTCCCCACCTAAGCTAGTCCAATTTTGCCTATGGTTGGACCGCTAAATTTTCTAAACCCATTCTATCCATGTACCTGTCATAGTGTCTTTTAAATGTTACTTGACCAAGTGGACCCGTTGGGCCCAAACCTCTCCTGCATCGGTGCAGTACCCTATCCTCCCCCCATCCCCTCTCCCCCTCTCCCCTCCCCCCTTCCCACCACCTCCTCCCTCCCTCCTTCCCCCCAACCTCCCTAGGAGGTAGATTTAAACTTTAAAATGTGAATAACTTAAAAAATATAACACCGATTTCAATGAAACAACTTCCATTAGCACCAAAGGGACGACGGTGGGTAAGGTTGGCCTAAAATTGTCGCGCTATCGTGTACTGTTTTGGCTGCAGTTCAGGAACAAACAAACAAACAAACAAGAGTTTTGGTATATAGATAGTACCTGCCTCAAATATCTGGTCTGGCAGCTCATTCCATATCTCCACCACACTTGTGAGTGAAAAATTTTACTCCTCAAGTTCCTATTAAATCGTCCCCCTCTCACCTTAAACCTATGGTTCATGATTCCCTTACCCTGGGAAAAAGACTGAATAGGTCTTGGCTGCAGCTTAAATCTTTGGATTAAAGCATCAAATGTGATTTAAGCTGAATGCTCGACCACAGAGAAATGCACTCCAAAACCATGCAATTGAATTATACCCTAACATACAGCTACAACCTACAACATTAAATATCAAACACAAGTACTATTAACATTGAACGGGGATTCAAATCTCAAGGTCAGACTAATGTTGGATGAATGAGTAGAGAACAAACGTCTTGTAGGGGTGAATCCATTACTCCCAGCCAAGCCAATAGTAAAATTAGAAACTTGAAAAAAAAAGACATAAAAAGGTGGCACAGCGGTAGAGTTGCTGCCTTACAGCGCCAGAGACCCAGGTTCCATCCTAACTACAGGTGCTGTCTGTACAGAGTTTGTACGTTCTCCCAGTGACTGCGTGGGTTTTCTCCATGCTCCGGATTCCTCCCACACCCAAAAGACGTACAGGACTGGAGGTTGATTGACTTTGGTAAAATTGTAAATTGTCCCTAGTATGTAGGATAGTGCTCGTGTACAGGGTGATCGCTGGTCGGCAAGGACTCAGTGGGCCGAAGGGCCTGGTTCCTCGTTGTATCTCCAAACTAAACTAAACTAAGAAGGAAAAACCAAGCAGACTGCTCTATCTTTCATTTAACCAAATTAAATGAGATCATGTGGTAGCATTCTAGAAAATAGACTCTAATAATAGACCCATCTGGAAGTCTGGTGCAAGTAGGTTGCTGCTGGTGTGACTATAGCAGGTGTTTGTGACAGCAGATTCAGGCACTTACTGAGGTAATCATTTACTCATGACTACGTGCACTGATTGCCACTGCTTCAATATTAGATTGGAATTTCTTCTCGCTGTCAGAAACAAATAACTACATTACTGTGTACAAGTTCTCAATCTGTTTAAGATTAATATCATGCTTTCAAAACGGATAAAACTCTATTACTCTATCTTAAGTAGCATCATGCCAGCAAGCTAATCTTTTTTCTTTAAGACTGATAAGTACAGTCACTCCTTACTGACAGATGAGAGATCTGAGATATTTGTGCAATTGGACAGAGTGCCTCGCAAGGACAACAATGATGACATAAATCTTCATCGGTCGGTCCATTGTTATTTAGGTGACTGGTAATAACTGAAGTCTGAAAATTCATATCCAAGGTACGTTCCAGCCATAGATAGACACAAAATGCTGGAGTAACTCAGCAGGTCAGGCAGCATCTCTGGAGAAAAGGAATAGGTAAGGAATCGGGTCGGAACCCTTCCTCAGACTGAACGTACAGGTTTGAGGGTTAATTGGTTTTGGTTAAAAAAAAATGGTGAATTGTCCCTGGTGTGTAGGATAGTGCTAGTGTATGGGGCAGATCACTGGTCGCCGCGGACTTGGTGGGCCGAGGTGCCTGTTTCCATACTGTGTATCAAAAGTCTGAAGTCTAAATCTCTGCTTTGTAAGCTTCAGTGGAATTTTCTTGGCTACTTCAGGATGATAAACAGGGATTAATTAATCAGATTTTCATTAACCGCACAGTACAATTATTGATTTGGCATCATTTTGAACAGGAATGCAACATCTTTGATGGCCAGATTGATGTTACCTAATCCTATTTTGCAATTCTCCCTTTCCATGGATCCAAGCTGAGGTCCACTGCAAAACTGGCCAAGATATTGAACTCTCTCTGGATTCATTCCCCCACACTCAGAGAATCCCCTCTCCACCAACCTATCATCAATGGAACCGAGGATCTGTGGAACTGATGCACTACAATGCTGAGAACTATATTCTGCACTCTGTATCTTCCCCTTTGCTCTACCCATTGTACGTGAGTTTGACTTGATTGTATTTATGTATAGTAATATCTGATCTAATTGGATAGTAATCTTTGATGAAAAACAAAGATTTTCACTGTATCTGCGTGCACGTGACAATAATAAACCTAGAACGAAACCATCCAAAATCAAAAGCTTATGCGGCACACATTATTATTCATTACAGATATTCAATGGACATTTTATAGTTGTATTTAACATTGCAAATCGCTATTCAGGATGAAATCCAGGATAGAATATGTTAAGCTTTGTGTGCCTGCACATAATCTATACTCGACACACATGAAGATCTTCAAGAAAATTAGTTAAAATGTTTGAGAAGCTGGTTGGTATTTTTAGGAGGACTATAACTACACAAGCTGACTTATAGTCTGGCTGATAGGGAAAGAAACGGTGATGCTGAGAAACGGTAAGACATAAATCAGGAAACAACAGGCCAGCCAGCTTAACATTGTTAAGAGAATGCTCAAGAGCCATTTATGAGAAGCCATCAATGTTCAGCTAAAGAGCGGAGAAGCCGTAAAGAGTCCTTAACATGGTTTTTGAAGCAATGGGCCATGCCTCACAAAATCTCAAAAATTATTTGACACCAGAATTAAATTATGACGCCAATTGGTTGTGACCTAGCTGGATTGTTGAGGTTCATTGGGTGTAGTCTGGCATTTGAAGCTTTTATAGGGATGCATGTCTCAGGTGGTTAATGAGAATGAAAATTGGAACAGTGAACGGTGAATTTTCACCCGGGTGATAGAACCAACCGCGCGCACATGATAGGAACCCCATTTCTGTCCTGTTTTGATTTTTGAGATAATGTGGTTGGGAGTGCGCAAATGTTTATTTCATCCAATAATCGGTATGAAACGATGATTAATTTCTTGAAAGGCAAAATGCTAGTTAATTAATTAAACAGGTGAAGTAATGATGGGATACTTCCGATGTTCATTGATGAGAAAGAAAAGGAGGAGAGATTTAATAAAACTCCAGAAAAGGTTATCGTGGACAAGGATAATTATATGCCATATGAATAGGCATCAGTTTAATCTTGCAACGCATGATCTTTGCTCCGTGACTAATTAAGTCACAACTCAAATATCCCGTGTAGGGCCTTTGTGCAATATATCTACAGAGACAACAATGCAAGCAGGGAAAAAACAAATCAGAGAAGCACAATAGATGACATTATTATCTAAATTGATTTTGAAAATAGGCAGGTTCTGAAATGGGAGAACTGAATAATGGGCCAGTTTGGTAATGAGTTTGAGCTGCAGTCAGTGAATACTAATACAAGGATGACTTCTACATTCAATCTGTTCCACACGCAGCAGGTTGTAAAATGGGCAATTTTTACTAATGGCTGCCTTATGCATAGGACAGCTGATGCAATATTAATATTTTTTAGTCTGTACAAATTCCACAATTGTTGAGCTCAATTTTGGTTGTGTCCTACTGTTGGTGAGTTCCACAACGCTATGTTCCACAGTTGGTGATGTCAGTATTGAATGAGTTTAACAGAGAGTGCGTGTCTCGACCCGAAACATCACCCATTCCTTCTCTCCTGAGATGCTGCCTGACCTGCTGAGTTACTCCAGCATTTTGTGATACCTTCGATTTGTACCAGCATCTGCAGTTATTTTCCTACATTAACAGAGAGTGCGGTCGACACTGGACAGCTTCAATATTCATTTATATCATTCAATGATGGGCTGGGCTGCAAGGGTGGCGCCTGTAATAGGTGGGTTTTCCATCATGCAATTTATGCAGTTGGTATTTTCCACAACTGGGAACTCGGCAATGGCCAAGTTACAAATGAATGATTTCCATAAAGGTCGTATCCAGTAGTGGTCAGGATCACAGCATGCATTGTGGCACGGTGGCGCAGTAGAGGACAGCACAGTGGCAGAGTCTTAGCACCCATTAATCAAATGAGAACAAAATTTGGGTGCTTCCAGGATGTCTGGGTTCCAGATGAATGAGTTAGATAATAAATTTGTATTTTTCAGTGCCTTGGCTCTCCCTATCAGCATTTACAGTAGCTGTGTTGTACATGATTATAACCAATGTGTTCTATAATGTAAGAAAGTCCCCTACCACCCTCACCAACTTCTACAGATGGGTCGTAGAAAGCATTTTATCGGTATACATCACAGCATGGTTTGGGAACAGCTCCATCTAAGACCACAAGAAATTGCAGAGAGTTATGGACATAGTCTAGATCATCACACACACACCAACCTTCCTTCCATTGACTCCATCTACACTTCAAGCTGCCTCGGCAAGCCTACTAGCAAAATCAAGGACCAGTCTCACCCTGGTCACTCCCTCATCTCCCCTCTCCCATCAGAAGTTTGAAAATGCATACCTCCAGATTCAGGGACAGTTTCTTCCCAGCTGTTATCAGGCAACTGAACCATTGTCTCACTAACTAGAAAGTGGTCCTGACCTCCCATCTACCTCATTGGAGGCCTTTGAACTATCTTTAATCAAACTTTAATGTACTTTATCTTGCACTAAATGTATTATCACGCTTCAAAACACGTGAGTTAACTTCAACGCTTGTGTGCTGTGGATGAAATGAACCCATTTGGGAGGCTACATTAAGATATCCTTTCTCACAGAAAGGTGTTTGAAATAAACACATCTGCAATACATTTGAAGGATGCCAGTGTTAATTAAAAGTGATAAAGGCAGATATGCCTTTATCACGTATCTGCATACTGTGGACAGCTTGATTGTAATCATGTATAGTCATGTGCCACTCAGCTTGCTCCAGTACTCACCACAATATTCAACCTCTCTTTGGCCAAGTCCATGGTCCCTGCATGCTTCAAAAGATCCATCAGCGTACCAGTGCCAAAGAATGCCTCTCCTGCTTGTTTGAATGACTATCGACCAAGAACCACATCTGTGCCTTCCTCCCTCGAAATATGGACCCGCTGCAGTTCGCATACCGTCTGAACAGGTCCACGGATGATGCTGTCTCCCAGGTTCTGCACGCCGCTCTCTCTCATTTTGACAGCCAGAAGGGGGGCTATGTGAGGATGCTGTTCATTGATTTTAGTTCAGCTTTCAACACAATAGTCCCCACCAGACTGGCTGAGAAGCTGCTGGAACTGGGGCTTAGCACCCCTCTGTGTGCCTGGATCCTGGACTTTCTCACCACCAGGCCCCATGGTCAAGATGGGGAGCCATACATCTAACCGCCTCACCCTGAACACAGGATCCCCCAGGGTTGCGTCCTTAACCCCCTCCTGTACTCCCTATACACACATGACTGTGTGGCCAGGTTCAGCTCCAACTCCATCATCAAGTTTGCTGATGACACTGTGGTGGTGGGCCTGATCTCCGATAATGAGGAGAAGGCCTACCGGGAGGAGGTGGCTGATCTGGCACTCTGGTGTCAGGACAACAGCCTCCTCTTGAATGTCACAAAAACTAAGGAGCTGATTGTGGACTTTAGAAGGGCTCAACTTCCGAGGACGTACATGCCACTGGAGATAAATGGGATTACTGTGGATAGGGGGAGCAGCTTTAAATACCTGGGAGTCCACATCACAGAGGATTTGACATGGCCAACACACATTGCCGCACTGGTGAGTAAGGCAAGGCAGCGCCTTAACCACCTCAGAGAGTTGAGGAAATTCAGAGTCTCTCTGAGGATCCTTCAGTGCTTCTACTCTGGGGCTGTAGAAAGCATCTTGTCCGGAAACATCTCAATCTGGTTTGGGAACAGCTCTGCCCAGGACAGGAAGGCTCTGCGGAGAGTAGTGCGTTCGGCTGAACGCACAATGGGAACTACACTCGCCCCCCTGCAGGACCTATACATCAGGAGGTGCAGATCCAGAGCCAGCAACATTATGGGGGACCCCTACCACCCCAGAAACGGACTGTTCCAGCTGTTACGGTCAGGCAAACGCCTCCGCTGTCACGCTGTGAAAACAGAGAGGATGAGACGGAGTTTCTTCCCACTGGCCATCAGGACTGTTAACTCTCATATCACCAGGGACTAATTTAATTTACTGTATTAATTTATTTTTTGTGTTAAAATGTTTTTTCTGTTCTGTTTTGTAGTTTTAGCACAATCCGCAGGCATTGCCATTTTCATTTCACTGCACATCTTGTATGTGTATGTGACAAATAAAGTTGACTTGACTTGACTTATCATTTTTTTGCTGACTAGATAGCACACAACAAAAAGCTTTTCACTGTATCTCAGTGCACATGACAATAATAAACTAAACAAAACTACATCGTCAGAGACCCGGGTTCGATACTGACTATAGCTGTGGTCTGTACGGAGTTTGTACGTTCTCCCCGTGACATGCGTGGGTTTTCTCCAGATGCCTTGGTTTCCTCCCACCGAAGAAGCACAGGTTTGTCGGCTAATCGGCATGGTAAAATTGTAGGATAGTGTTAGTGTGCGGGGATCGCTGGTCGGCGCGGACTTGGTGGGACGAAGGGCCTGTTTCCACACTGTATCTCTAAATTAAACTAAACTAAACCAAGCAAATTAACCTGCAAACCTGTAAGCCTTTGGAGTCTGGGAGAAAACCCGAGATCCCAGAGAAAACCGTGCGGCCACAGGAAGAATGTACAAACTCTTTACAGACAGCACCCGTGGTCAAGATCAAACCTGGATCTATCTCTGGTGCTGCAAGGCTACACCACTGTGCTGCCCACAGTGCCAAAGAATCTATTCAGATTAATTTCCAAAATACCATTCCTCCTCACTCGGCTCAACCCACCACCAACCTCACTTGTAGACATGAAGCCCTGTTGCAAAATAGTGGATTCAAAAGCTTCAAAACAATTGAGTTAACTTCAATGCTTGTGTGCTGTGGATGAAATGAACCCATTTGGGAGGCTACATTAAGACATCCTTTCTCACTTAGACCATAGTTGGAGTCTGGAATGTGCTGGTTGAAGAGGTGATAGAGACAGATACTCTCACGGCATTTAAGAAGCATCTGGACAAGTCCTTGAATTGTCAAGGCAGAGAAGGCAATGGATCCAATGCGGTCAATGGGATGAGTGTAGATGGGTACGGACATGGTGGGCTAAAGCTGAGTGGAGTGATCTGAGGGATTTCTGTGCTGTATGACTCCACGACTCCATGACTCTGAATTAATTTTAAAGGATCTGTACTTTACTGGCAGGTCCAAAACTTATTATTCATCAAAGGTAGACACAAAATGCTGGAGTAACTCAGCGGGACAGGCAGCATCTCTAGAGAGAAGGAATGGGTGATGTTTCGGGTCGAGACCCTTCTTCAGACTCCAATCAGATTTGGAGTCTGAAGAAGGGTCTCGACCCGAAAAAGCTTGAAGAAGGATCTCAACCTGAAACGTCGCCCATTCCTTCTCTCGAGACATGTTGCCTGTCCCGCTGAGTTACTCCAGCATTTTGTGTCTACCTTTGGTTTAAATCAGCATCTGCAGTTTTTTCTTACACATTTATTATTAATCATCTATCAATAGGAAATAGACAATAGACAATAGACAATAGACTATAGGTGCAGCAGGCCATTCGGCCCTTCGGCCCTTCTAGCCAGCACCGCCATTCACCGTGATCATGGCTGATCATCCACAATCAGTACCCCATACCTGCCTTCCCCCCATATCCCTTGACTCCGCTATCATTAAGAGCTCTATCTAACTCTCTCTTGAAAGCATCCAGAGAATTGGCCTCCACTGCCTTCTGAGGCAGAGTTCCATAGCTTCAGAACTCTCTGTGAAAAAGTTTTTCCTCATCTCCGTTCTAAATGGCCTACCCCTTATTCTTAAACTGTGGCCCCTGGTTCTGGACTTCCCCAACATTAGGAGCATGTTTCCTGCCTCTAGCATGTTCAATCCCTTAATAATCCTATATGTTTCATTAAGATCCCCTATCATCCTAAATTCCAGCGTATACAAGCCCAGTTGCTCCAGTCTTTCAACATACGACAGTCCCGCCATTCTGGGAATTAACCTAGTGAACCTATGCTGTACTCCATCAATAGTAAGCATGTCCGTCCTCAAATTTGGAGACCAAAACTACACACAATACTCCAGGTGTGGTTTCACTAGGGCCCTGTACAACTGCAGAAGGACCTCTTTGCTCCTATACTCAACTCTTGTTATGAAGGTCAACATTCCATTAGCTTTCTTCACTGCCTGCTGTACCTGCATGCTTACTTTCAGTGACTGATGAACTAGGACACCCAGATCTCGTTATACTTCCCCTTTTCCTAATTTAACACAATTCAGATAATAATCTGCCTTCCTGTTCTTACCACCAAACTGGATAACCTCACATTTGTCCATATTAAACTGCATCTGCCATGCATCTGCCCACACACACAACCTGTCCAAGTCACCCTGCATCCTCATAGCATCCTCCTCACACTTCACAGTGCCACCCAGCTTTGTGTCATCCGCAACTTTGCTAATGTTACTTTTAATCCCTTCATCTAAGTCATTAATGTATATTGTAAATAGCTCCGATCCCAGCACCGAGCCTTGCGGTACCCCACTAGTCACTGCGTGCCATTCTGAAAGGGACCTGTTAATCCTTACTCTTTGTTTTCTGTCTGCCAACTAATTTTCTATCCATGTCAGTACCCTACCCCCAATACCAGGTGCTCCAATTTTGCCCACTAATGTCCTGTGGGACCTTATCGGAGGCTTTCTGAAAGTCCAGGTACACTACATCCACTAGCTCTCCCTTGTCCATTTTCCTAGTTACATCCTCAGAAAATTCCAGAAGATTGTCCTTGAGAAAGTGATGGTAAATTGCAGTAGTGACTGTACTCTTACAATGGTGTTGGGGTGGGGGATCCAGGATGTAAGCTGTGCAATGAAAGAATGATCCCAATGAAGGAATACATTTCCAAATCTCATCTGCTGGACCCACATATGGGTATGTTTATGGATCATCCTCCATCCATGAACAGGATTACAGAGTCTAGCCCGAAACATCACCTATTCTTTTTCTCCAGAGGTGCTGTCTGACCCGCTGAGTTACTCCAGCATTTTGTGTTTATCTAGAGGTTTGTCCTGATCTGCTGATAGTTATATCCATTATCCAGTGTTGTTTTTTCCTGTTTAATACATGCATATTCAACTTCACCAAATTTGCACCTTGTTTTCATGATGCCCAATTCCCAATAAAATGGATTAAATTAACAACAAAAACTATTACGATGTCCTCCTGTGCTAAATCTTGTAAAATAGTTTTCATTTTTGCATCCATGGCAGATACAGTACTTGATTTAATAATACATCAGACCATACAACAGCAATGAATCACCATCACCATTCTATTGCAGGGTAATACAGGGCAGTAGTTGTGATTGTAAAGAGAAGATAGAACATAGAACAGGGCGACACGGTGGTGCAGCGGTAGAGTTGCTGCTTTACAGAACTTGCCGAGCCGGAGACCCGGGCTTGATCTCGACTACGGGTGCTGTCTGCACACAGTTTGTACGTTCTCCTGTAACCACTTAGGTTTTCTCCAAGATCTTTGGTTTCCTCCCACACTCCAAAGGCATAGAAACATAGAAAATAGATGCAGGAGGCGGCCATTTGGCCCTTTGAGACAGCACCGCCATTCATTGTGGCTGATCACCCACAATCAGTAACCTGTGCCTGCCTTCTCCTCATATCCCTTGATTCTGCTAGTCCCCAGAGCTCTATCTGACTCTCTTTTTAAACTCATCCGGTGTATTGGCCTCCACTGCCTTCTGTGACAGAGAATTCCACCAATTCACAAATCTCTGGGTGAAAAAGTTTCTTCTCACCTCAGTTTTAAATGGCCTCCCCTTTATTCTTAGACTCTGGCCCCTGGTTCTGGACTCCCCCAACATTGGGATCATTTTTCCTGCATCTAGCTTGTCCAGTCCTTTTATAATTTTATATGTCTCTATAAGATCCCCTCTCATCCTTCTAAATTCCAGTGAGTACATGCCCAGTCTTTCCAATCTTTCCTCATATGACAGTCCCACCATCCCTGGGATTAACCTTGTGAACCTACGCTGCACTGCCTCAATAGCATGGGCGTCCTTCCTCAAATTAGGAGACCAAAACTGCACACAATACTCCAGATGTGGTCTCACCAGGGCCCTATACAACTGCAGAAGGACCTCTTTACTACGATACTCAAATCCTCTCGTTATGACGGCCAACATGCCATTAACTTTCTTCACTGCCTGCCGTACCTGCATGTTTACTTTCAGTGACTGGTGTACAAGGACACCCAGGTCTCGTTGCACTTCCCCTTTACCTAATCTGACACCATTGAGATAATAATCTGCTTCCTTATTTTTGGCGCCGTGTAATTGCAAAATAGAATCAGGAAAGCCCTTCAGAAATTAGGATTAAGATTTCTGCTGAATGTGTTCTAGAATAAGAAATTTATGGTGTGGGAATGAGCTGCAGATGCTGGTCTACACCAAAGGTCGACACAAAATGCTGGAGTAACTCAGCGGGTCAGGCAGCAACTCTGGAGAAAAGGAATAGGTGATATTTTGGGTTGAGAGCCTTCTTCAAACTGAGAATCAGGAGAGGGAAACTAGAGGTCTGAAAAGTTACAAAGAACAAAAAGGTTTTAGTCTTTTGTGTTCTTTTGTTCTTTGTACCTTTTCATACCTTGAGTCCTGACTCTCAATCTGAAGAAGGGTCTCGACCCGAAACGTTACCTATTCCTTTTCTCCAGAGATGCTGCCTGACCCACTGAGTTACTGCCAGATATTTACAGTTAGAGACTACAACTAAAACCATTCCCCAATTACTGTAGTGTAGAAAGAGAAGATAATGCCCTTGGATGAATTCTATGTGCGATATTGCACCAAATTTGGACGCATTTCAAGTAAGCTTCACACAGTTCAGAGAAATTTTTTTTTTGGATACACCTCTCTCAACCAAGTTGAAATGAATTTGCAGGAGTTATTATTCAGTTCTAAAAGTCATTTAAAACATATCCTTTGGCAACTGGCGTTATTAAAGTTATTACGAAGAGGTAAAATTCAAGTCAATTTAAGATTAGAACTGTATTAAGTTCCAATTGTCAGATCAGAAAAAAACCATGAAGAAAATAATACGAAGCAATTGATCATTCCAAAACTTGTTTGGAAAAATTCCAAGTCGGATGAAATGTATCCTTAGAATTGAGAAGCGGAAAGGGAATGAAACGATTATACGATTATACGAAAAATGAGAAATGTATTTACCACTGGAGATTTCTTCATCCATTAGACTGAAAATATCACGGGAAGCAGTATTTTTTCCAATAATGGTGAGGAGGGAGGGAGAGAGTATGAATGAGCATTGATTTTGTAGATTTTTCACTGCAGCATTTTCTCCATTTGAGAACATTTATTCACAATTACAGGATCAATGTTATAAATTACAGCTTCAACCTGTATTTTTGCTGGGAAGGAAGATAGATTAGATAAGAGAGTACAAAGGTCAGAACATTCAATCTGCAGCCTCCTGTTATCTTGTTAAAATTAATAGTGAACATACTAATTTCTGAACCTTGTCACCGAGCAAGTGTTCACACTTCAAACTCCAGATTGCCCCTTTCTCTGACAATGTTCCCATCGCAACATTCCCATAGCTTTCTACTCCTCACCCCCTGAGTAAATCACTTTCAATAAACATAAGATTATAAGGCATAGGAGCAGAATTAGGCCATTTGGCCCATCGAGTAGGCCAGCACAGTGGAGCAGCGGTAGAGTTGCTGCCTTACAGCACCAGAGACCCGGGTTTGACCCTGACTGTGGGTGCTGGCTGTGCCGAGTTTGTACCTTGTGACCAGGTTGGTGTGGACTCAGTGGGCTGAAGGGCCGGTTTCCATGCTTTATCTCTAAACTAAATAAAGTGAGTTTGATAGTTTCAGGTGCTGTGGCAGTGCAGAAGGCACTTTACTGAGGTGGAAAGAAATCAATACAGTGATGGTTCAGATCTAAGTTCACCTCAGAGTGAAATGTGACATCAATGTTGAAAACAGTTTGGTTCTGTTTTAATCTGGTTGTCATGGAGACGGACATGACTGAAGAGCAAAGTTTTGGGAGGTGGAAAGTAATGGCGTCAGTTTTCATACTCTAGTTGAAATAAATGTTGGCACCTACAGAACAGGATTTGACTTCTGAAAAATGCAAAAAAGCTTGGAAAGATGTAACAAAAAGAGAAAATGCTGGAAAACTTTGGCAAGATTATTATTTATGATCATAGAGATGTGGACATTTTTGGCAATGTCAGTATTTATTGTCCTCCTGTACTTGACTGAACCGAACAGCTGGTGATTGGTGAGTCTGACCCATGTATGTATCGGACTTAGTTAAGACAACAGAGTTCCTTTACAAAAATACAACAGTGAATCAGAGGAGTGTGCAGGAAGGAACTGCAGATGCTGGTCTACAACAAAGATAGACACAAAATGCTGGAGTAACTCAGCAGGTCATGCTGCATCTTTGGAGAAAAGGAATGGGCGACGTTTCGGACCGAGACCCTTCATCAGACTAAGAGGCAGGGGAGAGGGAAACTAGAGGTATGAAAAGGTAGAAAGAACAAATGAATGAAAGGTGTGAAAAGAACAAAGCAAAGCCAGCACTGATGATCAAGGAATGGTGGAGCCCACAATGGTCCCTTGTTGGCTCTGGAAAAGGTGATAACGAGGGGATGTGAACAGTGAAACTAAACAGGATGGCAGTGAAACTTCTACGACGACTAATGGGGGGAGGGACAGAGAGAGAGAGAGAGGGAATGCCTGGGTTACTTGAAATTAGAGAAATCAATATTCTTACCACTGGGTTGTAATACCCAAAACATCACCTATTCATTTTCTCCAGAGATGCTGCCTGACCATGCCGACCATCGATCGCTCATTCCCACTAGTTCCACTTTATCCCACTTTCTCATTCATGCCAATGGCAATTCAAAGAAGTCAATTTACCTACAAATCTGCATGTCTTTGGGATGTGTGTGGAAACCTGAGCACCCCCGGATAAAAACCAATGCGGTCACAGGGAGAACGTACAAACTCCGTACAGACAGCCCCGGTAGTCAGGATCGAACCTGGGTCTTTGACGCTGTAAGGCAGCAACTCTACCACTGTGCCACTGAGCCATCGCCAATGGGAATTTGGGGAGAATAAATGGGGGTTTGTGCAGGATTCGTGTAAAATGGGCTTGCCATGTCCGGCGTCAACTTGATGGGCTGAAAGGTCTGTTTTTCTGTTGAATGGCTGTCTATGGGAAGTTCGAAGAAGGTTTGAGGAGAGATTATAAAGAAAGGAAGGATAAAGGTAGGACTAGAACGCTGAGAAATGCTGGAACTTTGGCCCAGTGAAGAGAGGGAGAGGTGAAACAGAGGCAGCTGTGTGGATGAAGGCAGAGGGAACTGACGTTGGGGAAGAGGGAATGAGGATGGAAAGTCTTTGACTGAGAATGAAGCAATAGAAACTTAAAGCCAAATGAGATAATGCACACCTCCAGATGCAGGGAAAGTTTCTTCCCATCTGTAGTCAGGCAACTGAACCATTCTACCAACAACTAGACACCAGTCCTAAGCTGCTATCTACCTCATTAGAGATCGTCGGACTATCCTTAATCAAACTTTACTAGACTTTATCTTGCTTTAGATGTTATTCCCTTTATCCTGTATCTGTACACTATGGACGGCTTGATTGTAATAAGATAGTATTGCCGCTGACTGGATAGCAGGTAACAAAAAGCTTTTCACTGTACCTCGGTACAGGTGACAATAAACTAAACTAAACTAAACTAAATAACATGCAGAATTGAACTGCAGGTGCTGGTATATTCCGAAGATAGACACAATGTGCTGGAGAAACTCAGCAGGTCAGGCAGCATCTCTGGAGAAAAATCCAGATCTCTGGAACTTTTTCTTCCAGAGATGCTGCCTGGCCCGTTCACACTTGTTCTATCCCACCTTCACATTAATTCTCTATGTACGAGGAAAAATTTCACAGATGCCAAGTAACCTACAAACCCGCATGTCTTTGGGACGTGGGAGGAGAATGAAGCACTTGGACAAAGCCCACAGGGAGAACATACAAACTCCGTACAGACAGTGCCTATTGTCAGGATTGAACCTGGTTCTCTGGCACTGTAAGGCAGCAACTCTACTGTTGTGCCACTGTGCCACCTAGCTGTGCTACTTTGCCACCCAAGCCTGAACTATTCCAGCACACTCTCGGCCAGAGCCCCCTATTTCCACTATCCATGGCATGAGGTTTTCTAATCCCTCTTCAACCATCTCATATGTGCTTACCAACCTAAAATGGCTCCCAGTTAAATAAAGACTCAATTTTAAATTATCTCCCTTGCTTTCAAATGCTTCTTCTCTCTCTCTGTGTTGAGAGGGTCTATAAATTCCTTCATTCCTGCAGCCCTTTGAGATTCCTGCATTGAAATTTAATCTGCACTGTTGGCAAGCATTTTTTGAGGATCACTGGAAAGGCTAGCATTTATTGCCCATCCCTGAAGGAGCTGCTGGTGAACTCTTTTTGAATTCCTGCCATCCTTCTGGCAAAGGGTTAACAGTGGTGAAGATATTCCACAGAATTGTCGGGGAGGTGTCCGAGATTAAGACTGCAAAGGCTATGATATATTTCTCTGTGCAATTGAATGATGATATGCAGGGAAGGTGTTACCACATGCCTGAAATCCACGTCTTTGGTAGAAAAGGTAGAGTTTGCAACTTAAGGAGGTTCTATTGGAGTAGCTTAGGCAGTGAAATGGAGCACGTTTTGTAGATGTTGGGTGGTCATGTTGCAGCTTATAAGATGTTGGAAAGGCCGCAGTTTGAATATTGTGCTCAGTTCTGGGCACCACGTTATAGGAAAGATGTTGTTAAGCTGAAAGGGTACAGAGAAAATTTACGAAGATGTTGCCAGGACTCGAGGGACTGAGCTATAGAGAAGTGTTGAGCAGGCTAGGACTCTACTCCCTGGAGCGCTGAAGGATGAACGGTGATCTTATAAAGGTGTACAAAATCATGAAAGGAATAGATCAGGTAGATGCACAGTCTCGAGCCCAGAGTAGGGGAATCAAGAACCAAAGGGCATAGCTTTAAAATGAGGGAGGAGATTTAATCAAAACCTGATTTAATCAGAATCTGGATAACTTTTTCACACAAAGGGTGGTGGGTGTATGGAACGAGCTGCCAGAGCAGGGACTTGAGGCAGGTACTATTGTAATGTTTAAGAAACATTTAGACAGGTACATGGATAGGACAGGGTTAGAGGGATATGGGCCAAACACAGCAGGTGGGACTAGTTTGGATGGGACATGTTGCTCAGTGTGGGCAAGTTTGACCAAAGGACCCATTTCCACACTGCATGACACTATGACTCTATGTATCACTGCAGCTACTGTACAGCGGTAGCAGTGAGAATGAATGTCATGTTCTTAAGTATTCGTGTCGTCTCAGCCAACCTCCTTAACCTGTTCACCCTCGTTTAACAGTAATCTGCTCTTATTTCTCGTTATGTGTCTTGATGTCAAATATAGTTGGCTAACATTACTGTGAAATGCCTTGAGAAGAAGAAACAACCAATAATATATATTGAAATAGTTATTACATGTTTTAAAATTTACTAGTCGTAGTACCCCTATCTCCGCTACATTGGCAACTGCATCAGGGCTACGTCCTGCACCCATGCAGAACTCATGGACTTCATTAAGTGTAGGAAAATAACTGCAGATGCTGGTACAAATCGAAGGTATCACAAAATGTTGGAGTAACTCAGCATGTCAGGCAGCATCTAGGAGAGAGGGAATGGGTGACATTTCGGGTCGAGACCCTTCTTCAGACGAAGGGTCTCGACCCGAAACATCACCAATTCCCTCTCTCATAGATGCTGCCTGACCTGCTGAGTTACTCCAGCATTTTGTGATACCATGGACTTCATTAATTTCACTACCAATTTCTATCCTGCACCCAAATTCACTTGGATGGTCTCGGGTCACCCCCCTCCCCTTTCTTCATCTCCCCTTTCTTCATCTCCCCTTTCTTCATCTCACTGCCTCCATCACAGGAGATAGACAATCAACTGATATTTGTCTGCTGAAGGGTCTCGACCGGAAATGCCACCAATTCCCTTTCTCCTGTTACTGCAGCATTCTGTGTCTCTCTTTTGAAATCTACTATTATTGGGAATGTGGATTAATTTTTGATTTGAGGAGTACCTGCACCTTCAATGAACACATTCAAATTTGTCTCTGCCCTGATATTTGCAGAAAATTGCAATTTTACACGTTGTGCTAAATGCTTCTGAGGAAATCTAATGTGGACAAATTTAATAGGTTAGAGCCAGTTTTGATGTCAGGTATGACAGAGCAGAGTTTTGGTACTGCCAAGCATTGCTCCAGATAAAAAACATTTATTAAAATATAAACTGAAACCTGCAGATGCTGGTAATCTGAAATAAAAACAGAAAGTGCTGGAAGCATTCGGTAATCAGGCAGCATCTTTGGAGACAGAAACAGAGTTAATACTTCAGGTAAAAGACTTTTCAATAGAGGGTCACAGATCTGAAATTTTAATTGAGGAAAATACTTTATTACTTTGCCCAATATACACTGAAACCATTTTTTTAAAAGGCCAGAAAATGAGAACATTACTGACACAAAATTGCTGGAGTAATTCAGCGGGTCAGGCAGCTTCGCTGGACAACATGAACACGAGATGTTTTGGGTGGAGACCCTTCTTCAGTCTCATGTTCTCCAGCGACGCTGCCAGACTCACTAAGTTACTCCAGCATTTTGAGTCTTTGTGTAAATCAGCATCCGCAGTTGCTTAAGCATCCATGAAATTTACTGAACCAAATTAAGTTTTGGCTTTCCTATTAGAATTAAATGAAAATCTCGATATGTTTGGCTTTGATTTTACATTACATCACATATCCTCTATGAGGCTAATTTTATATGGTAGTATTGACCACAAGAGTAATTAGGTGCAGGTTTATTGGTCTCTCTCCGGTGTTATTATTTCCTGTGCAAATTTCAAGAATGTCACCCAGGATGAACCTAATAAGGGCTACACATTAGATTAAGAATTGTGCCTTTGGGGAAAAAAAACACTACCAGCCAGCTACACAGCAAAATACAGACAATCCATGTTATTTTTTGGAACCAACAAGGGCATCATCAGCCCAGTGATGGTAAAGATTACATATGACCATCTTGCTCTTTGCAAGTTCTGAATTCAGGTTGCAACCATTTTGTTACATATCATTTCAGAGGAATTTATCACCAATCTGTGTGTTGGAATGGGGAACTGTGCATGACCTCTTACGCTCGAGAAAAGATTGTGGTGCAGTTTGAGTGGAGCAGTGCCAAATTGAAAGAACAACTAAGAAAATCAGAAAGAGATCTCCCTTGGTTTTGTCACTTCGATGGAAAGCGCACTTGGTACAATGAGCAGAGACTGCTGGTGCTCCACAGACATTCCTTAACAATCAGAGGACTAAATCTATTCATTCCTGTCAGCTGGATTTGTTCTGTTGTTAGTTTCTTGTTGCACATAAAACTTGCTCATCGCTATATTAAAAAAAACTTCATTTTAGTTTGGCTTGTGCTCCATCTGTTCTCAGATATAAATAGGCACCATTTTTGCCATCTTACTGAAGCTGCATATGCCACTGCTTTGATCGTTCATCATTAATATTTCCCCTTTCTTTGTGGAGGCACTGAATCATGCTAGCGTTTAGTTCGGCTGAAAGGTAAGTGGCTATTTCTCATGTACAATATGGGCTTTTGGCAGGCTATTCTTTCCACATCCATTAGCATAAGTACACATCCCAAACCAGGTCAGAGATAATGAATCAGGAGTAGGAACTCCAAGCATTCTTCTTAGCAACAGGGAAACATGGGTCAGTGCAGTATATCAAGTGCTGGTTGAATTGAGATCAGTTGAAAAGCCATTTGAGGTGGCATGGAGGAACAGCGATTGATTTGCTGCCTTACAGGGCCAGAGACCTGGGTTCTATCCGGACTACGGGTGCTGCCTGTATGGAATTTGAACATTCTCCCTGAGACCGAGTGGGTTTTCTCCAGGTGCATAGTACTCTAGTTTTGGCTTTTACAACTGTACGGTACACATCCCCCCATTTTTCTCCCCCATCTCTTCCCTGTGCCCTACCTGGATGCGCACCAATAAAATCCACAATCCTGGCCCCCTTTCATCATCCCGCATTCGCTTCCACCTTTATCCCTTCCTCTGACTTCATATTTCATGTCTCTTCTATCCTTAAGAGTTAACAGTGTTTCACTGTCATACGTTACAGCCAAAACAATGACATTCTTACTTATCTTCATATCTCACAACCTTTTGTCTTTGTCCACCCATCTGCCAGCCAAACCTCCCTCACCTGCAACCACCTATCGCTTGCCTGGCTTTGTCTTGCCCCCACCTCTCTCCCAGTTTTCTCCTTCTTACTGCCATCAGTCTGAAGAAAGATCCTGATCCAAAAAGGTCACCTATTCATGTCCTCCAGAGGTGGTCTGACCTGTTGAGATGCTCCCAGCAAATTGTGTCTTTGTTTGTAAACTAGCATCTGCAGTCCCCAGTGTCCACAATTGTAACAATACTTTCCTCAACTCCAACCTCTTTGTGCGAAAGGGCAGTGTACCATTTGCCTTCCTAATAACTTTCTGCGTCTAACTGCAACCTTGTTTTGTGATTCATGTAGGAGATTCATTCATTCTGGTTCCCTCTTGAGTTCATTCATTTCCATGTAGATGATTGTCTGTTCTTGATTCCAAGTGCATGACCTCATAATTGCCAATTCTTTGCCCACTCAGTCTATCTATATCTTGCTGCAGATTCACAATGTCATCATGACCACTTGTCACCCACCTTCTTTTTAATCATCGCTGAGGTTGGTTATCTTACACTCTGCCCCTTCATGCTTGGATAGAGTGGATGTGGAGAGGATGTTTCCACTAGTGGGAGAGTCTAGGACTAGAGGTCATAGCCTCAGAAATAAAGCATGTTCTTTTAGGAAGGAGATTAGGAGAAATTTCTTCAGTCAGAGGGTGGTGAATGTGGGGAATTCTTTGCAACAGAAGGCTGTGGAGGCCAAGTCAGTGGATATTTTTAAAGCAGAGATAAATAGATTCTTGAATAGTACAGGTCTCAGAGGTTAGGGGAGAGGCAGGAGAATGGGGTTAGGAGGGGGAGATAGATCAGCCATGATTGAATGGTGTAGAATTGATGGGCTGAATGGCCTAATTCTACTCCTATCCCTCATGATCTTATGACCTTATTCATCTTGGTCTTTATTGCAAATAGTAAATAACTAGGGACTAGATTAAGTAGACAAAATTGTTGAGGTAGGTACAATAATTACATTTAAAATACATTTGGACAGGTAAGTGGGTAGGTAAGGTTTATAGTCAAATTGTAATCATAATCATAATAGTACTTTATTAGCCAAGTATGTTTTGCAACATACGAGGAATTTGATTTGTCATACAGTCATACAAATAAACTCCAAGACACCCAAATAAATTTTTAACATGAACATCCACCACAGTGACTCCTCCACATTCCTCACTGTGATGGAAGGCCAAAAAAGGTTCAATTTTCCTCCCTTCTTTGTTCTCCCGCGGTCGGGGCACTTGAACTTTCCGTCGTCGGGGCGATCTTGGCTCCTGCAACCGGTGGTCGAGCCCTTCGCATCAGGACGATTAAGCTCCCTCATCGGGGGAATCTCAGCTCCGGGTCGGGGCTAGTCGAACCTCCTGCGACTTTGGAGCTTCCCGACATCAGTCGCTACCCGAGACGGCAACCTCCTCAATGTTGAAATCCGCAGGCCGCGGTTGGAGCGTCGATCTCAGGCAAGGGATCGCACGCTCTGATGGTAAGTCCATGACCTTGCAATGAGGCTCAAAGTCAGACTCGAGCAAGGCCGCCAGCTCCACAATGTTAGGACGCAGAGCAACCCGAGATACGATCCGGAAAACAATCGCATCTCCGGCAAGGTAAGAGACTGAAAAAAGTTTCCCCCTCCTCCCTCCCCCACGACCACATAAAACAAACCAGAGAACATTAACACATACTTTTAAAACACACCAAAAATAACAAAGACGAAAAGAGAGACTGTTGGCGAGGCTGCCATCGCTGACAGCTCCAACTGGTGAACACAAATGGGACTAACTTGGATTAGGCATTTGGGTTGGTATGGACGAATTGAAATTAAGTGCCTGTTTCCATTTAATGTAGTTGCAATGTATATACACTGTTTGGGAAAACAGTGACTAGATGAGACACAAGGCATTGTGGATATACCTGTAAAAGGATAATGAAACTTTACAGATGTACAAATTTGTTTTGAGCTTGTAAAGGCAGCACAGTGGAGCAGCTGATAGAGCAGATACCTCACAGCACCAGAGACCTGGGATCGATTCTGACTATGGGTGCTGACTTTGCAGAGTTTGTGCATTCTCCCTGTGACACGTGGGTTTTCTCCAGGAGCTCTGGTTTCTTCCCACATTTCAAAGACATAGAGTTTGGAGGTTAATTGATCTTTGTAAATTCCCTAGTGTGTAGGAAAAGTGGGACAACATAGAACTAGTGTGAGTGGGTGAACAATAGTCATCATGGACATAGTGGGCCAAAGGGCCCATTTCCATGCTGTATCTCAAAACTAAATTAAACTTGCAAAATAGAGGTGAGGTGACCTACTGGGTGGAGGGTATTTGGATTTTCAGAAAGCTTTCAATCAGGTCCAATTTGAGAGATTATCATGGAAAATTAAAGCATTTGGGATTGCAGATAAGATAGTGATGAGGATATAGAGTGGATTGCCAGCTAGGAAACGAAGTATAGAATAAATAGCTTTTTCTTTGAGTGTCTGACAATGACTGGTGAGATACCAGAGGGATCAGTGATGAGACCCCAGCAATTCATCATATGTATTAATAATATTCATAAGACAATTAAATGTAATATATCCAGATTGTGAATAACGCAAACCTGAGGGTGGGTTATAACAAGACTGCTGAGAGATTCCAATGTGAGTTGGACAGGTTAAGTGAGTAGGAAAATGCATGGCAGATACAGTATAATGAAGCTAAATGTGAGGTTTACTTTGATTGCAATGACAGGAAGGCAGATTATTAGCTCAATTGTGATAGACTGTGAAAAGGAGAGATGCAGAGAGACTTGAATGTCCTTGTACTCCTTTCCCTTAATGTAAGCCTCCAAGTGCACCAGGCAGTTAATAAGGCCAATGATATGTTGGCTTTCATAAGGATCAGTGACAAAAAGGACAGGAAGATTGGGAGGTATTGGTAAAATCACCTGAACTCAGACAAACTGCTGCAACAGGAATGAGAAGTTTCCCCTTTTTGATTACTTTTGAGTTACTTTTGATTGTAAATTGATCTTCCGCGGTCCTTCATACCAGTTTCAAACAATCTCGCTGGATGGTGGCAATTCCTACATGCCTGGTCACAAGGCACAGTGGCATAGCAGTAGAGTTGCTGGCTCACAGGTCCAAAGACCTGGGTTCGATCCTGACCATTGGTGCTGTCTGTACAGAGTTTGTATGTTCTCCCTGTGACCGCGTGGGTTTTTTTTCGGGGTGATCTGGTTTCCTCTCACGCTCCAAGGATGTGTGGGTTTGTAGGTTAAGTGGCTTCTGTAAACTGTAAAATTGTCCAGGAATGTAGCATTTTGCTAGTGTACGGGTTGATCGCTGGTTGGTGCAGGCTCGGTTGTCCGAAGGACCTGTTTCTACACTGTATAGCAAAAGTCCAAAGTTTAGTTTTACCTCAAAATAATAAGTACAGCCAGTTGTACTTTCTGAAACAAGCATTCAAGGCGGCACCTCATATGGGTCTGTTCTCATCACAAAGGCTCACTTGCATATTTAAATAATCTTTAGACAGGAAAAATCGTAGTTAATTGCAGAAGAAAATTTGCTGCTGCACAGCAATGAGAAGACTAATAGGTCAGTATAATTTTAGAGGTATTTTGAGAGATTTAGAATTAGATTACTCACATGAGATTATATGCTCCCATTTAAAGTATTTAAATGCATTAATAAAGTTTCACCGGGTCATCCCCTAATGAATGCGCATTTGTTACTGCATGCGTAAAGTACAATTACCTTCTATTGTGTGGTCTGATTACATTGGCTATAGAAGATTTTGTAATTGTCTATATGCAAATACATTTGTGTGGAAAATGAAATCATAATTTCATACTGGGAAGACGAGCATAATTTTAAGCGCATAATTTGCAAAAAGATTCCCAAATGTGTCTTAAACAGACTTCCGTGGATTTTAGAGTTAGGTTTAGAAACATAGAAACATAGAAAATAGGTGGAGGAGGAGGCCATTCGGCCCTTCGAGCCAGCTCCGCCATTCATTGTGATCATGGCTGATCGTCCACAATCAATAACCCGTGCCTGCCTTCTCCCCATATCCCTTGATTCCACTAGCCCCTAGAGCTCGATCTAACTCTCTCTTAAATCCATCCAGTGATTTGGCCTCCACTGCCCTCTGTGGCAGAGAATTCCACAAATTCACAACTCTCTGGGTGAAAAAGTTTCTTCTCACTTCAGTTATAAATGGCCTCCCCTTTACTCTAAGACTGTGGCCCCTGGTTCTGGACTCGCCCAACACTGGGAACATTGTTCCTGCATCTAGCTTGTCCAGTCCTTTCATAATAATATATGTTTCTATAAGATCCCCTCTCATCCTTCTAAACTCCAGTGAATACAAGCCTAGTCTTTTCAATCTTTCCTCACATGACAGTCCCGCTATCCCAGGGATCAATCTCGTGAATCTATGCTGCACTGCCTCAATTATAAGGATGTCCTTCCTCAAATTAGGAGACCAAAACTGTACACAATACTCCACATGTGGTCTTACCAGGGCCCTATACAACTGCAGAAGAACCTCTTTACTCCTATACTGAAATCCTCTCTTTATGAAGGCCAAAATGCCATTAGCTTTCTTCACTGCCTGTTGTACCTGCACGCCAACTTTCAGTGACTGGAGTACAATGACACCCAGGTCTCGCTGCACCTCCCCCTTACCTAACCTAACACCATTGAGATAATAATCTGCCTCCTTGTATTTGCCGCCAAAGTGGATAACCTCACATTTATCTATATTATACTGCATCTGCCACACATCTGCCCACTCACTCAACCTGTCCAGGTCACCCTGCAACCTCCTAACATCCTCTTCACAGTTTACACTGCCACCCAGCTTTGTGTCATCCGCAAACTTGCTAGTGTCGCTTCTAATTCCTTCTTCCAAATCATTAATATATATGGTAAACAGTTGCGGCCCCAACACCGAGCCTTGCAGCATTCCACTCGCCACGGCCTGCCGTTCTGAAAAGGACCCGTTTACCCCTACTCTTTGCTTCCTGTCTGCCAACCAATTGTTTATCCATGTCAACACCCTACCCCCAATACCATGTGCTCTAATTTTAGTCACCAATCTCCCGAGCGGGACCTTATCAAAGGCTTTCTGAAAGTCTAGATACACTACACCCACTGGCTCCCCTTCATCCATTTTACTTGTCACATCCTCAAATAATTCCAGAAGATTAGTCAAGCATGATTTCCCTTTCATAAATCCATGCTAACTTGGACTTATCCTTTTACTGCTATCCAAATGCACCGTTATTACCTCTTTAATAATTGACTCCAGCATCTTTCCCACCACCGAAGTCAGGCTAACTGGTCTGTAATTTCCCGTTTTCTCTCTCGCTCCTTTCTTGAAAAGTGGGATAACATTAGCTATCCACCAATCCACAGGAACTGATCCTGAATCTATTGAACATTGGAAAATGATCACCAATGCGTCCACTATTTCTAGAGCCACCTCCCTGAGGACCCTGTGATACAGACCATCAGGCCCAGGGGATTTATCATCTTTCAGTCCCATTAGTCTACCCAATACTATTTCTCGCCTAATGAAAATGATCAGTTCCTCTACCCCCCTAGATCCTCTGTCCTCTAGTACATCTGGGAGATTGTTTGTGTCTTTCTTAGTGAAGGAAGATCCAAAGTACCTGTTCAACTCTTCTGCCATTTCCTTGTTACCCATAATAATTTCTGCCCACATTTGACTTTGCTACTCTTTTTCTCTTAACATATCTAAAGAAGCTTTTACTGTCAGCATTCATAATAATGGAAAGGAACTCAAGTGTATCTCTGTGTAAGCTATCACAAGCGTAGATATTGCTTGTCGATCACTGCAACTAGGCTTATCTCCAAAATAAAATATTAATTTTAAGACTTGCATGGCTATAACTGCTCTTTACTGGAAGATCTACATGGATGTTCCAGTAAATGGCTTTTAGTGTAATGGCAAGATGAAGGAAAATCCAGGGTCTGTTTCTTATTAGGTAATGAATAAACTCTTTATTCCAGAGCATAATGATGTTCTTTACGATGTTAAATGGAAACGTATAGAATTTTTCTACACAAAGACTTGGCTTTCTTCTGCACTCAACTATATCACAAATCACTCCCACTTTACTTTATCCATTTTTTTGATTGATCTTTCATTCCTTTCTCAGGATGTTGTGCAACAACCTCCTCAGAAGCACATCAATGTTAGAAGCCCCAGTTACTCCACACTGTAATAATCTACAGATTATAATCACTATCCAGTTAAGAACATTTCTCCTGAGTTCATTAATAGATTTACTTATGCTTATCTTACATTTTGTGCCCCTTAGTTTTGAAATCCCTTGTCAGTTGAATATTTTCTCCTTTCTACCTTATTAAACTACTTATTAATTAATAAGACCACTATCAGCCCATCCTCAATTATCTCTATGCTATAGTTAACTTCGACACACCTTCCAAGTAGATGTCATGTGCCCTCCCAAGTCCGCACCGACCAGCGATCCCCACACATTAATGCTATCCTATAATCTCGGGACAATCTGCAATTATACTCAGCCAATTAACCTACAAACGTTTACATTGCTGGAGTGTGGGAGGAAACCGGAGCACCCAAGAAAACCGACGCAGATCACAGGGAGAACCTACAAACTGTAACGGACCGCAGATAGACCCAAATGCAGCACACAGAACCAAGGAAGTAGTTTTAGAATGAGCTTTATTTCTATCTGCTCATGGTCGGGGACAGAAGATTGAGGCGTTCACCAGGGCTACGACGAGGCATGAAGGTCGGGAGCAGGCAGGGTCGGCAACGGGAGATCAGCCCAAGACAGAATGCTGGAGAGTCTTGCATGAGGGCTAAGAACAATCTGGCAAAGAGTGTGTGTGCAGGAAGGGTTTATATGCTGGCTTGATTGGTGATCTGGAGCAGGTGAATGAACAGGTGAGGGGAGTCGGCTTAACATGGCGGGCATGGCTGGCAGGTGAGTGAACAGGACAGACTGTGACACAAACTCCATACGGACAGCATCCGTAGTCAGGGTTGAATGGAGTTATCAAGTTTGCACATTCTCCCCTGACTACACGCGTTTTCTCTGGGTGCTCCGGTTTCCTCCCACATTCCAAAGACATGCAGGTTTGTAGGATAATTGGCTTCTATAGATTGTCCTCAGTGCTTAGGATAGAGCTAGTGTATGAATGTTTGCTGTTTGGCACAGACTCGGTGGGCTGAACGGCTTGTTTCCACGCTTTATCTCCAAACTAAGCTAAACTAAACCAAACAAATAGCAAATATGGAATGACAATAAATGTGGAATTCCAAAAATGAAGCAAACGTCCATGGTGAATTTACAGATGTTATTGGATATTGTTTGAAAAAAAGACACGTGCTGGAGTAACTCAGCGGGTCAGGATTCATCTCTGGAGAACATGGATGGGCAATGTTTCAGGTTTGGACTCTTGTTCAGACTGGAGACTGGAGCTTGAATTTTGAGCTATATTTTCCTTTGCAGGCAGAGCAGAGGAAGTCCAAAGAGGAAATACATATTTGGTTTGCACTGCTGAAATTGCAAATGAAATCAGAGAACGTAGGATGTGATGGAAAAGCTTCACCTTTCACAGTGGCAGGAGGCTTCAGCCCTGGAGATGATTTCTCCTGGCATCCTAACTGCGTGCCAGAATTCAAAGCAAATGTTTATTCATGGCAAACACAATACTTACACGTTACTCAGATGTAGCCATAAGGGTAATCTCACAAGTCTCAAACGATTAGTGTAAGCACACATTCTGGTCTCAGCAGCCTGTCCAAGCTGGTAGGGAAATGAAACTTTCATCCCCCTTCTCTACTAATCACCTTCTCTCATTCTAAGTACCTGAAGGCTGATTACAGCAGAACAACAAACCTTGAATGCCACCAAAATTTCCTTGCTTAGTTATCAATTATTCCTCCCAAGCCAAGCCTGGAGTCTTCTAATCTGCCATCCATTGTTTACTTTGAAGAATAAAGGTATACATTTGGGGAAGGTTAATGAGGTAAGGGAGTACAGCACATGTTAAATGCTAAGATATACAGAAAAGTGTGGAGGAGCAGTGGGATTTTCACAAAATGCTGGAGTATCTCAACGTGTCAGGCAGCATCCCTGGAGAACGTGGATGGGTGATGTTTTGGGTCGGGACTTTTCTTCAGACTGAGGAGGTCTGAAGACTTTCCGGCATCTGCAATTCCTGGCTTCTGCAGAGGCATTTTAGTATATCCACAGATGTGTCCAGCTAGTGTTTATGTGATAGAGGGGGAGAGGGAGGGGAAGAGGGACAGGGGAGGAGGAGAGGGAGTAAAGGAGGGGGAGAGGGAACGGGAGTGGAAGGGGGAGGGGGGTAGGGGGGGAAAGGAGTGGGGGGAAGGGGGGGGAGGGAGGAGGAGGAGAGGGGGAGGGGGGAATAGGGAGGGGGTGGAGAGGGAGGGGGAGAGAGAGGAGTTTCCCTACCAGCGCCTACTCGTTGAGCCTACGGCTGAGCTGTTGGGGCAAGCCCAACACCATCATGTTACAGTGTTAAGTATATGTGAGCTTCAAAGAGAATGCAGAGAAGATTAAAGAGGATGTTACCAAGACTGGAAAATATGCCTTGGCTGAGATTGTTTTCTTTGGAGCATAGAGTACTGAGGAGCCCAGACAGGCTGAAGAACCAAATCCAATTTTAGCTGCAACCTTCTGCATGGTTGACACTCATTTGTGACCAACAAAGAGGGAACATGGTTTGATGGAAGGGAAATGCTCAACATTTTAAAACAAAAGAACCCAAACACTGATGGGATAATTTTCTTTTTATTGCAGTTGTTATATTGTCGTGGGTGACATCCATTTTCTTTGAGCTGTCGGTTTTGTGACATTTTTAAAGATTTCCATTAAATCCTTGATCTTCACAGGTCTCGGTCCCATCAGAAGGGATTTGCGAATGAGAAAACATTTTGTCCATCATTGACGTTGTAAAAGAGGCACAAATATTCTGAGAAATAACACCTCATTGCATTATGTATTCCACATAATGCTATTCCTTAATGAAGAATTGATTGATTGATTGATTGATTGATAGATATGGAACACATAAACAGGACCTTCAGCTCATAGAGTCCCCGGCGACCTTCGAACACACATTCTATGTTGTCCCACTTTCACATCCACTCCCTACACATGAGGGGCAATTTACAGGGGGCAATTAATCTACAAACCCACTCGTCTTTGGAATGTGGGAGGGAACCGGAGCACCCGGCGAAAGCCCACACTGTCACAGGGAGAGCGGGCAAACTCCACACAGACAGCATCTGAGATCAGGATTGAACCCTGGTCTCGGACACTGTGAGGCAGCAGCTCTACTAGTTGCACCCTGTAGTATAAACACATCACATACATTTTTAAAAAAACATTACAAGAATTGGTCATTCAGAATAAATCAGAAATAACTGATTAGCAAAGAAAGGCTGTTTGGTTGAGCAGCCTATTCTGCCATAATAAAAATTGCATTGATCTTTCCATGAAATCTTCAAGAGAGTTATAATTTCAGCTTTACTGCACCCTGGTGTCTAATATTGTTATTCAACCTATAATTAGATATTGACACTTTAGCAAAGTCTCAGATCCCTGAATCGCACAACTAAATATAATGAGATCTGATGCCCATATCCCAAGGCAATTAGTGGGATCACACAGTTGATGGATTTGCAAACACATCGATCATCAGCAAGGATATTAAGATGTACCTATGATTTTGTTGGCTAATGCACAAATTACATACTGACACATAAGAGACAAAGAGACTCCAGCCTTGATTACCAATCTACAAGGTTAAACAATCTCAAATGTCACATGGCTCAAGGTTTTCAATTCATCTGTGGCTATTCATGGATGGAGAGATGGAAAAAGAGAATAACTAGTTCCCATTTCTGATGAAGGTTGGGTGAGGTTCAAAAACAAGCATTGCCTATGCTAGTCTAACCCTCATCATGGTCACTTAAAGCAAAGCCCATGTCTGCAGAGAGCAACTGCAGGTGCTGGCTTATACTGGCTTATACTGAAGATGGACACACAGTGCTGGAGTAACGCAAAGGATCAGGGAGCATCTATGGAGAAAATGGATGGGTGACATTTCAGGTGGGGGCCCTTCTTCAGACTGGTCAGAAAGATAACTTCTTGAAAGGAGACATACCTTGAAGAGATTTCACAGTGGAGCAAACAAAGTGGGTAGAAAGGAACTGCAGATGCTGGTTTATACTGAAGATAGACACAGTGCTGGAGTAACTCAGAGAGGAAGGTAGCATCTCAGGAGAAAAAGGATGAGTGACGTTTCAGGTCAGAACCCTTCTTCAGACTGAAGAAGGGTTCCGACCTGAGACATCACCCCATTAATGTTCTCCAGAGATGCTGCTTGACCCATTGAGTTACTCCAGCATTTTGTGACCGCACTTAACAAACGACCTAGGTTGACTGAGGTAGTATTGAGAGATGAGATGTTGACTTGAAACTAATGCACTAAACCAATGCAACTAGTCCTAAACCAGTGCACTCTAATCCTAGACCCCTCTGTGATGGGAGAATGTTTCTCACTTTGGCAATATGCATCCCTTAGAACCAATATAATAAATTACTAGTCACAAACCTTCTGCAAGGACAAAACTCCCCTGCCTGGACTCGCACATTTATCACCTCACCCTCCCCCTTCTCCTATATTCCTTCCTCTGGCTTCACAATTTCCAACTCTTCAAACAGCCTGTCTCGCAAGTACTGTTTTATCTCTTGCTTTTGTTCCAACCATCTGCGTATCAAAACTCACACTCACCTATTACCAACCATGATTTGTCCTACCTCTCCTCTCTCTGTGCTTCCTTCACACAGACCCCCCTCCCACCCCCCTCCCCCAGCCCCACCCACCAATCCGTCCAAGGTCCGCAATGGCGTATAGGTGAATCGGACAGTAGCCTAGGTTATGGAAGGACCATTCAGAAGCTTGATAATAGAGGGGAAGAGGCTATACCTGAGTCTGGTAGTGCACACATTTAGGTCTCTGTATTTTTGCAGCTGCAGTCCTTCTGGTGAAGGTACACACACAGGGTAGGAAGTTTTGGAATTTTAACTCAATGACGACGAAGTGATATATATCTAACCTTGGTTGTGCTTTGGAGGGAAAGCTGGAGGAAGTTGTGTTCCAGTGCATTTTCTGCACTTGTCCATCTTTGTAGCTTTGGGAAGGGCTGGAGTAACCTCCACCAGTAACAGAGGGTGGCACAGTGGCGCAGTGGTAGAGTTGCTGCCTTAAAGCGCCAGAGACGGGTTCGATCCTGACTATGGATGCTGTCTGTACGGAGTTTGTACATTCCCACTGTGACCACGTGGGCTTTCTCCAGGTGGTCACATTCCAAAGATGTGTGGGTTTATAGTTTAATTGGCTTCTGCACGTTGCTCCTAGTGTGTAGAATAGAACTAATGTACAGGCGATTGTTGATCAGTGTGGGTTCGGTGGGCCGAAGGGCCTGTTTCCATTCTGTATCTCTAACTATAAAACCCAACTGCAGTGTAGTTTGTAGATCATGCACACTATAGGCACTGGTGAAAGAAATGTATGCTGGAAAGAAGCTGCAATTCGAGTGGTCTTTGTTAAACTACATAAAGTCTGTTGGAACATTTTAAACTATTTCTTTGGTTGCACAAGGAAATATTCCCTGAAAATTTGCTGATGGGATAACTTCCGATTGTAAATGCTAAGTGGATGACAGGCTAGTTCTCAACTCTCCTCTTCTATTAATTTCTCCCCCTTTTCTTCTCACTTTCATCTTCTGATAGCTCCAATCCTGCAACATAACACTGCAACCATATCAATGACTATTTTGGTATAAAGGTCGTCATACTCCCACAGTCCTAATATACTCTAAGCCAGAAACAATACAGTCTCTGGATTCAAGTCATATTTTATCGGAGTTAAAATCAACCCTAAATTAATTTAACTAGATCCTTCATTGAACTGTCTGAGTTGCTTATTTAATTGCTTTGCTGGCAACACTTTAAAACTGCACTTAACTAGTGCTGAGGGAAATACGACTTTGCATGAGGAGGTGCATTTTTATGCTGGGTTGTTATTTTTCACTTGGAACATGGTCCTTGCAGTCATTAACACAGGATGCTCTGGGCCATTGCAACAGAATACAACACCATTCCCTGGCCTCCAGAATCATTCACCATCATAGCCAACAGTTGGATCATTACCTATCCATAACTCCAGAACAAACCATCATAACTGTAGGTTCAAAATTACTGCAGTCTACAAAGAGTCCTCCCAGTAGCTAACAGTAAGGTAATGTTTGGAACAGCTCGTTAGCAGGCTGCTCATACAGTATATTGTTCTGCACTTTTCTTTGAAAGTGTTAGGCATATGGTCACATTAACATCCCAATAGTCTTGCCATTAAGTTCACAGAGACATAACTGTTCAATGTGTCAATAGCCCAGGATCCATTCCCTCCACCACCAGGGAAACTGGCTGCGATGTGTACTGTCTACAAACCGCACTGCAGTTCATGGCTCTGGACCGAACGTCACCCATTCCTTCTTTCCAGAGATGCTGCCTGACCCGCTGAGTTACTCCAGCATTTTGTCTCTACCTTCGATTTAAACCAGCATCTGCAGGTTTTTTTTCCTACACATCGCTGGGGTTTAAAAGGATGAGGAGGGAATCTCATTGAAACCTACCGAATAATCAAATGTCTAGATAAATTGGATGTGGAGAGGATGATTCCAGTAGTGGGAGAGTCTAGGACCAGAGGGCACAGCCTCAGAATAAAAGGTTATACATTTAGAATGGAGATGAGGTGGAATTTTTTTAGGTGGTGAATCTGTGGAATTCATTGCCACGGACAGCTGTGAAACTCGCCATTGGGTATTTTTACAGCAGAGATTGATAGATTCTTGATTAGTAAAGGTGTGGAGGCACTCGGACTATCTTCACTTGGACTTTACTGGATTTTATCTTGTACTAAACATTATTCCCTTTATCCTGTATTTGCACACTGCAGATGGCTTGATTGTAATTATGTACGTCTTTCCTCTGATGAGTTAGCACGCTATAAAAACAAGCTTTTCACTGTACCTCGGTACAGGTGACAATAAACAAAACTAAGAAAAAGGCAGGAGAATGGTGTTGAGAGGGAAGGGCAGAGCAGCCACGATTTAATGGTGGAGTAGACTGGGTGGGCCAAATGGCCTAATTCTGCTCCTGTGTATTATGATCTTATGAATTACTTTTTAAACTCACAGGAGAGTTAGCATCTTCTTCCCGTGATTCTGTGGGTTCCGCAGTGGGTGACCCTGAGTTCCCCCCAAAGCCATGCTGGCAGTTTCATTGGCGATTGTATATCACCTCCGATGCAGGCAAGCAGCGAGAAGAAACAAATGGGAGTTGTTGGACACTTGTGAGGAAGAATAAGTTGCAGGAAACTTTAGATTTTAGGCTTTAGAGATACAACGCAGAAACGGGACCTTTAGCCCACTGAGTCCTCGGCGACCAGCGATCACCCCTTACACCAACACTATCGTACACATTAGGGACAATTCACAATTTTACCAAAGCCAATTAAACTAAAATCATGTACGGCTTTGGAGTGCACAGACAAACTCCATGCAGACAGCACCTATAGTCAGGATCGAATCCGGAGTCTCTGGCGCTGTACTGCGGAAGCTCTACCGTTGCACCACTATGCCTCCCGTACAATTGAGAGAATGCATGCCATTGGTTTGGCATGTGCTGGCATGGGCTTGTTGGGCTGAATGGCCTCCTTTTCCATCCAAAAATGTTGTGCATATTTCAAATCAAAATCTCTCAAATCATTTACACCAATACATATGCTTTTCACAGTAAAATATGAATAGTTTTAATATAGAAACATTAGGTTGAATATGACGTTCTTATTTCTAACACAACTCATTGACTCACATGGGTGTGATTTTCTGAGCTATATCCAACCTTATCGACATAGGTCATGGGTGCGATGATGCTATTGGCTTAATACATGTTTTGTACTCAACTTTCTGATGATAATATCACACAGATCTGGAATATTCATTTTTAAATTATTAGAAAGAAGTGCAAGGAAACAAGACGAGCCAAGTTTTTCCCATTTTACATTTCTAAAAGCTTCTCCAACTCGATTAAATTTACAAGGTTATATTCTGTTGGCAGCTTCATACCACTTTGCCGCTTTGACAATAATCCAGCAGGCAGCACAACAAATACCTTAGGCTCCCGTTGGAAGAGCAGCCTTACAGCTTATGTATGACAGAATGAATTAATTGAATGCAAATTCTAGGAAGAGAGGACAACGCAGATATAAGGACGACTGATGAATGCTTCTAACAACTTAGGCGAGAAAGTTAGACAGTTCCTGTTTGTGGAATTATGTTTGAGAAGGAATTGCAGATGCTGGTTTAAACCGAAGATAGACACAAAGTGCTGGAATAACTCAGTGGGACAGGCAGCATCTCCGGAGAGAAGGAATGGGTGACGTTTCGGGTCGAGAACCTTCTTCAGACCTATGGATGACGTTTTGGTACATGATTGAGAATGATCAGCCATGATCACATTGAATGGCGGTGCTGGCTCGAAGGGCCGAGTGGCCTACTCCTGCACCTATTGTCTATGGTCTATTGTCTATTGACCTTTCTTCAGTCTGTAAAAGGGTATCGACCCACAACTTCACCCATTCCTTCTCTCCGGAGATGCTGCCTGTCCTGCTGATTTACTCCAGTATCTTGTGTCCATCTGTGGAATAATGTTGTCGGCGTGCATAGACCATTGGGTTGCATGGTGTCGTTAATTTTCATAGAACCACCACTCTCTCCTAAAATTGACACAAAATGCTGCAGTAACTCAGCAAGTCAGGCAGCATGTGTGGGAAAGAAAACTACTCCAGCATTTTGTGTCTATCTTCGGTGTAAACCAGCATCTGCAGTTCCTTCCCACCACTACCCAGCAACGAAGTCCTCGAGGATTAGATTACTTGACAAAGATTACCACAACAAAGACTGTTCTACCTAAGAACACTGAAAAAGTCTGGTCTACCCCAACAGCTGCTGACGACCTTATACCGCTGCACCATAGAGAGCATCCTAACGCATGGCATCCCTGTGTGGTACCTCAGCTGCACAGAGGCAGAAAGGAAAGCTCTACAGCGGGTAGTCCATAGAGCTCAGAGGGCCATCGGAACACAGCTACCAGACTTGGAGGGCATCTACAACACACGATGCCTCAGAAAAGCCACCAGCATCCACAAAGACTCGTCACACCCCTGCAACAGTCTGTTCGAACTCCTTCCATCGGGCAGACAATACAAGGCCTTCTACGCCCGCACCTCCATATTCAGGAACAGCTTCATCCCCAGGGCCATAGCTGCTATGAACCGGTCCTGCTGAGCCGGATGGTCACAACGCATAGATCAACTTGCACTTTACCCTGTCTAAAACTGTTACAATTGTTTCGTCGGGTTGCTGTTGTCTAAATTACTTAAATTATTGTATCGTATGGGAGGCGCATTCCCAATCTCGTTGTACCCCTGGGTACAATGACAATAAAGATATATTGTATTGTATTGTATTGTATTGTATTGTATTGTATTGAGACTGCAATGAACTTGATTTTTTCAAAAATCTCTGAGCTGAATGTAATGTGCCACTGTACATCAGGTCTCTCTCTGGTTACTTGAACAGAGAGATGAATGTTGACACACCATTCTCTGAAGCATTTTAGCCACTTCACTCCACAATAAACTTGTCCTTAGTAAAAAAAAGATAGATACAAAATTCTGGAGTAACTCAGCAGGTCAGGCAGCATCTCTGGAGAAAAGGAATATGTGATTTTCCGACTGAGAGTGAAAGGAAAGGTAAACTAGAGATATGAAAAGGTACAAAGAACAAATGAATGAAAGGTATGAAAAGAACAAATCAAAACCAGCAACAATGATCAAGGGAGTCCACAATGGTCCATGTTTGATTTATTCACGAAATGCTGGAGTAACTCAGCAGGTCAGGCAGCATCTCAGGAGAGAAGGAATGGGTGACGTTTCGGGTCGAGACCCTTATTCAGACTGATGAAGGGTCTCGACCCGAAACGTCACCCATTCCTTCTCTCCCGAGATGCTGCCTGACCTGCTGAGTTACTCCAGCATTTTGTGAATAAATCGATTTGTACCAGCATCTGCAGTTATTTTCTTATACTATGGTCCATGTTTGGCTGTGGGAAAGATAATAATGAGGGGATACTAACAGTGTAATTAAGCAGGACGGTGTTGAAACAAGCAGAACGAGTAAGGTGGGGGAGGAACAGAGAAGGATAGTTTCCATCAACCACAAAAAAGACAACCTTAATTAGAAGAGCTAAAGTCAACTCCATTGAGCTGCAAAGTACCCTGTCAAGAATGGAAACAAATTTCTTACGTCTATACCTTTCATCTTCACTGTTTCATCGGCAGCTTTCTCCAAATTTAACGGCTCAATTGGAGTAAAATTAAATGAAAACAAAGCTAATTTCACTGAGAGTGGACCTATTTGATTTGAAACATAGCTGACTTCAATGGAATCTATTTAAGGTGATGGCCGTGATATTTGGAATTGTTTCTTTTTAACCGCAGTGAAATGTTTAAGGGGTTGGTGTAAAAATTAAACATTTTGAATTGATGAGTAATACAATATAAATGGTACATTTTGTGCAGGAATAAATTACCAGGCAGACTGCATGCATAGTGTAAAAGGACTCAAGATAACAACATTCCTATCTTAAAGAACAAGGGATTACATTTAACGATAGGTATTATTTTAGTGAAAATCCTCTGGCTGAAACGTCATTAAAAATGTAGTGTGGAATCAGGGGCCTGCATAGGATAGTGGGTGGAATGGTGGTGCTGTGGTAGAGTTGCTACCTTGCAGTGCCAGAGACCCGGGTTATATTCTGACTACAGGTACTGTCTGTCCAGAATTTGTCTATTCTCCCTGTGACCACAAGGGTTTTCTCCAGGTGCTTTGGTTTACATTCACACTCCAAAAACATGCAGGTTTTTAGGTTAATGGACTTCTGTAAAGTGTAGGAAAATAACTGCAGATGTTGGTACAAATCGAAGTTGGTACAGTCTGAAGAAGGGTCTCGACCCAAAACGTCACCCATTCCCTCTTTCCTAGATGCTGCCTGACCTGCTGAGTTACTCCAGCATTTTGTGATACCTTCTGTAAAGTGTAAATTATTCCTTGTGTTTAGGATAGTGCTAGTGTACAGGTTGATCGCTGGTTGGCGTGGACTTGTTGGGCCGAAGATCCTCTTTCCGTGCCATATCTCTAAAGTAAAAACTTGAGTCAAATATACACCATGTGACAACAAGGTAGATTAGGCCCATGTATTATCTTGTAACCTGCCCAAATTTGCTGGTAATGCTCTTAATTTTCCCCTATGATTGCAGCTCTCAAACTCTGACTAGAGTCTGTTCTGTTCAATTTGACCCCCCCGTTCATCATCGCAAACATTCATTCTCTCCACAATGCCACACTGTTGTTTTGGAGTCCACCATGTAGAACATTTCTGACCTTGTCTTTCCAGGGTTTGTTCAGGAACACTTTCCAAACACTTAGGTGCCTCAAAGGACAAGTAAAGCAGATGTATGAGAAATCACCAAATCATTCACTCTAACTTTGAAATCCATTGTCCATTTTTGATTGTCAGTGATCATGTCACTATGGAAAGCTCATGAACCTAAATGCACTCAATTACTGCTCCTTTTGTGGGAATGCACAAATAATTTTGGTCTTGTCACTGGAACCTTCATAATAAAGTGAATGGGTTTTTTTTTCAAAATCTATTTAAATTGTTCAGAGATTTCTATTGATGTAACACAAAGTTGTAATCAGTGAAAGTTGGGACAAACTTTCAGAATCTTAGCCCATATTAAGCCACAAGCATGTTCATTGATCCTTGATGGATCTTTCTATTGAGTTTTATCACAGTTGGAGATTATGCTTTCCACTTTGGTCTGACCACACTGATAGTCAAACTTACAAGGGTATTATTTTCTTGCCTGGCAATTCAAATGTTTAAGTTATCTCCAGGTTTGAGATAACAGGCAATGGGTAGGTCACATCAAACAGATTCAGAACAACCAAAGGACAAGATAGACAATCTTCACCAGGACCTTGAGATTGTTTTGAACACTTTAGAGGTCCAATCTTCCACTAAATACATGGTGGAATGAATGAGTAGACCATGAACACATCACTATATATTGTAATTGGTAATGTTTCAACAACATAAAAGCTGTGACTAAATAGTCTCATTGCAGCAGCATTTCTAAATGATATTAGGGTGGTGAAGAAGGCATTTATCATTCAGCAATCAGGTCTTTGAGCAGAGGAGTTGGGACATTATGTTCAGTTGTACAAGATGTTGGTGAGGCCGCACTTGGATATTGTGTACAGTTTTGGGCACCCCGCTGTAGGAAAGATGTCATTAAGTTGGAAAGTGTGCAGAGGATTTACAAGAACATTGGGTGAATGAAAGAAAGAGATAGGGCAGGTTAGGTCTCTTATTCCTTGGAGCATAGGAGATTGAGGGGTGATCTTATTGAGGTGTATAAAACCACGAGGGGCTTAGATAGGGTGAATGCACAAATTTTCTGAAGGTAGGGGAAATCAAAAGCTAGAGGGTCCAGTTTTAAGGTGAGAGAAGAAAGATTTAACTAAGGGAACTGAGGGACAACTTCACACAGAGAGTGATGCATGCATGGACAAGCTCCTGGGGAAAGTGGTTGAGACAGATACTTGCGCAACATTTAGAAGACATTTGGACTTCTACATGGACTGGGAAGATTTAAAGCAATATGGGCGAAATGCAGGCAAATGGGACTATTTGGTAGGTATCTTGAATGCCACCAATTAATTTAGTTTAGTTTAGTCATAGATACAGCATGGAAACTGCCCTTTGGCCCACTTAGTCCACACCAACCACAACCACACGTTCACTGATTTAATCCTACACACCAGGAACAATTTACAGAAACCAATTAGCCTACAAACTTCATCTTTGGAATGTGGGAGGAAACTGGAGTACCCGGAGAAAACCCATATGGTCACTGGGAGAACGTACAAAGTCTGTACAGACAGCACCAGTAGTCAGGATCAAACCCGGGTTTCTGGTGCTGGAAGGCAGCAACTCTACCGCTGTGCCACCGTGCCACCCCTAATTGTTGAGTTCAGCCCTGTGAACGACTCTACAATATATTTTTAAAGTAATGGAAAAAAATAAAGAGATGGGTGGCTTTCTATTGCTTATAATCTTACCCGTTCTGCATAAAATATCATGGGAGAAAAAATGGAGGTGTTAAATCTTAAAGATAGCAGAGTCAGGGGGTATGGGGAGAAGGCAGGAACGGGGTACTGATTGAGAATGATCAGCCATGATCACATTGAATGGCGGTGCTGGCTCAAAGGGCCGAATGGCCTACTCCTGTACCTATTGTCTACTGTCTATTGTCTATAGGTCAAAACAAATTTTAAGGGCAAAACTTCAATCTACATATTTTAAGCGGTGGATGGAATTTTTCAATGTCAGCAATTATCTGATGATGCAGCAGGAGAAATGCTATTAAAATGTCAATGACTTGAAGAAGACCAACTTTATTAAAATCAAAGGCAGACTGCAGCAATGTTCCTTCATTACATGGATGATTAATGTGATTAATGAGCTCTCAGGCAGCTAAAGGAGAGCTTCAGTTTGTTGAAAACAAGTGTATTTTGCATGGCCTATTTTTTTCCGAAATGATAGTTTCCAACAGTAAGTGCTGAAGAATAATGAAAGTCTAAAACATGAGGTTCCTTTTAGTCTGAATGTTGGGACAGAGCCGCTGGGTTGGGTGGTTTGAGTTATTAGGAGAGATTAGACTCTAGACTTAAGAGATACAGCATGAAAGCAGGCCGTTCGGCCCACCAAGTCCGTGTTGACCAGCAATCACTAGCACTGCCCTACACACTAGAAATTATTTACAATTTTCAGAAGCTAATTACCTGCATGTCTTTGGAGTGTGGGAGGAAACCGGAGCACCAGGAGAAAACCCACGCGGTCATAGGGAGAATGTACAAGCTCTATACAAACAACACCGTAGTTAGGATCAAACCTGGGCTTTTGGCGCTGTAAGGCAGCAACTCTACAGTTGCACCACTGAGCCGGCCCAAGGAGTAATAAGGAGAGATTGGATTATGGTTTAGAGTGTTTGTGTTGAAATCAGATTGTTGGTGCTGGGTGAATGGATGGATTAAGATGAGCTGCATGCTCTTTCTCATGGCTATCTTGTACAACTCATTTGGCATCACAGTTCCTACTGACAGATACTGCATAATTCTAATCCAGCAGCTGTTCTGAAATCACCAACTGTAGAGTCAGTTCATTATTGCATGCGGATCAGTATTGTCATGTTATTTGGAAACTCACAGAATGAGTTGTCAGTATGATCTATTATTTGTCACAGACCAAATGAATATGTGGGATTATCTACCAAAAAAAACCCAATTACATCAACACTCTTGTCAAAGCTACAGAAGTGAATTTATGAATTTACTAAAAATTCAGGATTCCTAATAGTTACATTTGGAATAAGTCAGCCAAGAATTGGTCAGTGCCTTCTCTCTCGGTAGAATATTCACCTGGAAACTATCATTATTTTTAGTAGAATTCAATTCCAGTGTAAGAAGGTTTAATGAGGGGGGGGGGGGGGGGGAAGATTTAACAGGAACCTGAGGGATCACTTTTTTACACAAAGGGTGGTGGGTGTATGGAACAAGCTGGAGGAGGTAGTTGAGGCAGAGATTACCATAACGTTTAACAACTAATTATATAGATACATGGATAGGACAGGTTTAGAGGGATGTGGGCCAAATGCAGGCAGCGGGGACTAGTGTAGATGGGGCATGTTGGTCAGTGTGGGCAAGTTGGGCCGAAGGACGTGTTTCTACGCTGTATAACTATATGATTCTAACTCACCTCTCTACCTCAGCCCTCCTTGTGAGCAGATACAGTATTAACCATGAACTAAAGAAGTCACTGTCCCAATCCACAAACTCGGCATGCTGATTATGGTAACAGAAGTTCATTGACAAAATGTTAATTAATTAGCAAACTAACATCCATCTTTAAAAGAAAACACTGATCTGTCTTTCCTTTGGCCCAGTCTCTCCTGAGCACGCTGATTTTAATGTCATATTTTAAAAGCGAAGAAAATAATCGATGCATTTAAACTCTGCTGTGTTGCAGTCACGGAATGGCATTTAGTCAACTCTAATTTACTTCAGACCTGCAGTTATTTAAGGAAATAAGAAAGCAGGATTCCTTATCGTAGAGCGGCAGTGAAAATTATATCATCGGATTCACTGGTCAGAAATAACGCAATGGGGGTCGAAATGGTCTTCAGTCAACCAACGAAATGAGTAATAAACAAGCAACCGACCGTAACAAGAACGTGGTCTATTTTTCATCTCATCCATTTTCCTTTATTCATTGCCTGCAGGAAGGGACGAAATAAAATCAGATATAGTTTGTAAACAGCTCTCCATTTCGAAATTGGGCTGAAATTGGGTTTTTTTTAACCATTATTGACAATATTAAATTGCCAGCCTGTTTATATCCTGCACTTAATTTACTTTCTGATTGAAGTCACTGAATAAGAGTTGGGTGGGCAAAATGAAAAGCAGATTGGCCTTTTGTCGTTTCCTATTAGCCCATTTCATATTGTTGCTTCCGATTAATTTTGTCTCCCCGTCGTAGACAATAGACAATAGACAATAGGTGCAGGAATAGGCCATTCGGCCCGTCGAGCCAGCACCACTATTCAATGTGATCATGGCTGATTAATCTCAATCAGTACCCCGTTCCTGCCTTCTCCCCATACCCCCTGACTCCGCTATCCTTAAGAGCTCTATCTAGCTCTCTCTTGAATACATTGAGAGAATTGGTCGTATTCACTATTCATCCCCACCCTTTCACTTTGGGAACATTCAATTTGGTCATATACGCCTGCGCAATGCTCAGGAAACTTAGCTGGTATACTAAGATTTTTTAAATGATTCATCAGCCACATCTGAAATCAATAAACATTAACACTTTTGATAATATTTTTGTAGCTTGATGTAAAAATATTTCAAAATCAATCGAGTTGTTTAATGCACTGACACCAAGCTCTTTGGTATCCCAATTTATTTTGACAGCACTCCACAGTATATGATGTGACATGATATATCAAATATCTGTCACACAAAATGTTTATGTGACAGGTAGGATTTCATATTTGCAAGAGAAACACTTCCAATTTTGGTTTACTTCAGCAGAATTGCAGTAAATCTCTCTTGTCATTGCCACTGTATAGCCTCTTGGCCAATGCCCTCTTTGCCTTCAGCCAAGATATGGGTCATGCTTCAAACACTTGTCCAGACAGCTGCCTCTCCCACTGAAGTTAGTCCAAAGGAGAAATCAACTGGACTTTGCAAGGGGGCCTCTTTTATCTCGAGGCAGTGGCCAGTGCAATACCCCCGTGGATATCTGGCTGAGCAGAATGGTTCCTGATTAAACGTTAGTGAGACCACATTTATAAGTTCATAACTTCATAAGTTATAGGAGCAGAATTAGGCCATTTGGCCCATCAAGTCTACTGGAGATGGTATGTTATGTTGGCAGAGGGGAGAAGAGGGAGTGAACCGGGTGAGACTCGTCCTTGATTATGCTGGTGGCCGTGCCAAGGTAGCGTAAAGCGTAGATGAACAAAAGTCAGTGGGAATGCTGCATTTCCTTTGAGCATATCCTTAAACATTTTCCAGCATCTGTCTGGAAATCACTTCCCACACCAGAGATCAGCAGTGTATATCTGTTTCAGAAGTACAGTGTGACGGCGCAGTGGCGCAGCGGTAGAGTTGCTGCCTTACAGCACCAGAGACCCAGGCTTGACCCTTTGATTCTGGGTGCTGTCTGTACAAAGTTTGTACATTCTATCTGTGATTGCCTCTACATCTTTGGAGTGTGGGAGGAAACTGGAGCACCTGGAGAAAATCCACGCAGTCACAGGGAGAACGTGCAAACTCCGTAGAGACAGCATCCATAGTCAGGATCGAACCTCGAACCGGGCCACTGGATCTGTAAGGCAGCAACTCTACTGCTGCGTCACTGGGGTGTCCTGAGCTAAAACCCATTTCTTTCTCCTGATATTCATTACATGGAAGCAATCAAAAGAACCTAGTCTTCCTGGATTGACATACATATTTCTTTAGATTAAAAACACAGTTTCTACTGTTGGACGTCAGAGAAAAAAATGACATGGCAGGCTGAGATAATCATCTCTCCTTTGCGCCAAGTCTCAAAGAAAGCTCCCAACCCAAAACATCGGCTGGCCATTTCCCTCCGTAGATGTTGCCTGACCTGATGAGTTACTCAAGTAATTAATGTTCTGCTTAAATAATCACCAGATGTTCTGAGGGAGAGGGAGGGAAGGATCTCAGTTGCATGTACGGTCTATGCTTCACATACAGAGGTCGGTGGACTTGCGGTCATCAACCTTCAGCATTCAAGTAGAACATTTATACTTGATGAAGACTTACACTTCAACTGCATTGTGAGATTTTTATAATAATGGACTTAATTGCAGTTCTAGATTAATATCAGCAATTTACAAATATCATGTGATAATTTTGGATATTCTTTCTTGGGGGTGTATAAAGGGACAGGGATGTCTAAAATCATGCTGGACTTCTGTTTAAAAAAAATCCAAGGTCCTCGAATGTCAAACAAACTACCAGTACTCACTTGAATAGTCTCATGATGAAGGAGTTCTATTGAGGTCAGGTATCATTGTTTTCCCTGGAATGCCAGAGGTCGAGGGAAGGCCTGATAGACATGTATAAAATTATGAGAGGCATAAATTGGACAGACAGTCAGATCCTTTATCCCAGGGTGGAAATGTCAAAGACGAGGAGGCACAGATTTAAAATGAGAGGGACAAATTTTGCTGGCCGTGTCCAGGATAAGATTTTTACACAGAGAATGGTCGATGCCTGGAACTCATTGCCAGGGGTGATGGGGAGGCAGATACGATGGTGGCGTTTAAGCACGACTTTCAGGTCTCCTCCCCTCAACCTCCGTCATTAAGGGACTTTGAGATAGGCTCATGGATATGCAGGCACTGGAGGGAAAGGGATCATGTACAGGCAGATGAGATTAGCATTTGGCATCATGTTCGACAATGACGTTGTAGGCCGAAGAGCCTGTTCCTGTGCTCGACTGTTCTATGTTGTATGCTATTCATCCAGGTGGGAGTGAACTTGTGGAATTCTCTTCCACAAAGGGTTAAGGAGGCCTTCTCTGAATATATTAAAGAAGTAGACAGATACATTTCCAAACTCAAACGGCATCAAAAGTTCGGGGAGATGGTTAATATGGTTTTGAATTAATTAGTTGAAATTAATTGCCATTTTGAATGGCAGATCATACCTGAAGGGCTGAATGGCTTACTCCTGTTACAGTCTCAACCATAAATCTTCTCAATGCCCTAACACTGGACTCTGCAGCTGGGAGGAATTTCAGCCTCAACCTTTGCTACCTCTCATATAATCAAACATATTTTAATAAGATCAGCTCCCAAGTAGGGCAGATCTATAGGATCCAGTCCAATAGTACTCCATTTCTCCTTCTCAATGCAGAATGCATTCCTCTCCAAGGTCAGTACAACCTTCTTTAAATACAGAGGCCAAAGCTGTACAAAGCCTCTTGAAATCAAACACATCAGACATCTTACCCCCAATATGCTCTTCCTCTTAAAATGTGTTTTCTCTCAGCTGTTATCAGGCAACTGAACCATCCTACCAACAACTAGAGAACAGTTCTGATCCACTCTCTACCTCATTTTAGACCCTCGGACTATAATTAATCGGAGTTTACTGGACTATCTTGCAGTAGTTATTGCCTTTATCATGTGCATCATGTATAGTCTTTCCGCTGACTAGTTAGCACGCAATAAAAAGCTGTACCTCAGTAGACGTGACAATAAACAAAACTAAAATGTCTTACAATCTATCTGGAGAAAAATCCGAAGAAGAGTCCCTACCCGAGACATCACCAGTCCATTCCCTCCCCAGATGCCGCCTGACCTGTTGAGTTTCTTGAGCTCTTTCCGTTTAGCTGAAGATTCCAGCATGTGCTGTTTCCTGTGTCTCCAAGTCTTGCAATCTTTCTTGCTTGTCTCTCTTATTTTCTGGCTATTTCTCCTTCATCAGCATTTGCTTATCTTTTGCGGTTTCCTAAAACTCTCTCAATCCTCAAGCTTACAAATCTTGACAATTTTCTAACTTCCATCTAATAATCAACCTTTTCAGTTACCCACAGATGGATCACTCTTCCTGGGAATCTTTTCTTAACTTCTTAACAAACTGCATATTTATTGAGAAATATGAAATATTTCCTCAAACGTTTATCATTGCTTATCTACAGTCAAACCTTATTATCTCAGTCCCAAATATATCTTTGCCAACGCGCTCTTCATACTTCAGTTTATTAGCATTTCTTTAAGGCGAGGACTCTATTTTCAGATCAATATGTCTCTCTCTCAAATTCAGTGTGAAATGTAATCGTCACCCATTCAATCTTTCCAGAGATGCTCCCTGTCCCGCAGAGTTACTCCAGCACTTTGTGTCCATCTCCAGTGTAAACCAACATTTGCAGTTCCTTTCTATGGATTTGTTTACTTTAGTTTATTGTCACGTGTTTAGATGAAGGTAGAATGACCTGTCCCTATGCTGATCTGTTCTACGTTCTATGTGTGGGAAGGAATCGCCGATGCTGGTTTATACCAAAGAAAGACACAAAGTGTTGGTGTTTCTCATCGGTCAGGCAGCATTTCTGGAGGACATGAATAGATGATGTTTCGAGCTGGGACCCTTCTCCATGCTGATTGTAGAATGGGTAGAAAGCTGGAAGTGAGGTGGGGGCAGGACAAAGTCTGACACGAGCCGCAAGAGACTGCAGATGCTAGGATCTTGAGCTATGCACAAAGATTTGCAGAAACTCTGCGAGTCAGGCAGCATCTGGGGAGGAAATAGACAGGCAATATTTACGGTTGGAACCCTTGTTTCAACTGATAATGTAACCTATTTTCTGGCTGGTTCTGTCACCATCTTACCCAGAAATCTATTTCAAATTAATTTTGTGAATTTTCCTCTAAAACCTGTACGCTTTTATGATTTCTCTGGTCTATACAATTTTTAAAGTTTTCTGTGTTATCTTTGTTGCGTTATATATATTTTTTACATTAATTCTGTTGAACTGTACAGCCACCATTAGAAAATTTATAAATGACACTTACCAATATTTCCCAAGGCATCTCTTGTCTTACTCACACTGATTCAACTCCTTACTCTTCCAAATCATGACCAATCCTTATTTTCATTATTATTATCACCTATTTCTGCTTAGTTCTTCTTCGAGAAACTTTGGGTATCACAGAGCATTCGGTTATCAACCTTAACAAGATTGTAACTAGATCCTCGTGAAAGCTCTCAGATTTTACTTCAATTTGTACCTTTAATTTTGGATTGACTTTTTTGTCACCACATAAACCGTTTAATTTTGGCTTGTTATCACTTTTCTCCGAAGTGACTTTATCCACGGGTGCATTATTGCTAATAATCTCAGTCCCTCACAAGCTCACTCTCCTTCCCATTAGTGCAATCACACTGTCCGCCCCCTGACCTTCAAATTCTGTAAGTGCTTTCAAGCCCCATGTGAGTCTTCCTCCAACTTTTTAATTTAAAGTAATATCTGCAGCCCTCGGCTATTTGAGTTGAACATTAGTTCCAGTCAGTTCATGACATCTCTCCCATCACCACAGCTCCTCATTACCCCATTAGTGAGAACCATTACCCATTAAATCAAAAACCCACCCTCATTTTTCATTGTTAAATCGCTAATTTGTTTGAACCTTGCACACACCAACTTGCGCATAGCAGAGATAGCTATCAAGTGAACCTTTTCTTATTAATTTGAGGCTTATCTCTTAACAGTGTTTAAACAAAATCTTATTCCTATCTCCACTGATGTTGTTGATCGCTCTGTGTACATGGGAACTGGACCATTTTGGTACGAGGGGAGATAGGAAAGGTTTAGGGGCATGTGGGCCAAACACGGGCAAGTGGGACATGTAGATAGAGCACCTTGGTCAGCATGCTCACGGGCAGAAGGGCCTGTCTCCATGCCATACAACTATGATTCTATGAGATGTCCTTAACCTTGGCAGTGGGCTGGCAATGCAATAGTCCACCATATTCTCCTTCAATTGCCCCCATCCTCCCACTTTAACATCCTGCTAAGATGTGGAGCCTTAGTAAATTTGCTGGTCTTCTCTGGAACTTTTGTCTTTAGACATTAGACATTTAGACTTTAGAGATGCAGCGTGCAAACTGGCCCTTTGTCCCACCGAGTCCACACTGACCAAGGATCACCTCGCACTATCCTACACACAAACCCGCTTTGGAGTGTGTGAGGAAACTGGAGCACCCAGAGAAAACCCTCGCGGGAGAACGTACAAACCCCATGCAGACAGCACCCATAATAAGGATCAAACCCGGGAATTTGATGCTATATAGTGGCAACTCTACCGTTGTGCCTCAGTGCTGCCCCATCCTTAACCACACAGTGGACAAGCAGGGAAGAAGGTGGGTCCCAATTGGATATCTTGTCCATCCATTCCCGGCACAGATGTTGCCTGACTCGCTGACTTCATCCAACATTTTGTGTTTTGGACAAGTGACATGTTTCTGTTCAGAAACGTTCAACACTGAGTCTCTGATGTGCTGAATACCTCCAGCATTTGTTTCAGATAACTTTCCTGACCTTGAATCATTACAACATCAAAAGTTCAGACTCCAGTTCGACAGAAGTTCCTTGTGACACAGACATCATCTCGTGACATGGCAGATGGGGATGCTATAAAATGCTACTACTTTCTGCATACTTCAAAACAGTGGAGGTTGGGAACTCATTCTCACACCAAAGTGACTGTAGATTAACCAGAATAAGGTTTGAAGTTTAGTTTAATTGTCACATGTACTGGGGTTCAGTGAAAAACTTTTGTTGCATGTTAATTGTAATTGTAATTGTAATTAATTTTGTAATTGCAATTAATTTATTAGCCAAATAAGTAAACATACAAGTCAAGTATGTAAACCAGCCAACTAGTCACTGGAAAGACAACACATGATTACAATCCAGCCGTCCACAGTGTACAGATACAGGATAAAGAGGATAATGTATGGTGCAAGATAAAGTCCAATAACGTCCGATTAAAGATAGTCTGAGGGTCTCCAATGAGGTAGATAGTAGCTCAGGACCGCTCTCTAGTTGTTGATAGAGTGGCTCAGTCTCCCTGTGAGACCAGTCAACATTTAAGCCAGTTGATGTTTACGATTTTCATGAAAAAAATCTCTTTTCAGGCAGATTTCAGTGGAACACATGGACAGGTATCCCCGTTGACAAGAAAAATATGAGGATCAAAAAGATCAGATTCTCTGCCAACAGCTCTAATATGAAGAAATTGCATTAGACTGTTAGGGCATTCAAGACTGGAGCGTCAAATGTAAAATAGACTACGAGTCAATATCTGATTAAATGAGATAGAAATTAAAAAGCTGTCAAACAACAGGCCAACAAACCTTAGTGGTCTTGAAGCCGTCGACCTGAGAAAGCAGTGGTCAGATGTAATTAATTTCGTTTATTTAGTTTAGAGATTGAGCGCGGAAACAGGCCCTTCAGCTCACCGAGTCCGCGCCGACTAGCGATCCCCACACACTAACACTACCCTACACACTCGAGGAACAATTTACAATGTTACCAAGCCAATTAGCTTGCATATCTATACGTCTTTAGACTGCTGTCCAAATGGTGTTAGGTAATTTATTAACATTTTAAGAAACACCATTTCTAACTTATTCAATAACAACCAAACCCTTAATTCCAAGCAAGCAATAACGTCTTCACTGCATACTGACTCATCATTATCTTGAGTGTAATTGAAGTAATATAAAAGAAAATAATGTGCGATTTAGCACCAGGCCAAAAAGAATTAAAATTACAGAAGGCAGAATTATCGCTGTTCAGCGTTTTATGGCAATTGTCTCCACAGACATCTGAATAGTGGAAGGCTAGGATTCAATCATTTGTTACAAATTGAGAAGAGTGTAATGTTGAAGTTGATTTATTATTTTCAAAGTACCACCCAACAGGTGGCAGAGCATTGAATGTCTGTATATTAATGGGGAAGTGCTGTAGAGTGCAGCCATGCTTGATGGCTTCACTTTAGCTGTCGTGAGGGAGATCTGGTGGAGCGGACTGGAGAGAAAGTGACAGCCACTCACTCACAGGCAACGCAACAAACTTCTTCACTCGTGCTAAACATCTACTCATTCGGTCAAAACATCTCGCAACCTGGGTTCCAGTCGCAGTGTTGCACTGCGTTTTACAAAGTAAACCCTGATGTGACGTGAATCTCCAGCAGATCACAACGACGGCACAGAGCCTCCCACTCACATGGACAAAGCTTACCAGGGGTACACTGTGGAAACAGGCCCTTCAGCCCACCGAGTCTGCCACAACCAGCGATCACCCCTTACACTACACACTGGAGACAATTTACAGAAGCCAATCAGCCAACAAGCCTGCGCGTCTTTGGAGTGTGCATCTTTGGAAACCAGAGCACTTGGAGGAAACCCACACGGTCACAGAGAGAATGTACAAACTCCATAGAGATAGCACATGTAGTCAGGATCGAACTGGGGTCTGGCACTGTAAGGCAGCAACGCAACCACTGTACCACCAGGCCAAACTCATGGCTGATCTATCTTTCCCTCATCCCCATTCTCCTCCCTCTCGCCATCACCCCTGACACCCGCAATGATAACATCACCCCTGGCGCCCATCCTCACAACAATCCTCACTCATTCTTCACTCTCCTCATCACAATCCTCACCCCCCCCCCACTCACAACAACCTCACCCTCTTCACAACAACTCTCAGCTTCCTCACAACAAACCCTCACAACAACAAACCCTCACCCTCACAACAACAAACCCTCACAACAACAAACCCTCACCCTCACAACAACAAACCCTCACAACAACAAACGCTCACAACAACAAACCCTCCTAAACAACAAACCCTCACAACAACAAACCCTCACAACAACAAACCCTCACAACAACATACCCTCACAACAACAAATCCTCACAACAACAAACCCTCACCCTTCTTGCAAGGGCCTCTCTCACCATCCAGGGCAACCTTTATTTCCTGCAGACTCTGAGTGATGTGGATGGGTCACTGTTGAGGCAGCTTTTTGCCATACATATAATATCTGGCAGGTTGAGTGGACCGCTTCACAGGGATCTGTCTCAATGCAGGCGGCATTTGGCTGACAGCTCTATTAAAGATAGAAAACATGCACTGTTTGACTAGGGTTCATGCCAAGTTTAAGGGAATGCTTGGGTGCCGACAGTCACCAAGGTTTCATCAATACAGATATGAAAACTCCCATCCCCACGAAAATAAATATCAAAAGTGAAACTATTTCTGAGCTTAAGGCACTGGGTGTAGATGTGAAAGGGGACAGACACATTGTTTGGGGATGAGTGATAAATAACTCTAAAGAAGGATATGGGTCAAACATAGACAGGTGGGACTAGTGGAGATGGGGCATGTTGGTCAGCATAGGCAAGTTGGGCTGAAGGGCCTGTTTCCACGCCCTCAGGAGGTAGGAAAACAGCAATACTATGGTACTCAAGAGATGGATAGTGAAATAGTGGCAGTAAATCCCTGTCACTTTATTTCAGTCCTGCTGAAGTGGGGATATACTGAAGATGCGGCAGACTGCAAGTGCCTCCTGACTATGGAACATCTCCTGAGCTGTGACATGCTGCATGACACATGCACAGTAAAGGATCCTACACAGGCCAACGACGTGGCACTAAAATTTGCTCGCTATTGGCAATCAGCTGTGTGATGACACAAATAAATTAAAACGTCCTTTGGAATATATGATATCCATGTACTTGTCCAAATGTTCTCTTTGACTTTTCCATTCCCTTTTTCTGTACTTCCCACTGAGCTGCACAGTGACAGGGCTGACTCCCTCCTGCCCTCTCCCATCAGGCAAGAGGAACAGAAGTGTGAAAACGTACGCCTCCAGATTCAGGGACAGTTTCTTCCCAGCTGTTATCAGGCAACTGAACGGGGTACTGATTGAGAGTGATCAGCCATGATCGCATTGAATGGCGGTGCTGGCTCGAAGGGCTGAATGGCCTACTCCTGCACCTATTGTCTATTGTCTATTGTCTATTGTCTATTGTCTATTGTCTATCTCTTTACAGGAGCGAAGGAGTGAATGGCAAAAGAATTAAGAAAAAAACCCTCAATTTTATGAGACATCAAGAGGTGGAATTGTAAGTACAAATTTGACAAATGTAACATCTTCTCAAAGCCTCGTCTCTAATGTGTGCACTCAAGCACAATCAAGCACAACGGTACAGGAATTTTTAAAAAGTAGCAATCACTCAAAAGATCCATTAGAAATCAAACCCTACAGATTATCATTCAGATGGACTGTGTTTTCCAGCATCGCATGACAGGAAGGATGGACGATGTCTTTAGACCAAACTTTAGAGATACAACGTGGAAACAAACCCTTCGGCTCACCGTCCTCGCCGACCAGCGATCACTCCGTCCAGTAGCACTATCCGACACAATTTACAATAATATTAAAGTCAATTAACCTACAAATCTGTGTGTCTTTGGAGTGTGGGGTGAATCTAGAGCACCCGGATAAAAGCTACGAGGTCACAGGAGGAGCGTACAAACTCTGTATAGTGAGCCCCATAGTCAAGATCGAACCAGTCTGAAGAAGGGTCTCGACCCAAAACGTCACCCATTCCTTCTCTCCCGAGATGCTGCCTGACCTGCTGAGTTACTCCAGCATTTTGTGAATAAATCGAACCAAGGTCACTGATGCTGTAAGGCAGCAACTCTACCGCTGCGCCACCGTGCCATCCCATCTAATGGAATAACATTTGATTTGGGCTCGACTCCATAGGTAGTTCATAAATTCATGTTCCTTTTGATTTCACTGCAGGAAGATGATTAGCTGATACTGAGTTAGGAGCAGAATTCGGCCATTCAGCCCATCGAGTCTACTCTGCCTTTCAATCATGGCTGATCTACCATTTCCTCTCAACCCCATTCTCCTGCCTTCTCACCATAACCGCTGAAACCCTTACTAATCAAGAACCTGTCAATCTCCGCCTTAAAATTATACATTGGTTGGGGTCCACAGCCGTCTGCGGCAATGAATTCCATAGGTTCACCGCCCTTTGACTAAAGAAACTCCCCCTCATCTCCTTTCTAAAGGTACGTCCTTTTATTCTGACACTATGGCTGAGGAAGCGAACTTGAAATTGATGGAATAACCGAAATGTATTTATATCCCATCCTCTTTTTGTCAAGCCTTTGGTTTGGGGAAATGTCAGCATTGCACCTTTCAGGTGCTGACATCTGCTCCATTAAACCATTTGGAGAAATAATTAGCAATGTGTGCTCGAAGGTGGCTGTTGATTTTGCCAGTACTGCTGTTCCCACCAGTCGCTTGCTTTCTTGGTTGTTAAGACTTCTGAAAAAAAACTTTTCTTCCTCTCCGCTCTCACGCCACCTCCCACAATCAAGGCACACTGCTGAGAAAAGATCAGGAGCATTCTTGCGGAAGGTTCAAAACCTTATCACAAGCTGGAGGACGGTTCTTTTCAAATGGCTTCACTGCAGGGAGATGACTAGCTGACACTGAGATAGAGTTCACTGTCGACAGCTGGAAGGTCCTGCATTAATTTGAAAATAATTCAGAACACAGGTCTCTCTGCAGGAATTTCTCAGCCACCTGAGACAATCTATTCGATTTGAACAGGCGGCACAGTGGTGCAGCGCTAGAGTTGCTGCCTTACAGCGACAGAGATCCGGGTTCAATCCTCAGGAGGAGTGCTGCATGCACAGAGTTTGTACATTCTCCCTGTGACCACGTGGGTTTGCTCAGGTTTTCTCCCACATCCCCAAGACTTGCAGGTTTGTGGGTTAATTAACTTCTGTAAATTGTCCAAATTTTGCAGAAGCCAATTAACCGACAAATTTGTACGTCCTCGGAATGTGGGTGCCACCTTCCAGCACACATTGCTAATTATTTCTCCAAATGGTTTGATGGAGCAGATGTCAGCACCTGAAAGGTACAATAGTCCCCAGCAGACTGGTTGAGAAGCTGCTGGAACTGGGGCTTAGCACCCCTCTGTGTGCCTGGGTCCTGGACTTTCTCACTGCCAGGCCCCAAGTGGTCAGGATGGGGGAACACACATCTAGCTCCCTCACCCTGAACATAGGATCCCCCCAGGGCTGCGTCCTTAGCCCCCTACTGTACTCCCTGTACACACATGACTGTGGGGCCAGGTTCAGCTCAAACTCCATCATCAAGTTTGCTGATGACACTGTGGTGGTGGGCCGGATCTCCAACAACGATGAGAAGGCCTACCGGGAGGAGGTGGCTGATCTGGTACTCTGGTGTCAGGACAATAGCCTCCTCTTGAATGTCACTAAAACAAAGGAGCTGATTGTGGACTTCAGAAGGGCTAAACATCCAAGGACGTACACGCCACTGGAGATAAATGGGTCTATTGTGGATAGGGTGAGCAGTTTCAAATACTTGGGAGTCCGCATCGCAGAGGATCTGACGTGGGCAACGCACATTGCCGCACTGGTGGGTAAGGCTAAGCAGCGCCTTTACCACCTTAGACAACTGAGGAAATTCAGAGTGTCTCAGAGGATCCTTCATTGCTTCTACTCTGGGGCTGTAGAGAGCATCCTGTCCGGCAACATTACAGTCTGGTTTGGGAACAGCTCTGCCCAGGACAGGATAGCCCTGCAGAGAGTAGTGTGTTCGGCAGAACGCACCATGGGAACTACACTCGTCCCCCTGCAGGACCTATACATCAGAAGGTGCAGATCCAGAGCAAGCAAGATCATGAGGGACCCCTGCCACCCCAGTAACGGACTGTTCCAGATGCTACGATCAGGCAAACACCTCCGCTGTCACGCTGTGAAAACGGAGAGGATGAGACGGAGCTTCTTCCCACAGGCCATCAGGACTGTCAACTTTTATAACCCCAGAGACTAAATTTTTGTCGACAATAATAGTAACTTATTAACTTTATTTATATGCTGTAACTGTAATTCTTTTTGTGCACAACCCGCAGGCATTGCCACTTTCATTTCACTGCACATCGTGTATGTGTATGTGACAAATAAATTTGACTTGACTTGACTTGAAACTGGAGCATCCGGAGAAAACCCACGCGGTCACAGGGAGAACGTACAAGCACCGCACCAACAGCACCTGTGGTCAGGTTTAAAGCAGGTCTCTGGCGCTGTGGGGCAGCAAGTCTATGGCTGTACCACTGTGCCACCTCTAGTCATTAACTCAGGGGAGTTGACACTTTCTCCCTGTGGCTGCAGGGGTTTCCTTGAGATGCTCTGGTTTCCTCCCATACCTCAAAGATGTACAGTTGATTGATTAGAGTCACAGAGTCATAGAGCCATACAGCATGGAAACATGCCTTTTGGCCCAACTTGCCCACACCGACCAACATTGCCATTCTACACTAATTCCACCAGTCTACGTTTGGCTCATATCCCTCTAAACCTATCCTATCCATGTATCTGTCTAAATGTTTCTTAAACATTGCAATAGTAACTGCTTCAACTACCTCCTCCGGCAGCTCGTTCCTTACGTCCACCACCCTTTGTGTAAAAAAGTTACCTCTCAGGTTCCTACTAAATCTTCCCCCCCCCCCCACCACCCTCACCTTAAACCTGTGTCACGATTTACGATTCCCCTATTCTGTGATTAGTGCTGGTGTCTAGATGGGATACAGAACCTGGGAGTAGTTGATGAGAATAAAATGGGATTAGAGTACGAGGGTGCTTAATGGTCAGTGTGCATTTGATGGGCTGAAGGTCGTGGTTCCTTGCTATATGACGATGATTTTTTCTGACTGTTGATAGTGCACCCCCCCCTCGTTCAAGTATCGCTCTTGTTCTTCTGTCAACATTTCACTTCAACCCATCCACCCCTCTCTACTTATTGCCCTTTGCTGCAAAACCAGATCATCTCTCTTGAAATTTGGATTTTTCTCCACATAATGATCTCCAGTCCAAAACCTAACATTAAACAGAACACTAACTGTGCAAAAAAACCCATCTTGGCAGCCATTCAGCTCAGCTCAAGATTGATATTGGGTGAACTCAAATATCAATTTCACACGGACCAATTTTTTGTCACCTCCTGTGGCTGGCAACTTTCTCCACATGTAATCACACATCAGTCTGCCTGCCAATAATCCGAGCACTAAATCAAAACCAAATCACTTAGTGCCAATCAAAGCAAAATCTATTTCAGGAGAAGTAAAAATTGGTGGAGTTGTTGCCATTTAGTTCAGTGCAGGGAAATTTAACAGGTTAATGGGTGGCATGGTGGCGCAGCGGTAGAGCAGCTGCCACACGACGTCAGAGACCCGGGTTCAATCCTGACCTCGGGTGCTGTCTGTGCGGAGTTTGTACATTCTACCTGTGACCACGTGAGTTTCCTTCCGGTGCTCCAGTTTTCTCCCATGTTCCAAGGACGTGCAGGTTTGTAGGTTAATGGCTCTGTAGACCCTAGTGTGTCGGATGTGAAAGTGGTAAATGTAGAACTAGTGTATTGATGTCGGGTGATCAATGGTTGGCGTGGACTCGGTGGGCCGAAGGGCTTGTTTCATTGCTCTATTTCGTAACTAAATTAAACCAAACTAAACCAAACTAAACTAAACCTCACTGCCTTTAGGGAACTAAAACTTGGTGGGTGTAACAAACTTAATCTGAAAACCCAAGAGGGACATTTGGCAGCATCTTTTCACACAACATGCACACCTGCTACTCTTTTTATTTAGTCCAATTCCAGTCAAACCTCACCAATGCCATTGTTCTGATCAAAATGCAGATTCAATGGCATGTCATAGTCATTGAGCTATACCGCACCGAAACAGGCCCTTTGGCCCAACTTGATGCCATTACATCAAAGCTGGAGAGAAATGAAAGCATTAGAACAGTGCATTTGTGCAGCTATCAGAGCTGCTGCCTCAGAGCTCCAATAACCCTGCTTCAATCCTGATGTCAGGTGCAGTCTGTGTGGAGTTTGCACATTCTCCCTGTGACCAGGTGAATAGGCTGCTGTAAATTGTTCCCCATGTGTAGGTGACTGGTAGAATCTGGGGGAAGCTAGGGGAAGAATAAAATGGGATTAGTGTGGGCTTAGTGTAAAAGGGTGCTTGACTATGTTGTGCTCAGTGGGCCATGGGGCCTGATCCTGCCATATAGTTCCCTTTAACAATTTAAACTCAAAGAATTGCAGATGCTAAAATTCGGAAATAAAAATAGAAAACTGTGTTTTTAGAGAGAGAGGGAAACGGAGTTCATGGTTGGAGTCAATGTCCGGGAATTAAAGTTGCAGAGAAGGCGGGAGGTGGGGAGACCAAAGAGATAGGGTGCATTCCAAAATTTTCTGGAAGACAGGATGCAGCTGATGCCATCGAAGATGGGGTGAAGAATACATGTAACTCACAGCTGCTCAGTTGGGAGGGAGGGGAATCGAGACAAAAGGAGAACATGATGGAAATCTGAGATATAGAACAGCATAGAACATAGACCAATAAAGCAGGGGACTGGGCCCTTCGGCCCACAATGTTTGTGCTGAATATGTCCTAATCTTCTGGAAATCTGTAGCTAAAAAAGATATTTGAAATGTTCAACAAATCTGTGCAGAAGAATGTCTGAGTTTTCATTGCAACTGGATGCCTTTAAAATATAGGACATATATACATGTACAGGACAGTACAGCACATGAACGGGCCCTTCGGCCCACAATGTTTGTGCCGACCATAATGCCAAGTTAAACCGATATTATCTGCCTGCACATGATCCATCTCACTCTATTGCCTGCACTTCCATGTGCTTATCTAAAAGCCTCTTAAACGGCACTATTATATCTGCCTCCACCACCACCCCTGGCAATGCATTCCAGGCCCCCACCACACTCTGTAGAAAAGGCAAGCTCATTCTGACACAGAGCTACCCTTCTGTGAATGGGAAATGGTCAATTCTAGGCCAGGTTATCAAAATGAAATGTTGATTCCATTTTTCTTGCCACAGGTGCTGCCTGCTCTACTGACTGTTTCCAGCATTTTCTGTTTCTTTTCAATTTCAGCACTTGGTAAGTCATTCACTTGCAACTTTAACACCAGTTAGCCCTCTCCAGAGATTTTAAATTATCTGATATATGAGAGAGCATTTTCTGTTTTTTTAATGGTTTCAACAACGATGATTGGCTTTAAAAAAAAAAGCAATTTAGGCCATTTTCCAGCATTATTTAATGCAAGGCATTTTTTTATTGGTGATCATATCTAGCCTAGCTCAGTGGATAGATAACATAGGTAACTCCATCACCTCTTCTATGATACAGCTGACCGTGAAATTTGCATCAAAAGATTTCCTACGGCAGGTGGCATTTAAATCATCTCAGTACAAAAGACATCTTATGTAGGGCATGCAAATACAGAAGAATGATGTCAAAATAAAACAAATCTCTATTCATAGATGCCCGAGGCTGTATTTACAAAGCACCTTCAATATAAAGTCTGACATACACTCTTGCAGACATCTTCATTAGATTCACCTGCTCTTGTGAGCTGAGAGAACTGCTGAATCGTCCAGAGAATATGATTGGAAGGATATTTCAAGGTTCTTTTCAAAGTCAACTGCTTCACATGTTGAGGGCAAGGAAGCAGACACTCTGTCCAGTTTAATACCAAAATCGTACATTTAAAAAAGAGACAAGGAAGAATTTCTTTAGCTAGAGGGTGGTGAATCTGTGGATTTCATTGGCACAGATGGCTGTGGAGGCCATCATTGGGTATTTGTAAGGCAGAGATTGACAGATTCTTGATTAGTTAGGGTGTCAGGAGTTGTGTAGAGAAGGCAAGAGAATGGGATTGAGAGGGAAAGATAGATCAGCCTTGATTGATAGGCGGAGAAGACTCGATGGATTGAATGGCCTAATTCTGCTCCTATGACTTATGAATTCATGAACTGATGAAAATCTCGCAAAATATCCAGGTCTTCCAACACAAATGGAGTTACATTCCATCCTCTACACCTATTTAAGGACCAAAGTGCATTGCCTCAGGGGAAAATTACTGCCTTTGATGATAGAAAATTTAGATTGCTTGGAGGACTGTGTACATTATTAGACATTACACAGTGGCAGTAATAGCCTGCATTTTATTATACGTGAAGAGCGAGAATGGGAGGGAGTCAGAGATTGAATTTGCTGAGCTCCTAACTTGCCGACTTCTGTAATTAACCATGGCATGACAGATAGCAGCACAGAAGTAATCCCCGCGGGAAAGGAAGCTTGTTTCATTTCAAAGGTATTCATAGTTCATTAGGATCAATTTTAACAAGAATCGTGAACTTTTCGCAGTGTTTGGTTTAGTTTAGTTCCGAGATACAGTGCGGAAACAGGCCCTTCGGCCCACTGATTCCACGCCAACCAGCGATCACCCCATACACTAACACTATCCTACACACTAGGGACAATTTACAATCTTTACCGAAGCCAATGCACCTACAAACTTGTACATCTTTGGACTGTGGAAGGAAACCGGAGCACCCACAGAAAACCACACGGTCACGGGACGAATGTATAAACTCCGTACAAACAACACCAGTCGTCAAAGTCGAACCAGGGTCTCTGGCACTGTAAGGCAGCACCTCTACTGTAAGGCAGCCCGTGAATTCAGAAATGCTGACCTTTCTGGAAGGTGTTATATAATGCAGGCAAAGAATGTGGTGGCATTAGAGGAGGTTGAAGCTTTGACAGGCACATCGGTCAATAAGTAGTGAAACCTCACATTTGTTTTTTTTCACTGGCTGTACGGGGCTCTATTCTGAAATGGGGGAATGAGATTGTTTAGAAGCTATGGAAAAGCATAGCTGTGGCTTGAGCTAAGCTTGCAAATATTCTCGAGCACCCTCATCCTAGCACCAATGAGCACCCATTTCCTCTTCTAGTAGTCCCTCAATGCAATCCCCCTCCTCTGACCCCTGTCAACTACCACCTATATTTCTCCCTTTGACCCCTGTCCACTACTGCCTATACTTCTCCCTCTGGCTTTACATTGCACTAGTCATAGTTATAGAGTCAAACAGCATGGAAACAGGCCCTTCAGCCCAACTTGACCACACCAACCAACATGTCCCATCTACACTAGTCCCACCTGCCTGCATTTGGCCCACATTCCTCTAAACCTGCTATCCATGTACCTGTCTAACCTTTCTTCAGTGTTACGATAGTACCTGCCTCAACTATCTCCTCTGGCACCTTGCTCCATACACCCATCATCCTTTGTGTGAAAAGGTTACCCTTTAGGCTGCTATAAAATCTTTCCCCCTCACTTTAAACCGATGTCCTCTGGTTCTCAATTCCCCTAATCTGAGTAAGAGACTGTGCGTCTACCCGATCTATTCCTCTCATGATTTTGTACGCCTCCATAAGATTACCCCTCATCTTCCTGTGCTTCAAGGAATAGAGTCCTAGCCTGCTCAACCTCTCCCAGTAGCTCAAGCCCTCGAGTCCTGGCAACATCCTCGGAAATCCTCTCTGCACCTTTTCCAACTAATCTTCTTATTTGACACCCCATGATCTCCTTTTCCTCTCTAGTCTTTGCCCTTTTCACTCAGAGGGTGGTGGGTATATGGAATGAGCTGCCAGATGAGGTCGTTAAGGAAATATATAACAATATTTAAAAGACATTTGGACAGATAAATGTGTTGGAAAGGAGGAAGAAGGGCTAGACACGGGCAAGTGGGACCAAAAATACCAGAGGAACAAGATAGACCACTCGACCCTAAACACCGTAGTACGTCAAGACACCATTTTAGCAGGCAAAAACTTGCAGAAACATTTTAAAAGAAAAATAACAAAAATCTGTGAATTGATAGATGAGATATATTCTGCATTTTAATGGTATCATCACACATGCTGTTCCCCAAAACACTGATTACACTGCGAGAGGCATAGCGAACGGTGGGTTTTGCCTACTAAAATAGCTCCTTGGCATACTACACTTCAATATAGGCGATTTCAACGGAGTGGGCCATCTTGTTTGTCTAGTATCTTTGGGTGGGACTAGCGTAGATGGGCAACTTGGTCAGCATGCGCAAGCTGGGCCGAAGGGCCTATTTCCATGCTGTATGAATCTATGACACTCTGTTATGCTACAATGCTGAGTACTATGTTCTCTACTCTGTATCTTCCTCTTTGCTCGACCTATTACATTTGAGTTTGACTTTATTGTACTTATCTAGAGTATTATGCAATGCAAAGCTTTTCACTGTACCTCAGTATACCTAACATTAATAAATCTAAACTTAAATATTAAATAGTTTTCATTTGAAGAAATAAGATTAATGGTAGGAATCAAAGTCACAAAAGTTTGAAATAGTAATCAGTGAAAACTTCTTTCTGCATTCCCATTATTTTGCACCAAGGCCACGTTTTGAGACTGAAGCAGAACATCATGAGAACTTTTGGAGACTTTTGCAATAATTATTGTAATAGAAACGTGTATATGTGGTTCTTGGCACTGAACCAAAGATAACAAACATCATTAAAAATTAATAACAGGATGATAGAATCTTCCCTGCTCCCCAAATGCATACCATTCTGGAGGTCAAGCTTCTTTCTCATTTTGGAGAGGGAATTGCATTTAATTCCCTGTCTCCATTGTGCACAATGTCAAGGGTTACAAGGATCAGGCCAGAGATTCATTTCCTTATTGTAGAAGAGCAGCAATTTTTGTGCTTTTATAAGCAATCATCGCCATAATAGGTGTTTTAAATTGGATATCCTGCCCACAAACCCTTTTATTTAAAAAAAAACATTTCATTGTATCACGATTTTTAATTGCCCTGTTTTCACCTTTCCTCCCTGAAAGACTATGTGAAGAAATGACACGTACCACTGGTATAATGGTATTAATGCACATTTGTGGGCGGCACGGTAGCGCAGCGGTAGAGTTGCTGTTTTACAGCGAATGCAGCGCCGGAGACTCAGGTTCGATCCTGACTACGGGTGCTGCACTGTAAGGAGTTTGTACGTTCTCCCCGTGACCTGCGTGGGTTTTCTCCGAGATCTTCGGTTTCCTCCCACACTCCAAAGACGTACAGGTATGTAGGTTAATTGGCTGGGTAAATGTAAAAATTGTCCCTAGTGGGTGTAGGATAGTGTTAATGTACGGGGATCACTGGGCGGCACGGACTTGGTGGGCCGAAAAGGCCTGTTTCTGGCTGTATATATATGATGATGATATGAATGTTCATCATGAATAATACATGTGGATAGCATATGGAATTTGTATTGTCAGAATAGAATTTACAGGACATTTAATAGAAATTAAAGTTTTTTTTGTGCCCCCATTTGAATAATGTTGATGTTATTTTGTGCAACTGATCTGATTGTACCAAGTTCCCCAGCTTACTTTGTGGACCCATCACTGCATGTCCAGAATGGAAGCAGGTTGTGGACATTGCATTTGAATCAGAAATGTATACCATCACGTGCAATACCTCAAATAGAGACGCTGACTTATGATGATGGAATGCTCTACAGACTGACCCCGGGGTATAGTTTATGTTTGGTCTGAGGCCAGCTATCTGTCAGATGGTTGGTTTCAAATCCTGCTTCAGATTGAAAAAAGGTAATGGAGGGTAAGGCTCTGGTACAGCAGAGTGGGGAGTCCTGCACTATTGGCAGTGTTGGGTTTCAAGCAATGGTACTTCATTGCCACCTGTACAGTGAAATTCTTTATTTTTTGCACACAGTTCAGTGACTATACTGCTATGCATTGGGCACAATCACAGTAAGTACAAGACTGTGTAGACCACACTGAGTCAGTGCACAAGTGTTGCCATGTTTCAGGTGCCATCCTGTGGCGGCTACTTCATCTCATCTCACGTAATGTTGTGAAGTAACTGGATTAAAAAGTAGACCATGGTCCTTCACATTCCTACAGCCATCAGGTTATTAAACACTTCAATCTTCAAATAAGCTCTGAATCACATAGACCTGCGGGCTTTGGTTTAGTCTTTTTGCGCTATTCTTTGTTTGTTTGTTTTAATGTATATATATGTGTGTGTGTATATATATATATAAACCCAAGGTTTGGATCACATGTTTAACAAAGGGCCTTTCTGCTCTCTCAGATAAATATAAAAGTTCTTGTTGCCTGACTTCAGAAAAAATTAAGCCTTCCCAGGCAGATTTTTTGACCTGAAACATGAACAATTCCTTTGTTCCCCATATATGTCGCTTAACCTTCTACGTTTCTCCAGATTTTTTTGTTGCTGCCAGATCTGCAATTTTTTTGATATAAGCATTACTGATTCCTGACTTCAATCAATATTCCCAATATTCCTAAAATGGCAATTAATTTCATGTAAACTGCTATGGAATTTGAAACGGTACGGTGGCGCAGTGGTAGAGCCACTGCCTCACAGTGCCAGAGACCCAGGTTCGACCCTAACTACAGGTGCCATCTGTACGGAGTTTGTACGTTCTCCCCGTGACCGCGTGGGTTTCCTCTGGGTGTTCCGGTTTCCACTCACACTCAAAAGACGTACAAGTTCAGAGGTTAATGGGCTTCGGTAAAAGTTGTAAATTGTCCCTAGTGTGTGTGCTAGTGTAATGGGGAGCACTGGTCAGCGTGGGCTCAGTTGGCTGTCGGGCCTGTTTCCGCACTGCATCACTAAACTAAACTAAACTAAACTAAACTAAACTAAACTAAACTAAACTAAACTAAACTAAACTAAACTAAACTAAACTAAACTAAATTAAACTAAACTAAACTAAACTAAAACAGTTTAGTTTTAGTCTGAAGAAGGGTCTCGACCCGAAACGTCACCCATTCCTTCTCTCCCGAGATGCTGCCCGACCTGCTGAGTTACTCCAGCACTTTGTGAATAAATACCTTCGATTTGTACCAGCATCTGCAGTTATTTTCTTATATAAACTAAAACAGGAATGGTTCTAAAGGCACTTCTGACCCTTTAGAACTAGAAAGAAGGAACTGCAGATGCTGGTTTATAAAAGAATACACAAAGTGTTGGAGTAACTTATAAAATATTATAACTTATTTTGGTTTGAAGTCGGGTCCCGATCTGAAACGTCACCGATCTATGTTCTCCAGAGATGCTGCCTGACCCACTGAGTTACTCCATCACTTTGTGTCTGTTTTTATAAACCAACATCTGCAGTTCCCTGTTTATAAATTTACACATTGACCAATTAGTCTAAATGTTTTTGGAATGTGTCACAGGGAGAATGTGCAAACTCCACACGGACAATACCGACCGAGGCCTGACTGATCCCGGGTCACTGCCACTGTGAGATAGTGGTTCTACCAGTTGCATCACTGCACTGCCTCAGCATGAGATGTTCCTTTCGGGTGTCAGGGGTTATGGGGAGCAGGCTGGAGATTGGGATTGAGAGGTTGAGAGGGAAAGATAGATCAGCTATGATTGAATGGCAGAGTAGAACTTGATGGGCCGAATATCCTGATTCTGCTGCTATAACTCATGAACTTATGAACCTCCAAACAAGCTTCACAATTCTCTCCCTAATAACTGCACATTTCCCATCACTTCCAGAAGAAACCTCTAACTGGGGCCTTACAATAAATTAACTACACGAATAACTACAGGAATATTAACATAATGAACAAGGGTTGGTAAAAAGCAGTTGCAAAGTACCTGTCAGTTCCCAGCCTCCAGCTTGTTACGAAGCACTCAAAAAGCTCATTAATGTGGAACACACAGTCGCTATATATTTAATCTGATACAATGTATAATCAAAACATGCTGCATACTGGTTATTTTGGATGTAATCATTTTTTTACTGGCAAACTAATTGCACAAGGTTTCAGTGCATGATGCATTGGACATGGTGAGTGCGACCTATTCATTCAATTGTTTAGATGTTCATTTCTGATTACTAGTTTAGTTCAGAGATACAGAGCAGAAACAAGCCCTTCAACTCACCGAGTCCATGCCAAGCATCAATCCCCACGCACACTAGCACTACCTACATATTAGGAACAATTTACAATTTGACCAAGCCAATTAACCTTCAAACCTATCCGTCCTCGGAGTGTGCGTGGAAACTGGAGCACCCAGAGAAAACCAATGTTTGTCACAGGGAGAATGTACAAATTCTGTACAGACAGCACCCGTAATCAGGATCGAACCCAGGTCTCTGGCACTGTAAGGCAACAACTTTATCTCTGCGCCATCATGCCGCCCAAATATTATTCATCACTTGAAGATGATGTATGCACTGCATAACTTTCAGTAGACCAGCAGAATAGATTCCAACCAGAAATCAATTAATCTGTGACCTCTCCTTTAATTACCAGCACAGATATCAATCCTAATTCTTTATATCAAACTTGCAAGGCTGATAGCTCACATCATCAATTTGCATGCCAACAATCTTATTGCACTGAAACCTTGTACTCTTTCCTTATAGGAAAGTGTGCGGAGAACCTTTACAAGGATGTGGCAAGGACTCGTGGGCCTGGCTACAGGGAGAGGGTGGGTAGGCTAGGACTTTATTCATTGGAGCGCAGGAGGCTGAGGGATGACATTATAAACATGTGTAAAATTGTGAGGAAAATTGATAAGCTGAATGCACGTCTTTATCTTAGGGTATGGGAATCAAGAACCAGAGGCATAGGCTTAAGTTGGGAGTGGAAAGATTTAATAGGAATCTGAGGCACAACTTTTACACACAGAGGATGGTGGGCATGTGGAATAAGCTACCAGAGGAAGTATTTGACGCAGGTACTATAACAGCATTTAAAAGGTGTTTGGATACATACATGGATAGGAAACATTTAGAGGGATATGTGCTAAACATGGGTAAATGGGACTAGCCACAAGAAATTGTTTTTCAAGTATACGATCATTAATTTAATTCTGCAGTTTAATGATTAAGACCGTGTTTTTATGGATAAACTCGAGCCCTAATTTATGTTATCAGTCTTATTAATATGCAAATTTCTTCCTTTTTATAATTGGAAATGGTTAATGAAATAAAAACTAAGTTTTAACTTTATACTGGATTAAGTTTCTGCATCAATGGTTCGTTTAATTACCTTGTATCGTGACTAATACAATTCAGACAGCAAATGTTCAAAAATGCTAATATAAATAAGGACCAGCATAAGGACAGTGCAGTGGCACAGGAGGAGCAGCGGCTGCCTCACAATGCCAGAGACCCGGCTTCAACCCTGACCTCAGGTGCTATGTGTGTGGAGTTGTCACATTCTCCCTGTGACTGCGTGGGTTTCCTCCGGGTGCTCCGGTTTCCTCCCACATCCCAAACAGGTGCGGGTTTGTAAAATTGCCCCTAGTGTGTAGGGAGTGGATGTGAAAGTGAGATAACATAGGGGTCCTATCTCACCCCTCTCTCTCGATCAGCTGATCAATGGTAGGCGTAAACTCGGTGGGCCAAAGAGACTCTTTCTATTCTTTATCTTTCAATTAATCAATCAATCAATCAATCAATCAATCAATCAATCAATCAATATGATTGCTAAATATGGCTTCCCACTCAGCAACAAGAGTACATTTAATTTAGTATTGCATTCCAAGGCATTTCACAAGGACATTGTCAGACATAAATTGACTATGCTTGATAAAGACCCTACAAATATGATCAAAGGTGGGTTTCCAGAAGAGTTTTGAAAAAGGAGAGAAAGGTTAAACATTGGATCTGGGGTGGTGGCCGCAATGTACAGTAGAATAAGGAATTGGATGGTACTTTAGAGCCTCAATTACCTGGTAACTGAACCATCTTATCACCAACTAGAGAGCGTTCCTGAGCTACTGTCAACCTCATTGGAGACCCTCGGATATCTTTAACGGGACTTTACTGAATTTTAGCTTGCACTAAATGCTATTCCCTTTATCCTATACACTGTTAAGCTATACACAATTAAGCCGTACACTGTGGATGGCTTAATTGTAATTAGATATAGTCTTTCTGCTGTCTGGAGAGCACACAACAAAAGCTTTCCACTGTACCTCAGTGTAGGTGATAATAAACTAAACTAAACTAAACTAAACTAAACTAAACTAAATCAGGTGACATTTCAGGTTATGACCCTTCTTCAGACTGAAGAAGTGTCTCAATCCGAAACATCACCTCGCCTTGTTCTCCAGAGATGCTACCTGGCCTGTTGAGTTACTCCAGCACGTTGTGTCATTTTGTGCATTAACCAGCAACTGCAGTTCCTTGTTTCTGCCTAAGAAGTTGGGGGTGGGGGTGGGGGTGGGGGTGGGGTGGGGGGGGGGGGGGGGGTGTTCCAGGCATTGTTGCTAATCTATAGACCCATTTGCAACTCATTGTGCAGAAGCAATAAATCAAACACATCGTTTTATATCCTAATCTATCCTTCTGCATGATTTATGAATGAGTGGTTTTCAAGAAACAATGTTTGTATTCTGACATAAAAATATTAATGACATGTAAATCAATGGATGCATAACTTTAAAATGATGCATGGACCTCATGGTTTACATATACTCAAAAGGGAGATTTGTCAAGCAATGTGACAAAAATGAAATTCATGAGAGACTGGTTCAATGAGGAGATGCAAGCGTGGAAGTAGATGGAGGTGGAGACCTTGTTAGTTAGTTGTGAGTAAAAAGTTACCCCTCAGGTTCATATTAAATCTTTCCCCCCTCGCCTTAAACCTATGTCCTCTCGTTCTCGATTCCCCTACTCTGGGCAACAGACTATACGTTTACCCAACATATTCCTCTCACAATTTTATACAGCTCTTTTAGATCATTCTCATCCTCCTGCGCTCCAGGGATTAGAGTCCTAGCCTGCTCAACCTCTTCCAATAGCTCAGGCCCTCATGTCCTGGCAACATCCTCACAAATCGTCCTTGCACCCTTTCCAGCTTGACAACATCTTTACTCTAACATGGTGCCCTGAACTAAACACAATACTCTAAATTTATTCTAATGCTCTTTCACTGCTACATTTCCTTGAGTTTTATTCAGAGCCATCAGTTCTCTTGGAGCTCTAACATTAGCTTCACTGGTGACCTTCATAGAGCCAAGAAAAGCCCAGGAAAGCCATCAAATTTATGTGAATTGAAATCATATTCTGGTTGTGCCATTAATACATGCGGAGAAGTAACTGACCTCTGCTGGAGAATCTTCAAGCTAATCATTCAATGTGATTCATGAAGGCATCAGATTGGAGATGAGTCTCCTGGCAAGGAGGTGAAGTCTGAAGACGGGTCTGAAGACCCGAAACATCACCCATCTTTGCTCCAGAGATGCTGCCTTACCTGCTGAGTTACTCCAGCACTTTGTGTCTACCTTCAGTATATACCAGCATCTGCAGTTCCTTTCTACACAAATTGGAGGTGACTTCCTGATGCTCTGGCATTTTGGAAACCTTAGCCCTTCACGCAATGCCACACGTTCGTTCAGATCAGAGTTACCATTGGGTTACCGGACAGAGGTAAAGCTTTGATTTAGTTAACCAGTCTTAAGTCGGTGACCAGCATGGAAGTCCATCACGAAACTAGTCAATCAGATCAATACCTCCGTGTCCTGACCTGTCCATGCCGCCCCACTGTTTGCACAAGTGATTCTCATATGGCAAAACATTCACTCAATTCACGCTGAGTAAGAAAAGTGTCTACTTACTGACAAATTACATTCAATTAAGATGTAGGTCATCGAATTAAAACTACAGTGAAACACTCCTGAGCTTCGGACTGTCTGTCACATCACTTTTCTGTCAAACGTGAAGCTGCAATCTAATGACATAGCAGCATCAGTCTGTCACAAGGATGTACTCCAAGGCTGCCGCTCACCCTATGGGACACAGAACTAGAGTGAGCTGTCAGTCAGTAAGACTTGCATTTTTCTACAGCGTTCTGTCTATCACTCGTGAAAGCAGACTCCTCGGGTCTGTGCTGGAAGTTAATGTAAAGCATCATTCTGAAGATACACATTTTATATATTTACGTACGGTGACACAGTAGTGCATCGGTAAAGTTGCTGCCTTATAGCACCGGAGAACCAGGTTTGATCCTGACTATGGGTGTTGCCTGGATGGAGTTTGTACGTTCTCCCCGTGACCGCTTGGGTTTTCTCTGGGTGCTCCAGTTTCCTCCTACATTCCAAAAGAGATGTGCTGGCTTGTAGCTTAATTGGCTTCTGTAAATTGCCCTTAGTAGGATGTGAAACTAGGATTACATAGACCCAGTGTACGGGTGATCATTGGTTGGCATGGACTCAATGGGCCGAAGGGTCTGATTCCAAGCTGTATTTCTAAACTAAACTAAACTAAACGAAGTTAGCATGTTATTGGGAGTAGAACAATTTAGCAGCATCTGGCAACATCTTTCGAAGGATATAGTCAGAGGTTTTGGGTCAGGGTCTATTTTCAGGCTGATAAATCATCTGTCCATTTTTCTTCATTGACACTGCCTGACCCCCTGAGTGTGAGAAGATACAGCATTAAAATGGGCCCTTCAGCCCACCCAGTCCATGGCAACTATTAATCAACCATTCACACTAGTTCTTTTGTTATCCAACTTTCACATCCACTACACACAAGGGATAATTTACAGAGGGCCTTTAACCTACAAACCCGCATGTGTTTGGTATGAGTGTGGAAACCTACGCGGTCACAGGAAGCATGTTCAGACTCTACATACACGGCACCCGAGGTCAAGATCAAACCTGGGTCTCTGGCGCTGTGGGGCAGCAGCTCTACCAGCTGCACCACTGTACCACAGGACATTGTTTTTTTGCTCAAGATCCCAGCATCTTAGTCACCAGTATTTGTGCGCTGTTCCCTCAAGGTATAAGAACATGCAATCCCATGGAAAACCATGTTGAGGATACACTTGGTAAACTAATTATGGAGCCATGTTTCCCATCGAGTCAGGGAGAAACAACCCATGGCAACTTGCTGAGCATCGGAAGCACAACTCAATGACAGGAGGTATTGGTCTGTTTTGCAATATTTATGGTAGCAGAGTAGCACAGAGGGCAGCACAGTGGTGCAGCTGATAGAGCTGCTGCTGCATAGTGCCAGAGACCCAGGTGCCAACCTGGCCTTGGGTGCTGCCTGTGTGGAGTTTGTATGTTCTCCCTGTTACCGTGTGGGCTCCCTCCAGCTGTTCCGGTTTCCTCCCACATCCCAAACCCGTGCAGGTTTGGAGGTTAATTGCCTCTGAATAACATTTGCCCCAAGTGCGTAGGGAGTGGATGAAAAAGAGGGACAACATAAAACTACTGTGAACGGGTACTCAATGGTTGGCGTCGACTCGGTGGACCGAAGGGCCTGTTTCCATGCTGTATCATTCAATCAATTTTCCATGTACCTCTTTCTCTCTGACTGGCCCAAAGCTTTGCCCTTACTGTCCTGCCACCAATCTACATCAGGGGCAACTCACAGGTGCTAACTAACCTATCAACCAATATATAATTGCGATTTGGGATCAATGGTCGGCGTGGACCTTGGGACCGAGGGCCTGTTCCCATGCTGTATTTCTAAACAAAATTCTAAGGATACTTGCAGTCCATCATTGAGATATAGTGCAAAGCCATGTACCATTAGTTTTATTTCTTGGGTTTTATGTCAGGGGCTGTTATCAAGGAACAATCAAGGGGAATATGCTGACAGTCAATCATAGATTGCTGCAATTACTCACTTGCAAGGTGCATCTCCAGAGAGCATGTCATGGAGAGGCACTTTAAGGCCATGGACTAATCCCCCTAAGTGCCCTACCTCTATTCCAGAACAACGTCAATAGCAGTTTAACACAACGCACTATTTATTAAAGACTTGCCCAATAATGCATGTTCATGATACTTTGTAATACACGTCAATGATTTCATCGTTTTCAGTCTTTAGTTTGAGACTTGGGATAGTTCTTAAGTTAAAAAGAGAAATATTGATGGTTTTATTTTAACAAAAAGTGATTCCAACTGAAAGAAATCCAGCGACTGAATCCTAGAAGAGGCAGGAGCCTTAAGAAAGCTCAGATCAAATTAAATGTGAAATATTGGAGTCAGAGGTATTAGAGGAGTCAATAATTGATGAAAGGTAAAAATAAATCAAGGCCTTAAGGCTCTGATGAGTCAGGAGATTTCTTCAATCGTTTTCTTATTTCTTTTAACCTTGTGTGGAGTTTATGGAAGAGTTACTCTTCATTGGTGGAGTTTTCTGGAACTGTCAGTTAGTCAGGGAATGCGATGCAGTCTGCAGCAGAGATGATCGAGGGAGCAGTACTCAGTTGGCTTATTTTCCTGTCGTATAATCATTGAACTATCATTAAAAGTGTCATGTGTCGCCAGCTTACAAACAGAAGACACCATCTCAGGGTCATTCAATAGAAGAATCCAACATGATTCAATATCCTTCACAGCCCATTAAATCTCATATTCTATTGGCTAATATTATATTAAAAAAGGAGACCATATGCTTTATTGGCTAATTTGATCATGGAATAACGACCAGAGAATTAGAAAATGGTCCAATATTTTCTCCGTAGCCTGCGCTTCAGGTCGAGTTTAGTTTAGTTTAGTTTATCTTTCAGATGCAGCATGGAAACAGGCCCTTCGGCCCATTGAGTCCATACCAACCATTGATCACACATTCACACGAGTTCTGTGTTATCCCAAATTTGCATCCGCTCCCAATGCATTAGGGTCAATTTAAAGAGGTCAATTAACCTACAAATCTGCACATTTTTGGGATGTGGGAGGAAACTGGAGCGCCTGGAGGAAACCCATGTGGTCACATGGAGAACATGCAACCTCACATGGACGGCACCCGAGGTCAGGATCAAACCCCGGGCCTCTGGCGCTGTGAGGCAGCAGCTCTACCAGCTCTGCCACGATGCTGTACATTAAATCCTAAGGTTAATACTGCAGAGTGGTACCATGTTGTGCATGATTCTGGGCATTCTAGCATCAGAAGACATCATCAGCTACTCAGTTCTGGGTAAGATATTTCTGATCGCTAGCCTTGTTTAGTCGGTGTCAAATCTGCTCTTGTGATATAATGACCATCCACTGGACTTTCAACTGCAGTGGTCTGATGCTGTTCAATCACAAAACAGTGGCGCAGTGGTAGAGTTGCTTCCTCACAGCGTCGGAGACCCAGGTTCGATCCTGAATACAGATGCTGTCTGTACAGTGTTTGTGTATTGTTCCTGTGACTGCATGGGTTTTCCGCAGGTGCTCCGGCTTCCTCCCACACCCCAAAGACGTACAGGTGTGCAGGTGAATTGACTTTGGTAAAGGTTGTAAGATGTCCCTAGTGTGTAGGATAGTGCTAGTGTATGGAGATCGCTGGTCAGTATGGACTGGCTGGGCCAAAGGGCCTGTTTCCATGCTGTATCTCTCAAACTAATACTAAAACAAAAGAAGCAACTTTTACAAGCACTAATAACTTAGAAACAGTGTTAATTGTAGGGCCAGTCACACACTAAACTAATTTCACAGTCCAACCACAGCACAGCATTCCACACACTCGTAGCACAGCCTGAGCAAGCTCACACTAAAGACTGACCTTCCTTGCATCTTCAACTACTTTACAGGAACTGCCACTGACTGTCAATGCCCATCTGCTTCAACCTGATGCTGTTGTTCCGACATGGATCTAAAAGAATGCTCTTCCCAAATACCACAGACATCAATACGGACCACATCACAGGGGTTTACAAGGGTTCAGTACCCAACACCTTATCTAGAAGCCTTGACGGGGAACTACATTTGTATCAACACTTGTCAGAGTAGCTGAGTCCACAGAACCTTTGCTCCCACAAGGTAGGCTTCATCAAAGTGTAACCTCATGAAACTTCAAGTATAAGCTCAGAAATGTAGCTGCTTTGCACGCAAAGGTTTAGATTTGCGTTTGTCATGTGTACTGAGGTACATTAAAAAGCTTTTGTTTAGGTGCTATCCAATCAATCAATGTATGAATATAATCAAACCAAATTGCACTGCAATTTCTTGTAGTCTTAGGGGACAGAGCTGTTCCCAAACAAGTCATGATGCAATCCGACTGTATGCTTTCCACGGCATTAGTGTATTCATTTGGCTATTGCTCAATGTGAGAGAGAGGAAGTAAAGGCCACTTTCACTATCAAATTCCAACCGTATAGACCATTCCAGCCCATCTCATAGTGTCCTTCTCACCACTGCATTGGGGAGGTCATTGAAACTCTATTCCACAAGAGCAGACATTATGTACCTCTTCATTAACTCATAGTGCAACCACTGCACAACATTCTACACACTCACAGCTCAGTCTGAGAAAGCTCTCACTAAAGACTGACCTTCCTTGCATCTTCAACTAGGAGCAAAAGGATTGGCCATATAGTATTTCCTTCCACTGCAGGTAACTCCAAATTGTGGTCACACATCGGCCTTATAGAGACTCCACTGGCAACTTACTGCTAGTAGTGGCTGGTGGTGTCACTGCAAAGCCTCTGACCTCTTCAAATAGAGGGCATCCCCATTGAGGTTGGGGAGATCCAAGAGACTTTCCACATCATATCATATATCATCATATACATACAGCCGGAAACAGGCTTTTTCGGCCCTCCAAGTCCGTGCCGCCCAGCGATCCCCGTACATTAACACTATCCTACACCCACTAGGGACAATTTTTACATTTACCCAGCCAATTAACCTACATACCTGTACGTCTTTGGAGTGTGGGAGGAAACCGAAGATCTCGGAGAAAACCCACGCAGGTCACGGGGAGAACGTACAAACTCCTTACAGTGCAGCACCCGTAGTCAGGATCGAACCTGAGTCTCCGGCACTGCATTCGCTGTAAAGCAGCAACTCTACCGCTGCGCTACCATGCCGCCCTTCTTACATCCTTCTTCGTAAACTTCTGAGCACAATGCCTGCTCTCAGCAGTCTCCAATATGTGAAAGAGCCCCAGTGGGATTGTGTGCATGTGGGGCGGCACAGTGGTGCAACAATAAGAGGTGCTGCCTTACAGCGCCAGAGACCCGGGTTCAATTCTGACCATGGGTGCTGTCTGTACGGAGTTTGTACGCTCTCCCTGTGACCGCATGGGTTTTGCTCCAGCTGCTCCAGTTTCCTCCCACACTCCAAAGACGTGCAGGTTTGTAGGTTAATTGGCTTCAGTAAAATTGTAAATTGTTCCTCGTGTGTAGGTTAGTGCCGGTGTATGGGGTGAATACAGGTCGGCGCTAACATAGTGGGCCGGAGGGGCTATTTCCATGCTGTATCTCCAAAGTTTAACGTCCAAAACCTTTAAGCCATGAGCTGGCGTCTGCATGTCTAAGTGGTGGCAACTGAGAGAAATTTGATGAGAGTTTTTCAGCAATCCCCACTGCTTCTGACACAGCAAGCTTCTGGAAGACTGCCCGATAACATGTCAAATATTGTGATCTCTTCAGAGCTTCCTGAAGCAGCATTCAGAAAACCTGCAACAATGCTTAAACATTAAAAATAAATAACATGGGTGAATTTGAAGGACAATTTAACAGGAGGATGGTAAATCTATGAGCTATACAGAATCTTTGCAGTGACTTCGTCCTCATATAAATCCATCTGGGGAATTATGATGGCTTTTTATCGATTGGTTACCTAAACAATAATCAAGGAGCAGAGATGGATTAGGAAAACATCATTCAGATAGGAACGCCCCTGAACTACTTCCTACCTTAATCAGAAAATGACCTGACTAGCAATATTTGCCCTTAATTGCATTATCACTGATAATCAGCAAAGAAGAGGAAACTTTGAATGGCAGTCTGAATATACAATCAAACTAAATGTTTTTTAAAAAGGCTGTTAATCTATATACTAAAACTCTCATTTGTTTGTTTGTTTGTTCCAGAACTACAGCCAAAACGGTACATGATAGCGCGACAATTTTAGGCCCACCTTACTCACTGTCATCCATTTGGTGCTAATGGAAGAAGTTTCATTGAAATCGGTTATATTTTTAAAGTTATTCACATTTTAAGGTTTACGTCTATCTCCTAGGGAGTGAGGGGGAGGGAGGGGGGGGGAGGGAGGGAGGGGGGAGGAGGGAGGATAAGGGAGGTTGAGAGGATGGAAGGGGAGGGTAGGGGAGGGGGAGGAGGGAGGGAGGGAGGGGGAGGAGGACGGGAGAGGGGGAGGGAAGGAGGAGGGGGGTAGAGGGAGGGAGAGAGGGGTAGGGGGAGGGGAGGGGGGAGCGGGGAGGGGGAGGAGGAGGAGGGTCCTGCACCAATGCAGGAGAGGTTTGGGCCCAACAGGTCCACTTGGTCTAGTTTTTATTAAAAAGGAATCCAGATTATGCTTTCATCTGCTCATTTGAAGAGAAGTATTTAATGTTGTGCAATTACAGCCTTATTTTTGTGTAATATTTCCCCCCTATAACAAGCATGTTACTTATCCTTTATTCCTACCTGCAGCTTTGTGGTTTCAGATTTCTATATAAATAAGTGCTGTTTCTTTTCCAAAATTGTTAATTCTGCTGTTGGGGGGAGAAAAAGAGAAACTAAAACAATGGTAATTGAGATAAATTATGTGATCCAACTGATTTGTATTCAGGATAAAAAGATGAGAAATGCATCATCTGAGAAACTCAGCTTCAATATTAAAATTTTATGGCTTTGAGAAAAGCTTCATAAATATAAAGAAAGCTCCACTGGGAATTCTGGCATCGTTATTGAGAAATCCATCTGCTCATATATATATTCTGACAAATTCCAAGCTAAGAACCATGATAAGAGAGTGAACTTTGAACTGAATTGCTCTTAAAGATGTGCTGAAGAGGTTCTTTGTACAATTTGTCCTAGCCATAATCTGCAAGAGAAGACACAGAGTGCTCGAGTTGCTCAGCGGGCCAGGCATCATCTCAGGTCGCATTTACGCTTCGGGTCGGGACCCTTCTTCAGACTGTTTGTCGTCGGGGAAAGAAGGGGGAAAGAAAACTGGAAGAGCCATAGAGTCATAGAGCCATACAGGGCAGAAACAGGTCCTTAGGCCCATCTTGGCCACACCGACCAACATGCCCCATCACTTGTTCCACCTACCTGCTTGTGGCACGTATCCCTTTAAGCCTATCCTATCCATGTACTTATCTAAATGTTTCTTGAATGTTGTGATAGTACCTGCCTCAACTACCTCCTCTGGCAGATTGTTCCATATACCTACCAACCTTTATGTAAAAATTAACCCCTCAGGTTCCTATTAAATCTTTCCCCCCCCTCACCTTAAACCTATGTCCTCTGGTTCTCGATTCGCCTACTCTCGGCAAGAGACTGTTCATTTACTTAATCTATTCATCTTATGATTTTGTTCATATCTATGAGATCCTTCATCCTCTTGCGCTCCAAGGGATAGAGGAGGAATAGGAAGGAAGGAGGGGAGGACAAAGCCTGGCAGGTAATAGACCAACAAAGGGGAGAATGGGCATTTGATCAGCAGATGGTGACAAAGGCCAGAGATGAAAAGAGAGAAGATGTGAGACAAAGGAATTAGAGTTGGGAATTATGAAACGAAAGGAAGGAATGTAGGTGGAAGGGAAGGGAGAGGGGAGAAATAGTTGTGAGACTAGGTGAGGCACAGGGGAGAGGGCTTATATGGGGGAAGAGTCTACGATCATTCTGAAGGAGAATCCCGACCTGAAACGTCACCTATCCATGTTCTCCTGAGATGCTGTCTGACCTGTTGAATTACTCCAGCTTCTATTCTAAACCAACATGTGCAGTGTGTAGGAAGGAACTGCAGATTCTGGTTTACAATGAAGATAGACACATAATGCTTCCGTACCTCAACGGGTCAGGCAGCATCTCTGGAGAAAAGGAAGAGGTAACATTTCGGGTCGAGACCCTTCTTCAGACTGAGTGTCTGAACATCTGCAGTTCTTTATTTCCACTTAATTTAACAGTTTTGTGGAAAACGGGCCAAACGTGAGCCGGTTGGACTAGTGTAGATGGGGCATCTTGGTCGGCGTGGGCAGGTTGGGCTGAAGGTCCTGTTTCCGAGCTGTGTGATTCTATGACTCGATGACAAGGTTAAGGTAGTGCGTTGTGCATAGTTACTGATTGTGCATTACCATTACAATGTTGATGAGGCATGCACAATACGATTGAATTTGCAGGCGATTGTCTTAACATTCCCCCCTAACTTCAAGTCAAGTCAAGTCAAGTCAAGTTTATTTGTCACATACACATACACGATGTGCAGTGAAATGAAAGTGGCAATGCCTGCGGATTGTGCACAAAAAAGAATTACAGTTACATATAAATAAAGTTAATAAAGTTACTATAGTGTAGACAAAATTTAGTCTCTGGAGTTATAAAAGTTGACAGTCCTGATGGCCTGTGGGAAGAAACTCCGTCTCATCCTCTCCGTTTTCACAGCGTGACAGCGGAGGCGTTTGCCTGACCGTAGCATCTTGCACTCCCTCCTCAACAACATGCGTCTTCAACATTGTTAAGATCTTAAATCCGTGCTCTCCTTCATCAACATGACAACTTGTTCCATTGCCAGAGATAAAAAGACAGCTGGCGAGAGTAGAAAGAGCATGTGCACTTCCTTTTGCTGTCGCCGTCAGCACTAAAAGAATAATATTGAAAGTAAATCAATGAAGACTTCTCCTGCTCAGAGCCATCCTGAAAGAAATAAAGTTATTTCTCCCTGACGAATGACTGAGCCAAATCACTAGCTCCATGATTCTATTGATAACGAGTAAAGTTTAGTTTAGTTTAGTTTATTGTCACATGTACTGAGATACAGCGAAAAGCTTCTTTGTTGCGTGCTGTCCAGTCAGCAGAAAGACGATACATGATTGCAATCGAGCCGTCCACAGTGTACAGATACAGGGTAAAGGGAATAATGTATAGTGCAAGATAACGTCCAGTAAAGTCCGATTAAAGATAGTCCAAATGTCTCCAATGAGGTAGATAGTACCTCAGGGCTCTCTCTAGTTGTTGTTAGGATGGTTAGGTTGCCTGATGACAGCTGGGTAGAAACTGTCCCTGAATCTGGAGGTAGACACAAAATGCTGGAGTAACTCAGCGGGACAGGCAGCATCTCGGGCGAGAAGGAATGGGTGACGTTTCGGGTCGAGACCCTTCTTCAGACTGAATCTGGAGGTGTGCGTTTTCACACTTCTGTACCTCTTGCCTGATGGAGAGGTAAAAGAAGGGATTAGGCAGGAGACATGATCAGGAAGGAATGGAGTGGAGGGGTAGAATTAGGCTTTGGTACAGATTTGGAGCAGGACTATTTTTTAATCACAAGGCCCCAAAAGCCAAGCACATAATCTGTTTCAAACTGAGATCAAAAGGTTTGTGTCAACGAAACATAAAATAAAATAACGAGCCTGGCATTAAGTAGTTTCAACCTAAAACCCACAAAACAAGCAGAAATACATCAGTGATTGTTTTCCCTTTATCTTGCAAAGCTTTTCCACAAAGTATTTCTTACATTTTAGCTGAAACACCTGTCACATCCTATTATGGGATAAATATAAATTGTTCTTTTTTTTTGAGAATCGCTAGACTTCTTAGTGCCAGAGAACTGGAAGTTGCTACGCATAGTTTTTTTAGAAAGTGACAATTTTCTTGTTTTTGTAGATATTCTAAGAATTAAAGGGCCTGAAAAATGGCGAGCACTGTGAACATGTGTTTCCGTTACTGCTTAATATTGGTTCATTCGTAATGCAGATTTGTTTGTTTCAGTTTAGAAACACAGCGTGGCAACAGGCCCTTCGGCCCACTGAGTCTATCCCACACACTCGGGACAATTTCACAGAAGCCGATTAACCAACAAACTTGCATGTCTTTGGAGTGTGGGAGGAGACTGGAGCACCCAGAGGAAACCCAAGTGGTCACAGGGAGAAAGTTAAACTCCGTACGGACAGCAGCCGTAGTCAAGATTGAACCCGGATTTCTGGCGCTGTAAGGCTGCAACTCAAACACTGCGCCACCGTGCCGCCTCGATGAATGGAAACTCAGTAAGACAACTAATGTTGATTTTTTTCACAGTAAATATTCATCAATTATCCCTGTTTATAACGCTTAGCTCTGTGCATTCCTAATGTAATCTGTCTCTGCTTCATCCAGAATGCTCAGCAGAACTGTTGTTGCCAATCCAGCATTCATTCCTGGCCCTCACACGGTTGAGATGTTGACCAAACTGCGAATCGACTCCCTTCTATATTTGTTCTCCAGTGAATAATGGGGAGGAAATGTCGCTCAATGGAAGGACTGGCTCGGCTTCTGTGCAGGAAGTGAAAGAATGCTATTCAAATAACAGCATTTGCTGGCAACATTGGTTTTACTCATTCTCTTCCTGATGCCTGAACATTGCTTGGCAACCTACAATAGCCAGAGTTTGCTTGGCAATTAGCTACAATAGCAGGATTGAAATCAAGCATTTGCTGCGAGTAATTGCAAGAGTGCTGGTATATGCCATCTGTCCATTGCACAGAATTGTCATGTCATTAGAAACAGTTCAGGGGTTGAAACAGTGGCCTCAAGCAAAATATCACTGGATAATGCTTGTTTATGGGGTTTTTTGGATTGGGTTTATGGCAAATAGATCATACTGCAGTAAATTGCACGGAGAAACTGGTAATAGATTTTCAGTGCAATGAAATAACTGCTGAGGATAGCTTTAGTTTAGTTTAAAGATACAATGAGGAAACAGGCCCCTTGGCCCATTGAGTTCATGCTGACCAGCGATCTCCGCACATTAAAACTATCACTAGGGACAATTTACAATTTTAGCAAGCCAATTAACATACAAACCTGTAGATCTTTGGAGTGTGGGAGGAAACCAGAGCACCCGGGAAAAACCCACACAGGCCATGGGGAGAATGTACAAACCCCATATAGACAAGCACCTGTAGTCAGGATCGAACCCGGGTCTCTGGCGCTGTGAGGCAGCAACTTTACCGCTATGCCACCATGCCACCCCACAGTGGTGAAGAAGCTTTTCCTATTGCTGGTGGTGCGCACTTTAAAGCCAGATGTGAGCAAGGAAAAGAAGGATGACGTCTTTTTGGCTGCTTTTCCGAGAGTGCGTGATGTAGATGGGTGTGAATCTGGTCTATGTGATGGAATAGGTTGCATCTACAACTTTATAATTTCTTGTGGTCTTGGGCAGAGCTGTTCCTAAACTATGCTTAAACTAAGCATCCCGACAGTATGCTTTCTATGGTGCATCTCTAAATGTTTGTAAATGTTACTTGAAACATGCTAAATTTTCACTTCGGCATGTCAAGGCTTTGGTAAGCCTTCGTGGCTCTCACATCAATGTGGTTGGTCCACAATGGATCATTGGATTATATTAATGCCAAGTTCATAAGTTCATAAGGTATAGGAACAGAATTGGGCCATTCAGCACATCAAGTCTACCCCACCATTCAATCATGGCTGATCTATCTTTCCCTCGCAACCCCATTCTCCGGCTTTTTCCCCATAATCCCAGCCAAGGAAATTGAAAGTGAATATGTACCTTTTCAAAAGTAGTCTCAGTAACTGTGACAATAAATTTAGGATTGTTATAAAAAGCTATTTACTTTACTCAGCCACAGAATTCTGTTTGCGTGTCTCATATTGACTCCAGATCCATAACAATGGGGTCAGATGATACCTGCCTACACAGGGGCAATTAGGGATAGGCAATAAATGGTGTCTAGCTTTGCCAGTGATGTCCATGTCCTGTAAGATGAAATAGCTTCCAAAACAAATTTCACACCAAAACAATAATTTATTTGAAGATCATCTCAACAAATCCAAGTTTCAAGCTTTTTTGTAAATAGTTTTGGTGATTATCTTCAAGCCATGTATTATCACATTTATCATCTCATCCAAAAATCTACCATTGGTAAATGAACAAAATTCTTGAGGTCTTCTGAGAATTATGGGCTCATAACATTTCAACTAATGGAGAAACAATCGATCTTGATGTCACAGACTATGACTGGAATTTTTTGCTGAGATTGAGTGTGGGAGAGAAACTTAAAAGCTCAAGGAAATTTTATGTGGACCAAGAAGGGTTCCATTCTCAGGGACTTGCTGATGTGTGCTCAGTAGAAAGCAGACTGATCCCACTTCAACACAAAAGTAGATGGTTCTCCACAATTCACCAGAACAGAAAATGTCCTCTCACATACACGTCATTTAGGTATCATTAATTATACAGTATATCTACTTGTCAACATTAACTAAATCAAAAAGAGACTGAGAAAGATAAGACGTTCATTAGCACTGTTGAGGGACCAAAGATCATTTTTCAACTTAAAGAACGATGGAGCATTAAGGTCCACAACTATGACACAATGACTATCATTATATTATACTGTTATTTTATCATCTGGCCGTTCCTTTTCTGTCAATGGCTGGATGAATCCAAGTTTAAGGTTTCACTGAACTTAAACATGGTGGTGCAGCGGTAGAGTTGCTGCCTTACAGCACTAGAGACCCAGGTTCGAACCTGACTATGGGTACTGTCTGTACGGAATTTGTATATCCTCCCTGTGACCTTGTGGGTTTTCGCCGGGTGCTCCAGTTTCCTCCCACACTCCAAAGATGTACAGGTTTGTACATTCATTGCCTTTGGTAAAGATTGTAAATTGTCCCTAGTGTGTAGGATAGTGTTAGTGTATGGGGATCGTTGGTCAGCACAGACTCAGTGAGCTTAGCTGAAGGGCCAGTTTCCATGCAGTATCTGTAAAATAAACTAAAAAAACTAAACTTCATACACTCACTCAAATGGAATAGCATTTGTATGGCTGAGTGATCAGCCATGATCGCATTGAATGGCGGTGCTGGCTCGAAGGGCTGAATGGCCTACTCCTGCACCTATTGTCTATTGTCTATTGTCTATTGTCATTGTTGATAATTGTGTTCAGCTAAGAGTTTCTTCATTACACTCTGTTTCTCATAGTCAATCCCCATTCCCTTTAGTGGACAATAGACAATAGACAATAGACAATAGGTGCAGGAGTAGGCCATTCAGCCCTTCGAGCCAGCACCGCCATTCAATGCGATCATGGCTGATCACTCTCAATCAGTACCCCGTTCCTGCCTTCTCCCCATACCCCCTCACTCCGCTATCCTTAAGAGCTCTATCCAGCTCTCTCTTGAAAGCATCCAACGAACTGGCCTCCACTGCCTTCTGAGGCAGAGAATTCCACACCTTCACCACTCTCTGACTGAAAAAGTTCTTCCTCATCTCCGTTCTAAATGGCCTACCCCTTATTCTTAAACTGTGACCCCTTGTTCTGGACTCCCCCAACATTGGGAACATGTTTCCTGCCTCTAATGTGTCCAATCTCCTAATTATCTTATATGTTTCAATATGATCCCCCCTCATCCTTCTATATTCCAGTGTATACAAGCCCAATCGCTCCAGCCTTTCAACATACGACAGTCCCGCCATTCCGGGAAAGTCCCGCCATTCCGGGACATGTGCATCAAATCATTTTTACATACTTATTTATTTCTATATTACAAACAATATACAAATAACTATATTTTGCACCCTTTGCTCTACCTATTGTATGTGAGTTTGGCTTGATTGTATCTATGTATAGTATTATCTGATTTGATTGCACGGCATGCAAAACAACCAAAGCCAACAAATTCACAATAAATTCTTACTTCTGGTATGAGTCAATTTAAGAGCACTGATTAACCTTTTTACACCAGAAATGATTGCAAGATGAGTATATCCCATGTCGCTCTCCTTAACTAGCAAATTAACCACATCATTTTCCACTTGGGTAGCTTACAACCCAACACAAAGAACATTGAATGCTTTCCTTGTAGATCACTTCTAAAATCACTTCCATTCCCACTACTATTTTTCCTCCCAAACCAGCCCCCTTTTCTTCCCAGCCCCATCACCCCTCCCACTCCCCATCCACTCAACCCAGCTGACGTTGCACCAGTTTCTTCCCTCCCCCTCCACCGACCTTCCTTCCTCCAGCTTCTCAATTTGCAACTCTTCTATCCTTAGGCTTCACAATTCGCAACCCTTTATCCTTTTGGGCTCATGCCTGCCTTTTCATCTCTGGCCTTTGTCCAGCAATCTGCCTATCAAATAAAACCCTTCACCTGTGTTCAGTTATTATCAGCCATGCTTTGTCCTGCTCCTCTCTTTCTTCTCGCTTTCCTTCCCGCCTCCCTTCCCCCACGCCTGCAATCATTCTGAAGAAGGGTCCCGACCTGAAGCATTACCTATCAATGTTTTCCAGAGATGCTGCCTGACCCCCATTGAGTTACTCCAGCACTTTGTGTCCTTTTGTGTAAACCAGCATCTGCAGTTCCATCTTGCTACAAATTAACCAAGTATCCCTCAACAATGCCGATCAATATCTTTACTATCTAGATTTCATCTACTGTCGGCATGTATGGCAAAGAAATATATTTAACCATTAGTTGAATAATGTATGAGTGAGATGAATTGGGACAGCCTTGTCCTTGTATTCAGTTTTTGGAACCCCCACACCAGTAGTTAATCAAGTCAGATATAAATCCATGCTGTGCCTGAATTAGATGTCCAAAATCTTCACTGTGTGGTAAGTAAAACTGAGTGGCAGATGGACTATCGATTTGAACCCTCTATTCAATGTGGTCAAGACACCAATGTTAAATAACTCCAATGGCAACTGGTGTGACTGGTATCACAATTCTTAATAATTTGACCCACATGAACCTGGTCCTATGAATCTGATGTGCAAGTTGAAATGGAATGACAAGTGGCCCTAAGATTCAGAGCAGCGTCTGTCTGGTAGGGAGCCAACTTAATAATTGCTCGCTTTCCAAACTACCTTTATTACAGCCCACCTAAAGTTTACTTGAAAAAACACATTCAAGGGGGGGAAAAGAAAAGTCTGTTTTGACTGAATAAATCAAGCTTTAAAAAGCTTTCAAAGGTAGCTGAGACAGATTCTACACGGTCGCGTAGGAGCATGCAAAACAGGTAGCTCATGCTGGGAAGAATATCCATTTTGACTGCTAATTTTCTCCATCAGTGCAGATAGGAGGCCTTGCCATCAATCAAAGTCAAGACCCATTCAACAAGAAGTGAACATTTTCCCCGTTAAACAGCCAGCATGTTAGGCATCTAACAATATTGAGATATTTAATATCCCAGGGGGGGTGTTTGGACAGAGGATAAAAATGCAATAATTTGAAACAAGTTAGCAAAAGAGCATCTTGGATTTATCCAATTGAATTACTTCATTGAAAAGTCTTTTGAAAGAAGTGTGCACCAGGTACATTAACTGGAGATCTTTGTGCAGAGTACGATTTTATCGAGGTAATATTTAACACAGTCCTCGATAGATGACATTACAAGCAAACAAAAAAAAGTTCAATAAATTAAAAAAGAACAATATAGTTCGAAAACAAAATGTAGCCCAAAGCCCAAAGTCCGTCATGCAACCCAGGCAGTTCATAGTTCAAAGTTTGTAGAAAATTCTCTTTCAGGTTTCTATTACAACATTTCCCTTCTCACCTCAAACCTATGTCCCTTGGTTCTTGATTCCCCAACTCTGGGTAAAAGACGGTCCATTCACCTTATCTATTCCCCTCATTAACTTATACGCCACTATAAAATCACCACGTGGTCTCCTGCACTCCAAGGAATAAACTTCCTATCCCGCCCAACCTCTCCCTATAACTCAAGTCCTCAAATCTGGGCAACAACGTCATAAATCTTCTCTGCACTCTTTCCACCTTTGGAAAGGAATAAAAGGTGAGGGGCCTAATGGAACTAGCATAGATAGGCTTCACGGTTAACGTGGATGAGATGGGGGGGAAAAAGCCCATGTGCTGTCTGAATCTATGAGCTTTACAACATGGAAACAGGCTCTTCGGCCCACCTTGTCTATGCTGAGCAAGCTGGCATTCTGAACAATTTCCATTTGCTTGCATTTGGCCCATATCCCCCTAATCTCTTTCTATCCATATATCTGTAATTCTTGGTTGTATGAATTTCAATGAGATCTCATTTCATCATTCCCAATCTGAAATGAGTAGTCCTTGCTAAAATTCTGCTGGAAGAGAAAAAGAAGACATTTGCTGATGTGTGCCAGAATGAAAAATGTAGTTATAATATTAATTGTTTTATTTGGAAAAGAAGAGGATGAGGAGCCGGAGATTTAGGGGCATTTAACTGATGTGCATATAATTATGAGGGTGCTGGACAGGGTAAACAGGAAGGAATTATTTATTTACTTTAGACTTTAGAAAGATACAGTGTGGAAGCTCATACATTTATAAGTAATAGGAGTAGACAGGCCATTCAGCCCATCAAATCCATTCTGCCATTCAATCATGGCTGATCTATGTAGGAAGGAACTGCAGATGCTGCTTTAAACTGAAGATAGATACAAAGATTTGGAGTAACTCAGCAGAACAGGCAGCATCTCTGGTGAGAAGGAATGGGTGACGTTTCAGGTCGAAACCCTTCTTCAGAAATCTGTCAAACTCCGCCATAAAAATACCCAATGACTAGCTGTCTGTGGCAATAAATTCCACAGATTCACCACCTCTGACTAAAGATAATCCTCCTCATCTTTGTAAAGGTGCAACCTTTTATTCCGAGGCCATGCTTCTTGGTCGTAGACTCTCCCAAGAGTAGAAATATCCTTTCCGCACCCACTCTATTCATGCCTTTCACTACTCAGTAAGTTTCAATGAGGTCTCCACTCGTGAAGAGGCCTACAAATCTGTATGTCTTTGGAATGTGGAAGGAAACCAGGGCACCCAGAGAAAACTCATGTGGTCATAGGGAGAATGTAAAACTCTGTAGAGACAGCACCCGTGGTCAGAATCGAACCTGGGTCTCTGGCACTGTAATGCTGCAACTCTACCACTGCATCACTGTGCCGCCCCCTGAACCACTGTGCTACCTCAGCAGAGGATTTTTAAATAACTGCAGGTTTGTAAGCTTATTAATTGTAACGGCTACAGCTTCAAAAGGAATACTCTGCACCGTGAATGTAACTAGACAAAGCTTGCTGGGGTGATTGGCCCTGGTAAGAGTTTCAGAAGGCTAGAAACTGGAGAGTCATTAGCTCAGTTCTAGCTCTTTAATCCATACCACAGAGCCCAAGGAGTTTTGGATTCGACCAGCACGGTGGCGCAGCTAGTAGAGCCGCTACCTCACAATGCCAGAGATCCAGGTTCCATCCTGACTATGGGTGCTCTCGATGTGCAGCTTGCACATTCTCCCTGTGACCATGTGGGTTTCCTCTGGGTGCTCCAGTTTCCTTCCACAACCCAAAGACGTGCAGGTTTGGCCGTGAAATGGCCAAAGTGAGTAATGCAAAAGCCGGATAACATACAGCTAGTGTGAACGAGTGATCAATGGTTGGCATGAACTCGGTGAGCAGAAGGGCCTATTTCCATGCTGGGTTTCAAAACTCAGTTAAACATTTAGCTGGAGAGTAGTAATAATAATAATAATAATAATAATAATAATAACAACAACAACAACAACAACAACAACAACAACAACAACAACAACAACAACAACAACAACAACAACAACAACAACAATAATAATAATAATAATAATAATAATAATAATAATAATAATAATAATAATAATAATAATAATAATAATAATAATAATAATAATAATAATAATAATAATAATAATAATTACTTTATTCGTCCCACAACGGGGAAATTTGCAGGATTACAGCAGCAAAGTGGATAGCAACATTTCTTCACAACTCTGTAATTTCTTTACAACTCTGAACATTGGGAAATGGAGATGAGGGAGGATTAACTGAGTGAAAAGCATTTTGAGAATGGGGTTTGATTGAGTGAACACAGACCTGTCTTGGCCTGGCCTACAATGCAGGAAATATCATGGCGGGCAAATGGGGTGGACTACAGTGACCAGCAGTCCACCACCTACATTCATTTTTGGTCACATCACTGTCAGCCATTGCGACAGTCATTAGACAGTCCAACCTTGGATACTTCTATCAATCGAATATCAAATTGTTATATCTATAATCTGCCGTCTCTGAGAGGTGACTGACCCACAACCATCTGTTGGAGCAATTTGGACCAAAGGGGCATGATCTTGAAATTTGCACCATAGAAGGGTGGCACAGTGGTGCAACAGCACAATGCCAGAGACCCAGGTTCAATCCTGGCTACAGGTGCTATCGGCGTGTAGCTTGTACGTTCTCCCTGAGACCGAGTGGGTTTTCTCCAGGTGCTCCGGTTTCCTCCCACATCCCAAAGGGTTTTCTCCAGGTGCTCCGGTTTCCTCCCACATCCCAAAGGGTTTTCTCCAGGTGCTCCGGTGTCCTCCCACATCCCAAAGACGTGCAGGATTGTAGGTTTGTAGGATAATTGGCATCTGGGATCACACAGAACTAGTGTACAGATGATCGATGGTCGGCGCAGATTCGATGGGCTGAACGGCCTGTTTCTGAACTGTATCTATAAACAAAACTAAAAAAAGTGACAAATAAAAGTTTGCTTAAATCAAAATACAAGTATATTTTTGAAAGGGGAAAGGTTTTGTGAGCCATAGAAGAGTGAAATCAATAATCTTGGATAGAAAGAGGGACAGAAATCTGGAATTAACTCGTCCAAATACAGGGAATGTCGGGCCAGTTTCAATTTTCAAGACTGCAATACCACTTAACGGAGACATAGGAAGCCTTTTCCTTGTACACGTCGAATTTGCTGGGAACATCCTTTCTTCTCATGGTTCTGACAAATAATTTTAGATCCATAAGAAACATAAAGTCATACCCGGAAACAGGCCCTTCAGCCCAACTCGTTCATGCTGACAAGTTTGCTCCATCTAAGCTAGTCCCATTTTCCCCCATTAAGCCCATATCCTCAACCTTTTCTATCCATGCATCTATCCAATATCTTTTAAAAGTTGTTATTGTACCTGCCTCAATTACTTCTTCTGGCTGGTATATTCCTGGTATAGTAGCAGCTCTTAACATGTACATTTCTTTTTTCCACAGATGCTGCTTGACCTATTGAGGATTTCCACCATCTTCCATTTTTATTTCAAAATATCCATAATTTATTTTTCTGATTTACACTTTGCAGAATGATAATACATGATGGACTCCATTCTGTAGATTGGTGTCACAGAATAAACAGAGGGAACTTGATGTTCAGATATCTAGTTCTCTATAAGTTCGGCTCATGTATAACAAAGAATAAAAAATACATAGCAGCTTGTCTCAGTGACCCCTGTGGAAAAGCAACACAAGCCTTATGAATAGAAACATAGCCTTTGTGAATTGAAATAAAGGCCAGCAGAGTTATGAACAAATGATACATTCACTCTAAGCACCGACGGGGTTATTTTTAAAGTGGTGCATGCCATTACTTTAAAAATATGTTAAAACCATTGTGTGAACATGAGACAGAGATTCAATGATATCTGGAGCTGTAAGGATAAATTTTAACTGCTTGACTTATTTCCTCTGGGAAGGACAAGGGCTAAGGGAAAGGATAGAGAGGTTTTGATTTCAGTTAACATTCTTGATAGGATGAAATAGGATGACTTTCTCTGTTTGAAGACTGCAAAAATAGATATTCAATTCAAATTTGCCACTGAGGGAGTGAGGAAAGCCGTTTGGAGAAATGTCTTTATGCAGAAAGTTACTGGAGCTTGCGATGCTTTTCTGCGGGGCCACTGAGATAAAGACACGTGGAAAGACAGGAAGGGATTAGGGCAGCACAGTGGCAATGCGGTAGAGTCGTTGCCTTACAGCACCGGAGGCCCGGGTTCAATCCTGACTACGGGTGCTCTCCGTACGGAGTTTGTATGTTCTCCCTGTGACCGCAAGGATTTTCTCCGGGTGCTCCGGTTTCCTCCCACATTCCAAAGGCAAACAGGTTTGTATGTGAATTGGCGCCTGTAATTTATGAATTGTCCCTAGTGTGTAAGATAGTGCCAGTGTACAAGGTGATCATTGGTCGGCGTTGACACGGTGGGTCAAAGGGCTTGTTTCCGCGCTGTACCTCTAAAGTCTAACGTCTAAAGATTTGATGGAGCAAAAGGGCATTAAGCCAGAAAAGCCACAATGGGATGAATGGCCACAAAGATTAGCTCTCTGAGCAAAGGTTGGTCGTTAATGTGAAGCCTTCAGTAAAAGAAGATGAATGTGCAATTAGTGTAAATGAGTGCTTGATAATCAACATGGATGCAGTAGATGGAAAAACCTGTTTCCATGCTTTATAATTCTATGACTCGATTTAGTAGTTAAGAACATAAGCATCATTCTTACTGTAATAAATAAAACTAAGCAAAGAATATTTAGTGAGACACCAACAAGACTCCCATAGTATTCAGTTTAGTTTAGTTTACCAAGGTACAGTGAAAAGCTTTTTAGTAGTTATACAGCAAACTGAAACCAAAGCAAACATTGACTATTTTAAGAGTGTTTTGGTTCATGAGTTATTCACTCCACCATAAATTAGTTCCCATTCTGGAGAACTGTGGACCAAGCTAATGAAATTGGGACTCCATGGTATAATAAACTTCCCTTCATAGTTACAAGGTGCACCATATAGTTTTGTGGCCCAAAACTCTGATGGAGATTTGTCATTGCATGGCGGTATACAAATGTCAAATCATAAGGCACAACTTATGCTGTGCCCTTTTTAAGATTCCCATCACACTGGTCTTGTCATTTTAAGCAGACTAACATTTTTGCAATATTTATTATGGTATGAGAGAAAATAAATAGCAAATAACTGAAATTAAGATCATCCAATAAATCTATAAAGGTCTCAAAATATTCATAGCCCTTAATGCTATCTCTGAAATTGCACCGAACTCATTCCTACGTTTCAATTATCCTATTTATAAGCCTCCTGAACCTTTGGATCAGATTTCTCTCTAATTCCCTTTCATGTTTACATAATTCTACATAAAATATTTTAAGCCTTGGAACTGGTTCCTGCATCTTCCAAAACCTATTTACACCTGTATTGAACAATACAGAGAATTCAGCCTTGTTTTCATAGGTGCAGAATTGCCAAAGTGGGAGGGAGGGCAAATGCTCTCTTCCAACAATATTTTGGAGTTATAATACCAGCTTCTAAATAGTTCAAAATCCAAAAGGCAGCATGATTGATAGGCTTGACTCCGCACTGGCCTGGAAACACACCAACAGAAAAAAAAACACAGCCCTGAAACTGTCAGAACATGTTGGTGAGACCACACTTGGAAAACTGTGCACAGTTCTGGTCGCCCAGCTACGGGAAAGCTGTCATTAAGTTAGAAAAGTTGCAGAAGAAACTCACCAGGATGTTACCTGGGCTTGCGGGCTTGAGTTACCAGGAGAGGTTGAACAGGTGGCATGGTGTCTTTGGAATGTGTGAGGAAGCCGGAGCACCCGGAAAAAACCCACATGTCCATACCGAGAATGTACAAAGTGCGTACCGACAGTGGTCTATGGGTCAGGATCGAACCCACAACTCAATCGCTGTGCCACCATGACAGCACTAAATGGTCTAAGATGTTGTGTGGGAGTAACTGCCTTCAGCACCCATCTGAACAGTGTGTTCCATATACCAATCGCACTCTGGGTGAAAAGATTCTTCTGCAGATACTCTACATCTCTTACCCCTCGCGCTAAATCTATGACTTCTAGTTTTAGATATTTCTGCCACTGGGAATAATTTTCTATAATCTACCCACTTTCTACTATCTATGACTCTTGTGATTATCTGGGGTTCCCTTTCAGCCTCTACCTCTACAAAGAAAACATACCCACTCTGTCTGGTCTCTTCTCAGAATTGCACCCATCCCAAACAGAACTCCATCCCAGGCTGCATAAACTGCAGGGCAAGTGCGTCCTTCCTTAACTATGTGGCTATCATTATTAATATTAAAATAACACTGATGAAAATATAACTATTTTCTGGTTTTGAGCAAATTTGCTGGAAACGTGGATTGAAATGTATTTCATCGGATACATTGGCCTCTGCCATTTGTGTATCTCACATAATATCATGCTAAATTGTCCTTATTATCTTCATCAGCTCTTTAGAAATTGACGGCCTCTCTTCATTTGGGAAAGGATTGCACAGATTCAGGTTATAGAGTCATAGAGTCCTACAGCTTAGAAACAGGCCCTTTGGCCCAACTTACCCATGCCAACCAACATGCCCCAACTTGCACTTGTCGCACCTACCTGAGTTTGGCCCATGACCCTCAAGTCCTATTCTATCCATGTACCTGTCTAACTGTTTCCTAAACATTGCGATAGTACCTGCCTCAACTTCTTCCTCTGGCAGCTCATTCCATACACCCACCAACCTTTGTGTAAAAAAAGTCACCCCTCAGGTTCATATTAATCATCCCCCCTCACCTTAAACCTATGTCCTCTGGTTCTTGATTCCCCTACTCTGGCCAAAAAGACTGTGCATTTACCCGATCTCTTCCTCTCATGATTTTGTACACCTCTGTAAGATCACCCCTCATCCCTCTGTGCTCTAAGGAGGAGAGTTTGCACTTTCCACCTTGTTTTACATGTTATTTTCTGCGTTGATTCCCCGAGAGAAGTTCGAACCACCACAGCGGTGTCTCTGGGGATTGGAGCAGGTCTGTGTCGAACAAGGACATACAGGGCTGCAGCAAATAGACTTTTTGTAGCAACCGTTCCTCAGACACCCAGAGCTGGCAAGGATTTCCAAAACACTGCAGAGTCCAAGACACATTTGAACAGATGGAACATGACCCCAAAGGACTCACTCCAATTTAGTTACTGACCCAGTGGTAGCAGATATGTGACCCTCAAATGGAACAGCTAGTTGAATTTCTAACACATTCTCCATCTGCTTCCCGCAAAATATGCTTTAAAATGTTTCTTCTATGACCTCTCTACTGAACAATTAAAGTGTCCTTTCAGCAGGCAGCCAACAGACTCAGAATTACTGTGCGGGAACAACGATTGATAGGAGATTTAAATGCACGCCTATTCTCGGGATACTTATGTACCGCAGTTATACACAACACCTGAAAACCCTCAATGATCTCTCCCAGAGCTTGTCAGCTGTGCGAAGCCAATAAATTATGGAGCATTTAGAGGCAAAAAGAACAATTAGGAATGTAAAAGGACTCAAAGTACTGGATTAACTCAGCAGGCCAGGCAGCGTCTCTGGAGTACATGGATAGGTGATGTAGCAGGTAGGGACCCTTCATCAGACTGGATGCCTGGATACATCCATATCTGCCTCCACCACCTTCCCAGGCAATATCTTCTAGACACCCACTACTCTTTGTGTAAAACACTTGCCTAGCACATCTCCATTAAAATCTCCCGCTCTCACCTTATAACTAAATCCTCGAGTGTTGGACATTTCCACCCTGGGAGAAAGGTTGTGGCTGTCTACCCTAGCTATGCCTCTCATCATTTTATATACTTCTAACAAATCTCCCCTCAACCTTCTGACGTTTCAGCGAATCTACCTTCCATCACACCCCCCCTGATTTAATTCACATTATCTACATCAATTCTCCTGCTAAACCCTTTCTGCACTTCCTATAGTTTTTCACTGCACTCTTTGTAACATGGAGGTCAAATAAATAAACAGTCTGCTTATGGTTCTTCCAAATGTTCTTACTTCCTAGAGAACAGGGAACAAATGTTATGGGGAGCAGGCAGGAGGATTGGGTTGAGAGGGAGAGATAGAACAGGTATAATTGTATGGCAGAGTAGACTCGATGGGCAAAAAATGGCCTCCTTTTGCTCCTAAGAGCCATGAACTTATTAAACTCTGAGTGGATTCCAAGGGCTCTGGGTGGGAAGCTGAAAGCCCATTCTATCTTAGTCTTCACTAACCTAGGGGATGCCCAGTTTGTTGGCTGGGCAGTCAACAACCGTGCGTTTGAAAGAAGCAATCAGATGAAAATCACGCACAGGGATGGTGATTTTAAAAAAAAATAACGCATTCATTACTTGTAAATGGAACCAAATTTAATTACTAGACTTGTCTTCAAGATTTCTTCGGCATTCATGCCTGCGTGAATCAGTAATAAAAATATGCCAAGCAAGTAATTCTATAATTGAATCACTTAATGATAAGACATATGATGTTATATTACCGAGCATGGATGCAAGGTGTAAAACCTGTGGTGCCTTACATCACAGACAACAGATTTACAGAATATCATCACAATAGAGCTAAGGCTGGAAAAAAAAATATTGAAATCTATCTCAATTATTACGGTGTCATGTTTAAAGAAGGTCACATAAAACTGAATCAAATCCGTTCACCAGCTCAACATATCCATGCCAACTGGCTTGACAGTAAGATCATTAGTGGATTACATCATTATCTTCACATTCACATTTTTAATGGCTTAATCGATTATGAGTTGATTAATTGTCGCAGATATACAGTAGTTGTAACACACTCAGCGTGGTAATCCACTGCTGGTTAGCAATATTCATTTCCATGAACATAGTAATGTACATTATTCATTTATTTATTGCTTTGACTGCAACCCATTAGGAATTTAGCATATTACATATGCTGAATTCTGCTTATGATAAAGCTGTTGTGAATATCAACTTGTATTTGAGGTGGGAACTAGGTGGATTTCTATACTGAGTCAATCTGACGTAAATACAAGAATATTCAGAAGAAAACAGCAGAGTGGTGCAACAATAGACAATGGACAATAGGTGCAGGAGTAGGCCATTCGGCCCTTCGAGCCAGCACTGCCATTCAATGTGATCATGGCTGATCATTCTCAATCAGTACTCCGTTCCTGCCTTCTCCCCATACCCCCTGACTCCGCTATCCTTAAGAGCTCTATCTAGCTCTCTCTTGAATGCATTCAGAGAATTGGCCTCCACTGCCTTCTGAGGCAGAGAATTCCACAGATTCACAACTCTCTGACTGAAAAGGTTTTTCCTCATCTCTGTTCTAAATAGCCTACCCCTTATTCTTAAACTGTGACCCCTGGTTCTGGACTCCCCCAACATTGGGAACATATTTCCTGCCTCTAACGTGTCCAACCCCTTAATAATCTTATACGTGTTGATAAGATACCCTCTCATCCTTCTAAATTCCAGTGTATACAAGCCTAGTCGCTCCAGTCTTTCAACATATGACAGTCCAGCCATTCCGGGAATTAACCTAGTAAACCTACTTTGGAGACCAAAACTGCACACAGTACTCCAGGTGCAGTTTCACTAGGGCCCTGTACAACTGCAGAAGGACTTCTTTGCTCCTATACTCAACTCCTCTTGTTATGAAGGCCAACATTCCATTGGCTTTCTTCACTGCCTGCTGTACCTGCATGCTTCCTTTCAGTGACTGATGCACTCGGACACCCAGATCTCGTTCCTATCTTGACACCATTCAGATAATAATCTGCCTTCCTATTCTTACCACCAAAGTGGATAACCTCACACTTATCCACATTAAACTGTATCTGCCATGCATCCGCCCATTCACACAACCTGTCCAAGTCACCCAGCAACCTCATAGCACCTTCCTCACAGTTCACACTGCCACCCAGCTTTGTATCATCTGCAAATTTGCTAATGGTACTTTTAATCCCTTCATCCAAGTCATTGATGTATATTGTAAATAGCTGCGGTCCCAGCACCGAGCCTTGCGGTACCCCACTAGTTACTGCCTGCCATTCTGAAAGGGACCCATTTATCCCCACTCTTTGCTTTCTGTCTGTCAACCAATTTTCTATCCATGTCAGTACCCTACCTCCAATACCATGCGCTCTATTTTTGCCCACCAATCTCCTATGTGGGACCTTGTCGAAGACTTTCTGAAAGTCAAGGCACACCACATCCACCGGCTCTCCCCTGTCAATTTTCCTAGTTACATCCTCAAAAAATTCCAGAAAATTAGTCAAGCATGATTTCCCCTTCGTAAATCCATGCTGACTCGGAATGATCCTGTTACTGCTATCCAAATGCTCTGCAATTTTGTCTTTTATAATTAACTCCAGCATCTTCCCCACCACTGATGTCAGACTAACTGGTCTATAATTACCCGTTTTCTCTCTCCCTCCTTTCTTAAAAAGTGAGTAGAAAGAGTTGCTGCCTCACAGCGCCAGAGACCCGGATTTGATCCTGACTACGGGAGCTGTCTGTACGGAATTTGTACGTTCTCCCTGTGACCGCATGGGTTTTCTCCAGGTGATCTGGTTTCCTCCCACACTCCAAAGATGTACAGGTTTGTGGGTTAATTGTCTTCTGTAACTTGTCACTAGTATGTAGGATCAAACTGGTGTATGGGTGATCACTGGTTGGCGTGGACTCAGGGGCTGAGGGGCCTGTTTCCACACAGTATCTCTAAATTAAACAAAAAATGTCCTGGATCTGGTTCAATTAGCCTATCACCACAGCAGATGCTATCTCTCTGGACCATCTGGATAACAGGAACACAGACGTCAGGCTGCTATTCGTTGAACTACAGCTTGGCATTCGATGCAATCATCCCCTCCAAACTCACCACCAAGCTCCAAGTCCCAGGCCTCTGTACCTCCCATTGTAACTGGATCCTTGATTATGAATTGACAGACCTCAAGCAGTACGGATTAGCACAGGGGGCGGCACAGTGGCGCAGCGGTAGAGATTGCTACCTTATAGCGCCAGAGACTCGGGTTTGATCCTGACTACAGGTGCTGTCTGTATGGAATTTGTACATTCTCACTGTGACTGCTTGGGATTTCTCTGGGTGCTCTCATTTCCACCCATAATCCAAAGACGTGCAGGTTTGTAGGTTAATTGGCTTCTGTTGAGCCTCGTGAGCTTACCCACAGGAATGCAAGCAATTGCAGAGAGTGGTAGACTCAGCCTGATACATCAGGGGCACAACCCTGCCCACCATCAAAAGCATCTACATGAGGCACTGCCTCAAGAAGGAGGCATCCATCATCAAGGATCCCCACTGACATCTTTTCACTGCCATGTCAGGCAGGAGATACATCCTAAAGTGCCACACCAGCAAGTTCAGGATCAGCTACTTTCCTCCAACCATTCGGTTCTTGATTAGGTTCTTAGTCTGACCTTTAGAGATATACTTTAGACTTTAGAGATCTAGCACGGAAACAGGCCCTTCGCCCACTGAGTCCGCGCTAACCAGCAATCACCCCGTACACCAACACTATCCTACACACACTAGAGACAATTCACAATTTTTACCGAAGCCAACTAACCTACAAACCTGTAGTGGAGCGTCTTTACAGACTGAACCCGTAGTCAGGATTGAACCCGGGTCTCCGTGTGTAAGGCAGCAAATCTACCGCTCCGCCACTGTGCCAACCTGTGACCTCAACAGTGGAACACTATGGATCACCTCTTGCACTAACATGGACTTGCTTTCTAAATTGTTAAGTTTTGCACTAATGTCTTCATTACTTTTGCACAAACTTTCTCTTTTCACTCTGTAATTTATGCTTTTTGTGTGTGTTGTCTGAGTCTAGGTGCCTGTGGTGTTGTTGCTGCAAGTACGGTTTTCATTGCATTTATGCCTCATGGTACTTGTGTATGTGGCAATAAACACAACCCAACTCTCTCTCTTTCTCTCTTTCTCTCTCCCCCCAAGTTGCTGTGCAGTCTCAATAAAGGAAGATGTAGCGGAGTTATTGGAAAAGCTTAAGGCTACAGATCAGTTGGTCCAGATGGGATACAATCTAAGTTACGGAGATAAAAATGGGTGAAAATTGTGCAGGCACTGACAATGAATGCCAAACATTTGTGGATAATAGGATGCCGCAAGAGGACTGGAGAATTGCAAATATTACATTCTTGTTCAAAACAAAACATAAGATTAAAACCAATTATTGTAGGCCAGTCAATTTAATCTCAGCAGTAGGCAAACACTTAGAAACGATTATTAAGGAAGAATTAGTAGTCTTCTCGGCAAGTGCAGATTGATGAGGGAAAGGCAGAATGGAGTTACTAAATTGTGCTTTACAATATTGATCACGTTTTTGATACAGTGGTGTAGCAGGTCAATGAGGAAAATGTAGTTGCTGTGATGTATGTGTACTTCCACAACTCACTTCTGCTGTGATGTCAGTTTATGGCACTCGGCTGGATCTTCCCAGATCTGGAATGCACTGTCAGAGCTTATAGTGGAGGCAGAGTCATTTGATGCTTTCTAAAAGGAGTTGGTTAAATCTTAAGGCACAGGGAAAGGCTGGGTTGCTCCATTTGGAACTAAGATGGACCTGAGAGGCCAAATGGACTCCTTCGCTATAAGCTTCCATAATTCTGTGATGTTAATTGTCCACCTAGATTTCTCAACTTAAAACCGATCATGAGAAGAAAACTTTAAGAATTAGAAATATGTTTAATGCAAAAATAAGTGATTGTTCCAGTCTGGTAATGCATTATTCATTAAAATAATTGTTACTCCATTCACTTATTTCAACTGGGAATTAATTATTCACAGAGCTGTCATTATGTATTTTTTTAATCAAGTTTGCAGATTGAAATTATTCATGTTGTCAATTATTAATTTGGTTGTGCCAGTCAGTTCATTAATTGTTTGAATCAATCAATTACTAAGTCAATTTATCTGGTAATGCAGTGATCACATTACATTTCTTTCTGGGTCCGATCAATCTGAGGGTTAGGAGTTCGGAAACAATTTCAATATTTACCAAAGGAATATTTCCTCCCACTTTCCAAAGACATGCAGGTTAATTGGCTTCTGCAAAATTGTCCCTAATGTGTAGGATGCAAAAGTGGGACAACATAGTGTATGGGTGGTTGATGATTGGTGTGGACTCAGTGGACCAAGGGGCTTGTTTCTGCGCTGTATGTCTAAACTCTAAACTCTAAAACTTTAGCAAGCTGTGATCACAGTATCAGGGACAAAAAGTGAATGATTATTCACCTTTACACAAAAACAAAATGGAATCTCTCACCTCGTTGAGTTTTTTGTTCTCCTCCAGGAACAATAGACATTGGGAGTGGGCCCTGTGCCAAAAGGGTTGGTTGAATACTTGGGTGTTGAAGTAGATTTTGATCAAATCCTTCATAGAGGACCATGACCAGTTGTACTGCTGAGAGTTTGGGAATGTACCCGTGAAATTCTTCACATTAAACTAATGGGTAAATTCACCAGCTCAAGGACCGGAAAGTCCCAGCCTCAATACTTGGTCCATGTTGACTTGTTCAGTGGAGATACAAAGAACTGCAGAATGCTGGAACCTTGAGCAAAACACAAAGTGCTGCAGTAACTCTGCAGGTCAGGTAGCAACTGTGGAAGGAATGGATACGCAATGTTTTGGGTCGGAAATCCTTCTTCAGGGCTGAAGAAAGGTCCCAACCTGAATTGTCATCTATACATTCCTTCCACAGATGCTGCCTGACCCGCAGAGTTAGTGCAGCACTTTGTGTTTTGTTTGAGTTATCCAACCTCAGGCCAAAGCAGAATTGAGATGTTATATTTTTTCACTGGATCCTGGCTCAAGGTCTAGTGACCATATAGTACAATATTATACTAAAGTACAGTCACTATAGTACTATAGTTATCAGGTAACTGACCAATAGAGAGCAGTTCTGAGTTACCATCTACCTCATTGGAGACCCTCAGACTATTGTTAATCAGACTATACTGGGCATCCTCTTTCACTAAATGTTATTCCCTTTAACTGTGGACCGCTTGATTGTAATCATGTATAGTCTTTCTGGTGACTGGAAAGCATGCAACAAAAACTCTTTTCACTGTGACGATAAACTAAAACTAAGCTATAACTTAGATTTTGCCCTGAATTACAATGTGTTAATTTAATTTCATATATTTTTGTTTTGAGATTAGTTCTGGCAGCTAGCTCTCTCCCACTTCCCCTATATAAAATGGCCATTGTGCCTCTACTTGTAATGATACCATGGTTGACTGGTCCCAATTTCTCACCTGACTGATTTCATCCAAGACGGATGTGAACATAAGAAAAAGCAGCCTTCTTGGAGGCAGCTACTCCTTTAATAAAGGATGAGTTAGTATGCATATTAGATTCGTTTTTCTAGCCCCACGACTTCATCAGCCTGCTTAAAACTGACCTGGGATCTGTAGATGTGCATAGTGTTTACATTCTAAATTCTGTCAGTCGCAGAGCAGTTAAATTTAATCCATTTGCTCCTTCATTTAAAGTGGGATTCAGGGAACAGACACAGGAGCACAAAAACATAGGAGCAGGAATAGACCAGCCAGCCCTCAAGCTATCCCCACCAGTCAAAATGACCATGGCTGATCTATGCTGGCCTCAACTCTTCATTACCGCTCCTTCCTCATAACACTCTGGCCCTAAATCTTTCAGCTCTTAAAACCATCTAATATATATGTTTGCTATTTGGCGTAAAATATTAAGAAGCATGTTTCCTCGCCCTGAGAATGCCAGAGTTAAACATCTCATTCAGCAAGGTTGCATTGAGACACGCTTGCATGTACACGGAGCTATATCAAACTGGCCCAATGGCCCAGTGAGGTGTGGTTTCAGGCACAGGTCAGCTGGCTTTCCCGAGGACTTCATTGACTCCATTTACACCTCACGCTGCCTCGGTAAGGCCACCAGCATAATCAAGGACAAGTGGCACCCTGGCCACTACCTCTTCTCCCCTCTCCCATTGGGCAAAAGATATAGAAGTGTGAAAACGCACACCTTCAGATTCAGGGACAAATTTTTCCCAGCTGTTATCAGGCAACTGAACCATCCCACCAACAAATAGAGAGCAGTCCTGAACTACTCTCTTTGGAGACTCTAGGACTATCTTTGATCGGACTTTACTGGCTTTATCTTGCACTGAATGTTATTCATGTTATTCCCTTTATCATGTATCTGTGCACGGTGAATGTCTTGACTGAAATCATGTACTGTCTTTCCACTGAGTGGTTAGTATGCAACAAAATGAGTACAGGAGCAAAGAGGTCCTTCTGCAGTTGTACAGGGCCCTAGTGAGACCACACCTGGAGTACAGTGTGCAGTTTTGGTCTCCCGATTTTTTGGAAGGACATTCTTGCTATTGAGGGAGTGCAACGTTGGTTCACTAGGTTAATTCCCGGAATGGCGGGACTGTCGTATATTGAAAGACTGGAGTGACTGGGCTTGTATATACTGGAATTTAGAAGGATGAGAGGGGATCTTATTGAAACATATAAGATTATTAAGGGATTGGACACGCTAGAGGCAGGAAACATGTTCCCAATGTTGGGGGAGTCCAGAACCAGGGGCCACAGTTTAAGAATAAGGAGTAGGCCATTTAGAACGGAGATGAGGAAAAACCTTTTCACTCAGAGAGTTGCAAATCTGTGGAATTCTCTGCCTCAGAAGGCAGTGGAGGCCAATTCTCTGGATGCTTTCAAGAGAGAGTTAGATAGAGCTCTTAATGATAGCGGAGTCAGGGGTTATGGGGAGAGGACAGGAACGGGGTACTGATTGTGGATGATCAGCCATGATCACATTGAATGGTATTGCTGACTCAAAGGGCTGAATAGCCTACTCCTGCACCTATTGTCTATTGTCTATTGTCTATTAAAATCTTTTCACAATACCTCGGTACACGTGACAATAAACTAAAATCAAACTCAGCTAGACTTAGTGAAGAAGCAAAAGCAATGGGTTACTAAAGATGCTGCATAGGGGTGCAGTGGTAGAGTTGCTGCTTTACAGCGCTAGAGATCCAGGATCAATTCTCACTATGGGTGCTGTCTGTACGGAGTTTGTACGTTCTCCCCATGAGCACATGGGATTTCATCGGGTGATCTTGATTCCTCCCACACTACAAAGACTTACTGGTTTGTTGGTTAATTAGCTTTGGTAAACTTGTAAATTGTCCCGAGTGTGTGGGATTGTGCTAGTTTACGGGGTGATTGCTTGTCGGCACAGTCTCGGGAGGCGGAAGGGCCTGTTTCCGCGCTGTATCTCTGGTCTAAAGGGCAACAGTGTGTGTGAACTCAGCACTGCATCTCTGGCACTGGCCCTGTTGTCACATGTCAGCTAACCCATCCAGAGTCTTGCTGCCCATGTTGAGATGGTTGGTGACTGAAACCGGAGCTACTCAAAAGTTTCTTCCTAAACTCTGAGGAGTCTCCCACAAGAAACCAAAGTGTCACAGAGTGAGGAGTGATCTTATAGAGGTGTACAAGATCATGAGAGGAATAGATCGGGTAAATGCACAGTTTTTTGCCCAGAATAGGTGAATCGGAAACAGGAGGATTTGGGTTCAAGGTGAGGGGGCAAAGATTTTATAGTAATCTGAGGGGTAACCTTTTTGCAAAGGATGGTGGGTGTATGGAACGAGCAGTGGGAAGAGGTAGTTGAGGCTGGGAATATCATAACATTTAAGAGACATTTGGACAGATACATGGATAGGATAGGTTTAGAGGGATATGGGCCAAGCACAGGCAGGTGGGACTAGTGTAGATGGGACATGTTGGTCATTGTGGGCAAGTTGGGCTGAAGGGCCTGTTTCCACATCTTATGACTCTATGACTCTCATTGAAGCAACCAGAAATTGCCCCTTTGGCCCAGCATACGGACCATCAATTATACGAATCCTTCTTTAAAGCCGTTTTATTCTCCCCACATTCCCATCAACTTCTTCCAAATTCCACCACTCACTTACACATTAGGGGAAATTTACAGTGGCCAATTAAGCTCCCAACACACATTTCCCTGGGATGTGGGGGGAAACCGGAGCACCTGGAAAAAACCCAACCGTTTTAGTTTAGTTTTAATTATTGTCACATGTATCGAGGTAGAGTAAGGCTATTCTTGATTACAATCGAGCCATCCGGAGTGTACAGATACATGATAAAGAGAATAATGTTTAGTGCAAGATAAGGTCCAGTAAAGTCCGATTAAAGATAGTCCGAGGGTTTCCAATGAAGTATATAGTAACTCAGGACCACACTCTAGTTGTTGTTCGGGTGGTTCAGTTAGAAACATAGAAACGGAGAAAATAGGTGCAGGAGGAGGACATTTGGCCCTTCGAGCCAGCACCGCCAATCATTGTGGTCATGGCTGATTATCCACAATCAGTAACCTGTGCCTGCCTTCTCCCCATATCCCTTGATTCCACTAGCCCCTAGAGCTCCATCTAACTCTTTTTTAAATTCATCCAGTGAATTGGTGCCCACTGCCTTCTGTGGCAGAGAATTCCACAAATTCACAACTCTCTGGGTGAAAAAGTTTCTTCTCGCCTCAGTTTTAAATGGCCTCCCCTTTATTCTTAGACTGTGCCCGATAACAGCTGGGAAGAAACTGTCTCTGAATCTGGAAGTGTGCGTTTTCGCACTTCTGTGCCTCTTGCCTGATGGGAGAGAGGAGAAGAGGGAGTGACCAGATGAAACTCATCCTTGATTATGCTGGAGGCCCTGCCGAGGTAGTGTGAAGCGTAGATGGAGTCAATAGAAGGGAGGTTGGTTTGTGTATGGTCTGGGCTGCGTCCACGATTCTCACAATTCTCTGCAACAACCTTGCAGTCTTGGATGGAGCCGTTCCCAAACCCTGCTGTGATGCGTCCGGATACAATGCTTTCCACGGTGCACCGGTTACAGAGAGGACATGCAAACTCCATACACACGACATTGGACATGAGGACTGAACCCGTCGATGTGATGTGAGGAAGCGGCACTATGTGTCAGTATCGGCAACGGGACTGGTGCTGAACAGGGAAAGGAAAATGCAATACAGTTAAATGCTGAAAGGAAATTAATTGACTTCTGTATGAAGAAAGGCATGTTTTTCGAATGAAGGACATGAGTAAACTCCCTTCTGTAGTTCTAGATACCAAATGAAGTGTTCAGTAGATCCTGAGGTATTCTAAGGTCACCCATCATCAGCCGCAATGTAATTCATTATCCATGCCAACAACAGATGCAACCTTAGATTTCCAAGGTCATGTTGAACTGCCAAAAAACAGGCACATTGACACAAATCCAATCCAACAACCTGAAACGTCACTCATCCTCTTTCTCCAGAGATGCTGCCTGTCCCACTGAGTTACTCCAGCACTTTGTGTCTATCTTCGGTGTAGACCAGCATCTGCAGTTCCATCCTAAACAACTGTTCCAGATTCTGATTTAAGGAGTAGGTAAAGAATGACAATAGTCATGGCTTTTCAGGGGATATTGGGAGGGAAGTTCCAGATAAAAAGAAATGGATTTAGAGTTGGTCATAAAGCAAGCACTGAGAATAATGTGAAAAAAACAGCTTTGTGAGTCAACCTTGCTATTCTTCATCAAAGGAAATTGCATAAATTAAAGTGCGTCCACATTAGATTGATGGATGTTAGGAATTAAGATCAGAATTTTACTGTTGTCATGAAAATATCAAGATGATTAAAGGCAAACTCAGGCTCATGAAGCTAAGCAATACACATTTAATTGCTTTCACTGAATTAAGATCTTCCACTGTATAAATTAGTTGATAACCTATTCTCATTAATCAATTCCTACAAACCGAGGGAACCATATTACGGATTCCCCTCTGCCTAATAAAATTCCAATAGTAAGAAAGACATCAGATTTTTGGACAATTTAAAACCCAATCGTGTTTTTAAAGACACAAATTATATGAATTCACAAACGGAAGAGATCAATTAATAGATGGAAGGCAGCCATCGTATAAAACAATAACATTTAAGTTGTTCTTTTAAAAGGTGTAGCATTTTGGTTAGAACAGCAAAAAAGAGGGTGGCATGATGGTGCAGCGGTAGAGTTGCTGCCTGACAGTGGCAGAGACACGGGTTCGATCCTGACCACAGGTGCTGGCTGTACGGAGTTTGTACATTCTCCCTGTGACCACGTGGTTTTTCTCCAAGTTCCACATTTTCCTCCCACATTCCAATGACGTGCAGGTTTGTAAGTTAATTGGCTTTTGCAAAAGTGTCTCTCATGTGCAGGATGGAAGTCGAGCATGGGTAATCGCTGGTAGGCCTACACTCGCTGGGCCGAAGGACCTGTTTCCACGCAGTATGTCTAGCTAAGAACACGATGGAGGTAGCAGTGGTGGTATCCCAAATGCTGCTGGCCTTAGTGGGTAGAGCTGTTTTATGCACCACGGAGGGAGTTACACACCCATGGAGAGGAACCTCAGTGATTCTGCTTCCAGTAAGCATGTAAACCGGTGGAATGCAATGACACAACAAGAAGCCTTTGGGTCAATTAAATCAAAAGCCACAAGGGTAGCATTTTCACCTCTGCAGCTATTTAGTTTAGTTTAGAGATACAGTTGCGAAAACAGGCCCTTCGGCCCACCGGATCCACACCGATTAGCGATCCCCGCATATTAACACTATCCTGCACACACTAGGGACAATTTTACAGTTACCAAGCCAATTACCTACATACCTGTATGTCTTTGGAGTGTGGACGGAAACCGAAGATCTTGGAGAAAACTCATGCAGGTCATGGGGAGAACGTACAAACTCCATACAGACAGCACCCATAGTCGGGATCGAACTTGGGTCTCTGGCGCTACAAGTGCTGTAAGGCAGCGACTCTACTGCTGCACCACCTGTTGTTTGAACAACACCCCCTGTTGTTTTAACATTTCACTGCATCACTCTGACACTGGATGCCATCTGCTTGCTCTGCAATGGTAGCCGAGACCTCAGCCATCAAATACCGCATGACAGAGCAAGTGAATTGACGGAGATGGAGTGGTGGTCAACCTGTGGTGCTTCACACCTGACACAAGCTTTCAGGCATCCCTACCAGTGGGGAGGCATACCACATGTTATACCACATGTCCTCTTGTGGATGTCTACCAGTTTTCATTGTAGGCTGTTTCTTCAAAATGCTCATTTGAGACCTTTGGAGCAGAACTTGTGTGCACTGGAAAGAGCACTGGATAAGGGCCTGGGTAGAGTGGATGTGGAAAGGATGTTTCTACTAGTGAGAGTCGAGGACCAGAGGACACAACCTCAGAATTAAAAAGTCCGTGTCTTTGGAAAGGAGATGAGGAGGAATATCTTTAGTCAGAGGGTGGTGAATCTGGAATTCATTGTCACAGATCGCTGTGGAGGGCAAGTCACTGGGTATTTTTAAAGTGGAGATGAACAGTTTATTGATTTGTAAGGGGGTCAAAGGAAATGGGGGGAAGGGGTTGAGAGGGAAAGATGGATCAACCATGGTTGAATGGTGTAGATTCGATGGGCCGAATAACCTAATTCTGCTCCTATGACTTATGAACACGAAAATGTTGAACTCTTGAAAATGTTGATTTCTAGCTGGAGGCCACATCTTAGTTACCGACAAATGGTGCAAGATCTGAGTCGGTGTCTGTGTGTGTACGATTGTGTGACAGGGCATATCCCAAAAGTGGAACTAGTTCCTTAACCTACCTTTTGGATAGCAAAAAAAGCAGTTTAGTGTCAATGGGCTAGTGAGAGAGAATGGGTTTAAATAAATAGGCATATGGGATTGTTCTTAGAGTTAGTACCAACTCAATGCACCAAATGGCAGCATGGCAAGGCTTGATACGTCAGATATCCTCCTCTGTTAACCTTCCAATTGTTTCATTCTGTACATTAAAGAAGTGATAGTCCACCACTACATTGATCCCAACCCACATATACAGCACTATCCAATTTCTCTCCCACACATCTTCCCCGAGAATGAAAAAAATCAAGTTCAGGCCTTTGTCTTATCCCAATTATCTTGTTCCATTGTTCATGCATTTTCAGAAATGTGGACCAAAAAGCCATGTGTAATGCAGTAATGGCTCTGCCATTATCCATGTGGGAGGCACTGCAAACCAATGGGGCTAGCGTGCAGTTTGAAGAGAGGACTCATTCGGCATCAGATCTGAATCACAACTGAAGAAATGCTCTGCCGTGCATCAAAAGCGTAATCATCCCTGATTGCAACTTGCAAACAATGCACAGCCTTTTTTCAGGGCTTTGTTTCAGGTGCTCCTGTCACCAGCCAGATGGGGGAGCAGCAATGAACATTCAAACATCTGGAAACTCAGTGGTGATCTTTAGACTTTAGAACTTCAGCGCGGAAACAGGCCCTTCTGCCCACCAAGTTCATGCCGACCAGTGATCACTCCAGTACACCTGCACTATCCTAAACGTTTGGCAAAATTTACCATTTTTACCAAAGCCAAATAACCTACAAACCTGCACATCTTTGGATTGTGGAAGGAAACCAGAGCACCCGGCAGAATCCCAAGTGGTCACAGGGAGAACGTACAAACTCCGTACAGACAGCACCCATAGTCAGGATCAAACCCGGGCCTCTGGCGCTGTAAGGCAGCAGCTCTCCCACTGCGCTACTGTGCCATCCTGATTGTGTCGATGCGTTCATGATATATATATATATATATATTTCTTTCACAGATCTGCTTGTTATCCTTCCACCGAGGCCATGCTAATCTTCTCTGTACTTTCCAATTTTAGTGTACTGTATGTGCTGCTGAACAGATAGAATATAATAAAACCCGCAACGCTATCAATGCAAGTTCAGCTTTGGGCGCCAAGTAATGAAATCCAATCTATACTAGGGACAATATATGCATGAAGGGCACTGCCTCAGGGAGATATAGACCGCTAAATCAAATTCACTTCTGCTGATGATATATTTTGTCCATAAATAGGAATATTTGTCTTTGGGCTTGAGCTATTTAAATATTTAAACTTCTAAATGGAGCCGGATCCATTGCTTTGAGAGGCAATGATGATTATTGTTCGATGATAAAGCACCAGAAATGTAGTAAGGGTTTTAAATGTTATTCAATTATCATTTTAACATAATCAGAGCTAATTACTGAATGGTTAATGGTCAGTGCAGTTTCCTGGAGATTTTGCCGACTGAATCTTGGAAAGGAGTACATTGCTAGGGAACAATGAATGATATTATATATTAGAAAGGAAGTGGAGTGAATATCTTCCACTTACTACAATGTATAATCCAGACTGAATCTTACTCAGTGATTTCTGCAACATTCTGAACCACTGAGTCCAAAGCAGATTCTTCTTATGTTGAGTAAGACACCAAGTGAAGTGCAAGTCCCTTGCTTCTACTTCTTATATAACGTGCCTTCAATCAAAGCGATATCTCATGGAAACCTACCTAATAATGACGGGCTTAGACAGAGTGAATGTGGAGAGGATGCTTCTATTCGTGGGAGTCCAGGAACTGAGGGCACAGCCTCAGAGTTAAAAGGACATACCTTTAGAATGGAGATGAGGAGGAATTTCTTTAGCCAGAAGGTGGATGATCTGTGGAATTCATTTTAAAGCGGACATTGTTAGGTTCTTGATCAGTAAGATTACGGAGAGAAGGTCGGAGAAAGGGGTTTGGAGGGAAAAGTAGATCAGCCATGATCGAATGGTGAAGCAGTCATGATGGGTGGAATGGCCCAATTCTGACCCAATGTCTTGATCTTATGATAAAGCTTCACACTGTATATAAGAACAATGATGTATCTACTGGAAGCAATGATATCGGTTCATAGGAAAACAATTCAATTCTCATTAAAAGGAGTATCTAATGGAGCAAAGGTAAAGAAGGTGGGCTTGTAACCTTTAGATACTGTAGCTATCAGGAATGTTATCCATTTTTGGTTGAACTGTATTCCTTGTGTAAAGCTGTGTGCAAGCACAGGATCGTGGAATGGTTTCTGCGCAAAAGGAAAACATTCAGCCCATCATGTCTGCATCAGATCTCTACCTGGACAATTCATTAACTCAAGTCAGATACAAAATGCTGGAATAACTCAGCGAGTCAGGCAGCTTCTATGGGGAAGAAGAATAGGTGATACTTAGGGTCGGAAACCTTCGTAATACTTTCCAATCCGAAATGTCACCTATTCTTTTTCTCCAGGGACTCGTCGAGTTACTCCAGCATTTGGTGTCTATCTTTGGTATAAACCAGCATCTGCAGTTCCTGCCTATTCTTTAGTCAAGTCTCCGGCTCTTTGCCCTTGACCTTGAGAAGTTATCCAATTTGCTCCTGGAGGCCACAACAGGACCTGCTTCCACCGCATCTGCAGGCAGCTCTCTCCAGGTTTCAATCACAACTCAGAGAATTCCACCGGCTCACCACCGCATTATGCGAAGAAGCCTCTCCTCGTCTCAAGCCTGCATCCTGAGATGGATTGCTTGTTCTAGTCTCCTCCAGGAACCATCCAACCCACACCCAGACTGTCCAGATCAGTCAGACTTTTGTCTGGTTCAACTCCATAAAACGATTTCCCTCATGCTCATCTTAATTCTCTCCCCCTTTGCTTTATTCTGGTGACCGCCAAATGCACACAGGTAACGGCGCAAAGGGTTTAGTTCATGTTTTGGTTTAGTTTAGTTTATTGTCATGTGTACCGAAGTACAGTGGAAAGCATTTTTGTTGCGTGCTAACCAGTCAGCGAAAGACGATACACGATTACAATCGAGCCGTCCACAGTGTACAGATGCAGGACAAAGGGAATAACGTTTAGTGTAAGATAAAGTCCAGTAAAGTCCAATTAAAGATAGTCCAAACATCTCCAATGAGGTAGGAGGTAGGAGGTAGGTTAGGACCACTCTCTAGCTGGTGCTGGGATGGTACAGTTGCCTGATAACAGCTGGGATGAAACTGTCTCCGAGTCTGGAGGTGTGCATTTTCAAACTTCTGTCATTCTTGCCTGGTGAGAGAGGGGAGAAAAGGGAGTATCCAGGGAGAGATTCGTCCTTCATTATGCCTGTGGCTGTGCCAACGACCTCTCGAAGGAGACACTCTGGTGCAGATAGGGTTAAGAGTCCTGAACGTGCCTGGAGTACAGGCATGATCCATGTGGTTTATCATAGCTGCTGCTCACCTTTACCAATAACCTTGTGGGACTAATGGGAGGACGACTAAAATGCCTTGCAACAACACAAGCAACAACAATATTCTTTCGTATATCCTAAAGTGTTTCACATTTATTTGTTACTTTTGCCTACAATAACACACATATGTAGTTCCAAATTAAATTTCCAAAGTGATGCATTTTGAGATAATTTGGGAAAATGTAAATGTCATATGGAAGATAAGCAACACTTTTTTTTGCCCTTTATCATAAGTAGATGTTCCACCAGCATAAATTTCCAATGCTGTTTATTCATACGTTCTGCACTAATATTTCTCACTTTCCCCTTTGCCTTAATTGTACCCTGATTCATAGACTTTGAGCCACGTTCTGAAGGCACGTGACTCTCTTTATTCATGTTTTAACACTATGGACCTCCTCCCCTTCTTGATTAACTGGATCTCTCCATGAAGAGCAAAGTGACACAAGGTTGTTCCACCCAGCCTTGCTCAACAAATTAGCTTCAACTTTGTTTTAGACTTTACAGTTTAGAGATACCATGTGGAAACAGGCCCTTCGGTCCACCAAATCCATGCCAACCAGCGATCATAAGGTCATAAGTCATGTGATAGGAGAATTAGGCTATTCGCCCCATCAAGTCTTCTCCACCATCTTTCTAGCTTTCTAACCTTTGAGGGAGTACAGAGAAGGTTCACCAGATTGATCCCTGGGATGGCAGGACTTTCATATGAAGAAAGGCTGGATAGACTAGGCTTATACTCGCTGGAATTTAGAAGACTGAGTCGGGATCTTATAGAAACATATAAAATTCTTAAGGGGTTGGACAGGCTAGATGCAGGAAGATTGTTCCCGATGTTGGGGAAGTCCAGAACCAGGGGTCACAGCTTAAGGATAAGGGGGAAGTCTTTTAGGACCGAGATGAGAAAACATTTCTTCACACAGAGAGTGGTGAATCTGTGGAATTCTCTGCCACAGAAGGTAGTTGAGGCCAGTTCATTGGCTATATTTAAGAGGGAGTTAGATGTGGCCCTTGTGGCTAAAGGGATCAGGGGGTATGGAGAGAAGGCAGATACAGGTTACTGAGCTGGATGATCAGCCATGATCATATTGAATGGCGGTGCAGGCTCGAAGGGCCGAATGGCCTACTCCTGCACCTATTTTCTATGTTTCTGTTTCTATTCAATCATGGCTAATCTATCTTCCCCTCTTAATCCCATTCTCCTGCCTTCTCCCCATAATCTCTGACACCTGTACTAATCAAATCAAATCACCCCATACACTAGCACTATCCCACACACTAAGTACAATGAACAATTTTACAGAAGCCAATTAACCTACAACCCGCATGTCTTTGGAATGTGGGTGGAGACCGGAGCACCAGGAGAAACCCCACGCGATCACAGGGCGAACGTACAAACTCCTGACAGGCAGCACCCGTCGTCAGGATGGAACCCAGTTCTCTGGCGCTGTCAGGCAGCAACTCTACCGCTGCGCCACTGTGCCACCCCTGTTCCTGAGATTCCCTCATTTGTATTTAAAATTGACATGCTCCACAATTGTATGGATAAAATGACATATTGTTGTTTTTGAATATGAGGTTTGTTTTTTTGAGGAACATTGAAGGGTTGAATTTCATTACTATTTGGCGGCTAGCATGGAGTTTGGTCATTAATTGTCGGTAGGTCATTAATTCTGAAGCAAAAGAGCAATCTCCCCATGTTCATTTGAAATGAAAATGGTACCTCTGATCCGCTGTAGTATGCCCAGCTAATGTTAGCTCCAAGACACTCTCCTCAGTTCTGACCATACCGAATTGCAGTGAAAGTCAATCAGGAATCTGCAACTCTAATGTAGTGTGACGTTGCTTCAGGCTGTGCACGAAAAATGTTTGATACTGCTCACATAAACCCTTTTGAGAATATCATGGAAAACTCATCAAACAATTCCTCCCGTCATGTACATTGAAACTGAGTGGCAAATGGCACTTTCCTTACTTAAGTATTCAACATAGAGTATCGGTAGCAGTCTGAAAGAATAAAGTCATGCAAATTCACCTGATGGAACTCTGACGGCGTGCGTATAGAGGATACTGGTTACCTCAAAGTAAATTAGTGAGGGAAATTTCATCAAGAAGCTCAGATGGGAAATATCTTGAAGGCATTTGTTTTTGTTTCAGTATCAGTAATTTAGTCTGTGACAAGTTAGTTATCAAGTGTGAAATTTCATAAATTATGGGATCTCCAAGGTGCTAAGATGAGGGAAGAGAGGTTTACTAGGATCCCGAGGGGTAACTTTTTTGCACAAAGGGTGGTGGGTGTCTGGATCGAGCTGCTGGAAGAGTTAGTTGAGGCAGATACTATCGCAACATTTAATAAACATTTAGACCGGTACATGGATAGGATAGTGTTAGAAGGAACTGCAGATGCTGATTTAAACTGAAGATAGACACTAAAAGCTGAACTCAGCAAGACAGGCAGCATCTCTGGAGAGACCTGAAATGTCACCCAATTTCCTTCTCTCCAGAGATGCTGCCTGTCCCGCTGAGTTACTCCAGCTTTTTGTGTCTTACATGGATAGGATAGGTCCAGAGGGATATGGGCTGAACACAGGCTGGTGGGACTAGTGAAGATGGGACATGTTGGCTGGTGTAGGCAAGTTAGGCCAAAGGGCCTGTTTCCATACTGCAAGACTCTATGACTCTATGACTTTATGACTCCAATCTCTGAAAGAAGGGTTCTCAGCCTAGACGTCACATTTTGCTCCAGTTTGAGTCAAGAAGAAGCACAATTAAGAACCTTTGGAGTTCTTAGGTAATGCTCCCTTCACTTAAACCCTCACTCCTACTTTCTCCCTCTCATCTTCCTCCCTTTTATTTCTGTTATTTTTTGCAACTGCAGCTGTTGGAATGTATGCTAGGCATGTGAGATCCTACTCTCTGAGATCTTCCTCACTCGATCTTGTTGGGAAGGCAAGAGGCGTTGACTTTCTCAACATCAACAGGCCAAGATGAGGCATTATCAAGATGTTAATTCAGTGGCTTCAAGCCAGGTCTGTCCAGGCAAGCTTTAACAGTATGACAGAGGTATAACTTAAGAGCTATTGAGGACTGAGTCAATCTCCTCCACAAAAACAAAAAAATAACCTGCAGAAACGTGCTAGAGAATTTAAACGGGGCTGACGGTGTGGTCAGATCTTGAATCAAACTTGACAAGGTCCACCTTCCTCTAGTGAATGGATTTGCAGAAAGGCGACCAAGGTGTTGGACACTGCATTCTCTACATTGTCACTCTTTATCAGTCGTTTGGAATTATAACTCACAGATGGTCAGAGCATCACTCCAGGGATTGCAAGAAAAAAAAACATTAACTGAACTCCATCTTCTTCATCAAATGAAATCAGTGGATATTCACTCAAATTGGAAAATAAGATTAGTGCTTTCTACCACATGGCTCAGGAATAACTCAGAATATGGTCCACTTGGTGTCATATGTAAATTGTTAAAGATGTTTTTCATCTTTTCTAACTCATCGTCAGAATACCATTCCAAATTATCTCAATTTATTGCATTTAAAAGGGTCAGGGTTAGAGGGCAGTTTAAAGTGAATGCGAATCACAATCTTTCCCTTTGTATTGTGAGTAATCAGTACAGTGCCCTCCATAATGTTTGGGACAAAGACCCATCATTTATTTATTTGCCTCTGTACTCCACAATTTGAGATTTGTAATAGAAAAAAAAATCACATGTGGTTAAAGTGCATATTGTCAGATTTTATCAAAGGCCATTTTTATACATTTTGGTACAAAAGGTCTTGTGGACAGATGAGATGAATACTAACATATCAGAGTGATGGCAAGAGCAAAGTATGGAGGAGAGAAGGAACTGCCCAAGATCCAAAGCATACTACCTCATCTGTGAAACACGGTGGTGGGGATGTTATGGCCTGGGCATGTACGGCTGCTGAAGGTACTGGCTCACTTATCTTCATTGATGATACAACTGCTGATTGTAGTAGCATAATGAATTCTGAAGTGTCTAGACATATCCAATCTGCTCAAGTTCAAACAAATGCCTCAAATTGGCCAGCGGTTCATTCTACAGCAAGACAATGATCTCAAACACACTGCTAAAGCAACAAAGGAGTTTTTCAAAGCTAAAAAATGGTCAATTCTTGAGTAGCCAAATCAATCACCTGATCTGAACCCAATTGAGCATGCCTTTTATATGCTGAAGAGAAAACTGAAGGGGACTGGCCCCCAAAACAAGCATAAGCTAAAGATGGCTGCAATACAGGCCTGGCAGAGCATCACCAGAAAAGACACCCAGCAACTGGTGATGTCCATGAATGGCAGACTTCAAGCAGTCATTGCATGCAAAGGATATTTTCATTTACATGACATTGCTGTGCCCCAAACATTATGGTGCCCTGAAATGGGGGGACTATGTACAAAAAACTGCTGTAATTTCTACATGGTGAAACCAAAATGTACAAAAATGGCCTTTATCAAAATCTGACAATGTGCATTTTAACCACATCTGATTTCTTCTATTACAAATCTCAAATTGTGGAGTACAGAGGCAAATAAATAAATGATGGTTCTTTGTCCCAAACATTATGGAGAGCACTATATAACATATTGTCTGATTCCCTTTCTGTCTCTGTCTCTGTCTCTCTCTCTCTCTCTCTCTCTCTGTCTGTCTGTCTGTCTGTCTGTCTGTCTGTCTGTCTGTCTGTCTGTCTGTCTGTCTGTCTGTCTGTCTGTCTGTCTGTCTGTCTGTCTGTCTGTCTGTCTGTCTGTCTGTGTCTCTCTCTTTTTTTTTTTTTTTTTTTTTTTTTTTTTCTTTCAAAGACTTTATTCAGCACAATCACATGATACATCACATCAAAACCACACTCAGAGGTTACAAAACATCAGTTAATCATTATAATACAACATTGCCTTCATTATTTACAATGCTCTCAACCCCCCGTGGTGACCAGCGCCCACGGAAGGCCTGTGTCTCTCTCTCTCTCTCTCTCTCTCTGTCTCTCTCTCTCTCCCTCTCTCTCTCACACACACACACATTTACCCACACGCGCATGCATACATTCACACACATACACACATTTATCTGTCAAAATTTACAGCTTAAAGGTTAGTGCAGTTATTGTAGTTCAGGTTCAGCCTCAGACAGACATGGGTTACTGCATCATTACTAAAGTTTAAAACAAATTGCAATAGCAGACCTCAGAACTTAAACCATGGTTGTATACCCAGCCATGTTACTATCAAAGTGCATGTATAATTTTAAATTTAATGGTTGCAAATGACAATCTGTCACATTGCATTCATCGATTTATTGTACTTAAATAGTCAGAACACGAAAAACGCTAGGGTATCGAGCCACATCTTTGAGCGCATCATGTACAAATCATCACTAAATTTGTGTCCCATAAACTTGCCATTGGTCTTTCTAACTTAAACTGGAACAATGTGAGGAAGCAAAAGCAATGAAGGAAAGAGAGAAACGAAGAAAGGAAAGAGAGGAGGGGAGGAAGGAAAGAAAGAAGAGGAATGGAATGAAAGAGAGGACGGAAGGGAGGAAAGAAAGTGAGGAAGGGAAGAAATGAGAGGAGAGGCGGGAAAGAGAGGAAGGGATGAGAGGAGAGGCGGGAAAGAGAGGAAGGGAAGAAATGAGAGGGTAGGCGGGAAAGAGGGAGGGAGGGAGGGAGGGAGGGAGGGAGGGAGGGAGGGAGGGAGGGAGGGAGGGAGGGAGGGAGGGAGGGAGGGAGGGAGGGAGGGAGGGAGGGAGGGAGGGAGGGAGGGAGGGAGGGAGGGAGGGAGGGAGGGAGGGAGGGAGGGAGGGAGGGAGGGAGGGAGGGAGGGAGGGAGGGAGGGAGGGAGGGAGGGAGGGAGGGAGGGAGGGAGGAAGGAAGGAGAGAAATAAATAGGGAGAACAGGAGGAAGAGAGAAAGAGATGAAAGGGAGAGAAAGAGAGAAATTAAAAATATATATCTATTCAATAAGCCTGCTGGGACTCACTGCCCAAACTCATATGTGAGGAATGGTTAGGTACTGGCTTAAAACTATGGTCCAGCATTAGCCTCTGCCTCTAGGTAAGAAAACTGGAAAGGGATCTGAGGAAAAAAAGAAGAGTTTAGTCCTTTTCCAGGCTGGGTTCTTGGTTTTTCTTTAAGATATTAACAGTCACTTTAAAAGTTCCACGGTAAGGTCACCTCAATAACATGTACAAAGCAGAATTCAATTTAATCGCAAGAATTGTTCTGGTTCTACATCCCGTTGTACTTATCGGAAATGGCTCACAGCTAAATTATTCAACAGCCTCAGTGCAAAACATCCAGCAGAGTGTCACTCACAAGAGGATGTTGCTGATTCCAGGACTTGCTTGAAAAGTAACCGGTGAGGATCACAAGGTACTTATGACAAGCTGAAGAGCAATGATTAACAAATACACAACAAAAATCTACATTAATGTCCCAGCTGTCATGGTACTGATCTGCAGAGATCCAGAAGGCTTCGAATTTAAACCTTGGTTAAACGACTTCAGTCAAGTCACTTCAGCACTCAGGAGGCCATGGCTTTTAATCTGTCTCGAATGCATTCCATATCTATTTGTAACTTCAATTGAAGGGTTTGAGTTTGAATGATGGACAAGCCCATGATTAAACTCAGAAAACAATGGTGTTAAGTGGTCATTGGTATTGGTATTAGGTTATTATTAACAATGTGTACTGAGATGTATTGAAAAGCTTTTATTTGCTTGTTATAGACAATAGACAATAGACAATAGACAATAGGTGCAGGAGTAGGCCATTTGGCCCTTCGAACCAAAACCGCCATTCAATGTGCTTATGACTGATCATTCACAATCAGTACCCCGTTCCTGCCTTCTCCCCATACCCCCTGACTCCGCTATCTTTAAGAGCTCTATCTAGCTCCCTCTTGAAAACATCCAGAGAATTGGCCTCCACTGCCTTCTGAGGCAGAGAATTCCACAGATTTAGTCAGATTCTCTGACTGAAAAAGTTTTTCCTCATCTCTGTTCTAAATGGCCTACCCCTTATTCTTAAACTGTGGCCCCTGGATTATCCAATTGAATCAGATCATATTCTCAGTTCTTAGGTTGTAGGAGCAGAATTAGGCCATTCGGTCCTGCAGGTCTACTCTGCCATTCAATCATGGCTGATCTATCTGTCTCACTAAAGCCCATTCTCCTGCCTCTTCCTATACCCTTGATGAATACATTCAAACAATGCATAAGTATACCAAGCAGAGCAACAAAAAAAAATACCAGAATGCAGAATACAGTTTTTCAGCTTTGCGGCACAAATAAAGTGGTGAGAAAAGTCAGGGTGAAAAAAGTACTTGATTATATTGGCTGCTTTCTCGAAGCAGTGTGAAGTGTAGATGGAGTCAATGGTGGGGAGTCACATAAGCAACTGTTCACGAGGTTTCTCTTCGGAACCTCTGATAATTTCCTCATTAACTTTTGCTGAAACTGTATGTTAGCACATGTGATGAGCTGGCGTAGAATTTTAATGCCGCTAATTTCAGAGTTGGAAAGTAATTTGTTACATTGCAATGTTATTCAGACCAATACTTATAAACCACTCTGTAGAAGAAATCTCCGGCTGTTAACATGGCTCTTGGAATAATTGATGAGGCTTCTCTTTCTCACTGAATAATTTTAACCTGTGAGTAGAATCAGCCAGCGAGATCGTGAAATTAGAGCATAGAGTTCTTAGAGATTGGAAACAGGCCCTTCAGCCCAACCTGCCCATACTGACTAGGATGCCCGACCTACACTAGTCCCACCTGCCTGCATTTGGCCAATATACCTCTATATTTCCTATCTATTATTGCCAGAATTGCTAGGATTAGCAGGGGTCCATAGGAAAAAACAGCTCAATTTCCACAAATTGAAGTCATTGCTGAACTTCTCACCGATTCTTTCTTACCAAGGGTATTTTTTGTTTTAAGTGGCAAAAAAAGGTTTTTCAAAAAGAAGAAGAAACAAGGAACTGCAGTTGCTGGTTTGCAAAAAAACAACAAAAAATATGCTGGAGTACCTCGGATGTTCTCTGATATCTCTGACGTTCTCCAGAGATGCTGCCTGGCCCGTTGAGTTTCTCCAGTACTTTATGTCATTTTTACATAACATAGACCGAACAAGATATCTAAGACCGACATATGGAGGCAAATCAATAGTTTAGTCAAATAAAAATCTATACAATCCTTGGCCTGCAAAAACAAGCAAAATCATCTGCTGGATAAATTATATTGGAGCGATGAGGATTAATATCAAGGTTGACAATCTACTCCACAGGTTGCACTGTTGGCCTGATGACCAACACTAATTGGGCTGTTCACTGGAAAGTTTTACGGCACAGAGTCACAGTGGTAAAAAATGTGTCACTGCAATACCATTGTTGTTTCTCTCAGGGATGGAGGCAGCGAAAGCAACAGGTTATATTCAAATGTATTCCAATGATTAGAAGAGCGTAGAGCATTTATAAAAAGCCACAGTCAAACTGGAGGAATAGAACCTCATATTCCGCTTGGGTAGTTTACAACCCAAAGGTGTGAACGTTGAATTCTTCAATTGTAGGTGACCTACCTGCAAACACCCTTCACCCTTCTCCCTTTATCTCCCCTCTCTTCCCTGGATGCGCACCCATTTCTCCCACAATCCCGGCTCCCTTTCTCCTCTCCCCCCCCCCCTCCACCTATATCCCTTCCTCTGGCTTCACGTTTCTCACATCCTCACTCCTTATCTCACAACCTTTTGTCTTTTCATCTCAGACCTACATTCACCCAGGTGCCAATCATACCCATCTCATCTGTATCCACCTATCACTTGCCTGGCTTTGTCCTGCCCCCACTTCTCTTCCAGCTCTCTCCCGCCACCATGATCAATGAAGGAGGCACTCAACCCGAAACATCGCCTATCCAAGTCCTTTAGAGATGTTGCTTGACCTGTACTCCAGTACTCTGTACCTTTTTTTAAAATCAGCACACGCGGTCCCTTGTGTAAGCATTTATTACGTCCAATAAAAAAATAACAGAAAAACAGTTGGGTGTAAATTTACTTCCCAAGATTCCTTTACAGAGAGAAGAAAATAAATCAACAATATCAGTGGGTGCTTATTTCATCTCACCAAGGGCACCTCAGGAAGTGTAATGCCTGTGCCCTCTTCTATTTAGCAAAGGAAACAGCCAATGTTTGGCGTAACATTGAAGGAACACAGAACTGCAGATGCTGGTTTGCAAAATACGACACAATGTCCTGGAGTAACTCAGCGGGTCAAGGCAGCATCTCTGACGTTCTCCATAGATGCTGCCAGACCCATGGAGTTACTTCAGCACTCTGGTCATGTAAAAATCTAGAAAGTCCTCATTATGTAAAATAAACTCTGATTATCTGCTGGAAAAATTGCATTGGACCGGTGAGGATTAATATCAACACAGATAATGTACCCTGCAGGTCCCACTGTTGACCTAATATTAACCTGTTGGTTATATACTGGGCTATTCACTGGAGAATTTAACAACACAGTGGTGCAGCAATAGAGTTACTACATTACAGTGCCAGAGACCCAGGTTCAATCATGACTATGGGTGCTGCCTGTACGGAGTTCGTATGTTCTCCCTGTGACCACATGGGTTTGCTCCGGGTACACCAGTTTCCTCCCACATTCCAAAAATGTGTAAATTTGTAGGTTAATTGGCTTCTGTAAAGTGTAAAGGTGATCACAAGTAAGCATGTACTCGGTAGGCCAAAGGGCATGTTTCCACACTGTATCTCTAAAACTATAACTAAAACTAAAAACTAACCAGGAGGTATGGAAATAGACACAAAATGCTGGAATAACTCAGCGGGTCAGGCAGCATCTTTGGAGAGAAGGAAAGGGTGACGTTTCGGGTCGAGACCCTTCTTCAGACTGATGTCAGGGGAGGGGGCGGGACAAAGATAGGATGTAGTCAGAGAGAAGAAGACTTGTGGGAGAACTGGGAAGGGGGAGGGGATAGAGAGGGAAAGCAGGGACTATCTGAAGTTAGAGAAGTCAATGTTCATACCGCTGGGGTGTAAACTGCCCAAGCGAAATATGAGGTGCTGTTCCTCCAATTTGCGCTGGGCCTCAGTCTGACAAAGGAGGAGGCCCAGGACAGAAAGGTCAGATTGGGAATGGGAGGGGGAGTTGAAGTGCTGAGCCACCGGGAAATCAGGTTGGTTAATACGAACTGAATGGAGGTGTTCAGCGAAATGATCGTCAAGCCCGCGCTTGGTCTCGCCGATTTAGAGAGGTTGACACCCGGAACAGCAGATACAGTAGATAAGGTTGGAGGAGGAGCAGGTGAACCTCTGCCTCACCTGGAAAGACTGTTTGGGTCCTTGGATGTAGTTGAGGAGGGAGGTAAAGGCACAGGTGTTGCATCTCCTGCGGTTGCAGGGGAAAGTACCTGGGGAGGGGGTGCTTTGGGTGGAAAAGGACGAGTGGACCAGGGAGTTTAGAAGGGAACGGTCTCTGCGGAAAGCAGAAGGGGGTGGAGATGGGTAGATGTGGCCAGTGGTGGGATCCTGTTGGAGGTGACGGAAATGGTGGAGGATAATATGTTGTATGCGGCGGCTGATGGGGTGGAAAGTGAGGACAAGGGGGACTCTGTCCATGTTATGAATAGGGTGAGGGGGAGCAATAATGGAGCTGCGGGATATTGAGGAGACCCTAGTGAGAGTCTCATCTATAATGGAAGAGGGGAACCCCCGCTTCCTAAAGAATGAGGATATTTCCGATGCCTTAGTGTGAAACACCTCATCCTGGGCGCAGATGCGGCATAGACGGAGGAATTGGGAGTAGGGGATAGAGTTTTAACAGGAAACAGAATGGGAAGAAGTGTAGTCAAGATAGCTATGGGAGCCAATAGGTTTGTAGTAGATGTCGGTCACAATTCTGTCTCCTGTGATGGAGTTGATGAGATCCAGAAACAGTCGGGAGATGTCGGAGATGGTCCAAGTAAATTTAAGAGTATGATAGAAATTAGTGCTGAAATTGATGACGTCAGTGAGTTCTGCATGGGTACAGGAGGTAGCACCAATGCAGTCGTCAATGTAGAGGAAATAGAGTTTGGGGATAGGGCCATTGTACGCCTGGAACAGCGATTGTTCAACGTACCCTACAAAGAGGCAAGCATAGCTAGGGGCCAGGCGAGTGCCCATAGCTACGCCGTGGATTTGGAGGAAGTGGGGGGAGTCGAAGGAGAAGTTGTTGAGGGTAAGGGCCAGCTCTGCTAGGCGGAGGAGAGTATTGGTAGATGGAAATTGGCTGGTTCTGCGGTTAAGGAAGAAACGGAGGGCTGTAAAACCCTCCTGGTGGGGGATGGAGGTGTAGAGTGACTGGACGTCCCTAGTAAAGATGAGAGAGTGGGGGCCTGGAAAACAAAAGTTATTGAGGAGATGGAGAGCATGTGAGGTGTCTTGGACATAGGTTATGGAAGTACATTGTTGTTATGGATGTCAGCTCGGTGAAGCCCAGTGAATGGAGGAAGGCTATAAAGAGTACACATGTTGTTATGGTTGACATGGTAATTAGTCAACAAATAACAGACTTTACTTTCTACTTACTAGAGATACAGAGGTGAAACAGGACCTTCAACCCACCGAGTCCCTGCCGACCAGCGATTCCCGTACATTCGCATTGTTCTGCACACTAGAGACAACTTACAATTTACAGAAGCCAATTAACTTACAAACCTGAATGCCTCTGGTGTGTGGGAGGAAACCAGAGCACCAGGAGAATACCCACACAGTCACAGGAGGAACGTACAAACTCCATGCAGACAGCACCCACTGTCAGGATCGAACCCGAGTCTCCGGCGCTATAAGGCCGCACTGTGCCACCCCAGAGATGTTTTAATTTTGAGTAACCCATCATCATTGGTTGTCCAGGACCACAAGAAATTGCAGAGAGTTGTGGACGCAGCCCAGATCATCACACAAACTGGGCCTGTGCCTGTACTCGCTGGAGTTTAGAAGAATGAGGGGGACCTCATGGAAATGTACAGAATAGTGAAAGGTTTGGATAGAGTGGATGTGGAGAGGATGTAACCACTTGTGGGAGAATCTACAGGCCTTAGCTTCAGAATTAAATGGTGTTATTTTAGGAAGGAGATTAGGAGGAATTTCTTTAGTCAGAGGGTGGTGCATCTGTGGAATTCTTTGCCACAGGAAGCCAAGTCAGTGGATATATTTAAGGCAGAGACGGATAGATTCTTGATTAGTATGGGTTTCAGAGGCTATGGGGAGAAGGCAGGAGAATGGAGTTGGGAGGAACAGATGGATCAGCCATGATTGAATGGCGGATAGACTTGATGGGCCGAATGGCCTAATTCTGCTCCTGTCACTTATGATTTTCCCTTATACGGCCGAGAGTTGGAACAAGGTCAGTTTTCCCATATAAGGTCCTAACATGCTATTGTTCAAGGTTTTTAGTCGGCGTCTGTTTATTGTTTATGTTCTTTATACATTGTGTTTTTCTCCTCTGAAGACGAGCTGGAACATTCTGCGGTCTTGGGCTACTGATTACTACTAGCTTTAGCAAGCTCAACATTTTTGTGATTACGTAGCCTCAAGCAGGTGTGGGAAAGAAAGTGTGAGAGCCTCAAGCATGTGCCTAGCACACAATGCTGCAAAGCTTATGCGGAGTATAGTGGCTGAAACAAAGAAAAAGGATAGGTCTCCACATTATGAAACAAGCCTCCCTTCCATTGACTCCATCTACACTTCATGCTGCCTTGGCAAGGCCACCAACATATCCAAGACAAGTTTCAGCCTGGTCACTTCTCTCCTCTCCCATCAGGCAAGAGGCACAAAGGTTTAAAAGCGCATCCCTCCAGATTCAGGAACAGATTCTTCCCAGATGTTATCAGGCAAGTGTAGGGTCCTCTCATCAGCTAGTGTGCAATCCTGACCTTCCATCCACCTTACTAGACACTTTTGAACTATTTTTAATTGGACTTTATCGGACTTCAATGTTATATCTTTGCGCTAAATGTTGTATGCTTCATCCTTTATCAATGCACTGTGCACAAATTGATTGTATTCATGCTTAGTCTTTTATTTGACTGGATAGCATATAAACATGTTTTTTTTGCTGAACCTCGGTGCAAGTGACAATATTAAACAAAATTGAACGAAACAATTACTTGCCTAAGGATTTCAGCCAATCATTTTTCCAAAGTGAGAACCACAAACTAATTAATTGTCCAAATATCAAACTTATTTAAATTTCTTCCAAGTACCCACATCAAGCAGCACAACTTGACGTAACCAGTCACACGTCAGAAACAACAGTGAGTTGGTCCTCAATGGGTTTTTTTCCAGCAGAGGTGATAATGTGATAAAGAATAAACCTGTAAAATGTGCTGCTATCAATTGCTGAGATCTTGCGATGGATTGATGGTGCATTTATTGCATTAAATGGATAAACACAGCGCTCAGTGCATTTAATGGACTATCTCAACTGTGAAGAATAATTCACTTTGAACAATCTGAAGAAAAACAGCAAGGTGATGAACTGCTAAATAAAACACACTGTACGTGGAGACATTGCCTGGTTAAATGTTATTTTCCCCCTCAGATCAGCAAGTAATCATCGCACCAATTTCCCTTGTAATCCTATAAATTATCATTGACCTCTTACTCTGGACGGACGGCTGCCTGGCTGCCCACTGCGGCAGATGCCTCCCAGCGGGCCACGGAGTGGTCAAGCCCGAGGTTGGCGAAGGGGGCAGAGCTCGCAGACAAGGTCGAAGCCTACGCGCTGTGAGTCGACAGAGCCCACGGCCGACGGAGCCCATGGCTGGGGCCTGGGTCGGCACCATGGAGGCGTCCAGAGAGGACCCAGCGGCGATAGTGGAGAGGTCAGTGCGGCGGTCAATGATGGTGCTGACTGGTGGACGAGGAGGGACCACGATGGATGAGTGAGGACGCTGCTGCTGGAGGAAGGAACAAAGGGGGACCTGGTGTGGGGGGGACCGCCATGAGGGGGGGGGGGAGAGAACAAAGGGGGACCCGGTGTGGGGGGACCGCCATGAGGGGAGAACAAAGGGGGACCTAGTGTGGGGGGGCCCGCTATGGGGGGAGAACAAAGAGGGACCTGGTGTGTGGGGGGATCACCATGAAGGGAGGGGGGGAGAACAAAGGGGGAGCTGGTGTGTGGAGGGACCGCCATGAGGGGAGGGGGGGAGAACAAAGGGGGAGCTGGTGTGTGGGGGGATCACCATGAAGGGAGGGGGGGAGAACAAAGGGGGAGCTGGTGTGTGGGGGGATCACCATGAAGGGAGGGGGGGAGAACAAAGGGGGAGCTGGTGTGTGGGGGGATCACCATGAAGGGAGGGGGGGAGAACAAAGGGGGAGCTGGTGTGTGGAGGGATCACCATGAAGGGAGGGGGGGAGAACAAAGGGGGACCTGGTGTGTGGGGGGATCACCATGAAGGGAGGGGGGGAGAACAAAGGGGGAGCTGGTGTGTGGGGGGATCACCATGAAGGGAGGGGGGGAGAACAAAGGGGGAGCTGGTGTGGATAATTTGTAACTTTGTCAGCACCCTTTATCGGCGACTATTTGCATAGTTTGGGTATGCAAGCAATGAATTTCACTGTGGCTTGTCACATGTGACACTAAAGTATTCATTCATTCCTTCATTCATTCCTCACATCAAATTTATTTAATCGTGCCTTAGGTTTTACCACAGGTCAATCTTTTCTTCTCGGCACAGAGCCCTGCAAAAATGCTTAAGCTAAGTTAGACCGTGTGTAAGGTGGAAATTACAGTCATCTTACTGTTTAATAAGAAACCAGAGCGTGATGGTCAGAATTATGCTAAGTATAACTATCTGATATGACTTTGCTGGTTGCCAACACTTCCTATGGGACTCATCAAGTGAATCTTCACACTTTGATGTGCAAACCTTCTCTGCTCTTGCTTTCCGAGACTATGTTCTTTAATAAAGGCACGTAAACGAACTCTGAACAGTTTGGGGAACTTGCTTGGTGAGAAAATCACGGGTTTTGTGTCAATAGTGGAAGAAGGGTCTAAAGTCAAATGGAATTTCCAATGAATAAGAACAAATATTGACCCCTCCTCCTATTCGTAACTAGGATAGAGTCCCCCTTGTCCTCACCTTCTACCCCATCAGCCGTCGCATACAACGAATTATCCTCCAACATTTCCGCCAACTCCAACGGGATCCCACTACTGGCCACATCTTCCCATCTCCACCCCTTCCTGCTTTCTGCAGAGACCATTCTCTCTGTAACTCTCTGGTCCACTCGTCCCTTCCCACCCAAACCACCCCCTCCCCAGGTACTTTCCCCTGCAACCACAGGAGATGCAACACCTGTCCTTTTACCTCCCCCCTCAACTCCATCCAAGGACCCAAACTACATCCTATCTTTGTCCCGCCCCCTCCCTTGACATCAGTCTGAAGAAGGGTCTCAACCCGAAACGTCACCCATTCCTTCTCTCCAGAGATGCTGCCTGACCTGCTGCGTTACTCCAGCATTTTGTGTCTACCTTCGATTTAAACCAGCAACTGCAGTCTCTATTTTCCTACAAATATTGACTACGTGTAACTAATGCAGTTTGATGCTTCTTCTCGTGTACTTTGATTTGCTTCCAATATATTGGTGCATCTTATGCAACTTTACACATCTGAATCACGATTATGGATGTGAATGCTCATTAAGTCAGTAACATGATTTATGCATTTTGCTGCCTGCCAAATAATAACATGTTCTGAACTGCACAAAAGTGAATTCAGGTTTTCAAATGTCTACAAATGGTCATTAATGCAAGAAACAAAACAACCTTTTCCACGTACAATACCAGAACTGAACTAAGTGAGGCCACATGCAAAACGGAGGAACAGCACCTCATATTTCACACAGGCAGTTTACAACCCAACGGTATGACTGTTGATTTATCTAATTTCAAGTAACCCTTGTATTCCCCTCTCTCTCCATTCCATCCCCACCCGAGTCATCCTGCTGATCTCACTTGATGGTATCCCTTCATTATCACCTCTTCCACAGCCAACAATGAACCATTGTGGGCTCCACCTTTCTTTGGTCATTGGTGCAGGCTCTGATTTGTGTTGAACGTTCTCATACCTCTCGTTTCTCTCTCCCCTGACTTATTTAGAAGAGTCTGAAGAAGGATCTCGACCCGAAACGTCACCTATTCCTTTTCTCTAGAGATGTTTCCTGGCCCGCTGAGTTAATCCAGCATTTTGTGTCTAACTTTGGTATAAACCAGCATCTGCAGTTTCTTCCTATGTATTTTTGTCTCCACCACTGCGCCTGTATGTCTGAAGTCTAATTTCCACAATATCCACCAAGTGGCTTTATAAATATTGATACATCTCCCAAAAGAGGCTGGGTGACACAGGAATCTCTTAGCATGTTCATAGATGCCTTAAAATAAGATGAGCTTCATCAGACACAATCAAATCCCCTCAATAAGCATCAATCTGCAATACAGTATTGCCGTTAATTTGCCTAAAATTTACATTACGTTGATAGTTCAAATCATATAGACTGCAGGAATGATAGATGCCACATTTGTGTAATGCAGGTTTTTTTCTGTGGCTATGTTCCAAAGGTCATTGCCTAAGAAGCATAAGAAGTAGAAGAAGGAATAGGCCACTCAACCCCTCTAGCCTAGGTGTGGAAATAACTTTTCGAACACAAATAGTTGTATTTTAAATTCGCTTTTTTATCTAATTTTACAATAGCCCCATTCTTGGCTCCAGTTGGATTTTGTCCCTAAGTTCACTGAAGCTCCTGTATCTCATTCATTCTTTCCCCAACTGTTTGGGCAAATGGCATTGAGCATTTACATCTGACTTTTCATTCAGTCATTAACACAGTAATCTTTCTATATAAATTAACAGTGCAACATGGAACTCAACTTTCAGAGATGCAGTCAATTTGACTTCAATGATAAAGGACCACAGTTTCATTTGTGTAGCACCAAAACACTCCATGACAAATATTCAGGCATATTAAATAGAGTAGCTGACTTGTACAGTGCAAGTCACTTAAAACAATAAGATAAATGAGTGCATAATCTGTATTTACTGATTTTGGTGGTACAGTGGCACAACAGGTAGTGCTGTTGTTGCAAAACTCAAGTGATCTAGATTCATTCCTGACTTCCAGTGCTTTCTGTGTGAAGTTTTCATATTCTCACTATGACTATGTGGGTTTCCTCTCAAAGACATACGGGTTTGTCCTTGTAAATTCACTCCCATGTAGATGAGTGATAAAGGATTCAGGATCTAGAGTTGAGGAGCATGTGAGAGACACCAGGTTACAGGGCAATAAGTGAGGGAATTGGACTGATGAAAGTGTTCTGAGAGATTGCATATCTAATAGACCGAATGGCCTCTTTCAGTGTCGAAGCAAATTATGATTTGATTTAAGGAGTGAATATGTGACAGGAGCTGGATGGATTCTACAGCTTCTGTCCCAAAGTTTCCCTCCTCATTGCATGAGATGGTTTTGCCCAGATGACAGCACCTTGGACAGCTCCATTCTCTGCAGTGTATGCCTTTGAATGTCAGCTTTGACTAACAAGAGGAACAGTCAGAGCCATAAAGCCTAATGATCATACAGGATGGGCCCTTCAGCCCAACTCGTCCAAGCCGACCAAGATGTAAGAGCATAAGACCACAAGACATAGGAGCACAAGACATTCGGCCCATAGAATCTACTCTGCCATTTCACCATGGCCGATCTATTTTACCCTCTCAACACCATTCTCGTGCCTTTTCCCCGTAGCCTACGACACCCACTCTGATCAAGAACCTATCAATCTCCGCTTTAAAAATACATAATGGCCTCCACCGTACAATTACCACCCTCGGGCTGAAGAAATTCCTTCTTATATCTATTCTAAAGGTATGTCCTTTTATCCTGAGTTTGTGCCCTCTGATCCTTGACTGTCCCATTTAAAGATGTCCCATCTGAGCCAGTCTCAATTGCCCATGTCCGATCCATATCCCTCTACAGAAGGATAAGATAAACAACAGAACAAGTCAGATGGGTCAGCAGCCAAGTGAATCAAAATTGACATGATTGGCAAAAAGAAGCAGTGAGAAATCTTATATGGTGATTTGAGGTGATCTGATCTAATTTGCTTAAAATTATTTATGTGTTTAAGTCTCCAGAGAAGAATCAAACACATGGTCTTTTTAGCAAAATTCAGAATGCCTCACTGACCCAGGGTAAGAAATCTTCAGAATGTAAATTTAATTTGATATACTCCGCTGGCTCTGTAGCGCCTTTTACATTTGGGAAGAAAAAGAGAAAAAAAAAATGCTGGCCCGGGCCAACTGGAAGCAAGTTTGAATATTTCCTTTAATTTTATTTGCTCCATAAATAATAAGGAAATTTAAAATGTCCAAATTAATTGACGCTTATTTGCATGTAATTGTGGAGGGATTCAGGAATAATGTATGACCTCTAAAAGCTTCTCACTACAAATAACTTATTGATTGACCATTAGATTATAAAATTCACCATATGTAGAAATATAGCTCTTAACAATATAGTAGCATCAGCCATTTAAGTCTGTGTTTTATTATATACACTGAGCAGTGTAACTGCTTGCCATCTAGACAATTCATAATTTTGTCTATTGATTAATCTGAATCAATTCATATTCATTTTTTACTAAGAACCTGAGGGGTGACTTTTTTTACACAAAGGGTGGTGGGTGTATGGAACGAGCTGCTGGAGGAGGTACTATCACAATATTTAAGAAACATTTAGACAGGTAACATGGATAGGATACAGGAAGGTGGGACTAGTGTAGATTGGGAACGTTTGTCAGTGAGGGCAGGTTGAGCTGAAGGGCCTGTTTCCATGCTGAATGATTCCATGACTCTATGACTTTCAGCAGCAAGGCAATCCTGAATATATACGGATGTTCTCCGACTTACGTAATGGTTACATCCCACAGGGCATTGGGTAAGTTAGATGTTACATAAGTTGGAAGACCATGTGGGAGCTCTCATGTGGATACCACGTGGGAGCATCTGCTAGAACAGCTGACGGGCTCGCTACCGAGACCACTGAGATGCGCAACTCTGGAAATAAAGCAGTGGGCTTGAAGAATTATTGACGTAAGTACAAGTTTACGCGTCGCCTATTACGTAAGTCTTGGTTTAGTCAGGAACAGCACCAAACACACCAAAAAATGAATGTTAACATGGTGAAAATACAACATGGGACTACACGCATGTTTAACAACAAAAACATGCTTGAGCAGAGCTAAGTGACCCCACATCAAATGGATCATGCCATAGCTGCGCAGCCACATCACGCTGGACAATTAAATGACTAATGCGAAAAAGGTCACGTCCAATTAATGGCTAATATAAAAATATCTCCAATCTCAATAGTCGTGTTATTCAACGCGGACGTGGATATGATTAGATTGAAACATTTTCCAATGCTCCATTGCAAGACCCAAGTGCATAATCAGCTTAGACGCATATGGTCCCACTAATGGAAATTCCATTCCCCTGCCCATGTCGTTATCTTCAGATAAGGCTGTATAAATACACCAGATACAACAAAACCTGTGGCCCCAATCAACCTCCCAGCTAAGGAAAGTCACAAAATGCTGGAGCAACTCAGCGGATCAGGGAGCATCCCTGGAGAACATGGATAGGTGATGTATAGGGTTGGGACCCTTCTTCAGACTAATTGCAGGGGTGAAGGGGAAAGATAGAAGAGAGGGGTGCAGGACATTGCATGGCAAAACTTTCAACGGTCTTCAGGAATGCTGAGTTACTCCAGCATTTTGCATCTTTCCTTGGTAAACCAGCATCTGCAGTTCCTTGTCTGAACATCCCAGCTATCCTATTGAAGACTTGCTCTCCAGTACAGGACATGCCTCCCAGTAATCTGTTGCAGTGTAGTGCAACAGATGTTTGTTTTGCTATGAATGCCAATATCCATGAAGCACCAATATAATAAATTAAGGAAACCATTCTGGATCTAATGTGGGTAAATTTGATCAATGTAGATGTTGTTAAGCTGGAAAGGGTGCAACAAAGATTTACAAGGTTGGTGCCAGGACTTGAGGCCCTGAGTTATAGGGCGACGTTGAGCAAGCTCGGTATCTTATTCCTTGGAGTGTAGGAGCATGAGAGCTGATCTTATGGTGGTTTCCCAAGATCATGAGAGGAATAGATAGGGTACATGCAGTGTCTTTTACCTACAGTAGGGGAATTGAGAACCAGATAGCACGCAATACAAAACCTTTCACTTTATCTTGGTAAATGTGACAATAATAAACCATTACCAATATTTTGATAAAGTAACTGTATTTGTTACTCTTTAGTTACCAAAATGCGAAGAGACATCTGTTCCATTAAAATGCTCAGCACGCTGAATGGATTTGGCTGTTAGCTTGAAACAGACAGGATGTGTCAAGTAATTTGGAGGAAATCTTGACTTTTTGCCGCAATCAATATTCTCTCTGGTAGAGAGAAGCAGAAGGGATGAGTAAAAAAAAAAGAAAGAACACACAGTGCTGGAGTAACTCAGCGGGTCAGGCAGTATCACTGAAGAATCAGAGTTCTTGGAGGCACAAGAAACTGCAGATGCTGGAATCTTGTGTGAAATATGTAACACTGACAAAGAAGCTGAATCACTATCTGACTGCCCTCACCCTATCACAGGTGTTCCCTTTGTACTATCCATCTTTCTGCAACTATTAAATGCAATAAACCCTCGTTATAATGGACCATGGGAGTGGAAGGTTGTTCATTCTTGCCGATGATCCACTATCGGTATGGAAGGTATTATCATTGTATATAGTTGAAACAAAGAACTGCAGCTAATGGTTAATATACAAAAGGACACAATGTACTGAAGTAACTCAGTGGGTCAAGCAGCATCTCTGGAGAACATAGATAGGTGAGGTCAGGACCTTTCTTCAGACTGTTTCAGTCCGCTGAGTTACTCCAGCACTTTGTGCCATTTCACATTAAAACTGGGCGCCGATGCTCCAGCGAGTCCTTCTTCACCAGCTAGCGCTTGAAGCATCCGGTTGACGCGGCTGTTGTTGTGGCTCACATTGTAGCCCTGGCCATCACTGCTTTCTTCAGGCTGCCGCCACCACCGACTGGACGCGCTCGGTCACCCTGGGACTCCCTCCACTTTTACCAGCTGCCGCTTATTCCTGTTGGCCATCGCTTTGTCCACTCTGCCGCTCAACCCCCTCCACCATAGCCTCCCCCTCCTTATCCCCCGCAGTCAATAGACAATAGACAATAGGTGCAGGAGTGGCCATTTAGCCCTTCAAGCCAGCACCGCCATTCAATGCGATCATGGCTGATCACTCTCAATCAGTACCCCGTTCCTGCCTTCTCCCCATACCCCCTCACTCCGCTATCCTTAAGAGCTCTATCCAGCTTTCTCTTGAAAGCATCCAACGAACTGGCCTCCACTGCCTTCTGAGGCAGAGAATTCCACACCTTCACCACTCTCTGACTGAAAAAGTTCTTCCTCATCTCCGTTCTAAATGGCCTACCCCTTATTCTTAAACTGTGGCCCCTTGTTCTGGACTCCCCCAACATTGGGAACATGTTTCCTGCCTCTAATGTGTCCAATCCCCTAATTATCTTATATGTTTCAATAAGATCCCCCCTCATCCTTCTAGATTCCAGTGTATACAAGCCTAATTGCTCCAGCCTTTCAACATACGACAGTCCCACCATTCCGGGAATTAACCTAGTGAACCTACGCTGCACGCCCTCAATAACAAGAATATCCTTCCTCAAATTTGGAGACCTGCACACAGTACTCCAGGTGCGGTCTCACCAGGGCCCGGTACAACTGTAGAAGGACCTCTTTGCTCCTAACTGTAGAAGGACCTCTTTGCTCATCGGCACCTTCCAAGGTGGTTACATCCGCTATATCTAAAATCCGTCATAAAGGAGTCTGTTAAAACAAGGGTTTACTGTGTTTCCAAGAAAGTTGGTTAAGTGTGTCCAGGAAAAAATTCCCCAGAAATATCTAGGCAGCCTTACTGGAGAGGAGGCTGCACTTGACCTACTCTTAGGAAATGGGTGGGTGAATGCCTGATGTTCCATTTGGAGAGAGCTTTGTAACAGTGATCATAATTCTATTGGTTTTAAAACAGTTATGGAAGAAGATAGGAAAGGTCCTTGCATTAAAGCCTTGAGTTGGGACAAGACTAATTTGATGGCAACAGACAGGAACTTGGGTACAATTACAGCAGTTAAAAGACATTTGAATGGATAACTTTGTATGAGAGTTTTAGAGGGTTTTGGGCCAAATACAGGCAAATGGAACAAGCTCAGGTATAATTCAATGATTCACTGATATTTTATTGTCACATTACATAGGTAGAGTGAATTGTGAACCAAAGGACATCGGTTTAAGGTGAGGGGGGGGGGGGGAAGATTTAATATTTAATACCCCTGAGGGGTAATCTTTTGACACAATGGGTGGTGGGTCTATGGAACGAGTTGCCAGAGGAGGTAGTTGAAGCAGGTACTTTTGCAATACTTAAGAGACATTTAGACAGGTACCTGGAGAGGATAAGTATAGAGGGTCCTAGGCCAAATGCAAGCAGATGGTGCCAGAGTAGATGCGACCTGTTGGTCGGTGTGGGCAACTTGGGCTGAAGGGCCTTTTTCCACGCTGTATGACTCTATAAATCTAATTGCCAGAATGTGAGTGGCACTTGATTATACTGGCTGTTTGATGAGAAATATGTTTAAGGTAAGAGGGGGAAAGATTGAATAGGAACTTGAGGGGCAACTTTTTCCACCCAGGCAGTGGTGGGTATATGAATGATCTGCCAGAGGAGATGATTGAGGCAGGTACTATAACAACCTTTAAAAAGCATTTGGACAGGCACATGATGGATTGGAAAGGTTTAGAAGGATACGGGCAAAACACAAGCAGGTGCAAATAGTGTAGATGGAATCTTGGTCCTGGTGGGCTGAATCTGCTTCTGTGCTATATAACTTTGACTCTGTGATGCTTTCTCTGGTGCATCTGTAGAAATTGGTAAGAGTAATTGGAGGCATACCAAATTTCCATAATCTTCTGAGGAAGTTGATGTATTGGTTTGTTTTCTTGGCTGTAGATTTGATGTGGTTGGAACAGGTCAAATTGTTATCAGGTCATAAGTGATAGGAGTAGAATTATTCCATTTGGCCCATCAAGTCTATTCCACCATTCAATCATAGCTGATCTATCTCTCCCTCCTAATCCCATTCTGCCTTCTCCCCATAACCTCTGACAGCTGTACCAATCAAGAAACTGTCTACCTCTGCCTTAAATATATCCACAGACAGCCTCCACAGCTTCTGTGGCAAAGAATTCCACAGATTCACCACTCTCTGACTAAAGAAATCTCTCCTCATCTCCTTCCTAAAAGAATGTCCTTTAATTCTGAGGCTATGTCCTCTATTCCTAGACTCTCCCACTAGTGGAAACATCCCCTCCACATCTACTCTATCCAAGCCTTTCACTATTCTGTACGTTTCAATGAGGTCCCCGCTGACAACATTTGCACAAAGTCAGTAACTAGCTCCTTTGTTTTGCTGACCTTGAGGGAGAGGTTGTTACCTTGACACCGTGTCTTAACAAATACCATTTATTAAACTTCTTACAGACAGTAATAGAACTTAAAACTAGTCATGTCTTCAAATGGAGAGTACTGAGTAATAGCTATCTAGTTTAAAAAACCCTGTCTCTTACCATTTCTAAAAACAAGGTACTGTGGCGGTACCCGGGGATTAGGCCACTCCCTGGATCATCCCCCTCGGCACGGGCTGGGGAAGGGACTAGTGCTACGGGGTTTGCCTGAAGGGGCTAGAGAGATAACTCGTGCTTGAGACTGAAGAGAGTGTGGATGTTCTGTTGCTGGATTAAATTACTGTTAATACCTACCTGGCGTCTTGCCTGATTCCTACCGCGTACACACCCACTACACTGGTGACGCTCGACATTTCCTCGCAAGTCGCGATGGACCCGTACGTTCTTCAACACGCACTACCCGGTCAACTGCCCCCGGACCCTGCTGGTCAACTAACCCTGGGCCCTGCAGGTCAGCCGCCTCTGGACCCTGCCGACCGCGCCGCTCTCCACGCCATGGCGTTGAAGCTGCCTCCCCTTTGGACCGACGACCCTGATTTCTGATTTGACCAGAAATCCGCCGCCAGGCCGAGGCGCAGTTTGCACTCCGGGGAGTGATAGCCGACGCCACCAAGTACTTTTACGTTATCGGCACCCTTGACCAGGCCATTGCACGACGGGTCAGACCTTCCTCCGTGTCCCCCCGGCGGATAATAAGTATGAGGGCCTCAAGGCCTTTCTCCTACGGAAGTTCAGCCTCGGCGAGGCCGAGCGGGCGACCCAGATCCTACGAATGACTGGCCTGGGTGACCGCCGCCCGTCAGTACCGCTGGGCGATATGCTGGCCCTGATGGGCAACTACGAGCCCTGCTTTTTATTTAAACACGCTTACCTGCAGCAGCTGCCGTCCAATCTTCGCCAGCAGCTCACCAACGACCCGTTTACCGACATGCAGGCGGTGGGCGAGCGCGCCGATGAACTCTGGATGACCCGTCAGCTGGCCCTGGACGTGCTGGACGTTCCTCCGATGTCCAACGACGATCCACAGGTCGGCGCCTCGATCGACCGTGGCTCCACCGCTCCTCAACGTCCTTCGCGACGGGACCCGGCTGCCACGGCACACCTGGCCACCAGCGCAGCCTGCCGTCCATTCCTCCGCACGCCACCAGAGGTCGCTGGTGGTCAGATCACCCCGCACAGCCGCCCGTTTACACAGATGCCAGCAGAGGGGGCTGGTGCTATATTCACCGGTGCTGGGGACCTTCAGCCCGTCAATGCCGGCAGCCCTGCTCGTTCCCGGAAAACGCAGGGGCCGGCCGTCAGTGATTGTTTCGGCGGCCGACCAGATTCATCGCGTTTTTGCATGGGATCGCCGCACCGGGGCTCGTTTCCTTGTGGACACAGGGGCTGAGGTGAGCGTTCTTCCCCCTTCAAATGATGACATCCGCTATGTGGTGGATGCACCAACCAGCCTGACGGTCGACGGTTCGGATGTGGCGGTTGGGGCGGTGCTAGAACAGCAGATTGCTGGTTGTTGGAAGCCTACTGCTTTCTTCAGCAGGCATCTCAGCGGCGCACAGCGGAACTACAGTGCCTTCAACCTCGAGCTCCTCGCCCTTTACCTCGCAGTCCGCCACTTCCGTTACATCCTCGAGGGGCGGACCTTCACCGCGTACACTGACCACAAGTCCCTCACCTTTGCGTTCGCCAAGGTGTCCGACCCGTGGTCAGCTCGACAGCAGCGGCAGTTGGCTTTCGTCTTGGAGTACACTACCTATATCCGTTTCATCGGGGGCAAAGACAACAGAGTGGCCGATGCCTTGTCTTGATCCACGGTCCACGCCGTCCTGCAAGTGGCCGATGGCATCGACTACTCGGCCCTGGCGGCAGCCCAGCTGACAGACAATGAGATGTCCGCCTATCGTACCGCCGTTTCGGGCCTGCGGTTAGAGGACGTTCCCTGTGGCACTGGGGGCACAACGCTGCTGTGCGACACTGGGCAGCCGTGCCCCATCGTTCCCATTGCCTGGCGGCACAGATTGTTCGAGGTGCTCCACGGGCTGGCCCACTCTTCCATTCGGGCTTCCCGTTTCGTGTGGCACGGGTTATGTAAACAGGTGGGGCATTGGGCGTGCACCTGCAGCCCGTGCCAAACTGCCAAAGTACAGCGGCATGTGCGAGCGCCGCTCCAGTTCATCGTCCCTCGCCAGCGGTCCGACTACATCCACGTGGACATCATGGGGCCACTGCCGCCTTCACGGGGCTTCACCCACCACCTGACCGTGGTCGACCGTTTCACACGGTGGCTGAAAGCAGTTTCACTGGCAGACACCTCTGTCGCTACTTGTGCCCGTGCGTTGGCAGCACACTGGATTGCCAGATTTGGGGTGCCGCTCGACATCATGTCCGACCGGGGATCGCAATTCACCTCCGAACTATGGTCGGCCATGGCTTACCTACTGGGGGTTAACCTGCACCGCACCACGGCGTACCATCCGCAGGCGAACGGCCTGGTGGAGCGCTTCCACCGCCAGCTCAAGGTTGCCCTGAAGGCCCGGCTCGTTGACCCGGACTGGGTCGACACTTTGCCTTGGGTTTTACTGGGCGTCCGCACTGCGCCCAAAGAGGACTTGGCCACCTCCTCGGCTGAATTGGTGTACGGGGCCCCGCTGACAGTGCCCGGTAAGTTTATTCCATCAGCCCAGGGACAGGTGGAACAACTATCGGCCGCCCTGCAACGCCTTCGGGAGATGGTGGGCAAGCTAGCACCGGTGCCGACTTCTCGCCACGGTTCGGTTCGGTCGCATGTGCCTTCCGCTCTGCAGGACTGTCCGTTTGTTTTCCTGCGCCGGGATGCACACCGGACGCCCCTTCAGTGTCCGTATGAAGGACCGTTCAAGGTGCTCGAGTGTGGCTCTGCCACCTTCGTTTTGGACATGGGGGGTCGTCCTGAGACGGTCTCTATTGCGCAGCTGAAGCCGGCGCACGTGGACATTACCCAGCCGGTCCTACTGGTGCGGCCTTGCCCTCGAGGTCGTCCTGCGTGCCGGCCCTCACCCCCAGCGTCCCCGCGGCCTTCTTCGCCTGGCAGTGTGGCTCCGGTTCCTGCGACCGCCATGGTGCGCACACGGGCTGGTCATCTCATACGTCCCCCTGTCCCTTTCGTGCCTCAGGTTCTTGGGGAGGGGGGGTCATGTGGCGGTGCCCAGGGATTAATCCACTCCCTGGATCATCCCCCTCGGCACTGAGTGGACAGGGCTGGGGAAGGGACTAGTGCTACGGGGTTTGCTTGAAGAGGCTAGAGAGATAACTCGTGTTGAAGAGAGTGTGGATGTTCTGTTGCTGGATTAAATTACTGTTAATACTTACCTGGCGTCTTGCCTGATTCCTACCGCGTCCAGACCCACTACAGTACTGTGTAAGATTTCCCCTATCTGCTCTTTATTCATAAGCTTTTACTTCAGGCTTAAGAATAAATCTGGTGTGAGCAAACTTATTTGAAATTATCTCTGAGAAATCTGATTGAGACTAATCCTCCTTTATCATCATAAAAAACACTTTCCACTAACGGTTTGCAGAACTCCAATTCATAAAATATTAAGTCTGTTGGAATATTCATCTCCACAATGAGGATCTATGATGGGTAAATCTGTCAAAATAAATTAAATGCCCTGTAATGATTGCAGAGGAAAACAGGTCACCAATCTTAGTTTAGTTGAGTTTGAGATTCAGCGTGGACCTGGCCCTTCGGCCCACTGGTCCGCACCCACCAGCACTCAACGATAAACTATACACTAGGGGGAATTTGTTTTTCAGAGGCCAATTAACCTAGAAACCTGCATGTCTTTAGAATGTGGGAGGAAACCGGAGCACCCAGAGAAAACCTACATGGTCACAGGGAGAACGTGCAAACTCCATACAGACAGCACCCGGATTCAGGAGCCAACCTGGGTCTCTGGTGCTGTGAGGCAGCAACTCTACTGCAGCGCCACTGTAAAAGCAGATTGATTAACAGCGATCTGTTGTGGACCAACCACATTAATATGACAGTCAAGAATGCCTTTACACGCAAACACTACTTCTTTTGGAGAATGAAGAAATTCGGCAAGTCTTCAGTGACTCATCCAAATATCCACAGATGCACCATAGAAAGCATACTGTTGGGAGGCTTCACAGCTTAGTTTGGCAACAGCTTTGCCCAAAACTGCAAGAAATTGCAGAGAGTAGTAGATGTAGGCCAGTCCATCACACAATCCAGACTTCCCATCATTGACTCCAACTACACTTCACGCTACCTCAGGAAAGCAGCCAAAAAATCAAAGACTTGTCCAAGGCTGCTCATTCCTTCTTCTCCCTGCTCGCATTCTGCAAATGGTGCAGAAGCTTGAAAGCGCACACTACTAGGAACAGCTTCCTCCCCACTCTTATCAGGCCTCTGAACGGGACTTCCATAAGTTAGGGTACTGTCCAAGTCACCTCTACCACATTGCTGACATTGGACTTAGTCTCTGGAACTGATGCGCAATGTTGTAAGGTACCCGGATAAGGCAAGAAAATATATTTTCATTTGCATCCTTCAAAATTTTCCCCGGCTCACCACAAACCTGACTCCCCAGGGCTGCCATTCACAATTTTCTTGAAGACATGTCAAGTAAAACTAAGTATATCACCTCAGAACTTCAAGTCAAAAATTCCCCATTCTGTGCATTGGGTATGCATGTTGTCTGAAATGTAAAATGAGGAAAGGAAATGTTAAAATATAACGTACAGGGGCTTTCAGGTAGCATATCTATTTTGCACCTCTTGGTTATTCCATCTGTCCCAATGTTCAGTGATTCAGAAAAATATGTCCTTTTTTTACGCCCTAAACACTCCCAGATCATGAAGTGCATATTCCAGACAAATCCCTACCCAGAAACAAAACCATGCCTGAAGCAACTTCTGGCAATGTTGTGCCCCCCTTGGTCACTAGGACAGGGCAATCTTCCGTAGCGCAGTGTCACAAACAGCTGGACACTCCAACCTCCCGGAGCTGAAGGTTGTATCTGAGGACATCGCAGTAATATAAAAAGAGCCAAACTACCCCTCCATGAACCAAGTGAATCAACGTGAAAGTAATTACAAAGTGTGGGCTGAATCACTTAATACACCAGTAAAAAATTCCCATGTTCAGATCGGCATGGTATATCAAATAAATTCCAGCATTTTCATCTATTTAATAGGTCCAGAAATTTATTTTTGACTCTGAAGATTCCAAAACTAAACCACCGCTGTTAATCGTCATAACCAAGATGCATCGTACACCTGTGTGGAAAGGAACAGCAGATGTTGGTATATACCGAAAATAAACACAAAGTTATGTTGATGATATTTGCTTTATCCCTTGCACCACCAAATTTTTCTTACTAACATTTAAAAAATAATCATATGAGTTGGTCATACATAACTTGTCTTCAAAACATTCCATACTCCTTTATACATTGAAATAGAGAAATCTATTCCTCTATTATTTTTCTCCTGATATGAACATGCTAAGTCCAAAAGAAGAAATTCCAGATGCTGGTTTGTACCATAGATAGACACAAAGTGCTGGAGTAACTCAGTGGTCAAGCAGCACCTGTGGAGAAAAAGGATGGGTGACGTTTCAGGTCGAATCTGAAGAAGGGCACCAACCCGAAACCTCACCCACCCTTTTTCTCCAGAGATGCTTCCTGACCTGCAGAGTTACTCCGGCACTTTTTCTATTTTCTGCATCATACATCTTCTCCAACTTTGTCAATGCACAGATTAGGCATTAAGGCATTCTCCCTCTTCTCAACTATCTTGTGTAAGTTATACTCTGTAAATGAGTGCAGCTGCAGGCAGCTTTTACCCTGGACTCTCACTGAAGCATTCAGAATCAGTGATGAGGACAAAGATTTGCTCTCATTGCCGATTTAGATATCCTGACAATTGGCAGCTTGATCAAAGGAACCCTAAAGTCTCAGTGTCAATTACTAAAAGCCAGTGAATCACCCAATGAATTCCTGTGCTTGTGCCAAGAGAAGAGTTCCTTAACTTTTATTCAAATATAAAGGCTCTGTATGGAAAATACAATGGTTGAAAAGTCAGGGGCTGAACTGGTTGGATAGTTCCCAATTACAGAACAGATGCGAGCTAGTTATACACAAGGAAGTGTCTCTGCTTCTTGGTTCTGTTTCTGATAGCAGTTCCGGCTCTTCATAAAATCTTGCTGCCTCTGGCATGACACACATGCACAGTTGGAAATTTTAATTTAGTATAGAGACACAGAGTGGAAACAAGCCCTTCGGCCCACCGAGTCCACATCAACCATTGATCACCTGTTTACACTAGTTCCGTGTTATCCCACTTTTGCATCCTGCAAATTAGGGGGAAATTTACCAAAACCAATTAACCCACAAACTTGCAGGTGTTTGGAATGTGGGAGGAAACTGGAGCACCTGGAGAAAACCCATGCGGGCACTGGAAGAATGTGCAAATTCCATACAGACAACACCCGTCATCAGGACCGAACCGGGATCTTTGGCGCTGTGAGGCAGCATCTGTGAGGCAGCATCTGTGAGGCAGCATCTGTGCTACTGTGCACAATATGCTGGAGTAAGGCAGCAGATCAGGCAGCATCTCTGGAGAACATTGGAAAGTGACGTTGCAGATCGGGACCCTTCTACAAACAGTTCTAAATATGATGGTGATGTATAGGTGTGTGTGTGTGTAGGTATTTGAATGTGTGGGTGCATCTGTGTGTATGCATGTGTCTGTGTGCAGAGTGAAAGGGTTGCAACACAGTTGGATTAATGATGAAAGTCTTGGCTGAGCTGTTATTTCATGTCATAGAATCATCCAGCATGCAAACAGGCTCTTCAACCCAATGTGAGGAAATCAAATAGATAAAGGTTGTAACATTGATCACGGACATCTGAAAACATAAACTCACAACTCGTCATTCCAAAGACTTCTAGAACATAGAACACAGAACAGTACAGCACAGGAACAGGCCATTCAGCCCACAATGTCTGTGCCAAACATAATGCCACGTTAAACCAATCACCTCAGCCTGCATGTGATCCATATCCCTTCTGATTTGCAGAAGGTGGATGCTTTGGATGCCTCTTCAAAAAATGAATGAATGAAGTAATCTTTTTGTATCAGGTTCCTCTCACTGTAGAGCAGCAGTAGAGTTTCTGCCTTTCCAGCGCAAGAGACCAGATCAGGGTACAATCCTGACTATGGGTGCTGACTATACGGAGGTTACACGTTCTCCCTTTGACTGCGTGGGTTTTCTCTGGGTGCTCCGGTTTCACCCCACATTCCAAAGATGTGTAGGTTGATAGGCACTATACACCTGTCACTCTATTCCAGTATTTTCTTTCTGGATCAATTGTATGTCTTTCACTTAAATGTTGGAAACCATCAGAGCAGTTGTCTTTAGCTCTTGCCTCAAGCTCCTCAGTGTTCACAATTACATCCAGTACTTCAGCCACTGTCAGACTGCTTGTAATGTTTATTAAATCTGAAGTGTGCTTATCCTTACGCAGTCCAGGCGATTGCTTCCACTGCTAAAGTCACCCGCTTCTAATTTGACTTGGCCCTTTCATTCCTGAAATATCCATCCATGGTTTATTCGTCAGAAGACGAGTCTCAACCCGAAATGTCACCTATTCCTTTTCTCCAGAGATGCTGCCTGACCCGCCGAGTTACTCCAGCATTTTGTGTCTATCTTCTGTGTAAACAAGCATCTGCAGTTCCTACCTACACATGCTTTATTACGCACAAGTTATTCTAATCCAGTGACTTTAGAAAATAGACTTTAGAGAGCCAGCGTGGAAACAGGCCCCTCGGTCTACCGAGTCTGCGCCTACACAGACTAGGGACAATTGTCCGGTGGTCAGAGGGTGAACGTACAAACTCAGTCTAGACAGCACCCATGGTCAGGATCGAACCTGGGTCTCTTGCACTGTAAAGGGAGAAACTCCACAGCTGCGCCACAGACCATGGTTCAAACCATGTGGTGTTTGCACGTTCTACCTGGGTTTCCTCTGGGTTACTCCAGTTTCCTCCCACAAGGACAAGCAAGTTGTTGGTTAAATGGCCCTCTGTAAATTATGCCTAATGTATAAGGAGTGAGTGAGAAAGTGGAATAACACAGAACTAGTATGAATGGGTGATAAATGGTCGGGTGGATCCACCGTTTTATCCCCGACAGTGAATAGACAAAACAATACACACTAAACAATATAATATTAACAGTCATCCTTGATACTGCTTTAATCAAACTCAGAACATCCTAATTTTTTTAAATCTAGGAGACCATCACAATTTGCTTCTGTACTTGGATTGTATCGAATGCATTTCCAATTAAATATAAGATAAGGCTATTTTGCAGACACATTCACCTTCCCACAGATGCGTCTTTGTCACAGCATTACCACATTGTCACTTTGATACCTTAATTGGTACATGTTACTCTACTAACCTACTGCAATGCCCTCTCCCCATTATGCACATGCATGTTTTCATTTACATACTTTGCAGTAAGCCTAGTATTGGAAGAATTTGATTTTTGCCAGTAAACATCAACGAATATTGGTTTCACCTCGTAGATCGCTAAAACAATATTTCGACAAAATAATATAACAGAATTCATTAAAGTGTACTGCTACAACACGAGCTGAGAGATTATGTATCTTTCAATTCTTATTTTCTTACAAATGCCATGCAACTTCCAAATGAATTACAGGAGCTATGCTTTATTGATTAATGCATATTTATTTTTGTTATATTTTGACAGGTAATTATAGAAAGGTTTCAATGGCACACTGTCGTTGATAAATTACCTGACCTCATACCCCCTATTTTTGCGCAATCCCAGAATATTCAAATCAATAAAAATTGAAAAATTTGGCTAAAAATAAATTTTGCCTATCAAAATTATTAAAAGAAAATGTTGAATTCTGCCAAGTGTAAAGAAGTCTTGGGTGAACCAATTGTTTCATTTAAGATACAGCTTCTTCTGAATGCAGTGCCAGGTCCCTAGATTTGTGGAGACAGGCACAAAATGCTGGAATAACTCAGGGGGTCAGGTGGCATCTCTGAAGAAAAGGAATAGGTGATGTTTCGGGTCGAGACCCTTCTTCAGACTGAATCAGGGAAGAGGCAAACAAGAGATAAATGACTACTCAGGACAAATGAGTGGAAGATGTACAAATAACAATGATAATCAAGGAAATGGTCCATTTTGGCTGTGGGATAGGTGATAATGAGTTACACAGACAGTGGAACTCAACAGGATAGCAGTAAAACTAGTGGGGTGACTAAGGTGGGTGCAAAATGGAGAGAGAGGGGATGCAAGGGTTACTTGATGTTAGAGAAATCAATATTCATACCACTGGGTTGTAAGGTGCCCAAGCAAAATATGTGCTGTTCCTCCAATTTACATTTGTCCTCACTCTGACAATGGAGGAGGCCCAGGACAGAGAGGTCAGTGTGGGAATGGGAGTTGCAGTGTTTGGCAATGGGGAGATCACGTAGGCGGAGGTGGACTGAGCGGACTGAATGTTCGAGTTGGTTCCTCCATTTTGTCATGTTGGCACACACGTAAATACCCTACAGACTGGCCAAGCATGCGGACATTGTATTAGCAATTTCCCTGCAACATTGATTACATTCGTAGCTCTGGAGCATTACTGTGGAACTTCTGTTTACTCATTTCCAACTTCAATTACTTCCACCAACTGCAGAATTTACCGGGATGAAGCAGCACGTTAGTTGCTCCAGCAGTTGAGAAACAAGACTTGCAGAGGCAAGCCAAATTGACGCATGGTGTAGAAAACAACATGGTGCTGGTTAATTCACAAAAGGACGCACAGTGCTAGAATAACTCAGCAGGTCAGGCAGCATCTCTGGGGAACATGAGACATTCTGGGTCAAGCCCCTTCTTCAGTCCAAGTTGAATCGTTGATATCATACACCAACCGCAGTGAGGTACAGGAACAAAAACTAATATCTGCAGCAGCATCACAGGCACACAGATTCACACAGCCCTTGAAAACATCAATTATACATCAAATCCACAAGACAGTGGAAAGAAAGAGTTGCAAAAGAAAGATGCTAGTATAGAAATGCACAATACGAAACAAGTCTAGTTTAGTTTAGTTTAGGGATACTGCAAGGAAACAGGCCCTTCGGCCCACCAAGTCCATGGCGACTAATAATACTGGTAAACTAGTTCTATCCTACACACTAGGGGTAAGTTACAGAAGTTAAGCAGTGGACTGAAGACCCAGTTTCCACACTGTACCTCGAAAGAAAATCAGCAGATTGGAGGCCATTTCCAGTCAGGGTCAGGTGTGGATGAAGGCAAGGAATCAGTGACCTGAATTTAAAAGAGGGTGGGTTGCCAAAGTCTTTCTACGTGAAGTGGACACATGTGAGGGTGTTGGTTTTGCGGCCATCTGTGGCAATGAACTCCACAATTTCGTCACCCTCTGTCTGATGAAATTCCTCCAAACCTCCATTCTAAAGGTACAGTATGTTATTTTATTCTGAGGCTGTGTTCTCTGGTACTAAACTCTCCCACTACTGGAAGCATCCTCTCCATATCCGATCCATCAAGAGTTGCCTCAGGCCAAACGTCCTTCCTTGGATCTCCAGAGTGAAGAAAGAAAATGCAACACAGAAATGGTCCTTCCAGTGTTTCAATCCCAAAAGTTAATTTCAGAAGCCTGAGATAAATATGCAACTGGATCTTGAGTTACTTTTGTCTTGGTCTAATAAGTGAGACAATACATGAATAATGAAGTTGAGCATAATGTAAATGCCAGGAAGTAGACCATATGTACTGCTAAAATCCAAAACTAAATAGCTCATTTGTGGCTTGGAAGCTTCTCTATTTAACTGAAAAGGAAACAAGAAGGAGGGAAGAATAATCCTACAAAGTATGAAATAAATATTGAGTTACATATTGAGGTGAGTAATCTCCCCACCCATATACTACGCCTCTCTAAACCCCCATCAATCTCCCTCAGTACCTCGTCTAAACCTCCACCCAACCCTATGCCCTCCCTCTGACCCCAGCCATCACACATCTTGTTACCCATTCCTTCTCTCCCGAGATGCTGCCTGACCTGCTGAGTTACTCCAGCATTTTGTGAATAAATACCTTCGATTTGTACCAGCATTTGCAGTTATTTTCTTATACTACATCGTGTTTTCACCATCCCCCCGACCTCCCTCTCTCTGACTTACAACGGTCTCACCTTTGTACCACTCTGCCCCCACCTCAACAAGTCCGGGCCCACCATAACGTGGAACCTTTCTTCCTTCCCCTCCATCTCCGTGCCTCTTTCTATGAGAACGAGTCCTCACCTCCCAGTAATGACCCCTTCTCCCGTCTCCAAAGGTCCTCTTCCTCTTGGACTCCCCCTGATGGCCTTCTACCCTCACTAGACCTCTTCATTTCTAACTGCCGATGGGACAACAACCATCTCGATTTTTCAACTCCCCTTACCTACTCTAACCTCACCCCGCTGATAAAGGGTTCCGGCCTGAAACGTCACCCATTTCTTTTTTCCAGAGATGCCGCCTGACCCACTGAGTTACTCCAGCATTTTGTGTCTATCTTGAGTTACAGTTTTATGCCTGGTCTGTTAACTGGACTTTTTCTGCTCTGATTATACAACGAGAATCAAAAAAACTTGTGGTTCTTGTCAACCTTGAGTGGACAGTATGGGACTGCACCATGTAGAGTAGTGGTTTGGTGTCACCAGAGTGTCCTCTATTGGCAGTGGTCAAGTATTCAGCATGGGAGCATCAATCTCAGATACAAGAGTTCATTGGTAACGTTGTTACAGAGTCAAAGGAGCAGACAGCCTGGGGGCTGATGCTATAACACACACTTTATGTCACCGCTAAAGGCAAAGTGTTAACCCAGAACTTCTCATCAACGCTAATAATGTGGGAGTTTATTTCAGTTTAATTGGATTATGTTAAAGTATCCCCATGATACTTGGTTGAGGGGTTATTTATGCAGTCAGCTTTCTGCTGCATAAATGAAAAGACCAGTGGTATATCCAATGGTCCGTTTAAAATTGGAAACAAATACTGTAGTGCAAAGTATTCAGTAAGTTTTGGAATTACCTATCACCTAAAAAAGAGGTTTGTGACCTGATCCATAAAAGGACACAAAATGCTGGAGCATCACAGCGTGTCAGGTAGCATCTCTGGAGAACATGTATAGGTGACGTTTCGGGTCAAGACCCTTCTACAGCTCTTTGTGTCTACATCATCACATATCCATGTTTCCCAGAGATGCTGCCTGACACGCTGAATTACTCCAGCATTTTATGTCCATTTGTGTGAACCAGCATCTGCAGATCCTTGGTTCTTCTATGTGATGCTGCTTCCTTTGCCATATAGAAGAGCGCACATGCATTACTCTTCCTGAGTTGCCCTTGGAGAGATGAACTGAGCACCCACAGATATTATTGATTACTTTCTTTCCCACTCTCTGTCAAAGAATGTTTGGAAGTAAATTTGCTCCCAATTGTTTCACTTCTATTGTCATAGAGTCATACAGTATGGAAACAGGCCCTTCAGCCCAACTTGCCCACAACAATGAACATGTTGAAGAAGAAGGATCTCGACCAGAAACGTCACCCATTCCTTCTCTCCCAAGATGCTGTCTGACCGGCTGAGTTACTCCAGCATTTTGTGTCTACCTTCGATTTAAACCAGCATCTGCAGGGTTTTTTTCCTAATGAACATGTTCCATCTACACCAGTCCCACTTGCCTGCATTTGGCCCATACTCCTCTGTCCTATCCATGTACCAGTCTTATTGCTTCTTAAACGTTGCGATAGTCCCTGTCTCAAATATCTCCTCCGGCACCTTATTCCATACACCCACCATCCTTTGCATGAAAAGATTACCCCTCAGATTCCTATAAATTCTTTCCCCCTTCACCTGAAATGTATGACCTCTGGTTCTCGATGCCCCCACTCTGTGAAAGAGACTCTATTTGTCCACTCTTTCATGATTTTATAAACCTCTATAAGATCACCCCTCATCCTCCTGCGCTCCAGGGAATAGAGTCCCAGCCTGCTCAACCTGTCCCTACACCTCAGAGCCTCAAGTCCTGGTAAGTCTTCTTGTATCCTTTGCAAATTGACAAAATCTTTCTTATAACATGATACCCAGAACTGAACACAATATTCTAAATGTGGCCTCACCACCGGGATTAAATGTTACACTAGCAGATTTGCAGGTGACACAAAGCTGGGTGGCAATGTGAACTGCGAAGAGGATGCTCGGAGGTTGCAGGGTGACTTGGACAGGTTGAATGAGTGGGCAGATGCATAGCAGATGCAATATAATGTAGATAAATGTAAGGTTATCCACTTTTGCAGCAAGAACAAGGAGGCAGATTATTATCTCAATGGTGTCAGAAAGGGAAGTGCAACGAGACCTGGGTGTCCTTGTACACCAGTCATTGAAAGTAAACATGCAGGTACAGCAGTGAAGAAAGCTAATGACATGTTGGCCTTCACAATGAGAGAATTTGAGTATTGGAGTAAAGAGGTCTTTCTGCAGTTGTACAGGGCCCTGGTGAGACCACAACTGGAGTATTGTGTGCAGTTTTGGTCTCCTAATTTGAGGAAGGACATCCTTGCTATTGGGACAGTGCAGTGTAGGTTCACGAGGTTAATCCCTGGGATGGCGGGACTGTCATATGAGGAAAGATTGGAAGGACTGGACGTATTAGAAGGATGAGAGGGGATCTTGTAGAGACATAAAATTATAAAAGGACTGGTCAAGGTAGATGCAGGAAAAATGTTCCCAATGTTGGGGGAGTCCAGACCAGGGGCCACATTCTAAGAATAAAGGGGAGGCCATTTAGAACTGAGATGAGAAAAAACTTTTTTACCCAGAGAGTTATGAATTTGTGGAATTCTCTGCCACAGAAGGCAGTAGAGGCCAATTCACTGGATGAATTTAAAAGAGAGTTAGATAAAGCTCCAGGGGCTAGCGGAATCAAGGGACGTGGGGAAAAGGCAGGTACAGTTTACTGATTGTGGATGATCAGCCATGATCACAATGAATGGCTGAGCTGGCTCGAAGGGCCAAATGGCCTCCTCCTGCACCTATTGTGAATGTTTCTATGTTTCTACCAACATCTTATGTAACTGCAACATGACCTCCCAACTTCTATTCTTGTATGCTGCATAAAAAATGCTCACAAGAAAAAACCCACAAAATACTGGAGTAACTCAATGGATCAGACAGCATATCTAGAGGACTTGGAGAGGCGATGTTTTGGGTTGAGAGCCTTCTTAACATCCTAGTTGGGGGAGAGGAGAAAGCAGATAGAGGTGGGGGCAGGATGAAGCCAGGCAAGTGATAGGTGGATACAGGCAGGGGGGAGAGTTGGGGGTGAGGGCCTGATGGATATCGATCGCAGGATACAAACAGCAGTGACAAAATCCACAACTGCCCCACGGACCAGTAGGATGTCAGAAGACATTTGCTGCAGATTTCAGATAAATATTTATCATTCTGTCATCTCTGGTTATTAATATTCAATTGGAGCACTTGAAATAGGAACTGTCACACACAATTATTAAAATAAGCTCAATAATGTCAAAGGCATTAAAAAAAACTCTTTACAATTCCATCTTGGGAAAAATGTTTTATTCAAATGTTTTAATTAGTTTCCAAAGTTAATATTCCACCACCTCTTTGTTAAACATTGCTGAAATAGAGGTATTTCTTTCCATTTTTAAAGGCAAACCTTCTGAATGTGTTCATCCTTGTCGGCTGCTGTCTCGCCACCATGGCAGGAGCGCCATCTGGGTCTCAGTTGGAAACACTCTTGTGTCTGACTCAGAAGACATTGTCCCACTGCACATTGCAGTGCAACAGAGCACCAGAGACCCGGGTTCGATCCTGACTACGGGCGCTGTCTGTGCGTAGTTTGTACATTCTCCCCATCACCGCCTGGGTTTTCTCCGGGTGCACCGGTTTCCTCCCACATTCCATAGGTTTGTAGATTGATTGGCTTCTGTAAATTGCCCCTACTGTGTAGGATGCCAAACTGGGATGACATAGAACTAGTGGGTTGAAGGGCCTGTTTCCACGCTGTATATCTAAACTCAACTAAACTAAACCTCCCACGTCCCAAAGACATGTGAGGTTGTAGGTCAATTGGCCACTGCAAGTTCCCCCGAGTGTGCAGGGAGTGGATGCCAAATTGGGATGACAGAATGTGCGTGAATGGGTGATCGATGGTTGGCGTGGACTTAGTGGCCGAAGGGCTGTACCTCTAAACATAAGGGCCCCAACTGAAGGGATGAAACAGATAAGAGTACTAGAGCGCAAGAAATTGCAGAGAGCTGTGGATGTAGCTTAGTTCATCTCACCAACCAGCCTCCCTCCCATTGACTGCACTTCACACTACATTCGGAAAGTAGCCACCTATTCAAGGACCATTTACACCATAGTCATTCCCTCTTTTACCCTCTTCCATTGGCCAGAAGATACAAAGAACCACACACCACCAGATTCAGTAACACCTTCATCCCCAGTGTTATGAGATTACTGATCAGTCCTCTCATAAACTAAGGATGTAGTCCCAATCTCTCAACCTACCTACCTTGCATTTTTGTTTACCTGCACTTCCTCTGTAACTGTAACATTATAACACGGCAATACTATATTCTGCATTCAGGTTTTTTAATCTATTTACACTACCTGTTGTACGTGTATGGTTAGATTGTACGCATGTGTACTATAATTTGACTGGATATCATGCAGTGTTTCGATACATGTGACAAACAATTAAAGCAAACCGAGTAGCACTTATACCGAAAGCATTTATAGCTTAGAAGGTGGAGGAACAATGGAATGAGGATGAAGTTAAACTGTGGAAGTGCTTGACACGAGGATACCATTGTAAAGCCATAGAGTCATACAGAGTGAAAACAGGCCGCTCAGCCCAACTTGCCCACACTGACCAAATGTCCTATTTACACTCATCCCACCGGCCTGCATTTGGCCCATATCCCTCTGAACCTGTCCTATCCATGTACCTGTTCAAATGTTTCTTAAACGTTGCAATACTACCTGCTTCAACTACCTCCTCCGGCAGCTCATTCCATACACCCATCACCCTCTGTGTGAAAAAATTACCCCTCATGTTCCTATTAAATTTTTTTCCCCCCACACCTTCAACCTATGTCCCCTGATTCTTGATTCCCCTACTCTGGGCAAGGAATCCGTGTATCTACCTGATCCATTCTTCACATGATTTTGTAGATTTCATCTTTAACATATTCCAATCTGTTGTTGGTCATTGGTTTTGAGGCAACATGATCATTGTCTTCAGTTATCTGTTACACCCAGCGGCTGCAAGGGACAGTGTTTTCATGAGGGTGTTGCAATGTGTATGTGTGTGGCATACTCTCATGATTGAACAGCTGGAAGCATGTGGAAGATCTGATAGATGTAGTGAGTGTTAGAATAATGGTAAGAGTAGGAAGATCTGATAGGTCTGATAGAAATGGTTAGAGATTTTGTACAAATTTTGGTAAACCAGGATTTTGTTTTCAGTGACCTTGTGGAAGATGTGAGTAAATTAAAGTTTAGTTAACACCAGTCCCAGCCCATTACTAATGGAACTTAAAGATGACACAAAGTACCGGATCTGGCAGCATCTCTAGCCATTGGTAATTACTCCATCCATTCGTCAACCAAATGCCTGCTCACCTGTATCCACCCATTGCTTGTGGGGAGGAAGGAACTGCAGATACTGGTTGACACCGAAGGCAGCCACAAAGTGCTGAAGTAACTCAGCGGGTCAGGCAGCATCTCTGGAGGAAAAGGATGGGTGACATTTCTGGTTGGGCCGTTGTGTCTGAAGAAGGGTTATCCATTTTCACCAGAGATGTTGAGTTATTCCAGAACTTTGTGTCTATCTCCACCCACCATTTTGCCAGGCTTTATCCTGCTCCCTCCCTTTTCACCTCTACTGCAATCAGTCTGAAGAAGAGTCCAGACTTCATATGTCACCGGCCTATTTCCTTTCAGCACTTTGTGTCTTGCTCAAGATTCCCGCATCTGCATTTCCTTGTCTCCAACTTACCTCTGTGGTAATCAACTTCCAATCATTTCAGCCTTCGATGCTGTTCCAGGCCTCTGAATGTCTGAACACAACTTTACCTGTTCACCTCTTCCACCAGGAATTAGAGGCAGGTGTTAATGAAATGGCATGCCAGTTCCTATTCTCCTTTCAGTGTTCTCATGCCGCACAATGACTCCCAGTGGGGGTCAGATTGTATGATGCAGATGTAATCTGAATTGGTGCAGTGCAGTTGCAAAGGTGGGCGTAAATCATGTATCTACTTAGGTTTACTATGAGCTGATGAGGACAACATCACGAGTCCCTCAAAAGAGCAGCACAGTGGCGCAGCGGTAGAGTTGCTGCCTTACAGCACCAGAATCCCGGTTCAATCCTGACTATGGGTGCTGTCTGTAAGGAGGTTGTATGTTCTGCCTGTGACTTTGTGGGTTTTCTCCGGGTGCTCCGGTTTCCTCTCACACACCATTAATGTACAGATTTGTAGGTTAATTGGCTTCTGTAAATTGTAAATTGTCCCTAGTGTGCGTTGGATAGTGCTGGTGTATGGGGTGATCATTGGTCGGCGCAGACTCGGTGGGTCGAAGGGCCTGTTTCCAGGCTGTATCTCTCCAGTCTGAAGTAAAATCTCATGTAAAGCTCAGATCTTTTCATCAGAATGGGGACATGAAAATCATGAGTGGATACAAAGAACCACAGATGCTTGTTTACAAATAAAGACACAAAGTGCTGGAGTAACTCAACGGCTCAGGCAGCATCGCTGGAGAACATGGATAGGTGAAATTTTGGTTTGGGGCCCTTCTTCAAATCCCAAGAGGAATCCAAATCATGAGTGGTTTAGATAGAATGAAGCAAAGATAAGGGGACATAGATTTAACACTGGCCAAAAAATACAAAGAGGGATAAGAGGAAAAACTTACTTTATACAGAGTGATGTTTCAGGTCGAAACCCTTCTTCAGAACCGTTTCGAGTCGAGACCCTTCCGAAACGTCACCCATTCCTTCTCTCCTGAGATGCTGCCTGACCCGCTGAGTTACTCCAGCATTTTGTGATTCCTTCGATTAGTCATTATTGACTATTCTACAATGTGTCGAGAAGATATAGTGTGGTAACATGATGTGGAAGATCACAAGAACTTTGTAATCAGTTCAGAAGCGTGATATACATTCTATACATTCTGCTCAGTTCAGCCACACCTCGTTATGTGTGCAGCCGACCTTGTTGAAAGTGCTCATGTGGCATTGATCAGTGTGTGCTGAACACCTCTAACTAAGCCTTGTTTGTGATGGTGATTGGTCATGTGATGGGAAATATGCTTCACGTGACAGGACGTTGTCTGATGTTGTATATTAAAGAAGGAGATTTTGCCACTGATAGTGAAGACTGTTTTTTTTCCCTCAGGGTGGAAGAGATTGAGGATGTGCCAAGGACCAAACTGGAGAAGATGCACCAAATTTACTGTTGCCAGGATTTTGGAACAGAAGGGATGTGAGCATATTGTTTGTTTTTCTCTTGAAGTTTGTTTTCCAAATTGATTTGAAAAAACTTTGCCTCCAACTGTAGTGGTGGTGAGTGGTGTCAAGGACTATTTGAAGACTCTTGCAATTTGAGTTTTCAGAACAGGTGAATGTAACTATTTATCTGAATGGTGTAAACTGTTAGCTTTTGTAAGCATTTGCCTTCTGTTAAAAGCCGTAAATTGTCCCTAGTGTCTAAGATAGTGTTAGTGTATGGGTGATCACTAGTTGGTGTGGACTCGGTGGGCTGAAGGGCCTGTTTCTGCACTGTATCACTAAACTAAGCTAGTTCTATCCTACATGCTGGAGACAATTTACAGCAGCCATTTAACCTACAAACCTGCATGACTTTGAAATGTGGGAGCACCTGGAAGAAACCCATGTGGTCAGACGGAGAACGTACAGAACTCTGCACAGACTGCACCTGTAGTCAGGATCGAACCCAGTTCTCTGGTTCTGTATAGGCAGTAAATCTACTGCTGCACCAGTGTGCCACCCTGTAGCCACACTAACCTGTGTTTGTAGGCCCCATACTTCCAATAGGATGCATTGTCGCTTTAACTGAGACATACTAAAGCAACGTTAGAGCCTTTTTAGTGGTACAACCTGCCTCTTTGAAGCAGTACTCTTTACGTACTACAAACAAGTTTCCCTGAGAAGGAGCCGTCCCCAGGCACAGTACTCCTAACTTCCAGAGTTGCTCTAATGAGGCTGCCTCTCACCATGTCTAATTAATTCATAAAATTCCCATTCAGCTATCAGCTATCCAATTAGAAATAAAGTTCTTCTCTCTGCCATTCTTCAAGCTGCAGTATTTGTTTGAAATTCAGTAAAGGTTTTAGAACTGATGGTCCATAAATGGGCAAGCAGTGAGCATATTAATCAGTGGTGCATTGACTGAAATTTCAATTTATTTTCTTTGTTGAGCTCGGGGTGATTTTTTTTGGTTTGTAATATTGTCGCAAGGAGCAGTTAAGAAGCTGGTCTCTGAGCTGATGAGGATTACGAGAATACCCCGGTGGCTTGACTCACCACGAGTTTGGAAAGAAATCCCTTCTGTTGCCAATCAACAGTTTGCAGACTAATTTATTTCACCTATTATTCGAGTAAAGCAAGACACAATTGTCAGCACAAAATAACTTGAGAGGCTGCTAAACAGCCGTGTTAATATTCTGGAAGACAAAAGTGCTGGAGTAACTCAACAGGTCAAGCAGCAGCACTTGAAGACAATGACAGGAGATGTTTCGGGTCGGAACAATTCTTCAGTCTCAAAAAAGGGGCCTGACCTGAAACGTCACATATCCATATCCTCCAGAGATACTACCTGACCCTCAGAGTTACTCCAGCACTTTGTGTTCTATGCAAGATTTTAGCGTCTGCAGTTCCTTGTGTCTACATTAATTTTCTAAGTTGAAAAATGTGGAAAAGACCAGGACTTAGTTTATATAAATTTATTTTTATCTGTTGTGTGTTTTATTCGAGCCTTGTTCCTTTTTTCCCTCATTGGTAATTCACTTGCATACCCAGCTTTGGTGCGACTTTCTACTTGAGGGCAACTCTTGTCAACACAGGTAAGTGTGATTATGGGTCTGCATGCCACTTCCAGCCTGCTGAAAACCTGATGACAAAGCTACTGCATATAGCAGGAGAACTGGGACATCATTCATCACCTTAAACCATCACTCCTTTCTCCCGGTGCAAAGCAGAAGAAAAGGGGACAGCGGAAATTATAGTTTTGTCAAATTAGATGCCGCACGGTGGCGCAGCGGTAGAGTTGCTGCCTTACAGCGAATGCAGCGCCGGAGACTCAGGTTCGATCCTGACTACGGGCGCCGTCTGTACGGAGTTTGTACGTTCTCCCCGTGACCTGCGTGGGTTTTCTCCGAGATCTTCGGTTTCCACCCACACTCCAAAGACGTACATGTATGTAGGTTAATATGTAGGTTAATTGGCTGGGCAAATGTAAAAAATTGTCCTCAGTGGGTGTAGGATAGTGTTAGTGTGCGGGGATCGCTGGGCGGTGCGGACCCGGTGGGCCGAAGGGCCTGTTTCTGCGCTGTATCTCTAAATCTAAAAAAAAAATCTAAATCAAGATGTACAGGTACGCAGTGCAGAACAAAGGCTGCAGGATGTAGAATAAGCAAGATACAATAAATGTACAGGGCAATTAAGGAGAAACCCTGGAATCTGTGCAAATTGGCTGAAATCTAACAATGACAACTCATTTGAATTGTCCAATATGGCCTGTTATTTAATGTGGTAATTAAAACATAGCAGCATTTGTTTCTTGCAGCAATTAAGGTTTGCTGTGACAGCATATCTTAAAGTTGTACGACAGCCAAATCTTTCTCAATCCATCCTTTCAATCCAATTCTCCATTTTAAAATCTGTTTTGCCTTGTAACCTCAATCTTTCCAGTTACTTTCCCAATGTGGCTCTAACTGTTAGTACAAAGGCAAATAATAAAAGAGTGAAAAACTGAATTTGAAACAGTTCAGCTGGGGATGAATTTCTATGAAGATTTCATTTAAAACTTCTACCCTAACAGAATGGGGTTACTCACATTATTCTTCCTTGAAAGTTTGATCCTGTAAGACTCTGGCAGAAAGTCCTGGTGTGTCACGGCCTTATGCCAACACCAGGCCTGGCTCACCCACCGCCGACTGGGAGAGGGAAGCCACTGAGCCCAGTCCCGGCTCGCTTCTGTGACCGGGAAGCGGAGATGAGGACGGAGGGAGTCGTCAACGACTCTTCATACAGGCCCCAGAATAGAGGGCTGGTATGAAGAGCCGGGGGGTCTTGCCTTCTGCGTCCTCGAGTGTGGAAGAAAATATTATTATCTTTTCTCACTTAATTTTGATTGGAATTGAACAATGTAACGAAGGGGTGCTTGAATGCAACAATTGGCATCTCACGTTGACCAGGTGCAGAAGAGGTCATGGGAATCGGTAAAGTAAGATTAGACGTATTACCTCTTGTCTGGGAATGTGTTGAAGGGTGGATGGTAAATGTAAACATGAAATAGTAGAGGAGATAAGGAAGCTTGTTTTTCCTTTGTGAGAGGTTACAGTAGACCACCCCTTACCGCTCGTAGCATAGAAATGTTACTGTAAATGGGGGGCTTATGATTGGCTCGGAGAGGGGATGGTGGCGCGGTCCGCCTAAAAGGCGAGATAGAATAATGTCAAGATGCCCTTGTAGTGTGTTTGACTTGTATTAACCATCTGTTGTTGAATAAGATTGACATAAACGAAAAGTATGTTATGACTAATGAAATAATTGGTACCCATGTAGTAGATAATATATTTTCATAACATTGTATGTAACAAAAAACAAAAGTTGTTTACTGCACAGAATAACTGTCAGCTAATTCTGCTGTGAAGTCAGAGAACTGGTGAGCAGTTTACTGCCACCATCTCTCCATGATATCATGCAATAAAGTCTCTTGAAGCAAACCTGCGAAGTCTGTTGCTTTTCATTTTCCTTTAATTTCCCTCTACATTAATTTCTTCCACATCGAGGTCGGCTGCAGCAGGCATCCCCAAGGCACAAATTGCTAAAGTTGGCCGGGCAAGGAGAGGGACGATCGGATGGAGGCGACAGTTGCAATGGGCCTTTGTGACCGGCTGCGGCCGGGATTTTCAAAATGGCGGCAAAAACCAGGTGACTCTTGGAAATGGACTTAGCGGACTGTTTGTATGCATTCCTTAACTTAGCCAGGGATTGCATTTATGTGCGGCAATGACCTTACCAAAGTTAGACACAGAAAGCTGGAGTAACTCAGCGGGTCAGGCAACCTCTCTGGAGAAAAGGAATAGGTGATGTTTCGGGTCTCGAGCTGAAACGTTGCCTATTCCTTCTCTCCAGAGATGCTGTCTGACCAGCTGAGTTACTCCAGCTTTTTGTGCCTATCTTTGGTTAAAACCAGCATCTGCAGTTCATTCCTATACAAGATTAAAACAAACCAGAGTGCTTGAGCAACTCAGAGGGTCAGGCAGCGTCTCTGGAGAACATGGATAGGTGACGTTTTGGGTCGGGACCCTTCCTCAAATGCCTCAATCCCGATCTGAAACATCACTTATCCACATTCTCTGGACATGCTCACCCAGTCTGAGGAAGGGTACCGACCTGAAACGTCACCCATCCTTTTCATCCAGAGATGCTGTCTGACCCACTGAGTTGTTACTCCAGCACTTTGTGTCTATCTTTGGTATAAACCAGCATCTGCAGGGGGGTTTTTCTACGTTAAAACAAACCACCTCTTTGAAAGCTCAGAAACAAAGAAGGTGCATGAAGAAAACAATGTAGTGATACTGTGTTTTGAAATTCAGGGTCAAGAAATCCAGTTCCATTTGAATCAGTGAACCTAAACTTTAGAAATGGGGATCAGTATATAATCGCAAAAAAACATTGTTTAGCATGTGAATCCGTAGAGCATTTATTTTCCAAGTCTACAATGCTGGAAGGGTCAGGCAATGTTAGTAAAGTTGGGCCAAAGGGCCTGTTTCCATGTTGTCTGATTCCATGACTCTTTCTGACTCCCAAGAGATAACCAACAATGCTGGACTCAAGCTAGCAACCCCTATATCCTCAGAATACAATGTGATTTTTTTTAAAGTTGCTGTTTCTTGTTATGTAAAATACACATAAAATGTTGAAATGAAGTTCTGCCTGTTTATTTTACTAGCTTGTAATGAGCCTTCAAATGAGTAATTAACAAACCAGAATTTTTTTTTCCAAGAGCTTAATTCCACCCAATTGCATTGCTCAAGATAGAGCGTGGATACAAAGCATTTTACCTTTCGAGGTGACTGATGAGCTCTCTCAACCTCTCTCAACCCCTCCGGAATACAAATATATGAGTTTCTTCTGACACAAGATCCTATAATCACAGCTAAAAGCATTCAAGTATCCAGTTCCATTCACACCGAGAAGCACACACTCCGACAGGGATACTAATTAAATCTCAGTGTGAAGGCAATAGCAAAATATAACATTGCACCATATTAGAATAACTCCCTCCAGCACTTAACAAGGTCAAACATTACACAACACGAGGAAATGTTGAGAATGAAGCCCAAATGATTCTTTGAGAGGTTTAACTTCGAGATGAATGGCAAACTTGGAAGAAGTGGCTTTTGGTCTCAGTTTTTTCTGGTGTACCAAAACTATTTTGTTTTTAAATAGTTTACTCAGCATTGGGAAATGGACATTTCTCGTCTTTATTGTCCATCCCACATTGTACAGTACTGAGAACCTTGCTAGCAATTGGGCGGCACAGTGGCACAGCAGAAGAATTGCTGCCTTACAGCGCCAGATACCCGGGTTTGATGCTGACTACGGGTGCTGTCTGCTCGGAGTTTGTACATTCTCTCTGTGATCGTGTGGGTTTTCTCTGGGTGCTCTGGTTTCCTCCCCTATCCTATAGACATGGAGGTTTGTAGGTTAATTGGCTTTGGTAAAATTGTAAACTGTTCCGAGTGCGCAGGCTTGTATTAGTCTATGGGGTGATCTCTGGTAGATGCGGACTCGGTGGGCCTGTTTCCACGCTGTATCTCTAAAGTCTAAAAGTCTAAAGTCTAAACTTCAGTTAAAAGGGCAGTTAATTAATGGCTCAGATTGGACAAGGATGACAATTTCCTTCCCTGAAGAATATTAGTCAATCATGTGGATTTTTACAGCAATCCTGTACGATTCATTTGAAGGTTAAGGCAATGCCAATGGAAGGGCCTGTTTCCAAGCTGTATCTCTAAACTAAACTAAACTAAAATGCCTGTTTACAATTAAATCCACCAAGATTATAATGGATCACTAACACCTACTTACATCGAAATGAGAGAAGACACAATGTGCAGGAGAAACTCAGCGGGGTCAGGCAACATCTCTAGAGAACATGGATAGGTGACATTTCAGGTTGGGACACTTCTCAATATCAATGCACTGTACAAAAAAGGGCCAGAGCAGACTTTACCTGCTGAGGAGACTCGGGTCCTTTGGAATGCATGGGGCACTCCTAAGGACCTTCTACAACACTGTGGTGGCATCAGCCATTTTCTATGGAGTGGTCTGCTGGAGCAGCAGCATCTCAGCAGCAGAGGGGAAGAGGCTTGACAAGCTGATCAGGAAGGCCAGCTCTGTCCTGGGTCGCCCCCTCGATGCAGTGCAGGTGGTGGGAGAGAGGAGGATAATGGCAAAGATAACATCGCTGCTGGACAACGACTCCCACCCCATGCAGGACACTGTCACTGCACTGAGTAGCTCCTTCAGTGACAGACTCCTTCACCCCAAGTGCGTGAAGGAGAGATATTGGAGGTCCTTCCTTACCGTTGCTGTGAGACTGCACAACCAGCACTGCTCCCAGCAGACCAGTCAACAGACTAGTTAACAGTAAACAGTTAAAAAAAACACAGTAAATGATGCCAATTATCTTTATTTTTATTTATAATGAATGTCTCTTGCTATCCACTTTGCTGGTGTAACATTGCAAATTTCCCCGGTGTGGGACAAATAAAGGAATATTTTTTAGACTGATTGCGGGAGGGGGCGGGGAAGAAATCTTGGAAGAAGGGCAGGACAAAGCCTGGCAAAGCTGATAGGTGAGGTTATTTGGCCCTCCGGGTTCATACTGACCAGTGTTCACCCATACACTAGTTCTATCCAACACACCAAGGACAATTTACTACAAGAGGATTGTATTCCACAAATAGCTAGCATCGGTCCAAATTGGATTAAATTGTCCTTTTGACCAATGTGGATTAGTAAATTTAATTCCTAAATCCGGATTTAAGTCTAATTCAGACTCACTTTTCTCCTTAATATGAAATACATTGCAGTAGTATTCAAGACAGCAGAATGGCGTGGGCTGATAATTTTATCACAGAATCTTGATAATCATAATCAATAAAATATTGATTCCTATTACCTATGGGGTTCTTTAAAACCTATCACTTTCTTCGCTCATCAGCATTTTGTTTCAGAGATCCAGCCCTTTGGGCCACTGAGTCCACGTCGACCAGCGATCACCCACGCACTAGTTCTATCCTACACACTAGGGACAATATACAGAAGCCAATTAACGTACAAACCTGCAATAACCTGCATGTCTTTGGAATGTGGGAGGAAACCTGAACACCCAGAGGAAACGCACATGGTCACAGGGAGAACATACAAATCCCGTACAGGCAGCACCCATAGTCGGGATTAAACCCAGGTCTTTGGCGCCAAAAGTCTGCAACTCTACCGCTGCACCACTGTGCCGCCCTAAATTGTAAAACACACTATGTCCAAAAATAACCATAGCACTGGCCCAGGTCCAATGTGGATTAAGGGGAGGTGGAGCAAAGGATTACATTTTTTTTCTGGAATCATGAGGAATTGGATGCATTTCTGCAACTGATTTAAGTGTCTAACCATAAACTTGCTCTCTGGGGCTGTAGCATCCAGCCAGTGTAAAAGCAAAACTGTCAGTCTGAAGCCAGATCAGTCAATGCAGAATACATAAAAATGTTGCATTTGACAAGGTGCAGCATGAGACTTCACTGAATCTTCTGTAATTAGTGGCAAGCTACTGTTGCTTGATTCAGAGCTGGCTGCAAGCCCAAAGGCAAGAGGAGACTGTGTGTAGATTGGAATCAGCTTGGAAGATGATCACACAGTGGAATCGCACAGGGATGTGTGCTACTTAAAATTATTTTCATGAACATTCAAAGTATAGATGTCGGACGAATGCTGAGCAAGTTTGCTGAAGATGAAGACGAAATGAGAGTCAGGACCTGCACAGGATGTTCCATGCCAGCTGGTAGATTTACAATCACCAGGGGATTGAGTCCATGACTGGCTGAGGAGAGAAAAGCGTTGACAGGCATGTTGAGCATAAACATCTCCTGTTGCCATTCCCCCAGTGCCAGCTGAACCCATGTCTGCCATGGTGTAAAGACAGGGCATTAGTTCAATCATAGTGCACTTAAAGGCATAAATGTAGAAACTAGGGACTGCAGATGCTGGTTTCCACAAAAGGAAACAAAGTGCTAGACTAACTCAGTGGGTCAGGCAGCATCTCTGGAGGGACCTGACTCGAAACATTACCTATTCATGTTCTTCAGAGATGCTGCCTGACACACAGAGTTACTCCAGCACTTTGAAGTGTCCTTTTGTATTTAAATGCAGGCTGCATTGAGCTTCATCAGTGTAGATTTCCTCTTTCAATGAGGTTTAGGCTTATGTTTAGGTTTAGTATTGTCATGTGGATCAAGGGACAATGAATAGCTTTGTTTTGCTTGCTGTCCATTCAGATCAGATAATACTGTACTGTGACCACATGTCCTATTTAAGGTCCACCCCTCTCCCGGCCACAGGCAAACGTGCCACAGCCAAGTCCAATAAACGGCCATTGGATCAATTTACCCGATCCTACAGACCTACCCCTTATAAACCCTGCCGCCCAGAGGGGAAACTGGAGAGGAAGTTGTGGGTGTGATTCATGACGCTCTTGTTTGTCTCTAGAAATAAAGTCCATTGGCTGAGTTTACGTTACTGTGTGTATGTGTGTGTGCGCACGCCAGTGTATTCATTATTATGTCATGACAGTACATAAATGTAATCAAGCTAAACTCAAGTAAAATAGGCAGAGCAAAGAAAAAGATACCAAGTATAGAATATAGTTCTCAGCGTTAGGGTCATAGAGAATCATAGAGTGATACAGTGTGGAAACAGGCCCTTCGGCCCAACTCGCCAAAACCAGCCAACAATGTCCCAGCTGCACTAGTTACACTTGACTGCACTTGGTCCTTATCCCTCTAAACCTGTCCTCTCCATGTACTTGTCTAACTGTTTCTTAAACAATGGGATAGTCCCAGCCTCAACCACATCCTCTGGCATCTTGTTCCATACACCCACCACCCTTTGTGTGAAAAGATTACCCCTCGGATTCCTATTAAATCCTTTCCCCTTCACCTTGAACCTATGTCCTCGATTCCCCTACTCTGGGCAAGAGACTCTGTGCATCTACCCGATCTATTCCTCGCATGATTTTGTGCACCTCTATAAGATCCCCCCTCATCCTCCTGCACTCCATGGAATAGAGACCCTTTCTATTCCATGGAGAGCCTACTCAACCTCTCCCTATAGCTCACACCATCTAGTCCTGGCAACATCCTCGTAAATCTTTTTCTGAACCCTTTCAAGCTTGGCAATATCTTTCCTATAACATGCTGCCCAGAATTGAACACAATATTCTAAATGCGGTCTCACAAATGCACACCACTAGTCACAGGCCTCCAGTCCGAGAAGCAACCTTTCACCATCCCCCTCTGCTTCCTTCCATGGAGCCAATTCGCTATCCATTCAGCTATCTCTCCTTGGATCCCATGCGATCCAACCTTCCAGAGCAGCCAACCATGCAGAACCTTGTCGCATAGTCCAATGTCTGCAATGGGGTAGAGTAGAGTAGGAAAGTACCCTAGCTTATGGAAGGACCATTCAGAAGCTGATAACAGAGGGGAGGAATTTATTTCTGAGTCTGGTGGTGTGCTTTCAGGCTTCTGTATCTCCTGCCCAACAGGAGTGGGGAGAAGAAATGACCAGGATGGGACAGGTCATTGGCTGCCTTCCTGAGGCAGCATGAACTGTAGATTGAGCCAATGCTGGGGAGCCTTATCTGTGCAATGAACTGGACTACATCCGCCATTCTCTGCAGTTTTAGTTTTAGGTTTAGTTTATGGTCATGTGCTGAGGTACAGTGAAAAGCTTTCATGTTATGTGTTATCCAGTCAATGAAAGGAATATACATGATTACAATCAAGCTGTCCGCAGTGTACAGATACAGGATAAAGGGAACAATGGCTAATGCAAGATAAAGTCAAGTGAGGTCTGATAACATGTAATCTATCTCCAATGAGACAGATGGTAGGACAGGACCACTCTCAAGTTGGTGATACGGTGGTTCAATTGTCTGATAACAGCTGGGACGAATCTGTTCCTAAATCTGGAAGTGTCCATTTTCACACTTCTAAACCTCTTGTCAGAGCTTTTCCAAAAACAAGCTGTGATGCAACCTGACAGTGGTCTTTTATGAGTGTGCTTGAAAACAGGCAAATTGTGAAAGTGATGTTTTGCTGTGGTACTTGCAAACTCTTAACATGCATCAACAATCCCCTTCAAAACAGAGAAAGAACGATCCACTATGGATGTTTGGTCAGTTGTGCAAAATAATATCACACTCAAATTGAGTAGCTTTCCATGTCATAGAGTCATACAATGAGGAAATGGGCCCTTCGGCCCAACTTGCCCATGCTGACCATTATGCCCCATCTACATTAGTCCCACCTGCACATAATGTTTTCTGCTCGGCCGTGGGGCCTAACATCGCTGGTGCTGCTCGGCCGCTGGACTTAACAGTGCCCGGTGCGGCTCGGCCGCGGGGCCTAACATCGCCCGGTGCGGCTTGGCCGCGGGGCCTAACATCGCTGGTGCGGCTCGGCCGCTGGACTTAGCGGTGCCCGGTGCGGCTCGGCCGCGGGGCCTAGCATCGCACGGCGCGGCTCGGCCGCGGGACTTAGCTGCGCACGGCTCGGCCGCGGGGCCTTCCGTCCCCCGGCTCAGCCGCGGGATGTTTCAGCACCCGGTGCGGCTCGGCCGCGGAGACTTCCATCCCTTTGTGGTGACTGTGCGGGTCGGTCGGGGACGAGCTGTCTGTCCGTGGGCGTGGGGAAGAGAGTGGAAGTTTTGTTGCCTCCATCACAGTGAGGGGGTGTTTGGAGTCACTGTGATGGACGTTTGTGTTGGGGTCATGTGTCTTGTGTTCTTTTTTTGTGTATGACTGCTATGTAATTTCGTTTGGTACCTTGGTACCGAATGACAAATAAAGCTCTGTTGAACTGTTGTTGTTGAACTGTTGAACTATGTAATATCGACCTGACCTTATCAATGGCAGATTCTACTGTAGCACTGGGATACATACCCTCCATTGGCTGTGACCTGGAGGTGAAAGAATGTAATCACACAGAGATCACACAAAATAACCTCCCTTCCAAGACCACCAGCATAATCAAGGATGAGTCTCACCCCAGCCACTCCCCCTTCTCCACTCTTCCATCAGGCAAGAGGTACAGAAGTGTGAAACTCACACCTCTGGTTTCAGAGACAGTTTCGTCACAGCTGTTATCAGGCAACTGAACCATCCTACCAGCAACTGGAGAGTGGTCCTGAGCTATTATCTACCTTGTTGAAGACCCTCACACTATCTTTAATTGGACTTTACTGGACTTTCTCTTGCACAATGTTATTCCCTTTATCATAGACAATTAGAAACATAGAAAAATAGATGCAGGAGTAGGCCATTTGGCCCTTCAAGTCAGCACTGCAATTCAATATGATCATGGCTGATCATCCAAAATCAGTACCCCGTTCCTGCTTTTTCCTCATATCGCTTGATTCCTTTAGCCCCGAGCTAGATTTAATTCTCTTGAAAAAATCCAGTGAATTAACCTCCACTGCCTTCTGTGGCAGAGAATTCCACAGATTCACAACACACTGGGTGAAGCAGTTTTTCCTTATCTCAGTCCTAAATGGTCTACCCCTTATTCTTAAATTGTGAACCCCTTATTCTTAAACTGTGGTTCTGGATTCCCCCAACATCAGGAACATTTTTCCTGCATCTAGCCTGTTCAATCCCTTAAGCATTTTATATGTTTCTATAAGATCCCCTCCCATCCTTCTAAATTCCAGTGAATACAAGCCCAGTCGACCCATTATTTCATCATATGTCAGTCCCGCCATCCTGGGAATGAACCTGGTGAACCTACACTGCACTCCCTCAAGAGCAATAATGTCCTTCCTCAAATTAGGAGACCAAAATTGCATACAATACTCCAGGTGAGTTCTCACCAGAGCCCTATACAACTGCAGTCGGACCTTCTTGCTCCTAAACTCAAATCCTCTCGCAATGAAGGCCAACATGCCATTAGTCTTCTTCATTGCCTGCTGTACTACTTTGAGTGACTGATGTACAAGCACACCTAGATCTCGTTGCACCTCCCCTTTTCCTAATCTGACACCATTCAGATAATAATCTGCCTTCCTGTTCTTGCCACCAAAGTGGATAACCTCACATTTATCCACATTAAACTGCATCTGCCATGCGTCTGCCCACTCACCCAACCTATCCAAGTCACCCTGCAGCCTCATAGCAACCTCATCGTAGCTTTGTGTCATCTGCAAACTTGGAGATGTCACATTTAATTCCCTCATCTAAATCGTTAATATTTATTGTAAATAACCGGTGTCCCAGCACCGAGCCTTGCGGCACCACACTAGTCACTGCCTGCCATTCTGAAAAGGACCTGTTAATTCATACTCTTTGCTTCCTGTCTGCCAACCAGTTTTCTATCCATGTCAATACCCTGCCCCCAATACCATGTGCTCTAATTTTGCACACAAATCTCTTGTGTGGGACCTTGTCAAAGACTTTTTGAAAGTCCAGATACACCACATCCACTGGCTCTCCCTTATCCATTCTACTTGTTACATCCTCAAAAAAGTCCAGAAGATTAGTCAAGCATGATTTCCCCTTCAGAAATCCATGCTGGCTTTGACCAATCCTGTCACTGCTTTCCAAATGCACTGCTATAACATCTTTAATAATCAACTCAAGCATCTTCCCCACTACCGATGTAAGGCTAACTGGTCTATAATTCCCCATTTTCTCTCTCCCTCCTTTCTTAAAAAGTGGACTTACATTGGCTACCCTGCAGTCCATAGGAACTGATCCAGAGTCGAGAGGACATTGGAAAATGATCACCAATGCATCCACGATTTCTAGGGCCACCTCCATCATTAGTCTGGGATGCAGACCATCAGGCCCTGGGGATTTATCTGCCTTCAGTCCCAACTGTTTACCTAACACCATTTCCTGACTAATGTGGATTCCCTTCAGTTCCTCCCTCCCACTAGATCCTCGGTGCCCTAGTATTTCTGGGAGATTGTTTGTATCTTCCTAAATGAAGACAGAACCAAAGTACTTGTTTAACTGTTCTGCCATTTCCTTGTTTCTCATTATAAATTTACCTGTCTCTGATTGTAACGGACTTACATTTGTCTTCACTAATCCTCTATCTTCATATATCTGTGTACTGTGGATAGCTTGATTGTAATCATGCATAGTCTTTCTGCTGACAGGTTAGCACACAACAAAAAGCTTTTCACTGTACCTGGATACACGTGACAATAACTAAACTAAAAAAACTGAAAGATGAATGTATTTGAAAGTGTGATGAACCACCTATATCTATATATGTGGACTGCAGAACAGACTGTTTGTTTGCATTATACTGCGCAGACATCCCAAGGATAGCAGATGACTTGGAGGACGGATAGTCCTTTTGCACATAATTGATCTCTGTAATTGATTTCACAACTGGAAGGCCGAAGTCTAACAGGATTGGGAAACGTCTTCACTGATTCTCACTTCAAGCCTTTACCATGTAATAATGTGGAAACCTTCAAACTGTTATTACTGCCACAATGAATGAATGTACCTGAGGCTTGGTGACTTCATAATCTTCATTGACAATGGTCAAGGTTTTTGCTACCTGTTTTGTGCGTACAGCTGTGTTTTTAAGTGTCCTCCATGTGGAAATATTGATTTTCCGAGGTCTCTGATCAGCACTGAGTCTTCAATCTTGCTATTCTCTCACATAGGAGCCACATCATTTTGCGATTTTGTTTGGTTTAATTTAAAGATACAACATGGAAACAGGTCCTTTGTGCACCGCCCACACTGACCATCAGCATCCATAAACACCAGTTCAATGTTATCCTACATTATCCACTCCCTACACACTAAGCTTAATTTACAAAGGGACAATTCACCTACAAACCCACACGTCTTTGTGGGTGTGGGAGGAAACCGGAGCAACTAGGGGAAACCCGTGTGGTCACAGGGAGAACGTGCAAATTCCACATAGACAGCGCCCAAGGTCAGGATCGAACCCAGGTCTTTGGCGCTGTGAGGCAGCAGCTCTACCAGCTGCACCATGGTGCTGCCTCGTAATTGGCATGATGCCAGTGAAGTGGTATTTTTGCTCATCCCTTGGCAGTGTGACTGACACATTTAGCACCAGGGTAAGATTGGCAATTACACTGCAGTTATCGCTTTCTCTGGAGTGCAGACTTAATCACAACACTTTTTTTTTTAAGCGTCCTTAAAAAATACATGACTGGAATAAATGATTGCATAATACATGCTGAGAAATCATTACTAGTACAGATTTTGATGATTAAATTGTCCGTGGTACGTGTCAGTAACAATGAACTGATTACTTGAGCAGAGAATCATTTTTGAAATTGAAAGAAAGTTTAAAATAAATCCTATTGTGGAATTCATACTGTGTACGTAGACAAGGAACACCTTGTTCTTTATTAGAGGTTTGCGAACAGTCATGGTCACCTTTGTCTTGTAAACTTCAAGGTGAAGCAGGTGGAGTTAAGATTTCCTGCACATGATGTATAGGGAGGCAGTCAGACAGTCTAAAAATCTTCCTACTCCACCACACTGCCTCGGCAAGGCCACCAGCATAATCAAGGACAAGTCTCACTCCGGTCACTCCCCCTTCTCCTTTCTCCCATCAGGCAAGAGGTACAGAAGTGTGAAAATGGATATTCCTGATTCAGGAATAGTTTCTTCCCAGCTGTTATCGGGCAACTGAACCATCCTATCACAAACTAGAGCGCAGTCCTGACCTAAAGTTTACCTCACTGGAGACCTTTGGACTATCTTTAATCAGATTTTCTCGTTCTTTATCTTGCACTAAACATTATTCCCTTTATAATATTTCTGTACACTGTGGATGGCTAGATTGTATCATATATAGTCTTTCCGCTGACTGGATAGCGCGCAATAAATCAGCTTTTCACTGTCCCTCGGTTCATGTGATAATAATAAACTAAACGAATGAACTGAATTAAACAGTATCCTTTTTGTTGAGGTACCTTGGAAATTAAACAGTAAAACAGATCTACCATTTTCAACAGTATGACCTTCCTTTCTGGGAGTGAGACCCATAGAGTGCTGGTCCTCAGTATAATCATGATGAGCTTGATAGTTCATCCAGAGAGTAGTGAGCACTGCACGGTCCATCAAAGGTACTGACCTCCCCTCCATCGAAGAGAGGAGGCGCTGCTATCTCAAGAAGGCAGCCTAAATCATCAAAGACCCACAGCAACCCTGGCCAAAATCTTTTTTTACTTCTACTATCCATCAGAAAGTACAGGAGTCTGAAAACTGTGCCCACCAGGTTCAAGAATAGCTTCCTCCCAACAACTATCACGCTCTTGAACACTACACAACCTCACCCATGAACTTCTATGGGCTGTCTTTGGATGCAGAAATGACTTTGTTGTTTTGCATTAGTATTGTCGTTATTAATTTACTGAATGGTTGCTCAATATATAATATTGTGTTTACAAACCTGTTATGCTGCTGCAATAAGCACTTCATTGTTCCATTGTCAGTACATTTGGCAAATCAACACTCTCCACCCTTGACTCTAACACTAAGGCACCCATCTTCTGCCACCTATTCTGTACATCCCCCTTCCTTCTGCTGCAGAGTGTTGGCACCTACCCTCCTGGTGCCAAGATAGTGCAGCAGGTGCCAAGCAATGACGTGGTATGAAGATTACTTCAAGGTGTTTCTGCAATTCCCCGAGATCATACCTCGATGATCCCAGTGCAACTTTCCACTTGATTCCTGGCAGTCCATTGGTAACCAACATAATACTACACTCCTTGAAGGGGTTGATGAAACCAACATAGTCCAAAACACCATCCCCTCATGCACTGTGGTAAGAAATAATTGTCAACATAGAGTCAAACAGCATGGAAACAGGCCGACTCTTGATCCAACTCATCCATGCCGACCAAGATGCCCCATCTAAGCTAATCACATTTGCACGTGTGTCCCATATCCCTCTGAACCTTTCCAATGCCTGTATCTCTCCAAAGGTCTTTTAAATGCTAAATCTCAGCCTTGGGTGCAGTCTGTGTGGAGTTTGCACATTCTCCCTGTGATTGCATGAGTTTCCTCCGGGTGCTCCGGTTTCCACCCACATCCACAAAGACGTGTGGGGTTTGTTGGTTAATTGGCCTCAGTAAAATTGCTTTGTGTGAGCTGGAACTAGTGTGAATAGGTGATCGATTGTAGGCATGGACTCGTTGAGTTGAGGAGCATGTTTCCATGCTGTATCGCTAAACCAAGTGCCAAAATAAATGTCAATTGTTTGTGTTCCCTTAAATTGCACAGCTTTTAAATAAACTCAACCAAACTAATTATGTTGGCGAGGGACCAGAGGAGGTTTACAAGAATGATCCCGGGGATGATTGAATTGACACAATGAGCTTTTGACAGCTCTGGGACTGTACTCACTGGAGTTTAGAAGGAGAGGGGACCTCATTGAAACTTACCAAATAGTGAAAGTGTCTGGAGAGAGTGGATGTGGAGAGGATGTTTCCACTAGTAGGAGTGTCTAGGACCAGAGGGTCACAATAAAAGGACATACCTTTCTGAAAGGAGATAAGGAGGAATTTCTTTAACAGGAGGATGGTGAATCTGTGGAAATCATTGCCACAGATGGCCGTGGCTATTTTCAAAGTGGGGATTGACAGGTGCTTTATTAGTATGGTTACAGGGAGGAGGCAGGAGAATGGGGTTGAAAAGGAAAGATAGATCAGCCCTGATCGAATGGCGGAGTAGGCACGATGGGCCGAATGGCCTAATTCTGCTTGTATGACATGAACAATCTAAATTCTAGGCAGTATGTTTTCCTTGCGGAAGGCTTTCATCCGGCTTCGGTCTGAAGAGTTTGTGAGTATTTTCCTCTCAGAGTGGGTGTAACAATGAGGCCATGGAAAGCAGTGAACATTCATTAGTCTAATTCGTATTTTATGGCATTTTAATAGCTCAGTGAACTGTAAGCCCACAAGTTAGTAAAATACACACTTTGAGCGATTTCACTGTGTTGGTAGATTGATGAAGCAGATTGTGTTTGTGTTGACAAATGGGTTCAATCTAATAAATCAGCAGAACTGGGTGTCACATTCACAATTTACTCCAGGGCAGAATTATGTTAAAAGACAGAGAATCTCTTTGACACCGACAGTTATGGCCAGTAGAACAGGTTGCGTGAGAATTTGTTTCATTTCTTCAGGTGCCAACTTGAGTTAGTTTTAATCACAGGAGAATGGTGCTGAATTTTCCTATTCTTACCTTCCCCACTATCACCACACCACTCTTGTTAGTGTTTATTCACAAAATGCTGGAGTAACTCAGCAGGTCAGGCAGCATCTCAGGAGAGAAGGAATGGGTAACGTTTCGGGTCGAGACCCTTCTTCAGTCTGATACTCCAGCATTTTGTGAATAAATACCTTCTATTTGTACCAGCATCTGCAGTTATTTTCTTACACTCTTGTTAGTGTGATCATCACTACTGACCTCACTCATAGTCACACAGCATGGAAACAGGCCCTTTGCCCTAACTTGCCCACAGTTGTTGAGTTGCTGTTGCATTAGAAGGGAATTCCTCTTGTATGGTGTAGGAAGGAACTGCAGATGCTGATTTACACCAAAGATAGACTCAGCGGGCCATGCAGCAGCTCTGGAGTAAAGGAATAGGTGATGTTTCAGGTCCTTCTTCAGACTCTCGTATAGTGTTGTGTTTATTGATATCTTCTCTCTGGCAGCAAAAAGATTTCTTCAGCCTGATTGCTCCATGCTCTTCAGTGAGCTTGAGAATCATTCTCAGATTCAAATCCCTTTTCTTTCCCCACAAGTGATCAAAGCTGTCTGATATCCTGTCTCTGTGGATCCTACCCACAATCATCCAAGTACATCTCCCTGCCAAACTCATCTGGTCAGGATCTCAATGTCAATCGATCCTTCCAATGCTCATATCCCAGCTCAGCTACAAACAGCAACAGTAATTTCCAGCATCGATATCCTCTTGCGGAATCAGTTGATCTAAATCAGCCACTGTTCTTTGACAGACGAAGGCAAGTGTATTTAACTAAATAAAAAAAGTTGTTGCAACTTGTCTGAAATTAATTAGCCACAGATAGGCTGGGGGGGGGGGGGGGGGGGTTTGGGGAAAGTGTGATTCATTGGACTGCATCAAGTTCAGTCTGATAAAATGTGCAGTTCAGTCCTCGCTAAGTTACAGCATCTAATAAACTTTTATTTTATGGACAGAATAAACAGCTGGATAATTCAACTCTTCCCGTTGTTCGCCTGTCAGCGTTACACAAAGAAAGATAATGAGAAGAGAATTATTTCAATGCTGTAACGTGGCGAACTCCAATAAATTAAAATACTGCCAGTGCAACGAGTTTCTGAAACAATATTGCGAGTTTAGGTGGTAAGGGGAGGCGGTGGTGGGGGGGGAGGGGGCGATGGTGGGGGGGGGGGCGGTGGGGGGGGGGGGAGAGGGGGCGATGGTGGGGGAGGGGGGTTGGGGCCGGTGGTATTGGGACAGGCAGTGGAGGATAAACAAAATAAAGCTGGAAGAGAGGAGGTACTGAACAAGCGATGGGCGGGTCAGGGAGTGTGTGGTCCCTCATAGGTGAACAGCAAAGGGTTTTTTGATAACTAATCAAAAAACCACCTCGCCAGTGTACACGTACTACCAACCATGCTTGGGCCTACCCCTCCACTCTTCCAGCTTTCTTTACCTCACTCCCTGCAAACAGTCTGAAGAAGGGTCCTGACCCAGAATGTCACCCATCCATGTTCTCCAGAGATGCTGCCTGACCTGCTGGGTTACTCCAGCATTTTGTGCCTTTCTTCTTTGATAAACCAGCATCTGCAGTTCCTTATGAATGCATTGAATGAGATCTGCATTGCGTTGTTCCATAACTGGGCCTGTCCTCACTGGAGTTTAGAAGGATGAGAGGTATCTCACTGAAGCTTACCGAATAGTGAAAGGGCTGGATGGAGTAGATGTGGAGAGGATGTTTCCACCACTGAGAGAGTTTAAGACCAGAGGGCATAGCTTCCGAATAAAACAATTTACCTTTCGAATAGAGATGAGGAGAAATTTATTTTGCTAGAGGGTGGTGAATCTGTGGAAGCCAAGTCATTTGGGTATTTTTAAAGTGGAGATTGACATATTCTTGATGAGGAAGGGCATCAAAGATTACAGGGATAAGGCAGGAGAACGGGATTGACAGGGAAACGTAGCTCTGCCATGATCAAATGGTAGAGCAGACTTGATGGGCCGAATGGCATAATTCTGCTCCTTTGACACATGAACGTATGTAGATTAGTCATGATTGAATGGAGGAGTAGACTCGATGGGCTGAATGGTCTAATTCTGCTCCTACTACTTAAACGTACGGTAACTTCTCTCAGCTATGTGCCCTGCATCTGCCTATCGATAAGGCAATGTTGCTATAACGTATAACATGGAGGTCTAAATACAGTATTAACTTAACTTAGCAATTGTACACTGAGTCAGCCAGTCAGAATGGATAGCGGAAAACCTGTAATGATGTAAGTAGTTTTTTGTCAGCCATTGCTCGATGGAAGAAAATTTTCAGTATCGCACAAATACCATTGAAAATCTAATGAACGGCATTTCGGGATGATTTGCCGTCAGCTGATTCCAGAGAGGAAAGAAAATCGATCTCTCATTTAATTAATCATGTCAACAACATGTTTAAATAGTGCCTTTAATGTCATAAATTCCCACAGCGGTCTCACGGGGCAATTATCAAACAAAATTTACCACATAAAGCAAAATTCACCAGTTAATATGGAATGCAGCACTGCCAGATATCCACAGGTGGATGAGTGCACCTTGCAAGCTGGCCTGTGAGTTTTAAGCTTCTCGGCTGAAAGTTCCAAGATGCAGGTTTGTAGGGTAATTGTAAATTATCCCTCGTGTGTAGGATAGAACTAGTGGTTGGGTGATTGCTGGTCGACACGGACTCAGTGGGCCGAAGGGCCCGTTTCCACTCTGCATCTCTAAAACTAAGAATAAAATTCTGCTGATGAGCAAAGATAGTGGCAGGTTTTAAAAAACGCTATAGATAACAGTAATCAACATTTTATTGATTATGACTATCAAAATTCTGCTATAAAATGTTTAACCACTGTCGATTCCGCTGTCTTAAATCTTCCTGCAATGTTTTTATATTAAGGAGAAAAGTGAGATTGAATTAGACTTAGGTAGACACAAAACACTGGAGTAACTCAGCGGGACTGGCAGCATCTCTGGAGAGAAGGAATGGGTGATGTTTCGGGTCGAGACCCTTCTTCATTCCTTCTCTCCAGAGATACTGCCTGTCCCGCTGAGTTACTCCAGCATTTTGTATCCACTTTCGATTTAAACCAGCATCTGCTGTTCTTTCCTACACCTATGAATTAGACTTAAATCCGGATTTAGGAACTAAACTTACTGATTGTTCAAAAGGACAATTTTATCCAATTTGGACCCAAGCTAGCCTTTTGCAGAATACAACCCACTTGTCGTGAATTTTCAACTAACTTCAAATACTTAGGATTAAGAATGAATGCAATGAAAAATAAATTAACAAGCTTTAAATCTGTATTATAATACATTGGTCCAGACTATTTTAGCCTGAACGACGATCTCGATCTAAAACGTTACTTAGATTGCAGTGGTCTGAAACATTCTCCAGAGATGCAGCCTGACCTGCTGAGTTCTCCCGCACTTTGAGTCCCTTTGTGTATTAGCCAGCATCTGCAGTTCTTTGTTTCTACATTTTGTTCCATACCTTTTTTGGTTTGCAGCCATGTTTCGAGACAACAGGGTATATATGTTGAAGGAAACAAAATTGTTGAAGGGATTCAACAGACCAGGCAGCATCAGTGAAGGAAAATGGACAGATAATGTTTTGGGTCAGGACCATTCCATTTCTGTCCATTTCCCTCGTGTGTAGGATAGTGTTACTGTACAGGGATCACTGGTCAGCGCAGACTTGGTGGGCCAAAGGGCCTGTTCTGTGCTGTTTCTCTAAATTAAACAGACTACACCAGTTTGTGAATGTAACTAACCATCACCCACTCAAGTGCAATTGGGAATGAACAAAAAGTCGCTGACCGAGTTGGAAATGATTTTAAAAGACATTTGGACAAGTAAATGCATCAGAAATGTTTAGAGGGATATGGGCCAAAGGCAAACAGGTGGGACGAGTGTCGATGGGGCATCTTGTTAGGACGAAGGGCCTGTAATTGTCATGCCGTATGATTGAATAAAGCTCGAATAAAGCTGAATGAAACAAATGTGCGTTCTGTGTTTAACAAGGAATTGATAAACATAGAGATGAGAGATGCATTGGTAATAAGAGAATGAAAGTTGCCTTGGTAACAGAGGATTTAGGAGTCATCCGGGCAACATGAAAATTAATGTTGCCTTGGTAATGGGATTGAGAGTTACCTCAATAACAAGGGATGTGAATCACTTCATTGAGGGTGTATGGTTTTGAACGAACAATTCTAGATTATTCTCTAAATGTTAAGGGTACAGACTGATGTATCTTGACCCCGGTAGCCTTGGAATGCATTCCCCTTTAATAGATATTCTGACAGTAAGTTCAGAACGAACAACATTAATGTAACTGACCAAAAATAACTAGGCCATTTGATCCTTCGGCACTGCATGTGAAAACAATCCTAAATCCACCCCGAGTGGTGGGAGACATAATTATATAAAGTACTTTTTATTTTCAAACACAATCATCAGTTTTTCAAAGGAAAAACAATGAATTTCCTTCAGCTTTCCCTTGATATTATTATTGGAAGGAAACGTAAAATGTAGCATTTCAATGGGACAGGCATTTGGAGGTTTATGCCCCTTTTAAGTGAAGGAGATAGATTCACAGCTGATTCTTTCCAAGTGGTGTTCTTGCTGGTTGTAGTTGCTGCCTTCATCATTATTGAACTGAAAATCAAGATAAGGAAATAACTGCTGAAGCAGGAAATCAAAACCATAAAAAAGAGAAAAATGCTGAAATAATCAGCAGGTCAGGCCACATCGCTGGGAAGAGAAACAGTTAATGTTTTAAGTTGAAGACTTTTTGTCAGAAGTGGGAGGGAGACAAAAGATGCTCATAAAGGTGCAAGGCAAATCTATTCACTGTCATCTGCCCATGTTCCATTGATTGTCTGCACCAAAGATACTAGAGGAGCAAGATGAACCACTCCGTTGAAATCGCCTCTACTGAAGTGCAGTACGCAAAGGAGCGTAACGTCCGCCATTTTAGTAGGCAAAACCCACCGTTCGCTATGCCTCTCGCAGTGTAATCAGTGTTTTGGGGGAACAGTATGTGTGATGATACCATTAAAACGCACAATATACCTCATCTATCAATTCACAGTTTTTTGTTATTTTGTCTTTAAAATGTTTCTGCAAGTTTCTGCCTACTAAAATGGCACCATGACATACTACGGTTTTTAGGGTCGAGTGGTCTGCACTTTTCCACTCCCATCTTGCACTCTAATCTATTCCATACCAAATTTGCAGCACTCCATTCACACCTAACAATGTTCAATATTATTATCAGACCCGCTATTAACAGTAGAAATAGAGCACTGCAGATGTTGGTTAATACACAAAAGGACACAAATTGCTGGAGTAACTCAGTAGATAGATGGCAATTCAGGTCGGAACCCTTCTCCAGTCTGAAATGTCACCTTTCCATGTTCCCCAGGAATGCTGCCTGGCCCGCTGAGTTAACCCAGCACTTTGTTTCCTTTTCTACTATTAAGAGTGGTGCTGTTGTGATCTGACCTCCATCTCTTAAAGGTCAGATGTCAGATCTCAGATAACTTCTCATAATTCCCATGGATCATGACCCCAACATCAACATAACGGTCTCCATGAGATTCATGGGAGATCCTTCCCCCAGAGCTTATAACAGTGTATAACATCATGAGGGGAATAGATAGGGTGGATGTACAGAGTCTTTTACCCATGGGTAGGGGAATCAAAAACCAGAGGACGTAGGTTTAGGGTGAGAGGGGGAAGGTTTCATCGCAACCCAAGGGGCACCTTTTTCATCACGGGTGGTAGGTATATGGAATGAGCTGCCAGAGTAAGTAACTGAGGCAGGCTCTATAACACCTCCTGCATTCCAAGAAGTAATGTCCTGGCCAAGTGCATTTACTTCATTAGGTTAATGTCAAGTGTTGGAATGACTCCCAATTTACCCACTCCCAATATGTGCTGTTCAGGAAAGCTAATCAGGTGTAAGTAAGTGAAATTACAAATGTCATCCTTTGCTGAACTACCATTAATACAGCACCAGTGATGTGATTAATTTTTAATGGACACTATATTCCATTAGACCATCAGACCCTGAGGACTTCAGCCATGTCAGCAGAAAGCAGTACCAAATATTTTTTTAAATGCTTCACTTTTCCCCACAGCTGAACTAATGATTTGCAGCCTCGCTGAAATATGGGTTCCACTACATTACCGGTGAAGAGTTTAAATTTGTATGCACAAAGCTATCTGCCGTACACATCCAGCACAGGAGGATCTCCCATTCACACCTAAGATGGGCCCTTCACACTGCCCTTAGAAAAAGTCACCTTCAATTCATCGCAAGCTTCACTAAAGTACAGCAAGGATTGTTGAGAAAACATTGTGCCTCTTATGTCGTAGGGGCAGCATTTATGCATTTTGAGAGTCAAGTTGAAAGAGGCTCCAGAGGATAATAAAGGATTGACCCAAAATGTTGAAGTCACTCAGTGGGCCAGGCAGCATCTCTGGAGAAAAGGAATACGTGACTTTTCGGGTCAAGACCCTTCTTCCGACACCGAAGATAGACACAAAAAGGACCCAAGGAGCAGGATTGGCATATTATAAATATGTATATGTGTGTATATATGTGTGTGTGTGTTTGTGTGTATACATATGTATGTATGTGTATGTATGTGTGCGTGCATATATATATTTGTGTATGTGTGTATATATGTTCACATATGTAAGTTTGTTTATGTATGTGTGTGTATATATATATATATATACATTTACATATATTTGGATTGGCAGCCTCCAATGCTCTAGTCAGAGGTTAATTAAAAAAAAACATTTTTTGAACCATTAAGTCAATGTAAATCGAAGACAATTCTTCGATTTCCATTCTTTCTATTTCTACAAGCCTGGACTCTAGTGTTGTGACAAGCAGCAACACTTTAGAGTGCTATTGAACCTTTGAATTTAAAGAGTTGAAGAATGTGATTTTACTAATCTTGTTGTGCGGAGAGTCTTTGCTGGAGAAATTTGAAACGGATTCCACGGACCCCTTAAACCTGTTTCCATTCTTTATTTTCCATCTGGTCTATTTTGCAATGAAATCAATTGAATCACTTCTAGCTGCAATGGATGGACATTCATTCGTTCAGAGTGTATAGGAAGTCAAAGTCTATGTGTTCGATTCCAGGTCAAGGAGTTTAAAAAAATGATTTAAAAAACATGGGCTAACTTGTGAATTTGCCACAGAAAATGGTGACAAAGATGGTCAGATTATTATGGATTATTACTGTAACGTGTCAAGTGGCACAGTGGTAGAGTTGCTAATCTACAGTGCCAAAGACCAAGATTTGATCCTGATTACGGGTGCTGTCTGTACAGTGTTGGCATGTTCTCCCTGTGACCGTGTGGGTTTTCTCCAAGTGCTCAGGTTTCCTCCCACATTCCAACGATATGCAGGTTTGTAGGTTAATTGGCTTTGGTAAATTGTCCTTAGTACAGTGCCCTCCATAATGTTTAGGACAAAGACCCAACATTTATTTAGTTTGCCTCTGTACTCCACAATTTGAGATTTGTAATAGAAAAAACTATATGTGGTGAAAGTGCACATTGTCAGATTTTATTAAAGGCCATTTTTATACATTTTGGTTTCACCCAAAGATGATAGAGCGGAGCAAGATGAACCACTCCGTCGAAATGGCGTATACTGAAGTGTAGTAGGCAACGGAGCAGCCATTTTAGTAATCAAAGCCCACCGTTCGCTTTGCCTCTCGCAGTGTAATCAGTGTTGTGGGGGAACAGTATGTGTGATGATACCATTAAAATGCAGAATATGTCTCATCTATCAATCCACATTTTTTTGTTATTTTACTTTTTAAATGTTTTCCCCAGCTTAATTTCTGTGATTTTATTATTTCTTAGTTTCTGCCCATTTCCCTCCCATCCTTCCTCCCCAGCCCCCTCTTTTGTGCAGTTTCCCTTGTATTGCTCTAACATACTGCACAAATTTAACTTATGATATATATATATATATATATATATATAAATATAAATGTGGATTTGTGCGTGTGTGTGTGTGTGTGTGTTTGTGTGTGAGAGGCAAAATAGAGATAAATAGATCTCAAAGTTCCTTCTCATGGATCAGAAGCAACTTTGATTTAAAGCAACGCTCTATTTCTCTCTTCATCTTATTTTTCACATGATGTACATAAACCATAAAGGCTATTCGACCTTTATGATTTATGTGTATAAAATCAGTCATGGACCCACTTCTCAGCACATGGTTCTCCCTATCATGATCACTGTTCTCTCACATACATTTCATTCGGGCCTGCCCATACACATTCGCAATCAGTGACATCAAACTTATTTCCAGAAATCCTAATATTGTGAATAAAATAACTATGAACACATGTCAAGATATATTTTCATTCTTTTCATTCTATATTAGTGTAATAAAATGTAATGCATAGATACCTACACTGATGCAGAAGTGCTAGCTTTAGACATGAATAATGTACATTGCTACCAAAGTTTAGTTTTGAATTTAACATACAATGTGTGCGAGATATACAGGGTTGCACTGTTTTGCATATCAGCTAACCAATGAAAAGATCAGGTTCTGATTTGTACCAGCTCTTCACCTCCCCCCCCTCCCCCCCTCCCCTCCCCCCCTCCCCCCCTCCCCTCCCCTCCCCTCCCCCCCTCCCCTCCCCTCCCCCTCCCCTCCCCCCTCCCCCCCCTTGTCTGAAGAAGGGTCCCAACCTGAAACATCACCCATCCTTTTTCTCCAGAGATGCTGCCTGACCCAGTGATTTACTCCACCACTGTGTCTATTTGGATTGTATTCATGCTTCTGTATCACGTCAGGCAGCATTGGGCATGTTAGTGGCTGTCAAGGGTTTGTAACTAATCAATTCACCAATTCAAATTTTCTTGGCTTTAAGTATAAAGTTAAATGTCTTTTCAATTATATTGTGGATACAGTAGAGTTCTATTGTTTGCAAATCCCTGATCTCTGCTTCCATGACTTTTTAAAATAAAACAAAAAGAGATAAAGCTCGTGGAGGTGAAATTAAAATGAACAGAGAAAGCAAAGAAGAACTTCATTAAATATGATCAATTGGCCAGATACAGAGTGGATCTCTAGTGCAAATATTCAATCACTAACATCCAAAGTTTAAAGATCACGAAGCAGCAACTCTTCAAGAAATAGTTATGTCAACTGTCAACTTATCCAAGAAGTTGAACAAAAATAATTGTTTGCAAACATTTTATCTACGAAGAAATCACAGAGAGTTGTGAACACTGCCCAGTCTAGCAAACAGAATCTGCTTACTAAAAAGGCGCTGAAATTTACTCATGACCTACTACGGTTTTTAGGGTCGAGTGGGCTATCTTGCTCCTCGATTATCTTTGGTTTCACCATGTAGAAATTACAGCTGTGTTTATACATAGTCCCCCCATTTCAGTGCACCATAATGTTTGGAACACATGGTTTCACAGTCGTTTGTAATTGCTCAGGTGTGTTTAATGCAGGTATAAGAGAGCTCTCAGCACCTAGTGTTTCCTCCAGTCTTTCCAGCACATTTGGAAACTTTTATTGCTGTTTATCAACATGAGGACCAAAGTTGTGTCAATAAAAGTCAAAGAAGCCCTTATGAGACTGAGAAACAAGAATAAGATGGTTAGAGACATCAGCCAAACCTTAGGCTTACCAAAATCAACTGTTTGGAACATCATTAAGTCAAGTCAAGTCAAGTCAAGTCAATTTTATTTGTATAGCACATTGACCAAAGTGCTGTACATCTGATTAGGTACTAAGGAAAAAATGAAACATACAGTAGCACGCAAACATAACAGCACATACAAAACAGTTCACAGCGCCTCCTCAATGAGCCTCAAACGCTAGGGAGTAGAAATAGGTTTTGAGCCTGGACTTAAAGGAGTCGATGGAGGGGGCAGTTCTGATGGGGAGAGGGATGCTGTTCCACAGTCTAGGAGCTGCAACCGCAAAAGCGCGGTCACCCCTGAGCTTAAGCCTAGACCGCGGGATAGTGAGTAGATATTAAGAAGAAAGAGGGCACTGGTGAGCTTACTAATCGCAAAGTGGCTGACAAGCCAAGGAAGACATCCTCAGCTGATGACAGAAGAATTCTCTCTATAATAAAGAAAAATCCCCAAACACCTGTCCAACAAAGCAGAAACACTCTTCAGGAGTCAGGTGTGGATTTGTCAATGACCACTGACTGCAGAAGACTTCATGAACAGAAATACAGAGGCTACACTGTTAAACCACTGGTTAGCTGCAAAAAAAGGATGGCCAGGTTACAGTTTGCCAATAAGTACTTAAAAGAGCAAACACAGTTCTGGAAAAAGGTGTTGTGGACACATGAGACGAAGATTAACTTATATCAGAGTGATGGCAAGAGCAAAGTATTGAGGAGAGAAGGAACTGCCCAAGATCCAAAGCATACCACCTCATCTGTGAAACACGGTGGTGGGGATTTTATGCCCTGGGCATGTATGGCTGCTGAAGGTACTGGCTCACTTATCTTTATTGATGATACAACTGCTGATGGTAGTAGCATAATGAATTCTGAAGTGAATAGACACATCCAATCTGCTCAAGTTCAAACAAATGCCTCAAAACTCATTGGCCGGCGGTTCATTCTACAGCAAGACAATGATCCCAAACATACTGCTAAAGCAACAAAGGAGCTTTTCAAAGCTAAAAAATGGTCATTTCTTGAATGCCCAAGTCAATCACCCGATCTGAACCCAATTAAGCATGCCTTTTATATGCTGAAGATAAAACTGAAGGGGACTAGCCCCCAAAACAAGCATAAGCTAAAGATGGCTGCAATACAGGCCTGGCAGAGCATCACCAGAGAAGACACCCAGCAACTGGTGATGTCCATGAATCGCAGACTTCAAGCAGTCATTGCATGCAAAGGATATGTCACAAAATAGTAAGCATGACTACTTTCATTTACATGACATTGCTGTGTCCCAAACATTATGTTGTCCTGAAATGAGGGTACTGCTGTAATTTCTACATGGTGAAACCAAGATGTATAAAAATGGCCTTTATTAAAATTTGACAATGTGCACTTTAACCACATGTGATTTTTTTCTATTACAAATCTCAAATTGTGGAGTACAGAGGCAAATAAATAAATGATGGGTCTTCGTCCCAAACATTGTGGATGGCATTGAATGTGTAGAATAGAACTAATGTACAGGTGATCGCTGATCGGCGTGGACTTGGTGGGTCGAAGGATATGTTTCCATCACTAAACTAAACTAAACTAAGTATACTCTGAGGGGCTCTGAAAAATGTATGGCTATTTCTGATGTGCACATTACAATCAGAATGGGCAATAAAATCTGTCTTTCCCAATAACAGCAAATAATATCTCATTGTAGACACAATGAACAGCAGATGCTGGTTAATACACAAAAGGACACAGAGTGCTGGAGCAACTCAGTGGATCAGGCAGCATCTCTGGACCTTTCTTCAGACATTGTAGTCGGGAGGAGTGGGGGTTGGGGGAGAAATCTGGCAGAGAGGTGGGGTGTGGGACAAATTCTGGCCAGTCTTGTGATAGTCGCACACAAGTGAGTGAGGTTTTTGATTGGTTTTGACAGTTGGACAAAGGGCAGAGATGAAAAGATAAACTGCTAGAGAAGGAGATGAGGATAGAGAGGCATGAATTGTCCCATTCCCTGACTGTCTTCTTTCTTATTCTCTTCCAAAAGAATCAAATCCTGCACCACTGCAATGTGGCATCTCTATTCAGGATATTTGATATCAACTGTCTAGGATCTTGTGAATTTGTTTTTCATTTACTGAGCAATGTCATGACCCATCCCTACCTGAACAAAGGCCAACAAACATGTAAAGTTAATTCCAGGATAAATTCCAGGGTGGCACAGTGGAATTGTGCCACCCTGGCACAAGGTGCCTTCTCTCAGGTGAGGTTTTAAATGGAGGACCCATTTGACCTCTACCACAGTGGTAGAGTTGCTGCCTTACGGCACCAAAGACCCAGGTTCGATCTTGACTACAGGTTATGTCTCTGCGGAGTTTGCACATTCTCCCTGTGATGGTATAGGTTTTCTCCAGGTGCTCTGGTTCCTCTCACATTCCAAACACCTGCAGGTTTGTAGGTTAATTGTCTTCGGAAAAATTACCCCTAGTGTGTAGAATGCAATGGGATAACATAGAACTAGCATACGGGTGATCAATGGATGGTCAGTGTGGACTCGGTGAGCCCTAGTGCCTGTTTCCATGCAGAATATTGAAACTAAACTATAAAAGGTGAAACAAAATTTGCTCCCACGCATACCAACTTATATTTGAATGCAAGTGCCCCTCTGAATAGAAGATTCAAATATTTACCACAAGGTCAGCTATTTGTACAAAGCCCTAAGATCAAAGATATGAATAAGTAATCTTGAGTTAGATTCAAATTATTAATGATGGCAGCTTCACAATGGTTTGCAGTCTTCCCATGTATGGTACAACAGGCTGACAGGCCTGTTTCCATGCTGTGTGGATCTATGACTCTAGGCCTCTAACAATTCACACAGCCCACCTCTCCTCCTAGAGAACGCTGCAATTTCGGAGGTGCCTTCTCTCAGGTGAGGTTTTAAATGGAGGACCCATTTGACCTCTCATGGAGGTATGAAAGGACCTAGTGGTCCTCTCAAATCAATACCTGACCGTTTACCAGCGTTCTTCAAAAAATCGATTGCTACTATTTTTTGAATGCCGACTAACGGGTGGTGCCGCTGTCACCGATGGCAGCCTCGCCAACGGTCTGTCTGTCTTTTTGTCTTTTTTGTTATTTTTAGTGTATTTTAAAACATTTGTGTTAAAGTTCTCTGGTTTGTTTTATGTGGGGGGGGGGGAGATTGATTTTTTTTTTTTCGCCTTCCATCACAGTGAGGAATGTGGGGAATTCCCAGTGGTGGATGTTTATGTTAAACTGTATTTTGTGTGTCTTGTTGCTTTTATTGGTATAACTGTATGGCAAATCAAATTCCTGTTGCAAAACATACTTGGCTAATAAAGTATGATTATGATTGTGATTATTATTATGACAAAACACTCAATGACCATGCCTCCAAGGTTGGTATCTGCAATACACCATCCTTTCCAGTAGCTCTAACGCCTCTTAAGCTTGTGTCCTCACTAATGACACAAAGTTCAGTTCATAAAGAAAAAGGAACAGTTTTTGCATGCATACATTGCAACAGTACAGTTCAGTTCCAGCAGGGGTTGAGGAATGGCAAATATCATCTCTGCAAATATGCGCCCAATAATGACCTTCATTGGCAAGATAAATTCTAATACATTGCCTTGACATTCAATAGTATTAACATTGCTATAAACATCAATAGAGGTGATCACCATTAACTGGAAGCTCGATTTAACCAGCAATTGAATATTGTGGCTACAAGGTGCAAGTGACTTCCCTCCTGAAGTTCTTCTCCTCTCTCCAACAATAGTTTAGTTTTGTTTAGTTTAAAGATATGATGTAGAAGCAGGGCCTTCAGCCCACTGAGTTCATGCCGACCAACAATCACCCGTACACTAGTTCTATCCCACACACTAGGAGCAATTTACCAAAGCCAATTAACCTACCAACCTGCATGTCTTTGGGATGTGGGAGGAAACCTGAGCACCTGTAGGAAACCCATGTGGTCACAGTGAGAGCGCACAAACGCCATACAGCTATCACGGGGGTCCCACGCACTGTAAGGCGACATCTTTTCCGCCGCGCCACTGTGCCGCAGTTCTGTGAGACCCTCTCACTGCTCCCCCTCTGAGAATCCTGTTGGTCTCCTGCTCTCGTTGGAGTCAGTAATAGGAGCCTGACCCAATGCATCACCAGTGACGTTGCCCGACCCACCGAGTTACTGCAGCACTTTATGTCTTTTTTTGTAAACCAGCATCTGCAGTCCCTAGTGTCTTCTGGGAATGGGAGTGGTGGTTGTCAAGGAAATCATCTGACATGGTCAATATATCACATTTGAGTACACAGATGATGCAAGGAGTCGGATGTGCAACTAATTAACCTCCATTGGGTCTTTACTTCCATGTAGCAGTGAATAGTTGATGGCACACATAATGAAGTTAGCCAGCTTTCTTTTTGAAAACTTCAGTACGATTAAATCTATTAATATTACGCCCATTCTTATTGTGCACACTGCTTGACTTTCCATGCACATATACATTTTCTGAAATGGGTTCCAACCCAAAATGTTGTCTATTTATGTCCTCCAGCGATGCTGCTTGACCCACTGAGTTTCTCCAACACCCTGTGTTCTCTGCAAGATTCCAGCACCTGTACTTCCTTGTTTCTTCAGAAAAATACTAATCTGACTTCAGTACTCATTGTAAACACTGACAGTTTTTCTATCCATTGCAAATACTCTTGCAGATTCTATACTAATTTTAAATCATGACCAGATTTTTCTCACGAGTCTAGAGTGTTTTATTTTCATATGTACCAAAACGAAATAATGAAATTCTTACTTGCAGGCAACAGATATGTAACCATAATATTCCGTAAAATAATAAACAATGATAATAAACAATAATAACTCATTATAAACAAAAAAAAGTTCAGTATATATATGTGATGTATACATATAATATATATATATATTATTTGGAGGTTGTAATGTTCAATAACATGATGGTTGCAGGAAAGAAGTTGCTCTTGAACCTGGTTGTTACACTTTTTAGGCTCCTATACCTTCTTCCCGATGGCAGGAGTGGAATGAGAATGTGGCCAGGGTGGTGTGGGACTCTGATGTAACAATGAATTCAGTGACATTGCCCACTGCAAATAGTGATCCTGTTTCTGTACTGCATTTGAATCCCAATCCATTTCCTATTTTACCTGAGCCATTATTCACGAGAAATGGAATCAGCTTCAAAGTGAACCTTTATTTTAACCAACTGCACCACTCTCAGGCCAAACAATGCTATTCCACTCTTCATTCCTGTACAATATGTGTCCAAGTCTTGTTTAATTTTTACCACACAGACACACACACATGCAAAGATATGACTGCAATGTGGCGGCTCCCAAGGGTCGGGCCATACTTCTACCGACCCCTCGGCACGGGAATGGACCAGTCCCGGGAGGCGGTCCTGGACTCAGGTATATAAGGACAAGGTTTGGGCGCCAAGCCATTCCGGCAGACTAGACCCGTCTGAGACCCACGATACAATAAAATATACCTTCCCGAAATACCTGGCTCCTTGCCTTTATCGACGCGCTACATTGGTGACCCCGACGTGATGAACACGCAGCCTTCTGAACCATCGGCCCTCCAGGACTGCGCCTTTGTGTTCCTGCGCCGTGACGCCCACCAGGCGCCACTCCAGAGGCCGTATGAAGGCCCCTATCGGGTGCTGGAGCACGGACAGACAACCTTTGTTTTGGACATGGGGGGCCGGCCGGAGGCCGTGTCAATTGACCGCCTGAAGCCGGCCCACTTAGACATCGACCAACCGGTGCGGGTGGCCCAACCTCGGCCACGAGGTCGCCCCCCTTTGCGGGTCCCACCGCCTGTCCCTCCAACTGTCCCTCCGCCGGCCCCTCTGTCGACCGATTACCGTACGCGGTCCGGTCGGGTTGTGCGACCACCAGTGCGTTTCGTGCCTCCGGATCTGGGGGGGGGTACTGTGGCGGCTCCCAAGGGTCGGGCCATACTACTACCGACCCCTCGGCACGGGAATGGACCAGTCCCGGGAGGCGGTCCTGGACTCAGGTATATAAGGACAAGGTTTGGGCGCCAAGCCATTCCAGCAGACTAGACCCGTCTGAGACCCACGATACAATAAAATATACCTTCCCGAAATACCTGGCTCCTTGCCTTTATCGACGCGCTACAGCAACTTATAAAATTCAGTAGCCCTGAATGCCTGCAGCTAAAATGTCTCCTATCAAATTAGTCTCATATATTCTTGATGTGGTATAGATGACAGATACACATGTTTAAGAAGAGTTAGCAGTTCAGTGTTGACTCAGTAGGGGAATGGAATTATACTGTATTTGTGAGCAAATATTTGGCCATGTCGTGTTTGTTTTTAGAAGATTGGAAGCTTGAAGCATGAAGGCTCATCCTGACCACTTTAGATTACAAATTAATGATGCAATGAAGTGCCGAGAGCAGCATGAAGAGAGGTGTTACTTAACAGGGCAGATAGTATGCACACTCTTGGACTTTCTGGGATAAACCTACACTCAAATAAGACAATAAGTCGAACTTTTTTTAACCCAGAAAGAGTTATAGAGTTATAGAATCAAACAGCACGGAAACAGGCCCTTCGTCCCATGCCAACCAAGATGCCCCATCTAATCTGTGTTTGCCTGTCTCCCATCTAATCTCCCATTTGCCTGTGTTTGGTCCGTATCCCTCTCAACACCCAATGTACCTGTCCAAACGTCTTTTAAATGTTGTTATAGTACCTGTCTCACCTACCTCCTCTGATAGCCTGTTGCCACCACCCTCAGTGACAAAGTTACCCCTTAGTTTAGTATTACACCTTGCCCCTCTCACTTTAAACCTATATCCTCAGGTTCCTGACTCCCTACCTTGAGTAACAGACTGTGCAGTCACTCTATCTATTCCCATCTATAAGAACATCCCTGTTTCCTGCATTCCAAGAAATAACGTCCTAGCTTGCCCAATCCCCTGTGGCTCAGGCCATTGTGTCCTGGCAGGTAACATCTTCGTAAATTCTCTCTGTACTCTTTCCAGCTTAATGACACCCCAAAATACAGCAGGGTGACCCAAACTGAACATTGAATTGAGGTTAGAATGTGGAAGCGGGTTTACACTAACATCATAAAATGTTAGTTAGATAAGCACAAGTGAGAGAGACAGGGAAAGATACATGAATGTGTTTTGGGGCAGTAGAGAAGAATGTGCTGAATGGCCTAATTTACTGTTGAAACATAATGTAATTCCAAACAGTGCTACAATAAATTGATTCTTCAAATGGTGCAAGCAAAAAAACAGTTGATGAGGATTTTTGCTGGCTCAGCTGCCGAACAGAGTATAATGATAACGAGAAACCAAAATGAAAACAGAAAATGCATCACACAACAACATGTTGGTAACTGAGAGGTAAAGACTTCAGAAAGAGTTCTTTATACGTACTTCACTATTCACTTACTTGTACCTGAACAGAATTTACTTCATTACAGGAAGGATGTGGAGGCTTTAGAGAGCATTCAGAATAGGTATACCGTAATACTGCATGCATGAGGGACCATCAACTATAAGGTTGGATATGCTTGGATTGTTTTCTCTGGAATGCTAGATGTTGAAGACAGACCTGATAGAAGTGTATAAAATTATGAGAGGCATAGATAAGGAAGACAGTCAGATCCTTTTTTCCCCAGGTGGTAATGTCAGTGACTCGAGGACATAGTTTTAAGGTGTGAGGGGCAATGTTTAAAGGAGATGTGCGGGGGAAGTTTTTTTATAGAGAAGGTGATAGATGCCTGGAACATGCTGACAGGGGTGATAGTGAAGGCAGATATGATGGTGGTTGTTTGGGAGACTTTTAGAAAGACAGATGAATATGCTGGCAATGGAGGGATATGGATCACTTGTAGGCAAATGAGAGTTTATCACGGCATCATGTTCAGCACAGATATTGTGGGCAGAAGGCCTGTTCCTGTACTATAAGGTTTCATGTTCTATATTCTATTTTCTCAGGCACCAATACTAACTGTGGGACATTCTCTAGCCCAGATTACAAACAAAATGAATTCCAAGACAAAAATAAAATTATATAAATAGTTTGGTCTGGTTTAGTTTAGTTTGGTTTTGTTTGGTTTAGTTGGGTTTAATTTAGTTGAGTTTAGTTTAGTTTAGTTTAGTTTAGAGATACAGAATGGAAACAGGCCCTTCGGCCCACCGAGTTCATGCCAACTGCTGATCACACATTCACATTAGTTCTCGGTCATCAGCTACTACACACTAAGGGCAATTTTATGGTGAATAAATCTACAAACCCACATGTCGTTGGGATGTAAGAGGAAAATAAAGCACTCAGAGGAAACACATGTGGTCACAGGGAGAACGTGCAAACTCCACGCAGGCATCACCTGAGGTTACCAATGAATCTGGATCTTTAGACTTTAGACTTTTGAGATACAGTGCGGAAACTGGCCCTTCGGCCCACCGAGTCCATGCTAACCAGCGATCACCCCGTACACGAGCACCATCCTACACACTCAGAACAATTTACAATTTTATTAATACCAATTAACCTACAAACCTGTACGTCTTTGGAGTGTGGTAGGAAACCAGAGCACCCGGAGAAAGGCCATGTGGTCAAAGGGACAACGTACAAATTCTGTACGGACAGCACCAGTAGTCAGGATCAAATCCGGATCTCTGGCACGGAAAGACAGCAACTCGACCAGTTGCACCACTGAATGCAACCAAGTTCTCAGAATCTCACCCATTGCCAAGTTTAGCCCACTTTCCCCATGCCAGGTTAAGTACAACACACTGAATGGGGATGTAAATGGATCGGAAAGATTTAGAGGAATAAGGACCAAATGCAGGCAAATGGAACTAGCTTGGACGGGTCATGTTGATTGCCATGGATGTCGGGCTGAAGAGGCTGTTTCGATTCTGGAAATAGACCATTTCCATAGAAATTGACCTTTCCATAGACTCGATGACTTCATGGCTCTTTATATAAACCCTCTCACAAGCCGAGAACCACAGCAAGAATCAGTACTAAGAACAGAAAATTGTCATTAATTTTCATTCTACATGCCCTCAAAATCAAAACCTTCTCACCATGTATCCATGCTATTTGGAAATTTAATTTGACTGAAAATAACACTCCATGAGCAGCCCGACTCACAATAATTAATAGCTGCTGGCTAAATGCCAGTTTATATTATGTCATGTGTTGCACCATCAAAATTGGTGTAGCTGTCAAACGTATATATGAGAGTGCTTGTTGTGTGTCAGTTGAAGACTATCCTCCTGATACTGGAGGCTTTCAGAAACCTGTCCGTAGATTCTTTGCACTGACGGTGAACTGACATTATTTCACAGAGACAAATGTTCCCTCCAGGTTGTTAGCAGTTTCAATCTTTTGACTGGTAATCCAGCTGCTAACAACACTGACACACTACCTCGATGTGCCTCATTCTTCTATGAGCAGGTGGAGGGGGAGAGGTTCCTGGCAACATTTTCGTCGGCAGCTCCCTGAGACAGATTGTGGTGGATCTGGTCAGAGTGCGTCACTGTCTGTATGTTCATGTGTGATCATTCCCGCGCGTTGGCGAGCTAAGTCTGTGAGGCAGGTCTCGGTCCCATATCTTAGTGCACTGGAACTTTAGACTTCAGGCTTTAAAGACACAGAGCGGAAACAGGCCCTTCTGACCTCCGACTTCACGCCGACCAGCGATCACCCCGTACACTAGCACTATCCTACACACAAGAGATAATTTACAATTAACCTACAAACCCCACACGTCTTTGAAGTGTGGGAGGAAACTGGAGCATCTGGAGAAAACCCACACGGTCACAGGGAGAACGTATATATTCTGTACAGACAGCACCTATAGTCAGGATCGAATCTGGGTCTCTGGCAATGAAAGGCAGCAATGCTACTGCTGTGTCTCTGTGCCGCCCACATGCAGAGTCATAATGTCATACAGCACAGAAATAAAGCCTTTAGACCAGTAAATCTGTGCTGACCATCAGCCCCCACATAAACAAATGCTGCATTAATCTAATTGTATTCTCCCTATATTTTCATTATTTCAAACACCCCCACACCATCAGATTCTACCACCCACCTACATACAAGGGGCAATTCACAGTGGTCAAAAGATTAGCTTGATTAAGGCTTTGATTAAGGCTTTCTAAGATGCTGGTCTGGCCACATTTGGAATATAATGAACAGCTTTGGGGAGGATCCAGAGGAGGATTACTGGGGATGATTGGGTTCATGTCTGAGGAGTGTTTGCAGGCTCTGGGCCAGTGCTTGCTGGAATTTAGAAGGATGAGGGGGAAATCTCATTTAAATCTATTGGACAATGAAAGCCCTACATAGAGTGGGCATGGACAGGATGTTTCCAGAAACGGGAAAGTCTAGAACCAGAGGGCACAGCCTCAGAATAGAAAGGGATACCTTTAGAACAAAGATGAGGAGGAATTTCTAAAGCCAGAGTGTGGTGAATCTGTGGAATTTATTGCCTTAGATATCTGTGGAGGTCAAAGCATTGGGCATTTTAGAAATGGAGACTGAGGTTATTGATTGAGGAGAAAGGATATCAAGCATTATGGGGAGAAGGCAAGTGAATGGGATTCAGAGTGAAAAATAGATTGGCCGTGATTGAATGGCAGAGTCGGCTCGATGGTCTGAATGGCTTAATTCTGCTGCTGCATCTTATGACCATTAGAGATACAGCATGGAAACAGGCCCTTTGATCCACCGAGTCCACACCAATTATTGATCACCCATTCACACGAGATCTATGTTATCCCATTTTCTCTTCTACTCCCTGCACGCTCGGGGCAATTTATAGATGTTAATTAATCTACAATCCTGCACGTCTTTGGGATGTGGGAGGCCGTTGGAACACTCAAAGGAGACCCACGCAGTCATAGGGAGTGTATGATAGCAACAGAGATCAGGGGTCATGCCTTCGTCACTGCCATTGTGAGTCAGTTGCGCCATAGTGCCCAATCATCTTGGACTTCCTTGCCAGTACACCAAGTCTTTGCTCTGTCAAGACCACACAATAACCAATGTGTGCAACAACCTTTGCACATTAAAAGAATTAATGGACATGTATTCTCCTCTTTTTTGAGCAAGAGTCTACTCCTGAAAACCAAAATAGAAACAAAACATCCTTGATCCCAAATTAAAAATGGGAACATAAAGTGTAGGAAGGAACTGCAGATGCTGGTTTAAACTGAAGGTAGACATAAAATGCTGGAGTAACTCAGCAGGACAGGCAGCATCTCTGGAGAGAAGGAATGGGTGACGTTTCGGGTCGTGAGCCTTCCCCAGACTGAGACTCAGGGTCCTGACTAAAAACCCTGACTCTCAGTCTGAAGACGGGTCTTGACCCGAAACGTTACCCTGTCCTTTTCTCCAGAGGTGCTGCCTGTCCCGCTGAGTTACTCCAGCATTTTGTGTCCATCAAAGAGATCATAAACATGCATTATCAGAAAACTTCTCCAAGATATTGTTTTAGTTTTAGAGATACAGCGTGGAAGCAGGCCCTTCGGCCCGCTAACAATCACCCGCACACTAGTTCTATCCTACACACTAGGGACAAGTTACACAAACCAATTAACCTACAAACCTGCATGTTTTTGCAAACCTGTAGGTCTTTTGGAGTGTGGGAGGAAACCGGAGCAGCCGGAGGAAACCCACGCAGGTCACGGGGAGGACATACAAATGCTGCACAAACAGCACCCTCAGTCAGGATCAAACCCGGGTCTCTGGCACTGTAAGGCAACAACTCTACCGCTACGCCACCGTGCCACCAGGCAGCAGAACTGAAATTGTGCGTATATTTTAAATTTGAACAAGCAACATGTGTCCTTGAAATCCAAATTTATCCAGAAACGCATGCCTTAAACCTGTAGTAACAGCTGACTATTGAAAGAACGTACAGGTTGGTTCCATTATTTTTAGTTATCATAAATAAGAGTTAAACAGCTTTTTCTTTGCAGCATTAGGAGGTCATTTTAACTTCCAAGTAAAATGGACCCTCTTGGACTAATTGTCCTTGCCCCCCTCTGTCTGATTTATCTTCCTATTCATTTCCAGGTAAAAGAAAATCAGCTGGGATTGAATCAGCCAGCCAATCTAATTAAGGTTCATTAGCCACAGTTGGAAGTTATAATCACCTCCCTTGTGTTTTCAGTCACTGGTATTCTTTGCTAGACAGTTACATTTTAAACTCAAACACTTACCTTCAAATTTGACGACTTGATGCAGTCAGCAAAGTGCCATCTGGCTCAGCTGATCATCCATTGTGGTTTTCAGTCAAGGCATCACTCACGAGCACCTGGACGGTTTGGCTGTGTGACACAGCTCAATGGGAGGGCCATACGCACAAGGCTGTCATTTCATACTGATAATCCATCCGTGCATCAATACATTCAGACCTGAACTAATCTCGGATGAGGCAGCTTGAAGGGGAAGATATTCAGTGCTAAACCTTACCTGTGGGAGAATTGACATTGCAGGCAAGGGACGTATGGCAATTCTAATCGCTATCTGTGTCTTTTGTTGGAGATCATGGCCACTGGTGGATTCAGGTTCATTAACACTTAATCCATTAATGGAGATTCAACATGATTCAAAATACTGAAAACGTTTTTTACATCTGGAACCTAACGTGTCTGATCCTAGGTTGGGAGTTTCCTTCGGGAGTTAGATTTAAACATTAGACTTTAGAGATACAGTGCGGAAACAGGCTTTTCAAGTCTGCACCGACCAGCAATCACTAGTTCTATCCCACACACTAGGCACAATTTGCAGAGGCCAATTAACCTACAAACCTGTATGTCTTTGGAATATGGGAGGAAACCGGAGCACCCGGAGAAAACCCATGCAGTCATAGGGAGAATGCTTCAAATCTGTACAGACAGCACCTGTAGTTAGGATCGATCCCGGGTCTGTGATGCTGTAAGGTAGCAACTCTACTGCTGCACCACTGTGCTGAAGTTCTAATCATTAGTAATTCATCTAACTTCCAGACTGACACAGACCTCTTGCAGAAGCACCAACAATTTGCATGATTCGATATGTCAGACAGCATGAAGCATGCTGGTGCCATCATAGAGTCATAGAGTATTACAGCATGGAAACAGGCCTCTCCACCTGACTTGTCCATACTGACCAAGATGCCCAATCTAAGCTAGTCCCATTTGCCTGTGTTTGGCACATATCTCTCTAAACCTTTGCTATGCATGTAGCTGTCCAAGTGACTCATAAATGCTGTTATAGTACCTTTCTCAACTACTTCCTTTGGAGGTTGGTTCCATATACTTGTCACCCTCTGAGTGAAAAAGAAGTCCTTCAGATTTCCATTAAATATTTCCCTTCTCACCTTAAATCTATGTTCTCTGGCTCTTGGTTCAGTGGTTAAATGGTACTTTTATTGTCACGTGCAAAGTGAAAATGCACAGTGAAATTATTTTCTTACAAACAGTCCAATAGTGTATTGCCATGCCCAAGCACATCCCCGATTAGCAAGTGTACAGAAATAGTCCACTGGTCCCGTATGCAAGGGGAACCATGTTTTAGTGCCAATTTCAAAGTCCAGTCCTTCAGGATAAGTTGATGTTTAAGCTGAATGGAGGGGAAGCAAGAAGACCATGGGATAACAGATGGTGTCGAACATTGCATGGGTCAGAATTTGATTGAAGGCAGAACTTCAAGCTTCTGTACCTTCTTTTCACCCTAGTGTTGGTTTTCTGTCCTTGTATTTTGTTTCAGATGTTATTAATGTGCTGGCAGTCATAAGGACCTTATCCACAAAAATTATATTGAATATCACAATATGAATATTGAATATCACAAATTGAATATCACAATATTTTTAATACTCAATGCACAAGAACCACAGAATGCTGAGAACAATATCATGCAAGGGATACTCAATTTTAAAGGATAAACTCCCTCCTGTATTCAGAGATACAGTGCAGAAACAGGCCCTTCCACCCACCAAGTCTATGGTGACTAGCAATCCCCATACACTAGCACTATCCTACACTCTTGGGACAATTGTACAACTTTTACCTAAGCCAATTAACCTAAAAACCTGTACGTCTTTGGGGTGTGGGAGAAAACTGGAGAACCCGGAGAAAACCCATGCAATCACAGGCAGGACATACAAACTCCGTATAGACAGCACCAGTAGTCAGGATCGAACCCGGGTCTTTGGCCCTGAAAGCAACAACTCAACCGCTGCACCATTGTGCCGCCCTTTGCTTGCTGAGAAAGCAGCTATCATGGCACTTGTGTGTTGGGCCAAAAGGCCTAATTTCACACTGTATCTCTAAACCAAACTAAACTAATCGTTGTCTGTGAACACTGCTCACAGTCTTCCCCGTCAGAAGGGAGAAAACTATGAGAAGGATACCTTAAAACAAGAATGCCCCCAACTGACCCAGTCATCAATGCCACCAGCAGTGCACGCTTCACACAACAGATAAAGGGCAGTCTAATGTCCAGAATAAATGCATGGATATTGAGACATTGCAAGTGTTGGTGGTTCAGCGGGAGAATTCTCACGGGAGACCCATATTCGATTCCCGGCCAATGCAAAACTGTTTTTTAACATTATATCTTGCACTAAATGTCGTCCCCTTTATCCTTTACCTGTCCACTGTGAATGGCTTGATTGCATTCATGTACAATCTTTTCTTTGACTGGTTAGCATGCAAACAAAAGCTTTTCTTGTACCTCAGTGCACGTGACAATAATAAGTTAAATTAAACTGCTCAGGACTGAGATTGATGTTAAGACCTTGAGGAATCATGGGTTAAGTTCGGGTAGGAAGGTGAAGCTGAGGCCATGATTCCAATCGGATGTGATCCTGCTGATCGGAGGAGCCAGCTTGAGGGGCCATGTGGGAAGTATCAGAAGTTCATAAATCATCAGAGTAGAATTAGGCCATTTGGCCCATCAAATCTATTCCGCCATTGAATCATGGCTGATCAATCCTTCCCTCTCAACCCAATTCTCCTGCATTTTCCCCATAACCCGTGCACCCATACAAATTAGGAATCTGTCAATCTCCGCTGTAACAATACCTAAATACCTCCATCGCCGTCTATGGCAATGAATTCCATAGATTCACCATCCTCTGACGAAAGAAATTCCTCCTGGTCTTTCTCAAGGAACATCCTCTTATTCTGAGGCTATGCCCTCTGGTTGAGATGTATAGAAGAGAGAGTTGGATATAGCTCTTAGGGCTAACAGAATCAAGGGATATGGGGAGAAAGCAGGAACAGGGTACTGATTTTGGATGATCAGCCATGACCATATTGAATGGCGGTGCTGGCTCGAAGGGCTGAATGGCCTACTCCTGCACCTATTTGCTATGTTTCTATGGTCCTAGACTCCCCCACTGGTGGAAACATCCTCTCCAACATCCACTCTATCCAGGCCTTTCACTGTTTGGTAAGTTTCAATGAGGTCCCCCCTCATCCTTCTAAACTCCTGAGGGAAGAGCCAAAGGCCAAGCATCCCTGTGGTCACTTTATATTTGCGAGTTCAAATTTGAGCTGTGTTCTATGCTGGATATAAAGTGGAAGGCAGGAGATAGTGGAGTTCTCAGCAAGCCCTTTGATGGTGGATCCATAAGGCAAAGTTATTCGGACAGCTGGAGCAGCATGCAAAAATGTTGATGGATGCAAATTTGACAGACTGTTATGTAATTTCTGTTTGTGGCCTGATGCAATAAACAGCCTGGGGGAGAATGCAAATGGAACCAGCTGTGCCAAAACATTATCCCATTGTCTATCAAAGCGCAAAGATTGTTAACAGTAATTGTGCTTAACTGCTATCAAAGAAATGTCTTATCGAGAGCTTCCGTGAATTAAATATCCCAGTTCTATTTTCATGCATTTAGGCCTTACGAGGGATCACGGGACTGTCGGCATTACACTCTGATACACTCTGTGATAACTCACGTGCCAATATATATTTTGAGACAACCAGCTTTGAAATGGCAAAGGAATATTCGTCCGATCGATCAGAAAACAAATCTGACAGTTTAAGAATCAGAAAATAGCAATCTTCCGGAAAGAAGGACTTCATTTGTAAAGCAGTTAAAAAGCAAATGGAGGGACTCTAAAATAAATGAGAAAATACCAGAGATACTCAGCTAGTCAGGCAGCGCCTGCAGAGAAACAGGTTCTTCAAGAGGACAGTTTTGATGACGGGTAATTGACTTGAAATATTAACTCTGTCTCTGCCTCCGCATTGATTTGCATGCATGTGGATTTATTGCATATCTTTCACTTAAAGCTTTTTTTGTTGCCGTATCCATCTTTTAACTTTTCTGCATTTTAATTGTAACCAAATCTAGAACAATCAACTAACCTGGGTAACGTGCCCTCACATGTGTCAAGTTCTGCTGAAGCATGATTGGTTGTCGACCTGCCAAATTGACTGTGATGAGATTTAATCTTTGGACTTGAACAATGCTAAATTTAACACAGTTGCAATTGGATCTTGCTGGTTTCAGTTTGTTGATTACAGGTTATTTCCTTAAAGAGAATCAATGATTCATAGATACATCGAGCATGGAAACTGGCCCTTCATCCCGCTGACCACCCATTTTATTTTTAATTCGTTTAGTTTAGCTTAGTTTAGAGATACAGTACAGAAACAGACCCTTTGGCCCACTGAATCCACGCTGACCATCGACCCCTGGACACACTGGGGACAATTTACAATTTGACCACGCCAATTAACCTACAAACCCGTACGTCTTTAGAGTGTGGTCTGAAACCGGAGCACCCGGAGCAAACCAACGCAGGTCATGGGGAAAATGTGCAAACTCCATACAGAGAGCACCTGTAGTCAGGATCGAACCTGGGTTTCTGACACTGTAAGGCAGCAACTCTGCCACTGCGCCACCGTGCTGCCCCATATTGTCATATGATGAGAATGGAAAACAACATCTTGGGGGTGGGGGAGAGGTGGAGATGGGGGTTGCTACCCTTGTTCCTCACAAATTGATCCCCTAACCCTCTAACCTTGTCACAGGAAGAAAAGCTAAGGTCAGAACTATCAGTGGTGACACACCACTGATTTCCTCACAAAGGTCAAGCAAACTCCATGTCACAGGCTAGTCTTTCTCCACCGCCAGTTGCTCTTCAGGTTCAGGGACATCCAGGAACCTTGATACCACCAAGCTGGTTGAACAGCCATTTGGAATAAAGCATTCTCATGAACACCAAACAAGGCAGGGAATACAACAGCGATTAAATCTTTTGCAGAGTGCTTGTTTTAAGATTGGTATGTACTCAGAAGATTAAGGTAACATTTAAAATATCATAAACTATAAAATTCTACTTTTAAAATCAATATTGCATTGAAATATTTTCAAGAGGGAATTACAAATGTGTAGTCATAAAATCAGCAAATCTTTCAGGGACAAAAAGCTTGCTCGGCAGTAATTATGATTTAATACGCCCTTAAAAACTAACTTTGACCGCATTCAACAAAAGCGTAATCATTTCAAGGTAATTTGCATGGAGATTCATTTGTTAAGCAAAGAGTCATAGAGTCCATAAGACTGTAAGTCATAAGAGCAGAATTAGGCCTCTTGGGCCATCAAATCTACTCCGACATAGCTAATCTAGTTTTTTCCCTCCCAACCCCATTCTCCCGTCTCTCCCCATAATCTTTGATCCCCTTACTAGTCAAGAACATCAATCTCCACGTTAAAAATACCCAAATCTCCACAGCATTCTGTGGTGATGAATTCCACAGATTCACCCTCTGGCTAAATAAATTCCTCCTCATTTACATTCTGAAGGTCGGTCCTTTTATTCTGAGGCTGTGCCCTCTGGTTCTAGTCCCACCCACTACTGGAAAGGTCCTTTCCACATTCACTCTATGTAGGCTATTCTATCGAATCCTGGGGTTGTGCAGCACAGAAACAGTCCCTTCGGCCCATCACATCCAAACCAATCTTTTTGCCCATCCGCACAAATTCAATTTGCCTCCATTAGTAAAACATCCTTCTGAGCCTGGCCTATTTAAATGTCTGTCTAAATGCCTCTTAAAGATAATAATTGTATCTGATTCCACCACCTCCTCTGGCAGTATGTTCCAGATATCAACTGCTCTCTGTGTATAACATATCCCTCAGGTGTTTAGGAAAGAGTTCTGTTCAGAAAGTTTAGTTTAGAGGTAAAGTGTGGAAATAACCCCTCGGCCCACTGAATCTGCCCCGACCACTGATCACCCATTTATACGAGTTCAATGATATTCCTTCACACTAGTGAAAAGTAAGGGCACTAGGAAAGATGTAAAGTTGTAAAGGGTACAGAGAAGATGTTGCCTGGACTCGAGGATCTGAACTATAGGGAGAGGTTGAGCAGGCTGGATCGCTATGCCTTGGAGCTCAGGAGGATGCAGGGTGATCTTATAGAGGTGCACAAAATCATGAGAGGAATAGATCAGGTAGACGCACCCAGTTTCTTGCCCAGAGTAAGGGAATCGAGAATCAGAAGATATTGGTTTAACATAACATAACATAACATAACAGAACTTTATTGTCATTCGGTATAAATACCGAACGAAATTTCAGCAGTCACAAGACACAGCAAAAAAGAAAAGAACACAGGACACACGACCCCAACACAAACATCCATCACAGTGCCTCCAAACACCACCTCACTGTGATGGAAGGCAACAAAACTTCCACTCTCTTCCACTCTCTTCCCCCCGCGCTCACGGACAGCCAGCTCGACCCCAGCAAGGCGACCGACATGCACAGCCCCGGCAAGGGGATGGAAGGCCCCGCGGCCGAGCCGCACCGGGCACTGAAACGTCCAGCGGCTGAGCCGAGCAGCGCCGGGCGATGGAAGGCCCCGCGGCCGAGCTGCGCCCCGGGGAAGAGACCTAATAAAAGAAAGGTTTCCGCCACCCCACCCCGCCCCACCCCACCCCACCCCCCTCCCCACACATACAGAGCCAAAAACAGAAACAAAAACCATCCCAACACCGACACAAACAAAAAAACAACAACAAAAAAACAAAAAAGGAAAAAAAAGACAAACAGACTGCCAGAGAGCCACAGCCGTTAGACGCAGCCACACGTGAAGGGGGAAAGATTTAATAGGAATCTGAGGGGTAACGTTTTCATGCAGAGGGTTGCGGCTGTACGGAACGATCTGCTGCAGGAGGTAGGTAGTTGCGGCAGGGACTATTGCAATGTTTATTCTGCTTGGTTAGTCTACAACCCAACAGTGTGAACATGGAACAACACCCCATATTCTGCTTGGTTAGTCTGCAACTCAACAGTGTGAACATGGAACAGCACCTTATATTCTGCTTGGTTAGTCCACAACCCAGCAGTCTGAACATGACATTTTTCAATTTTAGGGTAACCTTCCCCTCTGCTTTCTTTATCCCAGAACCACCACACCCCACCCCACCCCCCCACCCCCTCCCCCCACCCCCCACCCCCCACCCCCCTCACTCTCTCACTTCCTTTCCTTCCAATCTTTCTCCAGTCCTCACATTATTCCCAACTGTCCCACCACCCCCATGAACCTCCCCTTCACCTATTTATGTCCCTCCTGCCCCCTGCAACTGGTTCTGGTTCCATTTCCCAATCCCCTCTTTCTTCATAGTCCCATTATCACCTTCCTCATTAATCAGGCTCCATTACTGGTAGACTTCTGCTTACCACCCTTCTAGTTCTAGAGGAGAAGAAGCTGTTACTAAGACACGCTATTTTTCTGAAGTGGCATTTTATTGGGAATTTTCCAGTCCTCTGGGACACATCTGGAACCTAGTGTACATTAATAGATTACAATCTCTGTATCCATCACTGTAGCTATTTCCTAGGAAAACCGTAAAATAAGGGGCGTCAGGTCTGAGGTCTTGTTAAACTTTAGTTTACCTGGTACATTTTCATTTGTGAAAGCAATAATTCTATGCTTCTTCCTCCCAAAAGCCTCTTAATTACTGAGCATTTTATTGGAAGAGTAAGAAAATAACTGCAGATGCTGGTACAAATCGAAGGTGTTTATTCACAAAATGCTGGAGTAACTCAGCAGGTCAGGCAGCATCTCAGGAGAGAAGGAATGGGCGACGTTTCGGGTCGAGACCCTTCTTCAGACTTCCTCAGAAGGGTCTCGACCCAAAACGTCGCCCATTCCTTCTTTCCTGAGATACTGCCTGACCTGCTGAGTTACTCCAGCATTTTGTGAATAAAGAGCATTTTATTGGGATGTTTTTAGCGTCAAAGGTCAGATCCAAAATAGTTATTTCAAATCATTGATCTATCTCCAATTCTCTTCATTAATTCCTCATTCTCATTCTCCATGGGATCAATATTTCCCTGACGTGATCTCTTGCTTCCTATTTGGCTGTGGAACCTCTAATCATCTGCCTTTATATCTGTTTTTAACTGAAGCTGGGGACTCACAAGATTAAACATTCCACCGAGCCAAGTACTGTCAAGTCAGCACAAAACCCACTTAATGTAACAGAGATCACAACGTTTCTGTGCCACCTGTGTGGAATTGAAAGGCAGCCAGATTAATTCCGATCCGCGTACCCATCGTCTATGGGGGAGGGGGCAGTCAAATTTGGTCCCCACTTTGTTTCATTTCAGAGCAAAACAATTTGCCAATTCCAGGCAGCGCTTACTGGAATGTTAAGTGCCAAAAGAAAATAAGTTCATAAGTCATAGGAGAAGAATTAGGCCATTTTGCCCATTCTTGTCTACTCCGCCATTGAATCATGGCCGATCTATTTTTCCCTCTCAACCCCATTTTCCATAACCCCTGACACCCACACTAATCAAGAATCTGTCCATCTCCACCTCAAAACTGCCCAATGACTTGACCTCCACAGCCGTCTGCAGCAATGAATTCCATAGATTCACCACCCTCTGACTAAAGAAATTCCTCCTCATCTCCTCATCTCCTTTCTAAATGTACGTCATTTTATTCTGAGGGTGTGCCCTCTGGTCCTGGACTCTCCCACTAATGGAAACATCCTCTCCACATCCACTCTATCCAGGCCTTTCACTATTTGTTAAGTTTCCTTGAGGTACCCCCTCAAAGTGTATGCGAATGTGTTGAAAGGTTAGTGCATGGCAATGAGCACACACCAGAGTGAATAACTATTATATCATATCATATCATATATATACAGCCGGAAACAGGCCTTTTCGGCCCTCCAAGTCCGTGCCGCCTAGTGATCCCCGTACATTAACACTATCCTACACCCACTAGGGACAATTTTTACATTTACCCAGCCAATTAACCTACATACCTGTACGTCTTTGGACAGCTTGGTATCCTGGCCCTTTGATTTTGCTGCTATGTTTCTCAGCAATTATCATTACCTCCCTTTGTGTTGCAGTGTCAATGGGTTTACGGGTTGCACTTAGCAAGGTATTCATCTGACATCCGCTAATCACTTTGATTGTCATCATTGGCCTTATGTACTATGCGATGGCAAGTACTTAATTTGTGATACTGTTGAATAATTCTCCTGCCTGACCTGACTTTAAACCCTCTGTATAATGGATTAACATATCTTGTTTCAGCCTTTGTACATAAGTGGTTTAGACTACCAGAAAATCCTTGCTATTATCACTACACCAATTTGATCTGCTAATTTCATGGCTTCTACCATCTGGAAGACAAGGGCAGATGGTGTAGGTAGCATTTATGTGAAGGATGGAACTGCAGATGCTGGTTTACACCGAATATAGACAAGAAATGTTGAGCAGGTCAGGCAGCATCTCTGGAGAAAACGAATAGGTGATGTTTCGGGTCGAGACCCTTCAGCATTTTTGTCAGGCAAGTTCAAGGCCAGACCTTATGTAGCAAGAAAGACTATAACTGCCACTGTAGACTCACGGAACAGCAGATGCTGGTTTACAAGAAAAGACACAAAGCACTGGAGGAACACGACAGGTCAAACTGCACCTCTGGAGGGCACGGATAGGCTACGTTTTGGGTCGGGACCCTTCTTCAGACTGATTGTAGAGGGGGGGGGGGGGGAGAAGGCTGGTGGGGCGGTGGGACATGACAAAATGTCATTAGGTCATAAGGAATAGGAGTAGAATTAGGCCATTTGGCCCATCATGTCTACTCCTCCATTCAATCATGGCTGATCTATCTCTCCCTCCTAACCCCATTCTCCTGCCTTCTCCCCATAACCTCTGACAATGTTAGACAAGTGATAGGTTCCTACAAGTGACCGTGGTTAGATTGGATGGACAAAGGGCAAAGATTAAAGGAACAGAAAAGGCTGTGAAAAAAAGAGAGAAGAGGCATGAAATGTGAAGCCAGAGGAAAGGATATAGGTGGAAGGGGATGCGGGGAAGAGGGAAATGGGGGGAGGGGAGCGTAAAAGGAACGGCTGATGCTGGTTGTCCATCCATTGGTCAATCCCCAAACCCCCCCTCACCTGTATCCACCTATCACTTGCCTGGCTTTGTCCCGCCCCCACCTTTCTTCCAGCTTTCTCCCCCCCTACTACAATCAGTCTGAAGAAGGGTTCACACTCGAAGCATTATCTATCCATGCCCTCCAGTGATGCTGCCCGACCCTTTGAATTACTCCTGCACTTATAGAGTCATAGAGTCAAACAGCGTGGAAACAGGCCCTACAGCCCAACTTGCCCGCAGCAACCAACATGTTCCAACTACACTAGTCCCACCTATCTGTGTTTGGCCAATGTCCCCTAAACCTGTCCTATCCATGTACCTGTCTAATAGTTTCTTAAATGTTAGCAATAGTTCTTGCCTCAACTACCTCCTCTGGCAGCTTATTCAATACACCCACCATTATGTGAAATAGCTACCCCCCAGATTACTATTAAATCTTTCCCCATCATCTTAAACCTATGTTGTCTGGTTTTCGATTCCCCCACTCTGCGGAAGAGACTTTGTGCATCTACTCAATGTATTCCTCTCATGAATTTATACACCTCTATAAGATCATCCCTCATGCTGCTGCGCTCCAAGGAATATAGTCCCAGCCTGCTCAACTTCCTATAGCCCAGACCCCCAAGTCATGGCAACATCCTTGTCAATCTTCTCTGTACCCTTTCCAACTTGACAACATCTTTCCTATAACATGGTGCCCAGAACTGAACACAATACTCTAAATGCAGCCTCACGAATGTCTTATATAACTGCAACATGACCTCCCAACTTCTATACTTAATACTCTGACTGATGAACGCTAATGTGCCATAAACCTTTTTGACCACCCTATCTATCTGTGATTCCACCTTCCAGGAACTATGTACCTGCACTCCTAGATCCCTCTGCTCTACAACACTCCCCAGAACCCTGCCATTCACTGTGTAGGTCCTGCCCATGTTAGACTTTCTAAACTGTAATGCTTCACATTTCTCTGTAGGTTCTCTGTAAAACACTGTGTCTTTTTTGTTGTATAACTGCCTCTCCTTAACATTGAATGGTATTGCCAGCACCAGATCCCGCACCATCCACACCATTGACAGAAACTCAACCACACTACCCACTTGCTACGGCTACATGAGAAAGTCAGGAGTGACCAGGGATAGGCAATAAATGCTGACCCTGCCAAAAACACCAATATCCTGTGCAGTGAATAAGTAAAAATGAAAGCACCATCACCTCTACTTACCCGCCAAATCTCAGGTCAGCCTGCTCCAGGATGCGTGGACACTTGCATATCGTTATATTCTTTGGTTCACCACTGAGTTGTGGATGAAACCCAGAACCCAGTCCATCACATAAACCAGCCTCCACCCCCCTCCCCCCACCCCACCCTCCCCCATTGACTCCATCTACCCTTCATGTAGCCTTGAAAAAGCAGCTAACGTATTCAAGGACCACTCAAACCCTCTCCTCCACCCTTCCATCCGGCAGAAGACACCAAAGTTTGAAAGCACGTACCACCAGATTCAGGAACAGTCTTCCCTGTTGCTAATAGACTAAACCATCCTCCAATAAGCTAGGCTGTAGTCCTGGTCTCCCAACCTACCACCTTGCAGACCTTGCACTTTTTTGCCCCCTTGCACTTTCTGTATTACTGAATCACTATAATGGTGTAACAAGCTCTTCTGCACTCTGGTATTCTCTTTGCACTACTGGAGTATGGTACACATTGTATATTCTACTCGAGTATAGTTCGATTTCAGTCAGTCAGGCAGCAACTCTGGAGAACAAGGATAGTTGATGTTTTAGATTGGACCCTTATTCAGACTGAGTGGGAGGAGAAGAAAGCTGCAAGAGAGGAAGGACAGGACAAAACTGACGTGATAGGTGGATACAGGTGAGGGTGGGGGGGGGGGGGGTTTAATAGGTAGAATGTTGGGCAAAGGCCAGCGATGAAACGACGAAAGGCATGAGATAAGAATGGAAGACTTACGAATTGTGAAACTAGGAGAAGGACTATAGGTGGATGGGGGGGGGGGTAAGGGAAGAAATGGGTGTGTGTTTGGATTGGAAACACGGAAGGAAAAGGCGAGTGAGAAAGGTGGGGGGCGGGTGAAGGTTAGTTACAAAAAGTGTTGGAGTAACTCATCATTCAATATTGGAGAATTCAATATTCATACCGTTGGGTTGTAAGCTACATGAGAGCATGCATTAGTATTTCAATTACAAAGTGTTGCAGGAAGGAGCAAAAGCAGTCAGTTTATCGAGGATGAACAAAAGAACAGATTTAGTGAAGCACAGAGTAAACGGCACAGCAAGCTTTTTGCACCTCTAGACTTAGGCTGAGAAGATAACAGGAGGGTAATAGAGTCAAGGTCACAAAGAAATTAATCCTTTTCAGAAAATGAAGAACCTGATTTGGCTTTGCTGACATTCAGCTGGAGGAAGATATGACTCACGCAGATCTTAATATCAGATAGGCAGCCGCTGGTAAGTGAGTATGTAGAATTGAGTTTTACAATGCTTATCTATCTATCTCCTTATGGATTCACACCTAGCCATCACCAACCCTCTGGCCATTACAAAACTGTCCTTGTTCAACTCTAACATCTGATTTTCATGACTCCATTATGGGTAACTAACCAACCTTCAGCACGTAGATCTTAACCTCTGGAGTTCTCTCTGTAAATCTCCTTGCCTTTCCTCCTTGAAGCCTTCCCATTAAAGAAAATGTGATTCTTTGATCATGATTTCATTCCTTAATAGTTTCTTAATTGGCTCAGTGTCAAAATTTGAGCGCACACTTCTGAACTGCTTCAGGACATTTCATTACATGAAAGGCTCCATGTAAATTTTAGTTGGTGCTGTCCCCAGGCACATAAAAGTTGAACTATACTTCCAGATAATGTGATCAAGGAGCATGTAAGTGTTGATGAGGAGAGAATGAACATGTGAACGTTTCAGGTCAAGGTTACTGGAATAAGACAGGAAAATAATGGAATGTCCTCCAGAGTCAGAGACAGTTTCTTCCCATCTGTTCTCAAGCAGCTGAAACATCCTCACACCAACTACAGAACAGTCCTGACCTCCTATCTACCTCATTGGAGACTCTCAGACTATCTTTAATCAGACTTTACTGGACTTTAGACACAAAATGCTGGAGTAACTCAGTGGGCAAGGTAGCATGTCTGGAGAAAAGGAATAGGTGACATTTTGGGAAGGAATCTGACCCGAAACATTCCCTATTCCTTTTCTCCAGAGATGCTGCCTTACCCGTTGAGTTAGTCCAGCATTTTGTGTCTATCTTCGGTGTAAACCAGCATCTGCAGTTCCTTCCTACACATTTTGTCTGCTTTATTGAACTTTATCTTGGACTAAATGCTATTCCTGTATCTGTACACCTGTGGACAGCTTGATTGTAATCATGTATAGTCTTTCCGCCGATTGGATAGCATGCAACAAAAAAGCTTTTCACTGTACCTCAGCACACATAACAATAAACTAACTAAAGAAACTAAAGAGGGGAACTCAAAGAGATACAATAAGAAAGGACGGACTTAATAATGGTGTTGATAATTAGAGTGTAGAGTATGAATAAACAACATGGCTTGTAAAAGTAACAGGGATATGAAGGTCAGAAGAATCTGAAATTGATAATGAGGATTAATAGATTATCATGATTGTAGAAAGTAAGTAGAAAAGCAATACAGGTCAGAGTCCAGGTGGGGACACAAGGAACTGTAGGTGCTGGAATCTTGAACAAACACAAAGTGCTGGAGAAACTCAATAGGTCTTTGGAGGGAATGGACATGAGACATATCAGGTCAGGACCCTTCTTCAGGCTGTGTGAACGTGAAAGTAGTTGCTGGATATTGAATGTGATGCATGAATGGCCAGTGGATGGATGCATGGGCTGAATGGCTTTTTGTTTGCTATACGTTCAAGAGAGAGCTAGATAGAGCTCTTAAGGATAGCGGAGTCAGGGGGTATGGGGAGAAGGCAGGAACGGGGTACTGATTGGGAATGATCAGCCATGATCACATTGAATGGCGGTGCTGGCTCGAAGGGCCGAATGGCCTTCTCCTGCACCTATTTTCTATTGTCTATTGTCTATTGTTTTATCAATAACTCGGGTGCATAGAGGGACAGTGGTAGAGTTGCTACCTTACAGCGCCAGAGACCTAGGTTTGATTCGGACCACGGGTGCTGTCTGACCAGAGTTTGTAGGTTATCCTCTGACTGCGTGGGGTTTTGTTTCCCTCCGGGGAATCCGTTTGCCTCTCATATTCCAAAGATATGCAGATTTGTAGATTAATTGGCTTCTGTGATTTCTCCCTAGAGTAGAGGACAGAACTGGTGTACGGGTGATCGTTGGTTGGCATGAGCTCAGTGGGCCGAAGGGCCTATTCCTAGGCTGTATCTGTCAACTAAACAAAACTAAACTAATACCAGGCACAAACCTTCTCAAACGAAATCCCTCCCCAACCCGTGAGGTGATTTCACATTGAACCAAGCTGCCTCCAAAACCAAAGCATCATTGAATGATTGCTGATACCAAACAATTCAAACACAATGGACATTAGTGCAGAAAGCCATTATAAGCAAGTTATATTGCTGCAACATCAGAGTTACCACACTTCAAAAGTGATTCCTTGTTGAAGCATTTTGACATGTTTTTATATTATAGAGAGCTACATAAATAGAAGCATATTACTCCTGTACAGAAAAACAATCTGATGAAAACTGATGCTGATCTATTTATTGCTGGTATTGCACTTTAGAAGACAGTTATTCCATCTGAAATTCAAGCAGGGCCATAGACACACTTGGTAGATGTACATGAAATTGAACAGTGGGGGTGGATAAATGGAATTTTATTTTCAGTTCTGATGAAGTGTGTTAATAATCGCTGAGTTCATGGTGTTTCCTCACTTTTATTCAATGAGGGTCACAAATTTACTTTACCTGCAAACGTCTGCCTTGTATCCACGACAGAAAAAGAAACAACAGTAAAATGGTTTACGCAATAAAACTGGCAAAACCACCAGGTCACTTCCCTCTGCTCCTTCCTCTCAATGCCTCTGTGGAGAATTGTCGAGGGTGACAAGTGGCAAGTTAAACCTCAAATGACACAAAGTGTTGGAGTATCTCAATGGGTCAAGCAGCATCTCTGGAGAACATGGATAGTTGACGTTTTGGGTCGAGACCCTTCTTCAGACTTAAACCTCGTTACCTGAAGAAGGGTCTGAAGAAGAGAACCTATCCATCCTTTTTCTCCAGATATGCTGCCTGACCTGCTGAGTTGCTCCAGCACTTTGTGTCTATCTTATCTAAGAACAGGCACAAATCGCAGGGTTAATGGCTGAAGAGGAAATTTGACCATGATTCAAGAGTAGGTTTGGATGTGCCGAGGAAGTAAGAATGCCAGGACATGGGGATGAAGTTGGATGAATTTGTTGAAGATGAGTTGCCCACATGAAAGGCCTTTTGCTGCCTTTTAATGTCTTTGCATTTGAGAGAGCAGTTGAATGACACTTACTTACTACAAGATAGGTAACGGGACATTTATGGAGGAGGACAACCTGATAACCAATGACCTCTCTGGAGGGAGATCCCAATACACGTTACTGAGGTTGTGTGACTCAAGCCTTGGTTATTTCAGGAAACCACAGCTGAGGAGATGTGAAGATAGCAGCATTCTACAAGTAAATGCTTTTCACCTTAGAGTCGTAGAGTCATAAAGCATGGAAACGGGTCCTTCAGCGCAATTTGTCCATGCCAACCAAGATGCTCCATCTAAGCTCTGGTTTGGTACACATCCCTCTAAATCTTACCTATCATGACTCAGGGCCAGAGATTAATACTTCTTGCCCCTGTTAGAGGTCATGTTGTAGCAGATGCCACTGTTTCAACTCTGTTCTGAACCAGAACTGTGAAGCAGTTCCCCACAACCACCAGCGCAGCACAGTGGTGAAGCTGCTAGGACTGCTGCCACACCATGCCAGAGACCCAGAAACGATCCTGACCTCGGGGGCTGTCTGTGTGGAGTTTGCACTTTCTCCCTGTGGCCCCGTGGATTTCCTCCGGGTGCTCCGGTTTCCTCCCACACCCCAAAGACATGCGGGTTTGTAGGTTAATTGGCCCTCTGTAAAATGCCCCCCCGTGTGCAGGATAGGTGGGATAACAGAACTAGTGTGAATGGGTGATCGCTGGTCGGCGTGGCCTCAGTGAGCCGAAGGGCCTGTTTCCCTGCTGTATCTCTAAACTAAGCTAAGATGCCGCCTGACTTGCTGAATATTGCAGCATTCTTGCTTTTCTTTAAAGGACAATCAGTGCAAGACAACCATGTTTATTATTGTTCAAACATTATGGTGGTGGAGGATAATTTATCTACAATGCACTCGACAAACAGCGGTGTTATAATTGACAGGTTTTGATGGATCAGCTAAAGACCAAGTGTTATTCACAACACCAGGGAGAACGCTTCATCTAGCTGAGTAGTGGCTTGGTTTTATTACAACCCCACAAACCGGCAAATAAGATAGGAAACAACGCCTTCTGGAAGCACTCATGAAGTCAGGTAGCAACTTTGGAGAGAGAAACAGTGTTAACATGTGTAGGAAGGAACTGTGGTTGCTGGTTTATACCAAAGATAAACACAAAGTGCTGGGGTAGCTCAGCGTGTCAGGCAGCATCTCTGGAGAAAATGGATCGATGACGTTTTGGGTTGGAACCCTTCTACAGACTCTTCAGACTGAAGAAGGTTTTTGGCCCAATATGTCACCCATCCTTTTTCTCCAGAGTTGCTGCCTGACTAACATTGTTAACATTTCTGGTTAGCTGCCCTTCACAAGAACTAGGTTAAGAAGACCTTGGCTCAATGTCAAATCTGAAAGCCAAGGTTCTCCATGAAATATTAGTTGAGATTATGTGCTTAGGTACTGCATTTGGGCTGGAGCTCATGTCTTCTCTATTAATGTCAGAGCACTAGTTCCATGCTAAGTGGTCCCATTGTGATTAGTGTGTTCCAGTGTTTGCTGCATTGTAAGTGACATGTCTTTTGTAATGATCCAGGACATTCATTGCCACCTGCTCCAAGCTGACAAACCAATTAATATTCACCTCTCTGCGTGTAAAAGTGCCTCTGGGGTAGCCTGGTATGTTTGCAATGGGCCACCTGTCTTCTTCCTCTCGAATGTATGGAATTGGAACAAACCTTGTTTAAGCTGAAACATTTCAAAGGAACCTGAGAGGCAACCTCTTTACTCAGAAGGTGCTGGTCATATGGAACAAGCTGCCAGGTGACATTGGTGAGGCATTTGGACAGATACATGGATAGGAAAGGTTTAGAGTGATATGGGCTAAGCGCAGGCAAATGGGACTAGCTTAGATGGGGCATTTTGGTCGGCATGGACAAGTTGGACTGAAGAGCCTGTTTCCGTGCTGTATGACTCGATGACTATGTCTCCATACATAATCCCTCCCTCAAGCTGAGTACCAGTGTTAGCATCGGGTCTAAGAACAGGAAATTGTCACGATTGTCCAATGCCCCAATGTCCATTCTGCACTCCCTCAAAATCAAAACCTTCTCCACAAGCTATGCATGGGGCATCTTGATTGGGAAGATGGGGGGGGGGGGGGGGGGTTGGGCTGTTTCCATGCTGTATGACGCTATGACTCCAAGATGGGCTTTGCATGGGAAACCCGCTGTGGAATCATCGCTGCACAAGGCATGTAGATCAACATGTGCAGTAGTGTGCAGAGGCAAAAGCTGCAGAAAAAAACTAAAGCAAGACAAAAAATACTGCAGAAATGGTGTAAATGATGTTTAATAACCGACTCTCTTTGATCTGTCCTTCGCACATACAATTTGCTCCCTAGCAACCCTGAAAGCCAATTATAAATGGTTGAAGTCAGACTGTGCAATGTATGTGTCAGAAAGTTAGGGGTGTCTCAGACTGATGTCACACACTCTTCACTTTGAATGTTATAATAATACTGTCAATATACTTGCTGTGCACAGTGAACAGAAACACAAGATTACTAATTACTGCACAATTTTCAAATTAGATTTGCCCAATTTCCCTTGGCTTCTAAAGAGTACATGGTCATGAAGCGTGTCACCTTGAGTAGAGGAGAAAGATTAACTTCTGCAAAGCTTTGTTTTAAATTGATTGTAGAACATCTGAAGGAGATGAAGAGGATTTTTGTTTAGTCAGAGGCTGGTGAATCTATGAAATTCATTGCCATGGAATGCTGTGGACCCCAAACCAGTGGATATTTTTAAAGGGGAGATTGATAGATTCTTGATTAGTAAGGACATCAGGAGTTATATGGGGGAAGGCAGGAAAATGGGGTTGAGAAGGAAAGATAGATCAGCCATACTTGAATGGTGGAGTAAACTTGATGGGCTGAATGGCCTAATTCTGCTCCTATAACTTATAAACTTTTGAAACATTTTGAAGCCTATGGAAGTCATTGTAATGTCAGCTAATTTGTGTCTTTAAGTTCCCACCAACAGCTATGTGATAAGAACTGAATGCACAATTTTGCCAATGGATCAAGCCCGCAGCCGAGAATTGATGGCTATGCTTAGTCCACACCATACTTCCACGGCACGGTGGCGCAGCGGTAGAGTTGCTGCCTTACAGCGAATGCAGCGCCGGAGACCCAGGTTCGATCCCAACCACTGGCGCTGTCTGTATGGAGTTTGTACGTTCTCCCCGTGACCTGCGTGGGTTTTCCCTGAGATCTTCGGTTTTCTCTTACACTCCCAAAGACGTACAGGTATGTAGGTTAATTGGCTTGGTATAAATGTAAAAATTGTCTCTAGTGGGTAGTGTTAATGTGCGGGCATCGCTGGTCGGCGCAGACCCGGTGGGCCGAAAGGGCCTGTTTCCGCGCTGTATCTCTAAACTAAACTACTTACCCAGGCTGGTTGTTGAAGGTTACTCTTAGAGTCATACAGCATTGCAGCAGGCCCTTCGGCCCAACTCATCCATGTCGACCAAGGTGCCCCAACTAAGTTAGTCCCAGTTACACACCTTTGGCCCATAATCTACCAGATCAAGTGTCTTTTAAATGCTGACCCAAGCCTCCTCAGACTCCAGTGTTTTGGTCTGATCACAGAATTAACACTGTAAATACTTTGCCACCAAATTTCTGACAGCTGGCAGAGTTACAGCTGGAGTTTTGCCAGCATTCAAAGATGCGCTTGATGTAATCAGGCATTGAGTGAGATAGGAAAGTTTCTAAAATTTAAATCTATATTTTGAAGGTAAAATTATTATTTTTTTAAAAAAAATAAGTTAAATTGAAGCACATTTAATTAATTAAAAAGATCAAAGAAAATTAATTTTAAATGTCATTTACCCTCAAATTAATTCCTAATTCGAATACAGGAAATTCTGTTGAAATCAGTGGGGTTTCAGGTCATGGCTAGGATCTGAGTTATGATCTGCCTTTTTACAATTGATTTAATTTATACTCATTTGTCACAAAAACCACGCTTTGTGAGGTTATTAGAGTGTATGGAACGAGCTGTCGAAGGAGGTAATTGAAGCAGCGACTACTGCAACGTTTGAGAAGCAATTAGACAGGTACATGGATTAGATGAATATGGGCTAAATACAGGCATGTGGGACTAGTGTAGATGGGGCATGTTGGTCGGTGTGGGCAGGTTGGGCCAAAGGGCCTGTTTCCACACTGCATGTCTCTCTGACTCTATGATACCATGGTGTTGTCTTTCCACCTTCTGGTTAGCATGCAACAAAAGTGTTTTTACTGCACCTCAATGCACGTGACAATAAACTGAACTAAACCAAATAGTAAGAAACTTTGATTGTGTGCTATCCAAGCAAATCATACCATACATGAATATAAGTGCAATGGAGAGTGCAAAGAGAAAAATACCAGAGTGCAGAGTATAATGTTACAGCATTATAGTTCGAGTTACAAAGAAAGTGTAGATTAAGAAAATCTGTTGTCAAGCTTCTGAATGGTCAACAAAGAACTATATTATGCACTGCCTAATTTCCCCTTTGCTCGATCTATTGTACTTGTTTCAACCGATTATGTTTATGTATCGTCATACTTGATGAGTTTGAAAAACATGCAAAACAAAGCTTTTCGCTGTAGCTCAGTACACGTGACAATAATAAAGTGCAAGATGGTCCCAGCATGACTGGACACCACCGTTGGAGCCCATGTATAAACTGACAGAATCAACTACACCCTAGTCCCACATTCCTGGGTCTCACAGCGCATATCATATCATATATATACAGCACGGAAACAGGCCTTTTCGGCCCACCAAGTCCGCGCCGCCCAGCAATCCCCGCACATTAACACTATCCTACACCCACTAGGGACAATTTTTTTGTTTTTTACATTTTACCCAGTCAATTAACCTACATACCTGTACGTCTTTGGAGTGTGGGAGGAAACCGAAGATCTCGGAGAAAACCCACGCAGGTCACGGGGAGGACGTACAAACTCCTTACAGTGCAGCACCCGTAGTCAGGATCGAACCTGAGTCGCATCTACAATGTCCAGTGCTGACTTCAGCTCAGTTCTTCTCAGGTCCATTCAGAACCAGCCACTGGTCAGCACAATCAGCTCGATGTGGTGCAAAGGATGAAAATTGCCCAGACATCAGGACAAAAACCCTGCTCTTTCTCAAAATGGTGCCACTATTCTATCTTGTGTTTTCCCTGACCTGCATTCTATACTCTCCTGGAACGATAGTTTCCCTTCAGGTTCACGGTTTCCTGCACAGCCATCATAATGGGGTGTCCCACCCAAATGTCCGCTGTTTATGTAAAAGCAGTAACAGTGAATGTCTGCAGAAATGTCATCAAGGCCATCTCACCACTGACTCGAATAACATCTTGCAGAAAACCTCTGCATGTATACTTCTGCCTGAGAGTCAGGGGAGAGGAAAACTAGAGGTATGAAGAGAGGATCATTTCCTACTTTTCCTACCTCTTGTGGGCCATTTCATACTTCTAGTTTTCCTCCCCCTCTCCCCTGACTCTCAGTCTGAAGAAGGGTCTCAATTCAAAAGTTCACCTATTCATTTTCTCCAGAGATACAGCTTGCCCCACTCCAGCATTTTGTGTCTATCTTTGATGTAAAACAGCATCTGCAGTTTGTTCCTACACATGTATACTACGCAGTAGATCACCAGCTAATGTCTTTCTTGTTTCAAGCTTGTAACCTCAGCAGAGCATGATAATCAAAACAGAGACCTCTTTGTTTAGTTTCACTTATTTTAAAGAGACAGCATGGAAACACAAGTCCACGCTGGCCACCCCTTCACACTAGGTCTATGTTATTCCACACTGATCCCAGGAATGAGTAGGTTAACTAATGATGAGCATTTGTTGGCACTGGGCCTGTACTCACTGGAGTTTAGAAGAATGAGGGGGGACCTCGTTGAAACGTACCGAATAGTGAAAGGCCTGGATAGAGTGGATGTGGAGAGGATGTTTCCACTAGTGGGAGAGTCTAGGACCAGAGGTCATAGCCTCAGAATTAAAAGACGTTCTTTTAAGAAGGCGATGAGAAGAAGTTTCTTAAGGCAGAGGTTGGTGAATCTGTGGAATTCGTTGCCACAGAAGGCAGTAGAGGCCAAGTCAGTGGATATTTTTAAGGCAGAGATACATAGGTTCTTGATTAGTACAAGTGTCAGAGGTTATGGGGAGAAGGCAGGAGAATGGGGTTAGGAGGGAGAGATAGATCATCCATGATTGAATGGCATAGACTTGATGGGCTGCATGGCCTAATTCTACTATCACTTATGACTTTCCCATCCACTCTCTCCACACTAGGGGCAATTTACAGAAGCCAATTAACCTACAACCCCACACGATGTGGGAGGAAGCCCCGGAGCTGAGAGGAAACCCACAAAGGCACAGGGTGAACGTGCAGACTCCACACAGACTGCACCCGACGTTAGGATCGAAACCGGGTCTCTGGCACTGTAGGTCTGGCAGCAGCTCTACCTGCCATGCTACTGTGCTGCCCCCATTTAATAATCTTTTTAATAATGGTGCGGAACAAAGCTAAAGCAGTTCGTATTTCATACTTTAGTTAGTCATACAGTTATACAGTACGGAAATAGGTTCTTTGTCCAACTTGCCTAGGATTGAACCGGGGTCTATGGCACTGAGGCAGTGGTACTAACAGCTGTGCCACTGTGCTGCCCCTTCTGATTGAGGGAGTTTTGCATCTTGGTGGATAATACATTAATAGTATTGCAAGATGTGAGCAAAAGCTAATCCTTTACCCAGAGCAAAATTACCTTGATTTTACTTTGTCATTTGTTCTTACCACAGGTAAGGTTAGGGTGGCATAGCGGTAGAGTTGCTGCCTTACACCACCTAAGACCCGGGTTCAATCCTGACTACGGGTGCTGTCTGTACAGAGTTTGTATTCTCCCTGTGACCACATGAATTTACTCCCGATGCTCCGGTTTCCTCCCACACCCTGAAGACATAGAGGTTTGTAGGTTAATCAGCTTCAGTAAAATTGTAAGTTGTCCCTAGTATTTTGGATAGTGCCAGTGTATGGGGATTGCTAGTCGGCACTGACTCGGTGGGCCGAAGACCTGTTTCCGCGCTGTATCTCTCAAGTATAAAGGTAGATGATTTCTATTTTCCTATTGACCTCCAGACCTTGGAAATTTCTCCAGCATATTCTAACACCAAGAAGCCTGAGTCTGCTGATTGAGCTTTATTATCTACTCTGAATTTCTTATAGCCAGCAAATGCTTACAGAGGGGCAATAAAATGTGCATTAGTCCTGTCCCATGCTGAGTCGATGAGAGCAAAATATAGGGAACCACCCGCAATACTGGCAGCGCCAATCGCAGGAATTTAATTCAAATGCCACCCTTTTCCCTACCCTAAAATTTACCAACAGTGCAGTGGAATGAGAAAATAAAAATCACAATGATTGCAGAGTTTCTTGACTTAACTAATTATCTTTTGGTATTGTAGAGAACTTGAAGGGAAACATAACAATATAACGACAAACTGCAATTCATAAATGTTTCAACGGAACAGATTTTTGTTTTCATTTAGTGTGCAAATCTAGCAGACTTTAGTATGAAACATAAACGATGTTGGTCCCAAAACCATACACAGACTCTGCACCAGAAAATATTTTATATAAAGGTGATGGTCGCCATGGTATTCTGCTTTACCATACACTTTACAATCACAACACTGTATTATGTAGAGAAATTACAACTCAAATGGACATAGATTTTGCATTTTAAAAGCAACTTGAAAAGCACATTTCCAAGGATCAATGGCAATGATAATGGTTCTTTACAGTCATGTGTATTTAAGTATAATGATTTTTGTTTGCGTACAGTTCAGCGACGATCCTACTATACATTAGGCACAATCACGCTATGTGTAATAGTGTGAGATAGCAGGCCGCACTGAGTCAGTGCACTAGAGTTGCCACATTTGGCGCACCATACTGTGCCATTGAAGTTTGTTTTTTAAAAATGTTAGAGTCTTAACAGTTTGGATCAAGCGTGAAGGTTCATACCAGTGACAGAGACCAGTCTCTGCAGATTTTCCCAGTGGCGATTATGGAAAATGGCTACTGCTATTCTTAAAAATGACCTTCGCCATGCCTGACAAGAATGTCCCTTTAAAATTAATTGTTAATTTAAGCGCAGAAACCTACGAAGAACATAATATCATCAGCTTGGGATTTGTGACTCTTTATATTGCACTAATAACTTTATATATTTGTGATGAGCAATTCACAGATTTAATAGCAATACTATTTAATAAGAATCAGTAATGGACAACTTCTTCAATAATCAGTGGCAGCTTATTGATCATAATTAGTATTTGGTGCATCACCCATCAACAATGTATCGATAATAATTAGTACAATATCTGATCTATCAACAATTTATAAATGTGATTATTATTGGACATTCACCTCTCAATAAGCATCAATGATAATAAATGAGCACTATAACCAATTGATAACTTTTCAACGTGTAACCAGTATTGCATTCATAATCCATCAGCAACTCACTAATAATAATTAGTATTGGATTTGCTGTCAAAAAATTGTAGTTAGAATTGAATCTTTAATAATTGTGTAGGAAAAACAAAAGAGAAGGCATTGGAATTGACGTCTTCACGAGAAATCTTAGGCGTTTAGTTTGGAGAAACAGCATGGAAATGGTCCCTTTGGCCCACCAAGACCACGCTGACCATCGATCATCTGTTCACACATGTTCTATGTTATCCCACTTTCTCATTCACTCCCTGCATACTCGAGGCAATTTACAGAGGCCAATTAACTGACAAACCCCCTTCGGGATAGGGGAGGAAAATAGAGCACCCGGAGAAAACCCACTTGGTCACAGAGAGAACATGCAAATTCCTCACAGACAGCACCCGAGGTCGGGATTAAACCCAATGTTGTGAGGCAGCAGTTCTACCAGCTGTGCTACTGTGCTGCCATCTTGGAGTGAATGCAGTGCAGATTCACCAGAATGTTTCTTAACCTCCAAGGAAGTGTTCAATGAGAAGATATGAAATTAAAAAGGATTTTATTCTCCGGAAAATGGAAGGTTAAGATATGATTTGACGAGATTTTAGGATTTTGGAAGGAATAGTGAAGGTGAATGAAAAGAATCTTTATATCATAGAGTGATACAATGTGGAAACAGGCCCTTCGGCCCAACTTGCCCACACCGGAAATGTGGTGGTAGACAAGGGATTTATTTTTTAAATTCAAGGGAAATTATGAAGCACTTTGTCACACATTGATAGACCTTTGCCAGCTGGCAGCATTAATTAACGTGGTGCAAAGGGAATTAATAAAATTAATACAGATCCATCACAAACTCATTGAATGCTGGAACAATGAATTGCTGACACCTGTTCCTAATTTCTTTGGTGATCGGCAAGGACAAACCATGACCTCACACACCTGAACCAGCAATGGAAAAATCAGTTATTGTTTTAACATTTTTTAAATAGTATTTAGGAGCATTTTGAAAAGATGACTTTTACTGGGATGTAATTCAAAACCAAAGTCCACTATAGTGGAAATATAAAATATGTTGGAAAACATGGGAGGGAGTGGATAGGTTGAATGCACAGAGACCCTTACTGTGAGTACTGGAATCAAGAACTAGATGAGGTAGGACTGAGCGGTGAGGGGACAGATTTCATAGGAGCCTGGAGGACACATTTATCACATAGGGGGTGGTGGGTATATGGAATTAGCTACCAGAGGAGGTAGTTGAGGCAGGTAGTATAATAACATTTAAAACACACTTGGACAGGTACATGGAGAGGAAAGGATAAAATAGGCATGTGGACCAAATGAAGGCAAATGGGACTAGCTTAGATAGGGCATCTTGTTGGCATGGACCAGTTGGGCAAAGGGCCTGTTTATGTGTTACATGGCTGAATAACATAAATATCAGGTGCCATTTGTAACCAGCTGTAGATCAATAATGTAATTAATTTATAATTCATTACCTCCCAATATATCAATTTGTAATCAGTTTTAATTTAATCAATCACTCAATTAAGAATTAGAACACAGGTGTCATCTATTTATATAATAAATGGATAATAATGAGTAAAAAATAGCTTCATGTCAGCAAGTGGTTGATTATACAACCAGATTTGGAAAATATAAATTATCCATATCTTGTTGAAACTAGTTTGAGTTTGCGTCAATTATCTTTAGATTAAAGATCTTGTCAAACCCTTTATGTGGATGCATTGGTTTATTTTAGAAAATAATATTTTTAATAATACAGTATTTAGTAATAATACAATCTCTCAATACCTGGATAATTTTAAATAACCACAGGCTCATTGCTGAATCACTACTTGTTGTTTCAGCACAAACTGTACTGTTGGAAACAGTTCTGTCTCAGTGGTTCTGATACACGAACTTCAGTGGTAAATTCTACTGTTAGATCTCCAGGGAATACCCCCAAACAAATCTACACAAAATCATTCACTCAAACATTCCTTAATGTGATTCTTGATACATGTTGCAATTTAATATATCAAAGATTACATATTGTAAGGTTCCAAGTGATGTTTTGAAATGGCTCCAAAGGATTCATTTAAAAAATGAAAACTTAGTGGTCTCTGCTTATCATTATTAAATTTGGCTGTTCTGTGTTTGAAATGATGATGTATTTTCATTTGATTGCTATAATGCCATTGAGTGTTTCTGTCATATCAACAGCTGAAGCCGGCCTCGGGCTCCTGTTGGATAAGGCTTATTGTCAAGTTACAGATGCTGTTGATAGTTTGGGTTTGAAAGCAACATTAGTCAATGCAAAGAAATTCTTTTTCAGCTATTCCTTGCGAATTTTATCAGTGAACGAGTAGATAACTCTTTGCCTTAATTGCCATATGGACCTGGCGATGGGCGGCTGAGGACAAGCCCGCAATGGGTGCCGGGGGTTGGACAGGCTTGCCCACGGGGAGAACAAAGAGGGACCTGGCGTGGAGCTGCCGAGAACAAAGAGGGACCATTGGGACTATAATGAACACTTTGTAACTTTGTCGGCGGTGGTCGACTCTTTGCATACCTGTGTATGGTATGCAAAACAATGATAACCACATGTGATAATAAAGTATCATTCATTGGTGATAAATGATTGTTGTAGCATTAGCATTCGATTCTCTGAGTAGATGTGCACATTAGGGCAGCACAATAGTGCAGATGGTCGAGCCACTGCCTCAGAGTGCCAGAGACCCGGGTTCAATTCTGACCTCGAGTGCTGTCTGTGTGGAGATTGAACTTTCTACCTGTGATTACATGGGTTTCATCCAGATGCTCCAGTTTCCTCCCACATGCCAAAGTGCAGGTTTGTAGTTTAATTGCTCTCTGTACATTGTCCCTAGTGTGCAGGGAGTGGATGCGAAAGTGAGATAACGTAGAACAAAAAAATGTGATGGCTGGTGTTGACTGAGTGGCCCGCTGGTCCTGTTTCCATGCAGCGTCTGCAAATCAATCTTAAATGTACATCCAAACACTTGGATGATTGTGCATTATGTACATTCAGAAAACAAACTGCTAATTTATTGGTATGAATGTCAGGTGCATCATTAATTTTTTGTGAATACTATAAGGATTAAAGATGGGAATACAACAAGCAGACAGATGATAACTAATTGAAATATACAGCATGGGAACAGGCCCTTCAGCCCACCAAACCACTGATCACCCATTAACACTAGTTCCATGTTATCCCATTTTCGCATCCACCTACAAATCGACACGTTTTTTGGATGAGGCACTCGGAATAAACCCACACAGTCACAGGGAGAACATGCAAATTCCACCTAGACAACACCCAAGGTCACAATCAAATCTGGGTCTCTGGCACTGTGAGGCAGCAGCTCTACCAGCTGCGCCACTGTGCCAACCAATGTTGTACAACATGATCAGAATACCTATCCAAGTAAATTGTGTGCTGTAAACTTCTGAAGAGAATTTACATGGTAAAATGTTACTGTTTATGTGTAAAAATCTTGAAGTTACATGAATGAAATAACTTGCATTAATGTACTGTCATTACTAGGATGGAAAAATCAAATACTAGGGGGCATAGTTTGAAAGTGAGAGAGGCAAAGTTTAAAGGAGATGTGCAGGGCAAATATCTTTACAAAGAGAGTGATGAGGCCCTGGAACGTTCTATTGGGCCCAATGGTTAAGGCAGATACAATAGTGGCATTTAAGAGACCTTTGGATAGACGCATGGATATGCAGGTAAAGGAGGGATATGTGTTATGTGTAGGCAAACATGATTTGGTCTTTGCATCATGTTCAGCATAGACATTGGGACTGAGGGACCAACAGAGGTCTGAGAGGTGTCATAGAGTCAGGCAGTGTGGAAACAGGCCCTTCAGCCCAACTTTCCCACATCAATCAACATGTCCCATCAACACTAGTCCCACTTGCCTGTGTTTTGCCCATATCCCTCTAAACCTGTCCTATCCATTTGTCGAACAATACTAGAAAGGTCCCCCTGTTCTACCTGGACGCCAAGATACTGGCCCGCAATGTTGAGCTCAGAAGTCAACTATGGGAATGGATCTGCCAGCTGTGGCCAGATCAGAGTTCCAGAGCCCCAGCCGCAAGGGACAAATTTGACCTGCTGATCAGCCGCGGAAGTCCCGTTGAGGTTGAGATCCGGAGTTCCAGAGCCCCAGCCGCAGGGGGGCAACTTCAAGCTGCTGACCAGCCGCTCAAGTCCCGGAGGTCAAGATCAGCCACCTCACCCAGCCTAGCAGCCACATTTTCAGGGGGACTATGGTAACTTTGTCCGGAGGTGCTGGATCACCAGTTACCGGAAGATCACCAGTTGCAGTGGACCTGCACCCCCAACAATGTGGAAATGGCCAAATTGGTTTCTTTAGTAGTGGAAGTGTCATCTAAACACGGGTCACATTTATTACCAATTTACTCAACATCTTCTCGCCTTCCCCTGCTGAGATGTACGCATCTGGTGCTCACAGTGCGACTGAAATTCAAAAGCTTATGGCAAAGTATGGAGGCATCTTCATGTTGAGATTCAGGAAAGCCCAGAGTGTCCAATGTGTACACCCCACTTCACGGAATAATAAAAACATTCAATCCATTAGCTGAGGTGGGCACACCACAGATGATGGGGTAATATGAACTGTAGCAAAAATCTGTCATATATTATAATTAGCAAAGAAACGGTTTACTGGAGATTATCCAATGGTTTCTGGATCTCCATTTGTGATAATGCACAGGTAACAGGTATTGATTGCTTCAATGTTCAAATTCTCGTGCATACAAGAAGAAAAATGATAAGGGCCTCCCGGTCAGAGTGTAAATCTGGATCCAAACTGATAGCAGATCATCCGGATGAGATGAAGCATTGCCAGCCAGGGATGAGAGGGGTAACTGTGTGCTCTAAAAGATAAGTCTGTTTATAATATCTCAAGAGATATTTCTGTGGTATTATTGAACTATCATGTTCTATTATTTTAAAGTCTGGCTGCAAAATAGTTAGTCTATATGGCAAATTGCTATAGATATGGGAGGAGATGTAGGTCTATCTGGCCCAACAACTTAAGTTCCGTACACAAGCCAGGAAGAGGACTAGTTCCCAGAACAACTAATGTGATCATTACTTACATAGGTTGTTCATAAATTCATGTTATAGGAGCAGAATTAGGCCATTTGGCCCATCAAGTCTAATCTGCCATGCAACCAAGGCTGATCTATCTTTCCCTCTCACCCCAATTCTCCTGCCTTCTCCCCATTACCCCTGACACCAATACTAATTAAGAATCTATCAATCTGTAGCTTAAAAATATCCAACGACTTGGCCTCCACAGTCTTCTGTGTCAATGAATTAGAGCAACTATAACCAGAGAACAGTGGTGAACTACTATCAACCTCGTTGGTGACACTTGGACTATTCTTGATCGGACTTTGCTGGCTTCACCTTGCACTAAATGTTATTCCCTTGTTATCTAAACACTGTAAATGGCTCGATTGTAATCATGTATTATCTATCTGCTGACTAGATAGTACCCAACAAACGCGTTTCACTGTACCTCGGTACACGTGAAACAACAAACTAAACTGTTACAGTTACTATTACTGTTATGAATTCCCAGACTGAAGAAATTCCTGCTCACCTCCTTTCTAAAGGCACATCCTTTTTTTTCCTGAGGCTACGGCCTCTGGTCTTAGACTCTCCCACTTAGTGGAAACATCCTCTCCATATCCACTCTATCCAGGCCCTTCCCTACTCGGTAAGTTTCAACGAGGTCGCCCTCAAGTGTGTGAACTTCTCACGTTTGTGTGAGTGTTTTGAGTGACTCATTCACATGCACTGAAGTTTATTGGTTGCGTGATTACAGGGTTCCGCGCGGATTTGCTGAAACTTTATTCATTTTGCACATGCATTATGTGGTGAAAATGTGCATTATGTGCCTTGACAACACGGTCTCCTATCGAAGGCCCAATTGCCCAAGTATTCTGTGCATTTACTGATACCGGCAGCCGCGGAGGATCCCGCGACAGCTTCATATACCCCCCTTTTCCGTTTTCCCCACTCTGTGCATCATTTGGTCCCCCCTCCTCCCCCCCCCCCCCCCCCACACTACACATTCAGATCTCGCCTTATGCCTCTGGATCCCAGAAAACCCCCTGTCAGAAGTTGACATCTCGCCCGTAAATCCGAGGCAGGCAAGACTGAGCAGGCGCCGTGTTTCAACCGGGCTCCGAAAGATACTGCCTCCTCCTTCATGTTACCCAAACCGAGGTATTCGGGAGAGAGAGAGAGAGAGAGAGAGAGGGAGAGAGGAGGGGAGGGAGGGAGGGAGGGAGGGAGGGAAGGAGGTAGAGGAGGGAGGGAGAGAGGGAGAGAGGGAGAGAGAGAGAGAAAGAGAAAGAGAGAGGAAGGGAGGGAGGGAGAGAGGGAGGGAGGGAAAGAGGGAGAGAGGGAGGGAGGGAGGGAGGGAGAGAGGGAGGGAGGGAAAGAGGGAGAGAGGGAGGGAGGGAGGGAGGGAGGGAGAGAGGAGGGATGTCTCGGATAGTCACCTGCTCTATCGCTGACCCGGGGAAAACCATGACAGTCCCACACACACACACAACCGACCATAAATAAATAAATAAGAAAACACAATGGCAACCACGTTTACCCTGTCGGCCTTTCCCCCACACACACCACACCCACACACACACCACACACACCCACACACACACACACTGGCCCTCCTATCCCAGCCTGGGAATTGGCCGGGATCACTGCGGCATTCACTCACCCAAGACGAAATAAGGAAGCTCCGTGTTCTCCAAATCGTCGACCACCACCAGCTCTCCGGGGAAATCGTTCCTGACCGAGAAGAGTAGTTTGGGCTCTGCCGACAGCGGGGTGTGGATGCTCAGGTCGTTCTCCCGGAGAAACGGCAGCGCCGACACGCTGACTGTCTTCACTTTGCACTCCCCGTCCGTGGTGGAGTGGTCGCTGGCCAGGGCTACAAGTCCTCTCCCCAGCGTGGCACACAGCGCTGTCCACACCAGCACCCGAGGCAACGCCATGGTCCCTACTCAGCCCACAATAACAAACAGCAAGGCGGGCGGCCCAGCCTCCTCAGGTAATACCCTCTGACAACTTGAAGAGGGGGATGCTGGCTGGCCACACACCGTCTGGAGCCGAGCCGGGGCTATGTTCCTCTCCCACCCTCCAATGTAACTAAACCCCCCCCCCTCTCCGGGTCACCTGGAACCGCAGGGAGCGAGCGATCCGGCCTCGACACTCACTCGGCCCTGCTCCTTAATCCCGTCCCCGTGTTGCTTGGTGCCTTTATTTTCTGCGCAGTTGCTGGGGAAGGGAGGGAGGGAGGGAGGGAGGGAGGGAGAAGGAGGAGGGGGTAATCCACGTGTAAAAGGAAGAGAGAGAGACAGGGAGACACAGACGGGAAGTGATTTGTACAGAGCTATCTTCAGCAAGAGGCGGCGGCGGCGACTCTCTCTCTCTCTCTCTCTCTCTCCTCTTCAACCCAGGCAAGGACCAACTATCGGTAGTTGCTGTTTCTATGAATAAGCACCACCGGTCTCCAGCCCTTCCCGCTTCGATCGTGGTAAGTGCTAACCCCTCTCCCCCCCCCACACACACACACTACTAACCAGCGCACACCTATCACCCCGCACTTGCCCAAACCACCGGCTTTACCCGCCGGCCACTTCAATGGGATTACACCTTCTCCCTCTTCTCGCTTGTGATTTTGCAAGAATCATCTCTGCTAATCGCCCTGAGATTCAAGTGCTGCACCTGTCCCGGTATCGATTTAAATCGACACCTGTGACAGCAACTCTCTCTCGCTCGATCACCCCCAACAACAACAACAACAACAACGTCTCCTCTGGACATCGACGAGAAGCGTTGTATCCTCGGTATCGGTGTGGAATAAGCGATGTTCCTCACTCAATTAGATAAATGTATTCGGACTTGCTGTTTAACATTGTATTGAGCTTTCGGTTATCTCGAACAGGTGTCACGCACCCAACAGACACTACTGTTGAGATGGACTGATGTTTATAAATTGTGTGACATTTTATTGAAGAGGGTTGACTTTGAATTCGATGCCAATGTAGAATTTGACATCCAATCTTTCGTTTAACTGATGTGACTTTTAACCCAGGTGTGGTGTGCGTGTGTTTATTTGTGAGTGGGAAATGATAGACTTAGTTCTTCCCCGTCTCGGTTTATTTTACTCTCTTCGTTGACGTTTTGCAAGACGTGTGTGTTTGGCCAAAAGGGGGTTAATGGCACGGTGGGACCGCCAGCTCGGTCGCCAGCTTCGTCTCCACACCCGCGCTACTCTCTCCGCGATCGAACTTTTTCGTCAGAAAGAAATGTTGCTGCAAATCAAAATCAAAGATCAAAATATGGCGACGTCCCCCCCCCCCCCCAGATAATTCAGTCCCACGGTCAGGTGGATCTTGATGGACTTGAGCTGGTTTATTATCCTTCGTGTAATGGCTTCGTGGGCAAGCACTGATCTTGCGGGATGTGTGTACCTGTAGACTGGGGGTTGTACACGAAGGGGGTGGAAAGGAAGTGTGTGGGGGGAGGGGTAGGCTGGAAAGGCAGTTGGCAGAATTTGCAGGGGGACGTGTTGGACAGGTACTGAAGGAGATGGTGTTGGGTGAATGGGAGGGGAGGTGGGGTTAGACGGGTACTGAAGGAGAGGGTGTTGGGTGAATGGGAGGGGAGGTGGGGTTAGACGGGTACTGAAGGAGAGGGTGTTGGGGGAATGGAAGGTGAGGTGGAGTTAGACGGGTACTGAAGGAGAGGGTGTTGGGGGAATGGAAGGGGAGGTGGGGTTGGAAAATGAGTTGAATGGGCAGAAATAAGTGTGGGAAGAGGATTGAATGAAATGGGCAGGGGAAGGGCATGGAAAAGGGAGTGAGGGGAGTGGATGGCGAGGGGCGCTTGGGCTGATTGGAGGAACAGTGGGAAAGAGGCGTTGGTAAGGGGTTGGAGTATGGGTGGGAGCGGCGTTGGCAAGGGAGATGAATTGGCGGGGAGTTTTGGAAAATGCACTGGGGCAATGGGCGGGGAGTGGTGTTGGGGTGGGGTTGGGGGGAATGGGCGGGAGGGGTTTGGGATGGGTTTGGGGGAGTGGGCGGGGAGGGGTTTGGGATGGGGTTGGGGGAGTGGGCGGGGAGGGGTTTGGGATGGGATGGGGGGAGTGGGCGGGGAGGAGTTTGGGATGGGGGTGGGGGAGTGGGCGGGGAGGGGTTTGGGATGGGGTTGGGGGAATGGGCGGGGAGTGTAGTTGGAATGGGGTTGGGGGAGTGGGAGGGGAGGGGTTTGGGATGGGGTTGGGGGAATGGGAGGGGAGGGGTTTGGGATGGGGTTGGGGGGAGTGGGCGGGGAGGGGTTTGGGATGGGGTTGGGGGAATGGGCGGGAGGTTGGAAAGGGAGTTTGGAGGGTGGGTGTTGAGGGGGGTTGGAATGGGGGTTAGAGGAATGGGCGTGGAGGAGCGTTAAAAATGAAGTGAAAGGGATGGGCGAAGAGGGGGATATGGGAAAAAGTTGGAGGAATGGGCGGGAGGTGTTTTGGAAAGGGAGTTGGGGAATGGACAGGGATGTGCGGTTGGGAAGGGAGTGGTGAGAGGGCGTTGGATCGGAATTGGGTGGGGAGGGGGCGATGGAAGTGGCTGTGGTAATGCGCAGCGAGGGGGCGTTGGTAGAGGGGTGGGGATTGACTCTGTACATTTAAGAATGGGTTGCTGGATATCTGGTTAGTGCAGATTCGTTGAAGTCACACACACACACACACATGAAGCACCCGTGCCAAAGTGGACTGGCCGTCATTTCCTTCTGTGAGCAGCAACTGTTAAAGGGCTGCGGGCTTAATGCAGCGTGCATGGGCAGCGATGGTGACGGGCTCTGATGGGTGGATGATGTCCATGTACTAGGCTGGAGAGCGGTTCGATACCAGGGCAGGGAGGTGCGGGGTGCGGCAGATAGACAGGAGCTTCCAGCTGCTGCCCTGAGTCCTGTGCCGGCTGAGACAGACGCGCGATGCTGCCCTGAGATGTGAATATCTCCACACCTGGGAAGGTCGGGGGCATTTGGCCCAACACTTCAACACGATGGTCCGGCTGGGAAACGCATGAGGAGGAAAATGCCCAACATCCCGGCCCTAAATCAACGGAGATTTCGAAAGCGGTCTGTCTGATAATGATCGGCTGCTACGCATTGAAGAAGGGCAATGGTGAGGAGGATTCAATATATCCGCCACCCCATGAAAATGTCGTGTTTAAAAAAATAATAATAATCAGGAGAAGCTATCGACCCTTTAACCATGCTCCCTCCTGAACTTTACACCGCGATTCTATTTAGCTGTGGTTGTTTTGTGTTTGTTGTTACGTGAATTGTCTGAATATCTATATATCTCTATATATTTTTGCAGACATGGTCCTATTGTGTCTTGCTTGCAATAACCCAGATGTTTAATTGTAAAACCCACGTACTTTGGGAAAGCTGTTTTGGAGGAGATCGGTTCCGTGCGCTGGAAGGTGGAGTGTGTGGGAATGGCATTGGGCTTTGGGTAAATGTGGCACTCGATGGGCAGGGTATAGAGGAGGCTGGATTAGGAACTAGACTCTACCCCCCACACCCCCACCCCTAGCCCCCACCCCTCCCCCCCTCCCTCACTGCCCCCCCCCCCCCCCCCCGGGTTTATAAATGTGGAGCTCGGGAGCTCCGTCTTGTTCAATCGCTGGCCACTTTTCTCACCACCGCTCTCCCCATCCCCAGCCTGGACTCCGCCAACAGAGCGGAGCGCCGGCAGTCGGGAATCAGAAAAGGCTGGTCCGCTCGACTGAGCTCTGGGAAGCGAACGATCAGCGTCCTGACGGCGCAGGGGGTGGGGGATTGGGCAAAGAGAGATGAACCTCCTCTGGGACAGTCCCGGGGAACCTGCTGCCGCCTCTCTCCAAAGCATTGCGTGCAGGAGAGGAGGATAGGTCGGCTCCGGCTCCGGCTCCAGCTCTGCGCTGGCAGACAGGCAAAGGGTTCCCCTCTTGTTTCTGCAGAGTGGGCAGTGAAGGAGGTACTGTCCCGAGGGGCTACTCCGGCCACAGGTCGCAGCTAAGGGCAGCGGGACCCCCTCTCTCCCTCCCTCTCTCTCTCTCTCACCCTCTCCCTCTCTCCCCCTCTCTCTCCCCCCCTCTCTCCTCTCTCTCCCTCCCTCTCTCTCTCTCCCTCTCCCTTTCCTTCTCTCTCTCCCCCTCTCTCCTCCCTCTCTCCCTCTTTCTCTCTCTCTCTCCCTCTCCCTTTCCTTCTCTCTCTCCCTTTCTCTCCCCCCTCTCCTCCCTCTCTCTCCCCTCTCTCTCTCCCTCCCCCTCTCTCTCCCTCCCTCTCTCTCCCTCTCTCTACCTGGCGGCACCTACCCTTAGTGAGGCGAGGCGCCGCCTTCCCTCCAGGCGGGGCTCAGGGAAGGGCAGCTTCAATGAGTTCCCCGTACCCCCACGGACAGCGGCCGCGGTCACTTCTGCTCCCGTTCACGCCACCGAAAGGGATCACATCGGTTCGTCCGCGTTGGCAGAAAAGCGTCGGTCAGGTCAGTGCGCCAACAGCTCCCAGGGTTTTCGAGGATTCCCTCCCTCTCCCCCCCCCCCCCCCCACTCCTTCTACCCCTTCCCTCGTCTCTCCACGCACTCCTCCCTCTCCCCAACTCCCTCCCCCCTCCACTCCCCACTCCATCCCTTTCTCCCATTCCCTCCCCTAGACCCTCCCCACCACCACCTCTCCTATCCCCACTCTCTCCCTTCTCCCCACTCCTCCCCACTCCCTGCCCTCCCTCTCCCCTTCCCTCACTCCCCTCTTCCCCACTCCCCTCTCCCCATTCCCTCCTCTCCCCTTCCCTCCCTCACCCTCTTCCTCTCCTCCTCCCACCTCCCACCTCCCTTCCCTCCTTCACCCCTTCCCTCCCTCACCCCCTTCCTCTCCCCCTCCCCCTCCCTTCCCTCCCCCTCTCCTCCCCTCTCCTCACCCCCTCCACCCCTCTCCGTCCCTCCCTTTCCCCACCCCCTTCCCGCCCCCTCCCTTCCCCTTTCCCCCTCCTCCCTTCCCCCTCCCCACCCCCTTCTCCACACTCCCATCCCCTCCCTCCCACCCCCTCCTCTCCCACCACCACCTCCTTCTCCCCACCCCCTCCTCTCCCACCCCCATCCCCCTCCTCTCCACAACCCCCTCCCCTCTCCTCTCATATCTACCCTCATTCCTCCCCTCTTTTCCTCTCCCCTCCTTCCCTCTCCCCTCCTTCCCTCTCCCCTCTTTCCCCTCTCTCTAACCCTCCCCTCTTTCCCCTCCCTTTCCCTCTCCCCAACTTCACTCGACTTTGATATCGACCGCTCAAGGCAATGGTGAAGGAGTCTGGTTGTAGCAGCGGCGGGTGGCAGCCTGGTTGTATGGGAGAGGACCCACCGTGAAGGACCTCAGCCCGGGTGGTGAAACAGTTAACCCTTTGTGGGCCGCGGTGACTCTGGGCAGCGCCGATCTACCCACCATGGGTGTGGACTGTGCCAAAGCACAGAGTGTAATACATTCGCCTCTCCCTCCACTTCAGGGGACTTTGGTAAACAGAGACAGGACCTCTCTTTGGTAAAATTGTGCCATATTGTAACATCATACTGGAGGCGGCGAGCTCGTTTATTAAACACCTTGTGAGGACGCAGTTCCTCCTTAATCGCAGTCTGTTTGCGCTCGGGCTTGTCACCGCAACACAAACGCGCACAGTGTTTCTTCTGGGACTGTGTTTGCACCTGTGCATATTATCGGCTACTGTGTGAGTACCTGAGTGAGTGTGAGAATCTGCCTGTGTCGAATGACTGCAGATGCTGGTTTACACCGAAGATAGGTACGGAAAGCCCGAGTAACAGCGGACAGGCAGCGTCTCTGTCTGGAGAGAAGGAATTGGTGACATTTCGGACGGAGACCATTCTTCGGACTTCAGATTAAAGAAGGGTCTCGACCCGACACGACACCTATTCATTTTCTCCAAAAATGCTGCCTGGACCCGCTGAGTTACTCCAGCATTTTTTGTCTGTGGGATTCTTCCATCGTGCTTAGTGTCGGTTTTCATGCAACCCCGCCGCTGTCAGACCGTGCAATGGCTTGTTTTGTATGGACGATATTGGTATTTGTGTGTGTGGGTGTGTGTGTGAGAGAGAGAGAGAGACAGAGAGGAGAGACAGAGAGAGAGACAGAGAGAGAGAGAGAGAGAGAGAGAGACAGAGAGAGAGAGACAGAGACAGAGACGCAGAGACACAGAGACAGAGAGACAGAGACAGAGAGAGACACAACACACAGAGACACAGAGAGACAGAGATAATCTGGTCCTTGGCGCCTGTCACACCGATCTTCCTTTGGGACAACTATTCTCCGCCTTTCGCGCCTGGTTGCAGTGTGTGTGGGTGTGGGTGTGTGTGTGTATGTGTGTGTGTGTGTGTGTGTGTGTGTGTGTGTGTGTGTATGTGTGTGGGGGTCTGTCCGCGTGTTCCCTGAAATCTTATCGACACCCAGTTTGTCCACCTGCACGCACGCCCTGCCCGGAGTCCATCTGTGTTATGTCTCTTTGCCTGCGTATATAACATATAACGGCGCAGAGTGGCAACCAGATTCATAAATACCACTTCACCATCTGTGTGTATGTGTGTTTGAGGGTGTGTCAGCGAGCCCGGTGTTTTGGGGTCTGCTACTGAACGCGTGTATCCATGCTCGCCCTTATCCGTGTGCACACACACTGTATTTCTCCCCCTCTCTCCCACACTGATTCACACACACACACTTGATGTCGAAAGGAGGCTCACGACCCAACAACGCGTCGCCTTTCCATTCCACACAGATGCAGCCTGGCCGCTGTGTTACTCCAGCACTTTCTGTTTCGCTCGCGATTCCAGCAGTTGCTGTTCCTTGTGTCTCTTGCTGTGAGCGTGAGAGAGGGAGAGAGAGAGTGTGTGCGAGAGAAAGAGAGAGAGAGAGAGAGAGAGAGCATGTTTGTGTGTGTGTGTGTGTGTGTGTGAATGAGTGTATCAGTGTGGGAGAGAGATATAGTGTATGTTGTGAGAGAGAGTTTGCATGCCTGTGTATGTGTGCGTGTCTCTGTGTGTGAGTGAGTGCATCTGTGAGAAAGAGACAGTGTGTGTGCGCCTTGGACGGTAAAGATTGGCGAGTGTGTGAATATGCGTGGCTCCATACTCTGTACACATTTCTGTAAGTGAATTGATGCGTCATCCATGTAGTTTTTGCCTTTAGAATTGATCGTGCAATCAATTTTAATTTCTTGTTATCCCCCCCCCCCCCCCCCCAACACTAACTGCACCCGTGTCCAGTTGGCAGTGAGAATGGGCGTTGTTGTCTGATTTCACCCCCTGGTGACGCCCGCGTTGCTAACGTCTCTGCTTTCATGGCACAGGTCTTGAGGAGTGGCGAGGAGAATGAAGAGGAAGTTTCCCAGATGGAAGGATGAACTGGCGGCTTGTTGATCTCGTCTCTTTGCTGTTCCTATGGATTGGCTGGCTCTTACTCTCCATTGCTGGGCTTTCTTGGTTATCTCCTCCCATCACCCACACCAACATGTCACCAGCCCCCTCGACTGGCTCCTCTCGGACAAGGGGCCCTTCCATCGGGCCCGGGATTATTCCAATTTCCTGGATAGATACCGCCAGGGATTTACGACCAGATACAAGATCTACAGGTAAGAAGAGACCACCACCCGCAACAAAAAAAGTTGCCGAACAATGTGGAACCGCGTTCTTTTTAACCCCCCTCCGCAAAGGGGCTTCGTGTGCATGGATTTGTCTTTTGTCCTCTAAAAAGATGTATTGTTCCTCCTCTAATGAAATGGTTAACGGCCCGAGTTACTGTAAGCGTCCCTGTATGGGTGACAGTATTCCTTTAACAGTCCGCGTGTGTTGGTTTAATCTGCTTCGAGAGTCGTGTGCTTACATCTCCCCCTGATGAAGGGATCGTGTTTTGCAGCCCCTCTCTCTCTCTCTCTCTCTCTCTCTCCCTCCCTCCCTCTCTCCCACTCCCTCTCTCCAACCTCCGCGCCCCACAGCCACACACTATACAATTCCTTTGTACACCAGATGCTGTTGAGTAGCGGCAGTTAGAATCAATCAGGGATGCTGTCTGACCCGCTGAGTTCCTCCAGCATTTTGTGTCTTTCCTTGGTAAACCAGCATCTGCCGTTCCTGGTTTCCACAGGAACGACCCAATACTCACCTTGAAGCTGGAGAGTATAATTGACATTGACAACCCCCCTCCCCCCGTCAAAAAAAAACCCACTGTCCAAGCAAGGTCCCAATCCCAATCGTCGCTTATCCATGTTCCCCATAGATGCTGCCTGTCCCGCAGAGTTACGCCAGCACTTTGTGTCTTTTTGTAAACCAGCATCTGCAGTTGCTTGCGTCTGGATGCAAGGGGACTGGGCAGAGTTGGGCTTGCACACTATCTCACTGGACAATAGCAACACTGTTCCTTCTACAAGAATTCCCTTTACACCAATAGATCCGAGTGGACTCGCTACACTTGCCCCACGCTACAGAGAGAGAGAGAGAGAGAGAGAGAGAGAGAGAGAGAGAGAGAGAGAAAGAGAGAAAGAAAGAGAGAAAAAGAGAGAAAGAAAGAAAGAGAGGGAGAGAGAGAGAGAGAGAGAGAGAGAGAGAGAGAGAGAGAAAGAAAGAGAGAGAGAGAAAGAGAGAGAAAGAGAAAAGAGAGAGAGAGAGAGTGAAAGAGAGAGTGAAAGAGAGAGAGAAAGAGAGAGAGCGAGCATCTGCAGAAATGATTGGAAAGGGGATTTAAGCTAAGCTTCATTCTGCAAGTTTACTGGATTGTATGCCCGTCGGTAAGTTCCACGTATCTCCCCAGCCATTCCCGAACAGAGAGCTCCCACGTCCTGACCATGCCCCTCCTCGGATACCGCCTGACCCACTGAGTTCCTCCAGCAATTTGCTTTTGCTCAGTATTCCAGCATCTGCAGTGTCTCGTGTCTCGTCTGAACCGAACGCTTGCGAATCGTGCCTGTCACTTAAAGTTTGGTATTCATTATCTTAGACTTCAGCCGTCACTATCTAAATTACAGGTGGCGGCTTGTTCCAGATCCCATGCACAACACATCCCACCCCGTCTGTTGGCAAGAATTGCCCCTCACTTCCAATCACCGGAGTGTTATGAGACCAGCTGATGCCCTGCCACGATGCACTCATTCCACATAATGCACAACATCCCGTTTAACTGGCCCTTAATCCTTTTTTTTGAGGATACCGGGCTTTACGGAACGATACTTACATCAATTAAGATGGCACGTGAGTTTAGTTTATTGTCTTATTTTGTTCACTAAAGCTTTACATTCTGTAAAGCTAGATATCCTAAAAAAAAAAACACCCTGCAAAATATATAATATAAATTTTATCAATAAATACTGCAATAATTACTTAATCAATTCAATGCTGAGTAGATATGAAGTGAATTATATGATTATTGCAAATTAATATGTGTATCAACATATCCTTCATAAGATTCCTCATTGTAAATCAGGTCATATACATAATGGTAAGAGCTTTAACATCATACATCATCCTGCAGAGATGGAACTGCATTTAATTTGACCTCTCCCATAATGGCTGCAATTTAGGTTTTAGAAATCTTGACGTGATTTGGTGGTTAACTGCTGGTTAAAAATTGAATAGAATGGCAGCTGTAAGCAATTTTCCAGTCAGAAGCACCCAGCATGAAATGAATGTCCGTACGCCCCCCCCTTCCCTTCCGCCCCTTTCCCTCCCCCCTTTCCCTCCCCCCCTTTCCCGCCCCCCCTTTCCCGCCCCCCCTTTCCCTTCCCCCCTTTCCCTTCCCCTTTCCCTTCCCCATTTCCCTTTCACTCCCCCTTTTCCCTTCCTCCCCCCTTCCCTTTCCCCCTTCCCTCCCCCTTCCCTTTCCCCCTTCCCTCCCTCCCTCTTCCCTTCCTTCCCTTCCCTTCCCCCCTTCCCTTCCCCCATTCCCTTTCTCTCCCTTCCATTTCCCCCTTCCCTTTCCCCCCTTCCCTTCCCCCTTCCCTTCCCCTTCCCTTTCCCCTTCCCTTTCCCCCCCCTTCCCTTCCCCCCCTTCCCTTTCCCCCCTTCCCTTTCCCCCCTTCCCTTCCCCCCTTCCCTTCCCTTCCCTTCCCTTCCCTTCCCTTCCCTTCCCTTCCCTTCCCCCCTTCCCTTCCCTCCCCCCCTTCCCTTCCCCCCTTCCCTTCCCCCCCTTCCCTTCCCTTCCCCCCTTCCCTTTACCTCCCCCCCCCAATATAATTGGAAGGATAATGTTGAAAAGCCACAAAGCCTTTATTGTATAGGGTATAAGTCGCACACTTCTGCAGCCCACAATGCTGTTTGACTGGATGTGAGAACAGGTAACATTCTCACTAAAAATAAGACCATTTTGCAGATAGAACAATAAAACCCAGCAATTGTCATTTACATATTCAATCCAGGCCACCTAATTAGATTCAAGCCTATCTTTAATTAGTGTCAAGTGTTCTTTATCATTTTATCATTTACAAATTACCTGAATCACTCATAAGGTGTGAATTTACATAATTTATTTTTAGAAGTCTAATTATCATATTTTTATTTATCTATTCATTGCATTTGTTCATTGATTGCAAATTATTAATCTTTTTCATTATTTTGTTTAAACTGTTACTTCCTGCGCTTTTGTGTTAGTTTTGGTAATGCGCCCTCTCTCCAAGGACACAACTTAGGGACTTGTAACGTGCTCTGGATCCAAAATTATATCCAAGCAACTCAGCAACAACAGTCTCTATTCATACAGTGCCTGTTATCGAGAGTGGGGGGAGGGGGGGAAGAAGAGGAAGAGAGTCCCATGCTACTTCAGAGAGAAGGGCAATCAGAAAAAGTCTAGATTCATAGCCAACGATGGATCTATTTTGAGAAATTAGTAAATATTTATTAAAAGGATATGTGTTTTCAGTCAGGAGAGGTAAAGGGATTGTGAATATATTTGCAGAACCCTGGGCTTGATAATGAAGGAGTGTGTCTGTCAATGGTGGAATGAAAGGAGAGTTATGCATGGGTGATCAGCTAATTTATATTTAGGTCTTGTAAACTCGTCCAAACCCATCATCCAGATTTGAGCTCATTGCTCCCTCCATCCTTCACAGGGTATCTATTAGGCCATGTAAACTATTTCAACCCCTCACGGCACCCTGGTCATTTTATCAATTATATTTGATGTTAAATCTATTTTATGAGCATTGCGTTCATGAACGTTGGTTGGTGAAGATTATTATATTAAAAAAAGTATTCCTTCTGATAAACATTGGTAATTTGTTACAATACTTTTAGATTTTCTTGTTAAATTTCCCACATTAAAAAAAATCTTGTTGATTATTCTTAAAATTCTATAGTTTATCAGTTTGACATTTTATTGTGTTGATCGATTCAGACTGGTTGAATTCCAAAGATTAATTTTAAAAAGTCTCAAAGGCATAGCAGCTGTTATGTTTGAGAGTGTTTTGTCAATACATGTCCTCTAAACTTTGAAATACGTTTTTTAATCAGGCATCTATCTAACATCTTCTTTTGAAATGAATGAAACTAGACAATATTGACTGCTTTGGATGGAAGTTTGTAAATTCTGTTTATCTGGTTCTCGGTGTGTCCAGCCTGATCGTATTTGTATATTTGGTTAAGGACTTGTGAAGGACATTGGTAAGCCTGACCATATCAAAGTACTGAATCCATAGGAGTTGTAATACCTGTCCTTATACCTCCTCCCTCACCTCCATCCAGGGACCCCAGAAGTCCTTCCAGGTGAGACAGATGTTCACATGCACCTCATCTAACCTCATGATATTCTTGTATCATTGAAGAAACAAGGAACTGCTGATGTTGGGTTACAAAAGAAGGTACAAAGTGCTGGAATAACTCAGCGGGTCAGGCATCATCTCTGGGGAACATCGATAGGTGACGTTTCGATGTTTTCCAGAGATGCTGCCTTACCCGCTGTTATTCCAGGATTTGTGTCTTTTTGTATCATTGTGTCATCTGGCATAAATTGTAAAAATGATAGCTATTGTTTTGTCATTAATAACATCATTGTTTTAAACCATTCCGCTCTAAACTCCGTCAAATGGCTCTTGAACATTCAAATATCTCTTTTTTTGCTAATGCAAATAAAGCAGATATATAGAACAAGTCTGATTGCTTATAAAATTGTATGCTATTCGCCTTTGTACTGTAACATTTTAGATGAGAATGGCTGGTTTCCATTTAATAAAATGTTCCCTTTATCAGTGTTGGATTAACTGGTCTATATATTTTCCTGATTCCCATCTACTCTCCTTTATGTTTTTGAATAGTCTCTCCTCCTTAACACAGATTACCAAGGTTAAAAAAAAAATCTTTACCACTCTTAGTTCCTCTCAAAGTTCCATGTATCTCAAGGAAAGAGTAGACGTGGAGAAGATGTGTTGACTATTGGGAGTCTAAGACCAGAACGTATAACCTCAAAATAAAAGGATGTGCCTTTAGAAAGATGAAGAGGAATTTCATTAGTCAGAGGGTGGTGAATCTGTGGAATTCATTGCCAGAGAAGGCTGTGGAAGCCAAATCATTGGGTATGTTTAAGGAGCAGATAGACAGATTCTTGATTAGTAAGGATGTCGGGGGTTATGGGGAGGCAGGAGAATGGGGTTGAGAGGGAACAAAAAGTCAGCCATGATTGAATGGTAGAGTAGGCTTGATGGACTGAAATGCCTAATTCTGCTCCTATAACTTATGAACTTCACCAACAACCCCATCCCCCCCCCCCCCCCCCCCACCTCCACTCCCCATCATGCTTGCTTTTTGTCTTTCTCCTTATAAGACAACTTGAAATATTGTACAGCGGGTGTTAATAAATTGGGGCGCCTTTTCTATCTTTCTTGCTGCCAAAAAAGATATGTAATGTGAGTAATTTTGTACCAGCACTGCCTCTCCCTACCTTACGAGCAAATATTCCATTCAACTGGCTCAGTTAATTATATTTTCCCCTTCTATCTCGGCATGAAGAGCAATATAGAGATTAAATCGCATATTGTAGAATAAATCATTGCAAGGTCTGTGGAATTTGAAGATTGTTTATTGTTCCAATAGTTTGTTTTATTGCAGTGGGGATTGCAAAACAAAATCACATACAATAATTCTAACCAGAAACCCTGCAATTGAACAGATTTAAGATCTATCCTTCGTTTACTAATTTAGATTGCTGTGATATGTTATTTAACAAGATATGAAGAGTTTTTAGTATTAAGGTTTGCGTATATGCGGAACAGCTTGGCAGCTTTGTACATTAGGCAGGGATAAACGATCTCCATAAAAGAAACAGCAATGATTTTTGTTCTTGGCTTTGAGGCTATAACTTGTGTAATGGTTTAGAACTGTTTCCTTCTAGGGGCTTTATCAGTTCCTTCTATGTGACTCAGTGGGGCTTCTAGTAATGCATTGGGTACTGAGCAGGATTTTATGGAATACTTTATGAGGGACATTTCAAGAGATCACTCCAGAGCTAGATTTCTGATTTCTGTAGCTGCATAGGAACCTAGCATGCGCTGTTTGTGCAAGGTTTTTGCACTGCATATCTTAAGTGCCTGGAAATTGGTTTGCACCATTCTATGGTGTACTGTGTTAGGCCCTCTTGCATGAATGGGTGGCACTATTGTATCTGCCTCCAGTACCACCCCTGGCAATGTGTTTCATCAGTCAATGATCTGCATGGAATGTCCTGAAGACACTGCAAGACAAGGAACCTGTGGGGTTGCTCCCCGAGTAGACTGTTCAAATCATCTAGACCATTAGCGGGCGGTCACGGTGGCGCAGTGGTAGTTGCTGCCTTATAGAGCTTGCAGCGTTGGAGACCCAGGATCGATCCTGACTACGGGTGCTGTCTGTACAGAATTTGTACGTTCTCCCCGTGACCGCTGAGATCTTCGGTTTCCTCCCGCACTCCAAAGATGTACAGGTATGTAGGTTAATTGGCTTGATGTATGTGTAAATTGTCCCTAGTGTGTGTAGGTTAGTGTTAATGTGCAGGGATTGCTAGTCGGTGTGGACTTGGAGGGCCGAAGGACATATTTCTGTGCTGTATTTCTAAACTAAACTAAACTAATCCGGCAAAATGCCTCATCGCCAGAGCTTGCCAACTATTGCCAAGATCTAGCCCGGATGATGATGAGAGAGGTCAGATCCCTGGTCAGATCCTTCAAATACATTTGGAATATCATTCCCAACCCATGCTGTCCTCTGAATGGCTGTGATGGGGTGGAGTCAGCCTCCAACCTCTTTGCCACCCGGGGATTGGCTAAGAGGGTCAGATGACGCATTTAAGAGTCCATGTTACAGCTCATTCCGAGCAGCTGAGTAACAGAGGACTCTCTTATTTATGGGGTGCTCCCAGGGATACACCCAGAGACAGACATCAAGAGCTGCTGGAAGAACGGCAACTTGGTGAGAGTTGGCTTCTCTTTGTTCTGTCCAAGACTTGATGGTCTTCCAGCACAGCGAGATGTCTGTTAGGGGACGATGCTGACTGGCACTTTCCAGAGTGCAGGAATATATGCTGAGGGATGCACGGAAGCTTGGTGCAGGCAATGCAAAGACTGTTTGCAGAAGGACCACAGTCAAGGGTTCTTCCACTGGTGGACTAGGAGGGGTTGAGTCTAGTGTGGGAGCCCCTCAACAATACCGCTTGTGGCCACATCAGGGCAATGGTGCTATGGTGCAAACAGGAAAGGAATATTAATGGATTAACATATAATGAGTGTTTGAAGGCACTGGGCCTGTTCTCACTGGAGTTTAAAAGGATGAGGGGGGGATCTCATTGAAACTTGCAAAATAGTGAAAGACCTGGATAGAGTGAATGTGGAGAGGATGTTTCTACTAGTGGGTGCGTCTAGGACCAGATGCCAATGCCTCAGAATAAAAGGATGTACCTTTAGAAAGGAGATGTGGAGGGATATCTTTAGCCAGAGGATGGTGAATCTGTGGAATTCATTGCCACAGAAGGCTGATTAAATGGCAGAGTTGGTGATGGGCCAAATGGCCTAATTCTACACCTAGAACTTACAAACTTAATATGGAAATTACCAGTTACACTGAATGTATGGGCTGAATGACACCAAAAATGCAAAAACATTTGCACTGTTATTTCATTTTTTTATTATGATTAAATTTATTTTTGACGTTTAATAAAATGTATGAACTAAATACTTTTGGATTGGAAATGAGCTCAAGAAAATATGAACAAACCATTTCCCATTGTGTGATAAGGTATTGCAGCTCATGCTTACTTTCTGGAATAAACTCACAAATATAAATTCCGTGTTGGCAAGTTTAATTTAATTTGGAGATACAGCATGGAAACCGGCCCTTTGGCACACCGACCAGCAATCCCTGTACACTAGTTCTCGCTAAGGCAATTTACAATTTTTACAAAGCCAATTGACCTACAAACCTGTACGATTTTGGAGTGTGGAAGGAAACCGGAGCACCTGGAGAAAACCCACGCGGTCACGGGGAGAACGTACAAACTCCGTACTGACAGCACCAGTAGTCGCACTGCAAGGCAGCAACTCTACAGCTGAGTCACCGTGCTGTCCTTATAATGTTAAGGTTGGAATTTGAAATGGGCATAAACTTTGGGAAATGCCCTCAACATTTCAATTAGAGCTTCTCCATTCAACTCCAAACAGCTAATAAAGGGTGGGAAGTTAAAGACATGCCATGAAAGCTTGAATTATCTGCATTTGCTTTGCAAGCAAAAATGTAATTTATCTTTAAACAGAAAAAGGACAATACAATTAATGACTATTGATGTGGTTGAAGTTTTTTTTAAAGTTGTTCAAGTGAAAGAAAGTACATGCTGGATCTAGATGAGGATGGCAGCCAAGTGATTATTATCAATAGCACCACTAGACTGCCTCGGCAAGGCCACCAACATAATCAAAGACCAGTTTCACCCCGGTCGGTCACTCACTCTACTCCCTTCTCCCATCAGGCATGAGGTACAGAGGTTTGAAAATGCACACCTTCAGACAGAGACAGTTTCTTCCCAGCTGTTATCAGGCAACTGAATCGTCTTCTCACCAGCTAGAGAGCGGGGCTGATGTGCCTCATTGTAGACCTTTGAAAGATCTTTAATTGGACTTGCACTAAATGTTGCACCCATTATCATTTTCCTGTTCCCTGTGGACAGCTTGATTGGAATCACGTGTGGTCTTTTCCTTGACTGAATAGCACGCATACAAAAGCACTTCACTGTACCTCAGTACGTGTAATAATAAACTAAACTAATCTAAGTTAGACTAAGCTATCAGAAGTTGGAACACGAGTAGGACATTCAGTCCCTTTAGACTGCTCCACCATTCAATAGGATCATAGCTGACCATGGAAGCTGCTGTGCCTGGCCCCTACTCTTCCCCTGAAGACAGGTGTACTGAAGAGGAGGGAGCCGGCGATGATGGTCCTGAGGAGCAAGGCCTGTCACAAAGTGAACCGGGGTCTTACCTGTCGCACCCTCAAGGTCGCCTGTGGGAGGTGCCCCCCGGGGCACAAAGACGGCCGGACGAGGAGCAACGATGAAACGCTGAACAATCCAGGGGCTCGCCTGGATTGGGCGCCCTTTCCTTAAGACCTTGTACGCAGACTGCACTTTGAAAATGGTGCAAATGTGGCGACTCAAAAAGAATCTCACTGTGTTTTGCACATGTGACAATAAAGCACGATTGATCAGCATCACCCGCTGCACCACGGTGCTGCATGAACTGCATCCAATGAAAGAGAATATTTTCTGAAATAGCAGGATCAAAGCTGTTCACAGTTATCTAGATGTGTCTTCAGAATTATCTTACACAGCAAGAGTCCATGTTTTTATATTTAAGACTTTTTTAAATGTGGGTCAACATTCTTTGAGCTGTCCTTTTACCTGATGCACTTGTGTGCTAATCTTCTGTGCATTGTGGACCCAAGCCCCACTTCTCATTGCATTGCAGCTTTTGTCTCATCTGACTTGCTTCTGACAGTAACCTCTCACCTCTTTTCTTAGCTACCAATTCATGTCATAAAAGCATGCAAAGTCTTTGATTCCTCTTTGAAGAAGTGTTCCAAAAACTCTCAACCTTACAGAGTAGAAAAGCAAAATCATTTTTGGGAAGTCAAACCAGGACAGAACCTTCATAGGGCTCTTGGGAATGTTGTAGAGCAGAGGGGTCTGGGATTTCAGGTATATAGTTCCTTGTAGTCGCTGGTAGATAGGCTGGTCAAGGAGGTTTTCAGCACATTGGCCTTCATCAGTCAGGGTACTGAGTATAGAGGTTTGGACGTTGTGTTACAGTTGTACAAGATATTAGTGAGACCACATTTAGAGTATTGTAAAAGATAGATGCCAAATGCTGGAGTAACTCAGCGGGTCAGACAGCATCTCTGGAGAAAATGGATAGGTCACATTTCGGGTCGGGACCCTTCGGAGTGTTGTGTTCAGTTTTGGGGTCACCCTGCCGTAGGAAAGATGTTGTTAAGCTGAAATAGAGTGCAGAGAATATTTATGAGGATGTTACCTGGACTTTTGGGACTGAGCTATCGGGAGAGGTTGGGCAGGTTAGGCAGGGTGTTGCTAGTGAGGTTTATGAGATCACGAGGGGAGTATGCAGAGAGGAATAGATGCACAGTCTTACCCAGAGTCGGTGATTGAAGAACCAGATGACATTGGTTAAGGTGAGAGGGGAAAGATTTAATAGGAACCCAAGGGGCAACTTCAGACAGAGGGTTGTGGGTGTATGGAATGAGCTGCTTGAGGAGGAAGTTGAGGATGGTACTATTACAAAATTTGAAAGACATTTGGACAGGTACATGGACAGGAAAGGTGTAGAGGGATATGGTCCAAATGTGGGCAGGTGGGACTAGTGTAGATGGTGCAAGTTGGCCAAAAGGCCAGTTTCCATGACGTAGACTCAATGATTCGATGACACCATTGAAGGATGTTGTAGCTTGTGCCTCACTGAAAAGGCTGCTGGCACTTTTCACTCCTCTCCCTGCAACAATAGACTTCCAGCCCAATGTATCCATTATGAACCATAACCCACAATGTAGCATTACAATGTTTAAGAAACGATTAAACAGGTACATGGATAGGACAGGCTTAGAGGGATTTTGGCCAAACGCAGGCAGGTGGGACAATTGTAGGTGGGACATATTGGTCGATGTGGGCAAGTTGGGCCGAAGGGCCTGTTTCCACTCTGTATCACTCTATGACTATCACTCTAATAGTGCCAAACCAGACATGATGGACAGACAATTCTCCAATCACCTGCACTCAAGCAGGGCACAGTGTTGTCAAAAAAAGACACAAAGTGCTGGAGTAACTCAACAGGTCAAGCAGCATCTCTGCAGAACATATTTAGGTGATATTTCGAGTCAGCACACTTCTTCAGACTTTATTTGTAAGCAAGCATCTGTCTCCACAGTATTTTCACTCCGTCTACAACCTTTTAAATACTCATCTCCTCATAAATCTATCGCAAAATTCAAAATTTATTGATGCAAAGTGTTCATATCACCATATTCACTCTTTCTAATACAATTAACATAGATTGATTTTGCATTATTACAGAGTTCTCAAAGGAATAAAGGTTGGAATAAAGTGGTTGTAGCAACCCTGATCTCCTGGGCATTTCCTCTGGCCATGAATGATTTTTTTAATATAGATATTCATGTAAAATTTGTGCTGACTCTCCTCCTTGGGAGGAGAATGATGTGTCGATTGAAAGGTTTCTGTCAACCTGCCCATTGCTGTTCTTTCACTTTGTGATGGGTCCTGATTGGATTGACGTAGAGTTTACAGTACTGACACAGACTATTCAACCAAACTGTATGTTTACGCTCCACTTCAGCCTCCCAACACAAGAACTCAATCATCCCCATTGTCCTCAAGAACTTGCCTACTTTCCTCAGGAAAACCAACCTGCAGGAGAAGCTCATGATGTCCTTCTATCGCTGCTCCATCGAGAGTGTGCTGGCATACTGTATAACCACATGGTATGCCAGCTGCTCAGAAAAGGACAGGAAGGCCCTTCAGAGGGTCATCACGACGGCCCAGAAGATCATCGGCTGCTCACTGCCCTCCCTGGAGCACCTGTTCAGCCTACGCTGCCTCAGTAGAGCAGGCAAAATAATAAAAGATCCATCCCACCCCGGCCACCGTCTGTTTGTTCATCTGCCCTCTGGTCGACGTTTCAGGTCGATCAAATCCCGAACAAACAGACTTAAGAACAGTTTTTACCCCAGGGCCATACGAGAACTGAACACTACCTTCTGCACTAGGCAACACTGTTAAAAAATCTTTTGTACTTAATATAATTGTATTTATTTGTTTTTGCATTTATTGCATATATGTTTTTATGCACCGTCAGGATTGGCTATTTTTAAATTTCGTTGTACTCGTTGCAATGACAATAAATGAATATTATTATTATTATTATTATGTAATGCTCAGCGCCACTTTTAGCAAGTTCATCTTCTATTGCTTCAGTTAAGAGTCAAGGGCGCAGCGGTAGAGCTGCTGCCTTACAGCGCCAGGGACCTGAGTTCAATGTTGACCACTGATGCTGTCTGTAAGGAGTTTTGCATGTTCTCCCTGTGACCATGTGGGTTTTCTCTGGGTGTTCCGGTTTCCTCCCACTTTCCAAAGATGTATAGGCTTGTAGGTTAATTGGCTTCAGTAAAAAATGTGAAATGTTTCAAGTATGGAGTGCATGGGGTGATAGCTGGTCGGCACGGACTCGGTAGGCCAAAGGGCTTGTCTCCACGCTAAATGTCTAGAGTCTAGAGTGAGGTAACTTCTCCTGAATTTTCTGTTTTATTTATTGACGCTAGTTCAAAGTTCAAAGATACAGCACGGAAACAGGCCCTTCGTGCCATCGAGTCCGTGCTGACCATTGATACCCGTTCACACTAGTTCTATGTTATCCCACTTTCACATCCACTCTCCTCAAAATAGGGAGCAATTTACAGAGGTCAATTAACCTGCTAACTCACATGGCTTTCGGAAACCAAAGCACTGGGTGTAAACCTCACGCTCTCCAGGAGAGTGTGCAAACTCCACACAGACTGCACCCATGGTCAGTTTCAAACCTGGGTCTTCGACACTGTGAGGCAGCAACTCTAGCAGCTACACCACCGTGCTGCCCATATTAATGATACTTAGTTCTGCATCGTCTTAAGAGAAAGCATTTACGATATAGATAATTTTAAATATCTCTTCACATCAAGGGCTGCACAGTGGCACAGCTGGTAGAGTTGCTGCATCACAGCGCCAGACACCTGGGTTCAATCTTGATCTAGAGTGCTGTCTGTGTGGAGTTTGCACGCTCTCCCTGTGACCGCATGGGTTTTCTCCGAGTGCTCCCGTTCCTTCCCACATCAGAGTTTGTAGGTTAGTTGGACTCTGTAAATTGCTACTAGTCTGTAGGGAATGGGTTTAAAAGTGAGAAAACAGTGACCTAGTACGAACGGGAGGTCGATGGTTGGCATGGATTCAGTGGGCTGAAGGGCCTGTTTCCATGTTGTTTATTTCAACCAACCAATCACAAACCACAGTTTTTCTTTTCTTGATTTGTTTGGAAGTCAAGGCCCACTGAGTTTCTTCAGCAGTTTGTGTTTTATTCAGGATGCCAGCATCTGCAGCTTTTTATTTCTCTCTGTTGTTTTCTTATCTGATGGTTTATGAGTTCTGATAACATTCATGTGTTCTACTTAAATTAGTTGGCAAAGAGGAGGTGCATTGAGAATAGTTGCTGTCTCACAGCTCCAGAGACTCGGATTCATCGCTGACCTCCGATGCAATCTGTAGAGTTTACATTGTTCTTCCTGTGCCTATTTGGGATTCCACTGGATGCTCTGGTTTCCTCCCACATCCCAAAGATGTGCACATTTGCAGTGGAAATTGCCACATTGTGTAGAATCCATATGGGCAGTAAAATAGGATGAGTGTAATTGGGTATAGGGTGGTCGATGTGGACTTGAGCTAAAGGGCCTACTTCCATTCTGCAAACATCCATCCTTTATAGTCATAGAGTCATACTGCGTGGAAACAAGACCTTCACCCAATTTACCAACACCGACCAACATGCTCCATCTACACTAGTTCCACCTGCCTGCATTTGGCCCATATCCCTCTAAACCTGTCCTATCCATGTACCTGTCTAAATGTTTGTTAAATGTTGTGATAGTACCTGCCTCAATTACCTCCTTTGGCAGCTCGTTCTGTAATTTTGGTCAAAAAGAAATTGGAACATCTTTGTAAATGTGATCTCCCAATAATGTTCTAGGCGTTTAACAACATGTATTCACTTGTCATGATAACGAGGCCAGCAGTTTATCTGTGTTCAGTTCACATGTTTGTCTGAGGCACAGGAATTTGTGAATATATTCCTTTTAAATCAGCGAAGGTAATTTATCGGCAAGACAATGACAAAATGCATGAATGCAGTTTAATCAAGAAAAGTATAATCTAACAGACTGCGCTTTGAGTCGATCTAATTATATTGGTATGAAATACCATCAAAAATATTTCTTGGATCATTTCTCAAATTATAACTGGCTATGTTAGTTTAGTTTAGTTTGGAGATACAGCATGGAAACAGGCCATTCGGATCACCCATTTTCCCACTTTCTCAGTCACTGCCTACAATGGCGGCAATCTTACAGAGAGCCTCTTCACCCTCAAACCCACACGTCTTTGAGGTGTGGGAGGAAACCGCAGTCACAGGGAAAACATGCAAACTCCACACAGAGGTCAGGATCGGACCTGGATCTTTGGCGCTGTGAGGAAGCAGCTCTACCAGCTGCGTCTCTATGCCGCCTTGTAGATTTAATTATTGCGCTTGGCTGTGGACAAATAAATTCAAAGCAAGTATTGGTGTCAACCTACACTGCCAGGGATCTTGACTCTTATGCAACATTCAATTCAACGAGAGGAGATACAAAGGAGAAACAATTGGAGGATTACCCCCAGTGAATTCTTTGGGAGCTCTATTAGAGTTCTTTAATATTTAGAGAGACTGGTAATAAATGAAGGTTGAGGAGTCCCGGAATGGTGGGACTGTCATATGTTGAAAGACTGGAGCGACTAGGCTTGTATACACTGGAATTTAGAAGGATGAGAGGGGATCGTATTGAAACATATAAGATTATTAAGGGATTGGACACGTTAGAGGCAGGAAATATGTTCCCAATGTTGGGGGAGTCCAGAACCAGGGGCCACTGTTTAAGAATAAGGGGTAGACCATTTAGAACGAAGATGAGGAAAAACCTTTTCAGTCAGAGTTGTAAATCTGTGGAATTCTCTGCCTCAGAAGGCAGTGGAGGCCAATTCTCTGGATGCTTTCAAGAGATAGCTAGATAGAGCTCTTAATGATAGCGGAGTCAGGGGGTATGGGGAGAAGGCAGGAACGGGGTACTGATTGTGAATGATCAGCCATGATCACATTGAATGGCGGTGCTGGCTCGAAGGGCCGAATGGCCTACTCCTGCACCTATTGTCTATTGAGTTGCTCTTTAGAGATTTTTAAAGTGATGAGAGGTTTTGATAGAACAGAGGAAATAACATTTTCCTGTGACTAGGTCAGTAATGAGAGGAATGAAGAAACAAGGAACTGCAGGTGCTGGTTCACTGAAAAAGACAAAATGTTTTGGAGTACTCGGCAGGTCAGGTAGCATGTGTAGCAAGATAGACACAAAATGTTGAAGTAACTTGGCAGGTAAGGCAGCATCTCTGGAGAAAAAGAATGGGTGACCTTTCAGGACGAAACCCTTCTTCAGACTGATTGTAGGGGGGGGGGGGTAGTTGGGGAAGAAAGCTGGAAGAGAGGAGGGAAAGGTAAGATGAAGGGTGGCTTTGATCATCAGATGGTTGGACAAAGTCCAGAAATGAAAAGACGGAAGGTGTGAGACAAAGGTGCGAGTGAAAAGTTGTGCATTGCGAAGCCAGTAGAAGGAATGTAGGTGGAAGGAGAGGGGAGAAATAGGTGTGAGTCCAGATGAGGCACAGGCGATGGTGGTGGGGGGGGGGGGGGCGGGGGGGAGTGGTGGGGGAGGGATTGAAGGGGTGGGATGGTGGGGAAGACGAGGGAAGTGGGCTATCTATCTATCTATCTATCTATCTATCTATCTATCTATCTATCTATCTATCTATCTATCTATCTATCTATCTATCTATCTATCTATCTATCTATCTATCTATCTATCTATCTATCTATCTATCTATCTATCTATATCTGTCCGTGTATATGTGTGTTTGTGCGCACCATAACTTTGGTGCATCGCACAGCCCAAACGGTACACCACAGCACCAAACATTTTGCACCACGTCACTCACCATTATCCTGGGCATAATCTCTAACAACTCTAATTCAAATTGAAGCTACATTTTTAAAGCTACAGACATTTTAAAGTTTAAAAATTCACTTTCTAACCCATGTCCTGAAACTCCTCAGCGTATGACGTCACAATGTTCCACGTTCGACTTCATTTGCTCCTCACTCGCCAAAACAAGATGGCCGCCGCAAGCGCCGCCGCCCGCCCGGGCTCAGTCGGAGTTCCCTCTCTCCTCTCCCCTCGCCTTTCCCCTCGCACCTCCCCTCTCACACCTCTCCCCTCTCACCTCGCCTCTCGCCCGGCCCTGCCCCGGCAGAGACTCACACGTCAGCAGTCAGCATTGAATGCACGGGCACTGGTAAGTGCCTTTTGCAGCCAAGGGCTCCACAGAGGGGAGTAGGCGTGGCGGCCGAGTGAGTGGAGGGGAGGCGTGAGTGGGTGAGGGGGGGGTGAGGAGAGGGGAGGAACAAGTGGGGTTGAGGGGGGATGGAGTGGATGAATGGGTGAGTGGGGGGAGGAGAGGAGGGGGATTGAGTGGGTGAGTGGGGGGGGGAAGGGGCTGAGTGGGGGATAAGGGGGTTTAGGGGAGATGAAGTGGGTGAGTGGGGTGGGAGGAGGGGGAGATAAGGGTAGTTGAGGGGGGGGTGGATTGGGTGAGTGGGGAGGAGTAGGGGAGGAGGGGAGGGGGGGTGGAGGATGCTAGACCAATGCAGGAGAGGTTTGGGGGTTGAGGGGGTGGAGTGGGTGAGTGGGTGAGGGAGTGGGGTGAGGGGAGGGGGGATAAGGGGGGTTGAGGAGGGATGGAATGTGCGAGGAGGGGAGGAGGGGGGTTGAGGGGAAATCGAGTGTGTGAGAGGGGGGGAGGGGGGCATAAGGTGGGTTCAGGGGGATTAAGTGGGGGGGGGTGAGTGAGGGAGGGGGATGGGAGGGGTGGGGTGGGGGGTAGTGGGGGAGGAGAGGGTGCTGGACCAATGTAGGAGAGGTTTGGGGCCAATGAGGGAGAGGGAGCTACTGAGCCTACGAGCTGCCACTAACATTAACAGATGCGCTCCCTTCACCCCGCACCCCGCTGGGAGGATTGGCGCCTGTCCTGGTGCGCCCCATGCCTGACCTTCCTCTCGTGATGCAGCGCGGCGACAAAGGGTCCAACAAGATGGCCGTCACTGACAATTGCCGCCGTGCTGCAGGAGAGGCTTTGGGTCCACGGCTTGCTCTGGCTGCAGCGCTGGCGGCACGGGGCAGAGGTGAGTGGATCCCTCTCCCTTTCCTTGTCCCCCCTCACCCGCCCACGGCCCGGGGGGACACTCCCCGCCCGGCAACGGGCTTCATTACCTGGACAGGGTTGCCCCAGGAGTGGCCCACAGGATCGTCAGTTGGAGGAGGGCTGCCCCAGGAGTGGCCCACAGGATCGTCAGTTGGAGGAGGGCTGCCCCCAGGAGAGGCCCGCAGGAGAGATTTGGACCCAATGGGGCCACCTCCGTCTAGTAGTTAGCTAAAAGTGGAGCATTCAACGTTTGTACTGTTGAGTTGTAAGCTACCGGAAGGGAATATGAAGTGCTGTTTCTCCAGAGAGGAGGTTGGTTAAAAATTGGTGGCAAATTGTTCAGACTGGAGATGAGTAGAACAGCTTTCACATCCCATCTGAGAGGCTCTGCCTAAACTGGTGGTGAAAACTGATTCCATAAATATCTTTCGTAGGGTGTTGGAGAGAACAGAAGCTGAATGATTGAAATCTCATTAGTAAGAACGCCCTGAATCAGACTCAGGAGGTGTTTCTATCTGCCCTGTATTGTGGGAACACATGCACACACACACATGCATACATTGTTTAACTTAGAAATACTCATTTAAATTGGCCAGACATGGCTAAACTGATGAGATTTAAAGAGAGATATTTGCCTGTGAATTCTCTTGGAAAATGTTTCTCAATATCAAACTCAAGGAGTGAGTGCAGCAGAGACTAGTGAGGATGTCACACCTTTCCCATTTCAGTCCCACTTCAATGATATAAACTCCATGTTTTTCATTATGGGGTAATGTAGAACTGCCTGCCTTGAAGGGATTTCAAGAATCTGCTGGCAGAGTGTTGATTTACCATCAAATGAAATAAATAGATCAAAAACAATGCGGGATAATTTTTCAATTATTCTCAATGGTCGATTGTACATGTTGGCAGCTCACAGTTACAGCCTTGTCCACATCTTGGATACTACCAACCAAGAATGGGTATGTAACTGTCTTTGCATGTCAGGGGATCCTGACACAAAATGGTGTCTATCCATGTCTTCCAGAGATGCTGCTTGACCCACTGAGCTGTTTCATTTGAGATTCCAGCATCTGCAGTTCATTACATCTCAATTTTTTTGCAAGTAGATGATGATCATGCTTTATTATAACATGTGGCATGTCACGGTGAAATTCTGTGTTTTGCACACCATAATTAAAGTATGCAAAGAGTCGACAAAGTTACAATGTGGTCCCAATGGTCCCTCTTCGTTCTCGGCACTCCCCCCCCTCCCCCCCCCACCTCGGGTCCCTCTTTGTTCTCAGCGGCTTAGCCGTGTGTGTGTGTTGGGGGGGTGGGGATATGTCAATGTGTGTGTGTGGTGTTAAACTCTTCCCGTTTGATCTAAAGTCACAGGTGGAAATAGCCACATTCTTACAATAGATTTATATTTATATTTTAGATTTAGAGATACAGTGCGGAAACAGGCCCTTCGGCCCACCGCCCAGCGATCCCCACACATTAACACTATCCTACACACACTAGGGACAATTTTATTATTTTACATTTGCCCAGCCAATTAACCTACATACCTGTACGTCTTTGAAGTGTGGGAGGAAACCGAAGATCTCGGAGAAAATCCATGCAGGTCACGGGGGAGAACGTACAAACTCCGTACAGACGGCGCCCGTAGTCAGGATCGAACCTGAGTCTCCAGCTATAAGGCAGCAACTCTACCGCTGCGCCATCGTGCCACCCTTAAATACTTAAATAATTTCCCAATTCAAACAGTGCCTGGCTTTTTAACATCAAGCCCAAGTTTTATACAACATCCCCAGAAAGAGAGCAAGTAAATATATTTTGAGGAAGATGGTGAACAACATGCAGCCTAATGTTTTCACACTTCAGTTCCAGAAAGATTTCACATTTACATAGTTATGTCTGCATCCTCAAAAGGAATTTGTAGTGTTGGTAGGAATGGGGATTTTTCTTCGTGTGGATCAAAGTGCAGAGCAAGCGTGTAATGAATAATGCACAACAGGTCTCTAAAACATGAGAATATTTCATCTTAGATAAAATGTTATTCTCCATTTTACTTTCTGTTTCGCACACTTATCTCTCACTAAATCACCGTGCAAAATATATCTAGATTCGCAACTTATACTTCATCCCCAGGGCCATAGCTGCTATGAACCGTTCCTGCTGAGCCGGATGGTCACATCGCACAGTGAACCGGCACAGATCTACTTGCACTTTATTCTGTTTTAAAACTGTCACAATTTGTTTCATTGGGTTGTTTAAATTAATACTGACTAGCTAATTAATTTATTGCATCGTATGGGAGGCGCATTCCCAATCTTGTTGTACCCCTGTACAATGACAATAAAGATATATTGTATTGTATTGTATTGTATTATAATTCATTGAGGTTGGATATCTTGATAGGTTGGACAATCCTGAAAAATTGGTGGCCATACAGCCTTTTGTGCCTTCTGTCTTTTGTTAACTTTACATGTTTATTCACACACAGTTGTGCCTCTGATTATACGTCTCCAACTCCTCCCAACAACCACACTCCTACTTTATTGTCAAGCCTAAAAGGACACAAAGTGCTCAAGTAACTCAGCAAGTCAGGCAGCACCTCTGGAGAACATGGATGGGCGGCGTTTCAAGTCGAGACCCTTCCTGGCCCCCTGAGTTACTCCAGTACTTTGTATCATATTGTGTGTTAATCAGCATCTGCGGTTCTTTGTGTCTACATCGCTCATTCTCAAGCCCTTTGCATTCGTTCCTTGTAACAAGCACAATCCTTCCACACTAATTTCCTGCATATCTGTACATCAGTGATCTCCCTCTCAGTGGAAGCCATGCACACATCTAGTGTTCCTCTGGGTTCTCTTCTCTCCCCCACCATAGCGATGCTCCCATATCCTGGCACCCCACATCCCAAGATCACCCTCTCCCCATTGCCACAGCTCACTATTCTGCTTTCACATTCCATCACATCAAGTCTAATTTATTTGATCTGATCAAATAAAGGTATCCTCCTCTCCCCCTCCCACCATCGAAGGGATCTATAGGAGGCACTGCCTTGACAAGGCAGCCAGCATCATCAAGGACACACACCACCCTGGCCATGCTCTCATTTCACTCCTGCCATTGGGAAGAAAATATAAGAATCTGAAAACTGGAAAGTCTAGGTTCAGGAACAGCTTCTTCCCAATGGCCATCAGACTATCGAACACTCCAAACACTCAACTAAACTTCAAATTATCAACTGCCTTGGTTGCACCAGAGACTTCAGGCTTTTATTTTGAGTAAAGAGTATTTTCATACTTATTGTTTAGGGTGGCGCGGTCATAGAGCTGCTGCCTTACAGTGCAAGAGACCCGGGTTCGATCCTGACTATGGTGCTGTCTATATGGAGTTTGTACCTTATCCCCTTGACTGCGTAGGATTTCTCTGGGTTCTCCGGTTTCCTCCCACGCTCCAAAGACGTTCAGGTTTGTAAATTAATTGGCTTTGGTAAAAATTGTAAATTGTCCCTAGTGTGTAGGATAGTGTTAGTGTAACGGGGTGATCACTGGTCGGTGCAGACTCAGTGGGCCAAAGGGCCTGTTCCCGTGCTGTATCTCTAAAGTCGGTATCTCTAAAGTCTAAAGAAAAGAACTAATTTGGCAAAGACCTTGATAATCAGCGACATAGATAAGAGCGGTTATGAAGGGGGTTTATCCTTGTCACAATAATTTGGCATCCATTGTTTGATTGTCATCGGCGATTTCTCGGTCAATTTTGTGTCCTCCTGGTGGGTCCTTTATGCGGGTCATGGGATGACTGAAGAGGCCAATCCTGGAGCCACAGTTTATATCAGTGTGGGATGAGTGGTATTTGTGTTGGGATGAGTGGGATGAGTGGTATTGGTGTTGGGATGAATGATATTGGTGTTGGAATATGGTATTGGTGTTGGGATGAGTGGTACTGGTGTTGGGATGAGTGGTATTGGTGTGGAATGTGATATTGGTGTGGGATGAGTGGTATTGTTGTTGGGATGAGTGTTATTGGTGTTGGGATGTGGTATTGGTGTTGGGATGAGTGGTATTGGTGTTGGGATGAGTGGTATTGGTGTGGGATGAGTGGTATTGGTGTTGGGATAAGCGGTATTGGTGTTGGGATAAGTGTTATTGGTGTTGGGATAAGTGGTATTGGTGTTGGGATGTGGTATCGGTGTTAGGATGAGTGGTATTGGTGGTGGGATGAGTGGTATTGGTGGTGGGATGTGGTTGGGCCTTGGTGGCGAGTCTCTCCTTTTGTGACTGGTGCTTGCATTTTACAGCCTGTCGGATACCTTCGCCATGACGTGCAGCTGCTTTTTGAATCAGGGATTCCTCACGTCCTGCTCCGTCCTGTGTTACATCCTCCCAGTCGGCGATGCTGACGTGGCACCTTTTGAGAATGATCCCGATGTTTTCCTTGCAGTGCTGCTTCTCGCCTCCAGGGGCTCACTGTTCTTCCACTAGTTGGGAGTGGATGGTTTGTTTTGGGAGATGGTGTTTGGGCATCTTGACAGGTTGGCTGGCTCAATTGAGCTGGCCTTTGATGATGTGTGATGATAACCGAGTGTTTAATTGTAAACAGTTGAGGGTATGTCTGTGTTTGATTAAAATTAGTTGAGTGAACTTAGTTTAGTTTAGAGATACAGCCAAACGAGTCCACACTGACCATTGATCACCCATTCAAACTAGTTCTGTGTTATCCCACTTCCGCATTCACTTCCTTCCCACTTGGGGTAATTTATAGAACTATCCTTCAAACCTGGAGTCTGAAGAGGGGTCTCAACCCGAAACATCACCCATTCCTTCTCTCCAGAGATGCTGCCTGCCCCGCCCGCTGAGTTACTCCAGCATTTTGTGTCTATCTTCTGGAACTGCAGATGTTGGTTTACAAGAAATAGACATTTAGCATTCTAGTCTGAAGAAGGGTTCCGACCTGAAACGTCACCTATCCATGTTCTTCAGAGATACTACCGGACCTGCTGAGTTTAGTTTAGTTTAGTTTAGAGATACAGCACGGAAACAGGCCCTTCGGCCCACCTGGTTCCGCGCCAACCAGTGATCCCCGCATATCAACACTACCCTACACACGCTAAGGACAATTTTTACATTTACCAACCCAATTAACCTGCATACCTGAACGTCTTTGGAGTGTGGCAGGAAACCATAGACCTCGGAGAAAACCCACGCAGGTCACGTAGAGAACATACAAACTCCGTACAGACAGCGCCCATAGTCGGGATCGAACTCTGATCTCCTGCGTTGCATTCTCTGTCAGGCAGAAACTTTACCGCTGCGCCACTGTGCCGCCCTAAAGTTACTTCAGCACTTTGTGGTTTAAAAAAACAACTTAGTATTATGTTAGATTGATAGCTCACAAAGTATTAGCATTTGACAATCAGTCTGTGTATAATCCAAACAAAATTTGCAGAGCTAAGGGGATCTTGCACGTCCTTGGTAATGCAGCTGAATTGGTTTGCTTACCTTTTTCTGGAAGAGTGGAGTCAGTGACGAATCTCCATCCACAGCGCTATCATCTGCACCCTGATCGTTAGGCTGCAAAGAATTGCAGAGAAGATTTACAAGGCTATTGCAAAGACTCAAGGGCCTGAGCTACAGGGAAAGGTCAGGCAGGCTCGGACATGTTCAGCATTCTTCAGTATCACAATTCTGCCAATAGAAAATACCTATTTTCTTTGTGAAGGTTAGTTCAGCATTCCAAGTTCACAATTACAGCCACCCATATATTTAGTTGATGCCATTTTGGTTGATCTCAGCAAGGGCAGTGTTTGTCGTCGTGTGAAGTCAGTGGGCTTGGAGAAACTAGCTAGATTCCCTCAGGATGAAAGGATGAAACTCTGCCTTTTTTTCTGTATGCTGAAGTGTGGTCTGATTGTCAACAAAAAGTACTGGAGTAACTCAACGTATCAGGCAGCATCTCTGGAGAAAAAGAATAGGTGATGTTTCGGGTCGGGACCCTTCTTCAGACGTTCTTCAGTCCCGACAGGAAACGTCACCTATCCATTTTCTTCACAGATGCTACCTGACCCACTAAGTTATTCCAGCACTTTGTGTCTATCTTTGGTTTTAAACAGCATCGGCAATTCCTCCCTATCACATATACCCTGATGGTGTCTTGATGCAACTAAACTCTTAAGAACATGGAACCGTACCACAGAGGACCAGTCCCTTCTGACCACAATGTCTGTGCCAAACTTGATGCCAAATTAAACTAATCTCTGCTTGTGCTCTCCTTTCCTCTCCTTTCCCAGCATATCCACGTGCCTATCTAAACGTATCTTAAATGTCCCTATCATATCTCCCTCCAACACCATTCCTGATAATGCTTTCCAGGCATCCATTACCCTCTGCGTAAAATCGGCAATAAACTTTGCCCCACTCACCTCTAAGCTATGGCCTCTAGACTTTGACATTTTCACTCTGGGAAAAATATTCTGAATGGCTACTTTATCTACTTTCTCATAATTTTATGTAATTTATCACTTCTCCCCTCAACCTCTGACGCTCTAGGGAAAACAATCAAAGTCTGCCCAACTGCTTCTCGTGGCTAATACCCTCTAATCCAGGCAACATTCTGGTAAACCCCCACCTCCCCTCTTATAACAGGGCAATCAGAACTACACACAACACTCCCATTTTGACCTAATCAAAATCCTATAAAGCTGCAACATGACTTACTTAGAGTGAAACCATATGGTGAAATCAGGATGCACAATGGACATTGATGTGTGGACAGTTTGTCTCACCATGTCCCGCAGTACCGGGCCCAAGAAAAGTATACACCACTCAGCCAAAACATTATGACCACCTGCCTAATATGCTGCTGGTCCTCCGTGTGCTGCCAAAACAGCACCGACCCGCTGAGGCATGGAGTCTACAAGACCCCTGAGGGTGTCCTGTGGTATCTGGTACCAAAACATTAGCAGCAGATCCTTCAAGTCCTGTAAGTTGTGACGTGGATCGGACATCGATCCAGCACATCCCACAGATGCTCAATCGGATTGAGATCTGGAGAATTTGGAGGCCAGGGCAACACCGTGAACACTTCATCGTGTTCCTCAAACCATTCCAGAAACAATGTGTGCAGTGTGGCAGGGTGCATTATCCTGCTGAAAGAGGCCATTGCCATTAGGGAATACCATTGCTGTGAAGGGGTGTACCTGGTCTGCAACGATGTTTAGGTAGGTGACACGTGTCAAATTGACACCCACATGAATGGCCGGACCCAGGGTTTCCCAGCAGAACATTGCCCAGAACATCGCACTCCCTCCACCGGCTTGTCGTCTTCCCACAGTGCATCCTGGTGCCAACACTGCCCTTGAGCATCGATGAGCCTTGGGCGCCCAACACCCTGCCGCCGGTTTGTGGTTTGTCCCTCCTCGGACCACTGTCGGTAAATACTCACCACTACTGACCGGGAGCACCCCACAAGCCTTGTCGTTTCAGAGATGCTCTGACTCAGTCGTCTGGCCATAACAATTTGGCCCTTGTCAAAGTCACTCAGGTCTTTACTCCTGCCCATTTCCCCTGCATCCAACACATCAACAAGAACTGACTGTTCACTTGCTGCATAATATATCCCACCCCTTGACCGGTGCTATTGTAACAAGATAATCAATGTTATTCACTTTGCCTGTCAGTGGTCATAATGTTTTGGCTAATCGGTGTATATAAAGAATGCTATCCACTCTCACTCTGACCCATCATCATTTTGATACCTGACCCATAGCCAATATACACATTACCAAATAACATCTTTGTAATTTCCAAAATTCCTCAGTCTGAGTGATACCCATTGAAAAGGTTTAATCTTTTTAGTCCCAATAACTTAATGTAGCATAATCTCTGGTAGATACAAGTCTAGGAAACGCCAGCACATTGACGTACCAAATAGCCCATTCACTCCCAAACGTAGGGTCATAGAGTCATACAGCGTGGAAACAGGCCCTTCAGCTCAATTTGCCCACACCGACCAACATGCCCCATCTGCACTAGTCCCACCTGTCTGTGTTTGGTTATATCCCTCTCAACCTATCCTATCCATGTACCTATTCAAATGTTTTTTTAATCGTTGTGATAGTACTTGCCTCAACTACCTCCTCCGGCAGCTTGTTTCATATGCTCACCGCCTTTTGTGTAAATAAAGTTGTTCCTCTGGTTCCTATTAAATCTTCCCCCCCCCCCCCCCTACCTTAAACCTATGTCTTAAAACTTCTGAGGAATTTGGTAACAAAGTAATTGTATACCCAGACTAGAAGCAGGACATATGTATATATCCATGAAGGACCTCTCTTTGTCTGTGTTGCACTGTTGTCTTGCAATCCATTCCTGGGAAGGGCTATGTTTCGGTCCGCAGGCACTTTGTTGTTTAATTAGCGGGAGTCATTCCCCTTACCAGGACTGTGTTTGGAGGCGGAATTCAAGGTATAATGTCTCAACAGTATCTGCCAAGGAAGCAGTGAAGAAAGACAATGTTAGAAGTGCAATGCTGCCTGAGCTGATGAATTTTTCATGGCACCAGGGAAACATGCAAAGAGGAGAATTCCATGCCCTCATGTCAAACTCTCTCATTCACTTCAAAAATAGTCTATAAAAGCATTTCAACTTGTACAAAGACTGATGCAATTTTACAGAATTGGTGCAATCCAAAGCATTTGATCACATGGACCAGAACAGCTGTGGCAATTTCTAATTTGCTGCAACATTTAACACATTAAAACGTATTTCTTGCAGCTTATTCAGTGAATACCGCCGCTGCTAGTCAGGGTTTAAGCCTTTGATTATAGAATTTTGTGTTTTCTAACATGCCACCTTCCAAACTTGCTGAATGAGATGGATCCAGCTTTCTTATTTATGCCGTGCTTTGGCCAATAATCCTCTCATGTTGATATGAAGAGATTAATGTGATTCCAATTTCTGTCCAGTCCAATTGTAACTGTACACTTATTAAATGTTTCTGCAAGTTTCTGCCTACTAAAATGGCGCCATGATATTACGGTTTTTAGAGTCAAGTGGTCTACTTTGTTAGACAATAGACAATAGGTGCAGGAGTAGGCTATTCGGCCCTTCGAGCCAGCACCACCATTCAATGTGATCATGGCTGATCATTCTCAATCAGTACCCCGTTCCTGCCTTCTCCCTATACCCCCTGACTCTGCTATCATTAAGAGCTCTATCTAGTTCCTCTAGTATCTTTGGTATTAATAGAGCTTCTATATAGTTAGTTGCCTGAATCGCCTATATTTAACTGTAAAAGTAGTGTGATGTGGATTATAGTATTCAGAGATTCATCTCTGGGAAGAAATGAAGGTTCTTTACATTTTCACTGAAAGATTTTATTTTGATGTTCAGGCATCCTTAGCAAAGATAACTGTTGGCTTGTGTCACCTAACAGTCCTCAAGCTCTTAAATGCCTGATCATTCAAACAGTCTTGGAAAAAGGCTCTTTGATCCAACTGGTCCATTCCTACCAGGATTTATAAAATTGCTTGTCCCATTTGCCTGCGTTCGGCCCATATCCCTCCAAGCCTACTTCTTATTTTGATATGTCCATTGACCTTGACTCCACAACCCTCTAGGGTGGAGAATTCCAGAGACTCACCATTCTCTGTGAAATCTTCCTTTGCACCTTAGTTTTAAATGATTGCCCCCCTTATCTTGTAACTACACCCTCTCATTTGGGAATCTCCCACTCTTGGAAAAAGCTCAACCTCTACCTAAGATAGACACAAAAAGCTGGAGTAAAGCTGTAGCGGGACAAGCAGCATCTCTGGAGGGAAGGATCGGGTGATGTTTCGGGTCGAGACCCCTCTTCAGACTGGTTAGGGATAAGGGAAATGAGAGATAAAGATGGTGATGTGGAAAGATAAAGAACAATGAATGAAAGACATGCAAAAGAGCAACGATGATAAAGGAAGCTATAGGGTGAAAATGAGAAGCTAGAGCAACTTGGATGGGGGAGGGATAGAGAGATAGGGAACGTCGGTCCTACCAGAAGTGAGAGAAATCAATATTCATACCATTGGGCTGCAAGCTGCCCAAGCAAAATATGAGATGTTGTTCCACCAATTTGCGTTTAGCCTCACTCTGACAATGGAGGAGACCGGGGAACAGAGAGGTCTGTGTAGGAATGGGAAGGAGAATTAAAGTGTTTAGCAACCAGGAGGTCAGGTTGGTTCATGCGGGCTAAGCGAAGGTGTTCCACGAAACGATCGCCCAGTCTGCGATTGGTCTCCCTTATTGCACCTCTTGGAAACTCATGTTTCAATAATATTATCTCTCTTTCTTCTAAATTCCAAGGATTCAACTTCTTTAGGTTTGATAAGACTACCATCTCACCCAGGAATTAATGAAATGAAAGTACTCTGGACTTTTGAAATCAGAGGGATCAGAAATGTAATCTCCTCCATCCCTTCATGACGTCTGAAGGCCTTCAGTTCTGATCACTTGACTACATCCCATTTTAATCCGCCCACATGGGCCCAGAAACCTGGAGTTTCCAAACAAAACCTTACTGCCTCTCGTCTGTTCAATCCTTAAATAAGTCTGGGTAATTTATTTTGGAGGTAATTTAAGGACTGATGAAAAGTCCAACGAGGTATTACATTGAATGCTTTTTAGCAGTAGGCTGAGGTAAAGTGTGTTTGTACAAAATCAAAGTGCTGGAGGAAATCAGTGAGACAGGCAGCATCCATTGCAGAAAAGGGACTGGTGACCTTTCTGATTTGGATCCTTCCTCCGACTGATTGCAGGAGAAAGTTTAAAAGGGAGGGGTGATGTAAAGTGTAAAGTCTGGCATGTGATATGTGGATATGGGTGAGGGGCGGGATAGATGGATGTGAGATGTTGGTGAGGTTTGTGTTTGGTTGATTGATAATGTTACTTATTTGAAGTAGCATTTCTTTAATCAGAGGGTGGTGTATCTGTGGAATTCTTTGCTACAGAAGGCTATGGAGGCAATGTCATTGGATGTTTTTAAGGTGGAGATTGATAGACTCTTGTTTAGATAGGGTGTCAGGGGTTATGGGGAGAAGGCAACAAAATGCGGTTGAGAGGGAAAGATAGATCAGCCATGATTGAATGGTGGAGTAGACTTGATGGGCCGAATGGCCAAATTCTGCTCCTATAACTTATGATCTAATGAACATGAACTTATTTTTCAAGGCCATGTAGGTGACTTTCTTTGGGGAGATTAACTGCTTTTCTGCAGCAGGATATTTTTGTTAGACATGTTTAAGATCTTACTCTTTACTATCAGTTTTATTTTTATTGGGTCCTCTTAAATGCATTATGGAAAGACATTTTTTGCTTTGCTGCCCTTTTGAAAAAAAAATTCAAGAAGCGTTGATAGCTTTGGTTTTTAAAAAAGCTGTCTGAAGAAGGGTCCCAACCCGAAACTTTGATTGTCAATTTCCCTCCACAGATGCTGCCTAACTGGCTGAGTTCCTCCAGCACTTTGTGTTTTGCTCAATGCTTCAGGGCTGGTTTATTTAAGAGCATTGTGCCACATGTTAATGTTCATTTTAAAGCTTTTGTGTGCATGTGGAATTGGCAGATGCGTGAAAGTAACTCAATAGCCCTACTTTTGCTGTCAAGGTAATAGTGAGACTAATGGGACATGCTGATATTAATGTGTAAATTGCACAACAACTTCTAAGGAAATAGATGCAAGGTTAAACATCTGGAGCTAGAAATGTTTTCATATTTTTCTGGAAACAAATGAATGGTATTGTACATTGAAAATTACCCGAAGATAATCTTTTGGCTCACAGAGTCTTAGACTCTTCAGGCCGACTCTTCCACGCTGACCAAGATTCCCCATCTAAGCTAGTCCTATTTGCCCGCATTTGGCCCATATCCCTCTAACCCTTATCCATTTACCTGTCCATGTCTTTTAAATGCTGTTATAGTACCTGCCTTAACAACCACCTCTGGCAGCTCAATCCAGATACCCACCACCCTCTTGAGTGAAAAGTTGCCCCTCAGATTCCTGTTAAATCTTGGCCCCTCTTACCTTCAACCTATGTCCTCTGGTTTTTAGATTCCCTTACCCTGGATAAAAGACTCTGTGCATTCACCCCACCTATTCCCTTCTGAGCTTGATGACTTCGCTTGGGGATAAATTTGCCTCTTGGTTGTTAGTTTTTAGTTTAGAGTTACAAGCCCTTCAACCTTCAACATGGAAACTCTATGCAGACATCTGAGGTGAGGATTGGACATTGTCTTATCGAAACGTATAAGATTATTAAGGGGTTGGACATGTTAGAGGCAGGAAACATGTTCCCAATGTTGGGGGAGTCCAGAACCAGGGGCCACAGTTTAAGAATAAGGGGTAGGCCATTTAGAACAGAGATGAGGAAAAACTTTTTTAGTCAGAGAGTTGTGAATCTGTGGAATTCTCTGCCTCAGAGGGCAGTGGAGGCCAATTCTCTGAATACATTCAAGAGAGAGCTAGATAGAGCTCTTAAGGATAGCGGAGTCAGGGGGTATGGGGAGAAAGCAGGAACGGGTTACTGATTGAGAATGATCAGCCATGATCACATTGAATGGCGGTGCTGGCTCGATGGGCCGAATGGCCTACTCCTGCACCTATTGTCTATTGTCTATTGTCTATTGTCTCTGGAGCAGTGGGGCAGCAGCTACACCACTGTATTTCCTCGACATAAAATACATTCCCACTATAAGCATTGTTCTTTCCTTGAACAGAAAGTGCTGGCTTAACTCAGCAGGTCAGGCAGTACCGCTGGAGAATGTGGATAAGCAATGTTTCGGGGTGGCACCCTTTTTCAAACTCCAGAGGTGCTGCTTGATCCACTGAGCTATTCCAGTACTTTGTCTTTAGTTTGGTTTTAATTTAGAGATACAGCATGAAAACTGCCCCTTCAGCACACAGAGTACACGGCGACCATCGATTGCCCATTTGCACTAGTTCCATGTAATCCCACTTTTGCATCCACTCCCTACATGCTCGGGGCAATTTACAAAGGGCCCAATAACCTACTAACCAACATGTCTTTGGGAGGTGGGAGGAAACCAGAGCACCCAGAGGAAACCCACGCGGTCACAACAAAAACGTGCAAAATCTGCACACACACAGCATTCGAGGTCAGGATCAAACTTGGGGTCTCTGACGCTGTGAGGCAGCAGCTCTACCAGCTGCTCCAATGTGCCACCCATTTTGCAGAGAGGGGAGGAGAGGAAATCCTGACTGCTGCTGATTCTGTCCTTATTGGCACCTCTCCTTACAGCTCACCCCAAAGCAATCTGCTTGCATCACCTACGGCTCCAGTTCGGAGCAGTTATTTTTGCTCATGCATCCTACATATTGTTAATATTTGTTACCATGCAAAAGATCTAGAAATCACACAGCTCAGGGACCATGAATTCATGTTAATCATTCCTCAGCAGTGCCAGGTGAATCCTCCCGGTACTGATTCACGAAGCACATTCTGAGCATTAAAACAGTGTTACGCTGTGTCTGAAAGTGGTGCAGAGAACTTGAATTGTGAGGCTAACAGAGCAGCATTGTTAGCATTCCTTGTGCGACACTGTACTGGAGCACACATCCCTATTGATCAGCTGCTAGTTCTCACAGTGATCAGCCCGTAGCGTAGCAGGTGCACTCGTAGAGCAGCGCTGCACATTGCAAGCAGTGTTCTTCCAGCTAGAGGTGACCTGCACTGACGGTCATTGGAGAGGGTGTCTCTAAACCCCCCCTAGACAGTTGGAAACAGTAGATTCATAGGGAGAATGTGTATGCTCCACATAGACAGCACCCGAGGTCAACTGTCCCGGCAGACCCATTGTTTCTGCCCGTTAATGTCCCACCGAACTTATTTCCACCTACCTCGACTCCATCCTGTCCCCCCTGGTCAAATCCCTCCCCACCTACGTCCAAGACACCTCACACGCTCTCCGTCTCCTCGATAACTTCTGGTTTCCAGGCCCCCACTCCCTCATCTTTACCATGGATGTCCAGTCACTCTACACTTCCATCCCCCACAAGGATGGTCTTGAAGCCCTCCATTTCTTCCTCGACCGTAGAACCAGCCAATCTCCATCTACTAACACTCTCGTCCGCCTAGCAAAGCTGGTTCTTACCCTCAACAACTTCTCCTTTGACTCCTCCCACTTCCTCCAAACCAGAGGCTTAGCTATGGGCACTCGCATGGGCCCTAGTTATACCTGCCTCTTTGTCGGGTACGTCGAACAATCCCTGTTCCGGACGTACACCGGCCCCATCCCTGAACTCTACCTCCGCTACATCGACGACTGCATTGGTGCTACCTCTTGTACCCATGCAGAACTCACTGACTTCATACACTTCACTACCAATTTCCATCCTGCTCTTAAATATACTTGGACTATCTCCGACATCTTCCCACCGTTTCTGGGTCTCACCATCTCCATCACAGGAGACAGACTAGTGACTAACATCCACTATAAACCCACCCTGTCGCATAGCTATTTGGACTACACTTCTTCCCACCCTGTCTCCTGCAAAAAGTCTATCCCCTACTCCCAATTCCTCTGTCTACGCCGCATCTGCACCTGGGATGAGGTGTTACACACTAGGGCATCAGAGATGTCCTCATTCTTCAGGAAACGGGGCTTCCCCTCTTCCATTATAGATGAGGCTCTCACTAGGACCTCTTCTATATCCCGCAGCTCCGCTCTTGCTCCCCCTCCCCTCATTGGTAATAAGGACAGAATCCCCCTCGTTCTCACCTTCCACCCCATCAGCCAGCGTATCCAACAAATCGTCCGCCAACATTTCCGTCACCTACAACGGGACCCCACCACTGGCCATATCTTCCCATCCCCTCCCCTTTCTGTGTTCCGCAGAGACCGTTCCCTTTGTAACTCTCTGGTCCACTCGTCCCTTCCTACCCAAACCACCCCATCCCCGGGCACTTTCCCCTGCAACCGCAGGAGATGCAACACCTGTCCCTTTACCTCCCCCCTCAGCTCCATCCAAGGACCCAAACAGTCTTTCCAGGTGAGACAGAGGTTCACCTGCACCAGCTCCAGAGACCTGGATTCAATCCTGACCTCAGGTCTGGACAGCTGTGTGGAGTTTGCACCCCTGCTCTTCCTCTGACCGCGTAAGTTCCGGGAGCTCCGTGGATTAGTAGTCACCATGGACTCGGTGGGCCAAAGGGCCTGTTTCCAAGCTGTATTTTCTAAACCATACTAAACGAATGCAGGAGACTGCTCCTTTTTTAAAAAGTATTTCAGAAGTGCCTCTGTCTCATTTGGCTGGCTGCTAAAATGGTGTGAAGCAGTCATACTTGTCCAACGAATATGAACCAAACAGCACAGTTTTAAATTCAAAACCTGCACCCTTTAAACTATGTGGATGTTTTAATTATTAATAGGTACCTCAGCAGATAATGAAAGTTATTAATTGTGCGACATTCCATTCCTAAAATATGTCAGATTAAAAATATATTTGATTTCTGCTTCTGCCTATTAGTCCAATATTTGTTCTGAAATTGTACCTTATTTGATATTGAGCTCTAACCTGGGGCAGCACGGTGGTGCAACGGTAGAGTTGCTGCCTTACAGCACCAGAGACCCGGGTTCAATCCTGACAATGGGTGCTATCTGCACATAGTTTGTACGTTCTCCCTGTGACCACATGGGTTTTCACCAGCTGCTCCGGTTTCCTCCCACATTCCAAGGACGTGCAGGTTTGTAGTTTAATTGGCTCCTGTAAATTGTCCCTGGTGCGTAGGATAGAACTATTGTACGGGTGATCGATGGTCGGTGCGGACTGTATCCCGGTCCATGCTGTATTCTAAACTAAACTAAACTGATCTCAGAACAGAGACGTGGTGGTGGTGGGAGAATGGTATGTGCACCCTGAATGTGGGGTAGGAAGGAGTGATGGGGGGTGGCGGGGGGAGGAGGTGCTGGAGGTTTACTTGAAATTGAAGCATTCAATGTTCATGCGGTTGGGTTGGAAGCTCCCCAAGTGGAATACGAGGTATTGCATGTGGCTTCTCTCTGGCAGTATGGAGGCCAATGACAGAAAGGTCGGTATGGGAATGGGAAGGGGAGTTAAAATGACTACTTTAGTTTCGTGTGGAAACAGGCCCTTGGGCCACCGAATCCACATATTTTGCTCGGGCAGCTTACGACCCAGCGGTATGACTGTTGATTTCTCTCATTTCAAGTAACCCCTGCATTCGCTCTCCACCCCCCCCCCCCCTTCCCCCACCCTATGTGTCTTACTAGTTGCACTGTTTGCATCCTTGTGTGCCTTTGTTATCACCTCTTCCCCAGCTAACAATCTTCTGACCTTTCCTTACCTCCAGTTCCCTCCCCTCCACTTTCAGGCTCGAGAAACGTCACCCATGCTTTCTCTCCAGAGATGCTGCCTGACCCGCTGAGTTACTCCAGCACTTTGTGTCTGTCTTCCATAGTCCGCATGCCTTGTTTCGAATGGCTATCATCTTCAGCCCAGGTGTCAAGTTTTTTTTTTAATTCACAAGAGAGCCATTGCGTGGCCTCTTGGATTGGAATTACCCATTTTGTATCAATTAGTGCCAATTAGCTGCCTGTCAGAAGATGCCCAAATTCATATCTCTTAACATTTTTTGACGGCGATAATTGGGTTTCCTTCATATTTGCACACAGATGGTGCTAAAAGCAGCAGGTGCAATCTCAGGATGGCTGGCGTGTTTATCAGTTGTGTTAGGTGTGCTGGTTTGAAGTCATTACTTGCACTTTGCGTACGTTTGAATCCGATGGTGCACATGTATTAACTTGGAAATAGTCTGCCTTTTGACAACACTTTTGAAGAATATGTTTTATACGCCGTGTTTAAAATGTTGTAACTTTACTGCTACTTATATTACCATGACCTTGTAATGTATGTCGAGGGTTTATGTCAGGTAGATTAGTGTTCCCAATCTATATCGGTGCAGATTCTGCGACCGTTTCGCCGAACATTTGCGCTTGGTCTGCCAAGGCCTACTGAATCTCCCGGTTGCCAACCATTTCAACATCCCTTCCCATTCCCATACTGACCTTTCTATCCTGGGCCTCTGCCATTGGCGGAGTGAGACCACACGCAAACTGCAGGAACAGCACCTCATATTAGACAATAGACAATAATTAGGCCATTCGGCCCTTCGAGCCAGCACCGCCATTCAATGTGATCATGGCTGATCATCCACAATCAGTACCCCGTTCCTGCCCTCTCCCCATACCCCCTGACTCCGCTATCATTAAGAGCTCTATCTAACTCTCTCTTGAAAACATCCAGAGAATTGGCCTCCACTGCCTTCTGAGGCAGAGAATTCCACAGATTTACAACTCTCTGAGTGAAAAGGTTTTTCTTCATCTCCGTTCTAAATGGCCTACCGCTTATTCTTAAACTGTGGCCCCTGGTTCTGGACTCCCCCAACATTGGGAACATGTTTCCTGCCTCTATCGTGTCCAATCCCTTAATAATCTTATATGTTTCGATAAGATCCACTCTCATCCTTCTAAATTCTAGTGTATACAAGCCCAGTCGCTCCAGTCTTTCAACATACGACAGTCCCGCCATTCCAGGAATTAACCTAGTAAACCTACGCTGCACTCCCTCAATAGCAAGAATGTCCTTCCTCAAATTTGGAGACCAAATTGTAGCTTACACTTGGGTAGCTTACACCCCAATGGTATGAACATTGAATTCTCCAATTTTCGGTAATCTCCAATAACACTCTGCCTTTCCCTTCCCTCCCCCCCCCCCCTCCACTCTCACCTGGCCTCACACTTATTGCTCCCCTCTTCCTCCTCTTCCCCCTCCACCTACATCCCCTCCTCTGGCTTCTCAATTCATAAATCTTTAGTCCTTTTTGTTTCACACCTTCTGTTTTTTTTAAATATCCGGCCTTTATCCAACCATCTGCCTGTGAACCCCCCCCCCCCCCCCTCCTGCTTTGGTCACCTACCATGCTTTGTCCTGTCCTTCCTCTTTTCCAGCTTTCTTTACCCCCCCTCACCCTCCACAATCAGTCTGAAGAAGGCTCCAGACCAAATCGTCGCCTATCCATGTTCTCATAGGATCCTGTTTGACCCGTTGAGTTACTCCAGCACTTTGTGCCTTTTTTGTAAACTAGCATCCGCAGTTCAGCAGTCTGAAGAAGGGTTCCGACCTGAATGTCACCTACTTTTCTCCAGAGATGTTGCTTGACCCACTGAGTTACTCCAGCACTTTGTGTCTATCTTTGGAGTAAACCAGCATCTGCAGTTCCTTCCTACACGCCTTGTCTGCAGATCCTTGTTTCTGTGTTCTGTGACATTTGGTAACCTGCGAGTTTTATCTGCATCCTGCTGCCTTTAATTTCGTACTACCCATTAACAGACGTCAATTGGGGTCATATTTAGTCCAAATGTTGGTTGGCTTTATATTGTGTGGTCTATTTTGTTCCTTGAACTCAAGAGCACCTTATAGATTCCTTTTATTAGTGTGGATGTGTGCAGGTTAATTAAGTGGCCTTTATGTGAATCTACGCTGGATCGAAGCTGTAAAACATGACCAGAATGGAAGTGTTTATTAAGAGGTTCTGTGGGCATTCTTGGTGGATAAAATCTATTCACCTGAAGCAGATAAATCTGCTGAATAGAACCAAATTTTGGGAGTGGAGTAGAAAGTGGAGCTTTTATTGTAAATGTGTCCAGCAGTATACAGAGGGGGCAAATTTCCACGGAATTGTGTTAATCTTAGGGCATAATTGCAAGGTTACACTGTGGCTGGGTAGAGTTGAGATGTCTCTCAACAACCAGATTTGGTGACCACACTGCTGATAGTGGCTGAGATTGATTTTATACACACAGTCCTCATATAACAATTTTCCAGTTGCTTCATATTTCTAGAGGAACTCCCTAGCATTTATTGGGAGAAGTTACTGTAGGTCTTGATTTTACCATGTTTGAAGTGAGGTTACTTGCTCTGAATCACACCTCCAACTCATTTTGTACATAACTAGCAACGTGTACTCTGCTGATGACATTACACGTACTACCTCTATAAGATCACCCTTCAGCCTCCTGAACTTCAGGGAATAAAGTCATAGCCAGCCCAACCTATCCCTATAGAAAAGGCCCTGAAGTCCTGGCAACTTTCTAAAAAATCTTTTCACTCTTTCCAGCTTATTAACAACCTTTCTATAGCAGGGTGACCAAAACTGAACACATACTGCAAACGCATCCTCACCAACCTTCATACGTTCATGGACAGCAGAATTAGGCCATTCGGCCCATCGAGTCTCCTTTACCATGCAATCATGGCTGGTTTATCTTTCCATCTCAACCCCATTCTCCTGTTTTTTTCCCTGTAACCTTTGACACCTTTACTAATCAAGTAGCTGTCAATCTCCGCTTTAAAAATACCCAGCGGCTTGGCCTCCGCAGCCGTCTCTGGCAATGAATTGCACAGATACACTACCCTTGTACAACTGCAAGATAACATCCCCACTTCTATACTCACCACCCTGACTGATGAAGGCCTATATTCTCTACACATTCTCATCAGGTTCGCCCCGACTCTCATAAACATTTGAGGTAATTTACAGTGGCCAATTAATTTACCGACACACATGTCTTTAGGGTGTGGGAGAAAAGCAGTCATGCAGTCACAGGGAGAACGTGCAAACTCCACATACCCAGTACACCGTGAGGCAGAGACTTTATCAGCTGCATCACCACGCACTGTACATTGCGATGGAGATGTTTGATTGGTATTACGTGGAATAGGATCTCATTAAGATATCGAATAATATTTTTTCCATGCAGTTCAATTTGTGAAGAGCGTTGCAATGTATTTGGGGCAAAGCAGGTTTAATATCAGCTCTGTTCCAGTCCAAGGACACTGTGCCCTTTGTTCTACAGTGTATTAAATTTTAGGTTTGCTACAATATTGACAGTTCCAGTGGAGAATGATGTTTTACTTGAATGGATCAATAGTAATTGGATGTGAATATTCATTAGGTGTGTACAATGGATGTGCATTACAAAACCCTAGCAATAAATCAGATGAAAATACAAAGGAGGCAAGGATAGAAGAGTTGGGAAATGTGAAGCCAGAGGAAAGAATATATGGGGAAGAGGACTGGGGGAAGGGGAAAGGGAGAAAGAGATGTTCACCAAGGTAGGGCACATGGAAGTGAGAGGGAAAGTGAGGGAGAGAGAGGAAATGGGGGGGGGGTTATGGGTATGGCTGGAGTCTACACCACCTGAGCCTTGGTTGTAGATCCACCTCATGGTACAGCCATTCAAGTGAGGCTTTGAAAATGTTAGAAGCAAACGGCAAGAGCAGTTGCTGTGATCCTGTGGAAGGGGAATGCAGAACAAAGGCCCTATCTTACATGATCGGCCCATTGATGTGTTCCTGGCAGCACCTTCCTCTGACTCTGGCCCAGCAATAGTAGCAGCAGCAGCAGCAGCTAATGTTATCACAGCACAACAGGATCTTTATTTGCAGCGACAGTGACAGAGCTCTGAATTGAAATAGAAATGCAGAAAGCAAATGAGCTTTGGTTCAGAACTCCAAACTCAGCAATCTGGGACTCCAATTTAAATTGGTGTCACACCAGGATTCACAGAAATCTTAAATGATTGCAGTGCCAGCCAGGATCGCTCTGAATAAACTGAATGTCCAACATCTATTTATGGACAGCATTATGGATGGTTATTTTACTTGTTCTAACTGATTCAGTTAAAACAGTATCAATTCTAGTTGGTGTATTGTATTCATAGAACTTAGTACATAGAAGAGTACAGCACAGGAACAGGCCCTTCCACCCACATTATTTAGTTTAGTTTAGTTTAGAGATATAGCATGGAAGCAAGCCCTTCGGCCCAATGAGACTCCACTGACCAATGATCACCCGTACACTAGTTCTGTCCCAACACACTAGGGACCACTTACAGAAGCCAATTAACCTACAAACCCCCACATCTTTGGAATATGGGAAGAAACCGGAGCACCCGAAGAAAACCCATGCAGTCACAGGGAGAATGTGCAAAGTCCGTACGGGTTACACCTGTAGCCAGGATCAAACCTGGGTCTGGGCGACCAGAACTGCATACAATACTCCAAATGCAGCTTAACCAAAGCCCTGGAAAGCTGAAAACAAGACTTTCTGTCTTGTGTACTCAATGCCCTGACCAATGGAGGCAAGAATACCTTATTCTGGAGTTTTGTAGGATCTTGGCATGCTTATGTATTTTATGTGGGCCAAAAGAAGATGCAGGTTCTGGAGTAACTCAGTGGTTCAGGCAGCATCTCTGATACACATTGATAGGTGACATTTTGAGTTGGGACACTTTTTGGACTAATTAGTCTGAAGAAGGGTCCCGACCCAAAAGATCGCCTGTCCACGTCTTCCAGTGAATCTACTTGACCCACTAAGTTACTCCAGTACTTTGTGCCTTTGTGCAAAACCAGCATCTGCAGTTCATTGTGCCTCTGTTTCTATGAGTCATGGGTTGACGATGCTACGCTGCTATGTAATCGCTCATAAATTGTCATTACTTTTATACATGTAAACTAATTAAGAAAGTACACTTTGGTTGAGTACATGATTGGCAGATGCTTCTATTTACAAAGTGCGTCAATATACACAAATTAATTGGGAGGGGTTATTAGGGACGTGGAGAATACAATCTTGTGGAAAGGAAGTAATATTAATGTGCTCAATGCTACATCAGTGACAGCTTTTTTCTAAGATGGGCTTGCATATGTTTGTATGTATGAGAATTAAATGCATAAAAATGGATGAGGAGAGAGCGGGGATCGGAACTTAAGGAGTGGGAATGACCTGCATGTGAGAGGGAACAGTAATCCATGTCATTTGTTTGAGGATATGACAAAATTTATGACCTGGGCTATTCACAATATGTGTTCTTTTTTGTTGTTGCATATTATAAAACAATTGACAAAAGCATCTTAGTTTTTGGCAACGAGGATAAATATACTGGAGATTAATGATTGCATGACAAACAGAAAGATTTTTTTTTCCAATAAAGAGTGGAGGATGTGATAAATGACAGTCCTGCCTGGAACAGTGACGAATGGGATCTATACTGGTCGTATCTCAATCCCTTGGTCCCTTCATTGTTCATTAAAAACAGTGATGCACTCGCATTTATCGGATACTTCAAATTACAAAGACAAGTAGAAGATGGACTAAATCATGGATAGACATGAGAAGGGAGATATAGGAAAGGCATGATAACATCTAGCAACAAAAGTAAAAGCCAACAAAAAAAATGTATTTATATCAGTAGAGTCTACCCCTTTTGATTCTGAAGAAACATCCCGACCGGAAACGACACCCATCTTTCTTTCTCCAGAGATGTTGTCTGACCCTCTGAGTTACTCCAGCACTTTGTGTCTATCTTTGGTAGTATAAACCACCAGAAAAACTTTGTTTCTCTCTTTAACAAGGCAGTTTGGGTAACACAAATTCTCCCTTAAAAAGATTCACAAAAGCTTTGAGATGCAGAATAAAAATTTGCTCTTAATGAATTCTCAGGATGGTCGGAGTTTGAGGGAAGACTTGATAGAGAATTATATAGAATTATGAGAAGCATAGATAGAGTAGAAAATGAAAACCTATTTTCCAGGGTGGAAATGTCCAACACTAGAGGGTATTGCTGTAAGGTGAGAGGAGATGGCAAGTTTTTTACACGTGGTGGGGCCTGGAATGCATTGCCAGGTTGCTGGTGGAGGCAGATACGATAGTGGCAGATAAGACTCTTTTGGATAGGCACATGGAAGTGCAGGGAATAGAGCAATATGGATCATGTACAGGCAGATGAGATCAGTTTAACTTGGCATGAGGTTCGGCACAATCCTTGTGGGTCGAAAGGCCCCGTTCAGGTGCTGCACTGTTCTATGTTCTATGTAATACTAGACCAAGTGGACCCGTTGGGCCCAAACCTCTCCTGCATTGGTACAGCACCCACTCCTCCCCCTCACCCCTCCCCCTCCCCCTCTCCCCCTCCCCTTCAACCTTCCTTCCCTCCCCCCCTCCCTCCACCCCCTCCCCCTCCCCCTTCCCCTCCCCCCCACCACCCCCCTCAACCCCCTTTATCCTCCATCCTCCACCTTCCCTCCCTCCACCCCCATCCCTCCCTCCCTCCTCCCCCTCCCTTCCTAGGAGATAGATTTAAACTTTAAAATGTGAATAACTTAAAAAATATAACACCGATTTCAATGACACCTCTTCCTTTAGCAGCAAAGGGGCGACAATGAGTAAGGTGGGCCTAAAATTGTCGCGCTATCGTGTACCGTTTTAGCTGTAGTTCAGGAACAAACAAACAAACAAACAAACAAGAGTTTTAGTATATAGATATGTGTGAGAACTAAACTAACCAAATAACAAGATGTGAAAGAAACAACAAATGTTATTAATTTCTGTTCAGGGTTCGCATTACGGAAAATCGTGGCACAGATGTTTTTCCGGGAATCCAATCCCTCATAACATGAGAGTGGACGGTACCTTTCACCTCCTCAAGATGTTGGAATGTGCTTTATAGCCAAGGAAGAGCAGGCTGATTTACACTTGCAATATCCTGAGAGGGTTAAGTACAAGAAAGATGTTCGGAATGGTGGGGAACCACAGACCAAGGGATTAAAGCCTATGAATTAAAGGAAGGTCACTCAGGACTAATAAAAGGAGAAACATCTTCACCCAAAGAGTGACAAACCTGAGAGACTATCTGTCACAGAGGCACTTGAGGCCAAAGACATTAAATAGAATGTAGAACAATACATCACAGGAGCAGGAACCTTAGCCCACAATGTCCGTGCCAAACATGGTGCCAAGTTATACTAATCTCCTCTGCTTGCACGTTATATGTGGGAAAAAAATCAAATGTTCACTTAATTCCTGGGTGTACTACTGTTGTCCAATATTTTGACAGATCTTTTCTATTAACCTTTTTCCTGATATAAAGCGAATTTACAGAAAACTCTGCTTTAAGTGTCGAATAGGTCAGGAGGACACATTATTGGCAACAATGCTGAATACAAGATTCAACTGTCAAGTCAAGTCAAGTCAAGTCAATTTTATTTGTATAGCACATTTAAAAACAACCCACGTTGACCAAAGTGCTGCACATCTGATTAGGAAACAGCTCCTTATGCCAGTTTACCCACTATCCTTATGTAACAGACAGCGCCAAGATATATTTCATGGAGAAGGAGATGGCCAAATGGTGCAGTGGTAGAGTTGCTGCTTTACAGCGCCTGTGACTTGGGTTTGATCCTGACTGCCGGAGTGTTCCGTATGGAGTTTGTACATTCTGCCTGTGACCGCGTGGGTTTTATCAGGGTGCTCGGTGTCCCAACCTCCACATTCCAAAGATGTGCTGGTTTGGTGCAGGTTGATTGACTCCTGTATATTGTCCCGAGCGTGTTGGAAATAACTAGTGCACGGGTGATCGTTGGATGGTGTGGACTCTGTGGGCCGAAGGGCCTGTTTTCACTCTGCATCTCTAAAACTGACAAAAAGGACATAAATAAAAGTTCCATGATAAGGGTGTCCCTCCACGACGAACTAAATAAAGTTAAGGTAAAGAAATTGGAAGAAAAGGCACACAAAGTTGGAATGATTCATGATGGATCGGAAAAAAACGAGAAACTTTTAAAAGCCCTCAAAACGTGATTTTAAAATATTAAGAAAAGAAAATGGATTACAGGATTGAACAGAAGTAAACAGCAGATAGTAAGAGATCCTGCAAGCAGATAAAAATGATGAGAATAGATAAGGTAACATTTCATTTCTCATAGAATCAGACTGAGGATTATGACTTTGACAAAGACTTCGAACAAATATTTTCTATCTGCTGTTGACATTAAAAAACATCCCAACAATACTAGAACATTCAAAAGCAAGAGGGTGCAAGTAAGTTAAACACTATCACTGCAGGTACACCATCGATTTTCAAGCACCCTTGGTTCTAGAGCCTTGCCGAATTATCTATTTTGCTGGACCAACAGAGGACACGTAATAATTAAACAACAATACACCTCTGACCCTGTAATTATACCCCTCCCATATCTCTAAAGCACCAAGGACTGCGAGAAACTTAAACAAAGAATTAACAATTAACAAAGAACTATCTCTTTCAGCATGGAGGCACACGCCACATGAATGAATGAATGAATGAATGAATAAGTTTATTGGCCAAGTATGTGCATATACAAGGAATGTGCCTTGGTGCTCCGCTCACAAATGACAACACAAACATACAGTTAACAATTAAGAATAAAGAATAAACCCATCAAAACAATAAGGATACAACATTACGCCCTAAACATGTGGGTGAAAATAAACCAGAGCAAAAAAGAGACTACAGACTTTGGTTATTGAGTAGAACTACTACTCGTGGAAAAAAGCTGTTTTTATGTCTGGCTGTGGCTGCTTTGACAGTCCGGAGTCGCCTTCCAGAGGGAAGTGCTTCAAAGATTTTGTGGCCAGGGTGAGAGGGGCCAGAGATGATCTTGCCCGCTCCCTTCCTGACCTTTGCAGTGTACAGTTCATCAATGGGTGGAAGGTTGCAGCCAACAACCTTCTCAGCTGTGCGAACGATCTGGATGTTGTGCTAGGTGGCTGAGCCAAACCCGACCATGATGGAGAAGGTGAGGATGGACTCAATGCATTGGACCATCATTGCCTGTGGCAGATTGTGTTTCCTCAGTTGCCACACAAAGTACATCCTTTGTTGGGCCTTTTTGACTGTGGAGTCGATGGTGACCCGCCATTTAAGGTCCCTGAAGATGATGGTTCCAAGGAATTTAAATGACTCTACAGATGTGCCTGTGGTGTTGTTGATGGTGAGCGGGGGGAGGGGAGGGGGAGCTCTTCGAAAGTCTACAATTAGTTCCACTGTCTTAAGAGCATTGAGCTCCAGGTTGTTGTGATGGCACCAGGACGGCAGCTGTGTCACTTCCCGTCTGTAGGCAGATTCCTCCCCATCCTGGATCAGTCCAATCAGGGTTGTGTCATCCGCAAACTTGAGTAGCTTGACAGAGGAGTCTGTGGAGGTGCAATGCTCTTCTAATTTTGTCCGGATTAAAGGAGGTGCCGGTCCATCAGTTGCCGGAAAATCAGTGATGGACCTGTATCAAAAGAGAAAAGGTGAGATAAACATAGCAGATGGGAGATACTCAGCAAATAGACAATAGACAATGAACAATAGGTGCAGGAGAAGGCCATTCAGCCCTTCGAGCCAGCACCGCCATTAAATGCGATCATGGCTGATCACTCTCAATCAGTACCCCGTTCCTGCCTTCTCCCCATACCCCCTCACTCCGCTATCAAGAGCTCTATCCAGCTCTCTCTTGAAAGCATCCAACGAACTGGCCTCCACTGCCTTCTGAGGCAGAGAATTCCACACCTTCACCACTCTCTGACTGAAAAAGTTCTTCCTCATCTCCGTTCTAAATGGCCTACCCCTTATTCTTAAACTGTGGCCCCTTGTTCTGGACTCCCCCAACATTGGGAACATGTTTCCTGCCTCTAATGTGTCCAATCCCCTAATTATCTTATATGTTTCAATAAGATCCCCCCTCATCCTTCTAAATTCCAGTGTATACAAGCCCAATCGCTCCAGCCTTTCAACATACGACAGTCCCGCCATTCCGGGAATTAACCTAGTGAACCTATGCTGCACGCCCTCCATAGCAAGAATATCCTTCCTCAAATTTGGAGACCAAAACTGCACACAGTACTCCAGGTGCGGTCTCACCAGGGCCCGGTACAACTGTAGAAGGACCTCTTTGCTCCTATACTCAACTCCTCTTGTTATGAAGGCCAACATTCCATTGGCTTTCTTCACTGCCTGCTGTACCTGCATGCTTCCTTTCATTGACTGATGCACTAGGACACCCAGATCTCGTTGAACTCCCCCTCCTCCTAACTTGACACCATTGAGATAATAATCTGCCTTTCTATTCTTACTTCCAAAGTGAATAACCTCACACTTATCTACATTAAACTGCATCTGCCATGTATCCGCCCACTCACACAACCTGTCCAAGTCACCCTGCAGCCTTATTGCATCTTCCTCACAATTCACACTACCCCCCAGCTTAGTATCATCTGCAAATTTGCTAATGGTACTTTTAATCCCTTCGTCTAACTCATTAATGTATATCGTAAATAGCTGGGGTCCCAGCACCGAACCTTGCGGTACCCCACTGGTCACTGCCTGCCATTCCGAAAGGGACCCATTTATCCCCACTCTTTGCTTTCTGTCTGTCAACCAATTTTCTATCCATGTCAGTACCCTACCCCCAATACCATGTGCCCTAATTTTGCCCACTAATCTCCTATGTGGGACCTTGTCGAAGGCTTTCTGAAAGTCGACGTACACCACATCCACTGACTCTCCCCTGTCAATTTTCCTAGTTACATCCTCAAAAAATTCCAGTAGATTTGTCAAGCATGATTTCCCCTTCGTAAATCCATGCTGACTCGGAATGATCCTGTTACTGCTATCCAAATGCTCAGCAATTTCGTCTTTTATAATTGACTCCAGCATCTTCCCCACCACTGATGTCAGACTAACTGGTCTATAATTACCCGTTTTCTCTCTCCCTCCTTTCTTAAAAAGTGGGAGGGAGCATCTGTGGAGGAAAACGGAGCCAAAGTGTCAGGCTAATGAACCTTCATTACAAGCATTCTGACGATAGATCGTCGATTTAACATATTAACTTGGCCCTGTTGGTTGCAGTTGAGAAAAATAAAAGCAGGTTTTATTGAAACTTAAAATGCTGAGGAGGCCTGGAAAGGCAAATGGTGAGAAGCTGTTTGCCCAAATAAGTGGATCTACAGCTGGGGGTGGGGGTGGGAGGGGAGGCAGACATAGATTCTTCGTGGGGGATTCCAATTTAAGACAGTGATGGGGCCAAATGCCAATGGTTCAATCGTTCTGTTATTGTCACGTGTACCAAAGTTACAGTGAAATACATTTTGTTGCATATATATCAGTGAGAGTATTGCCATGCATAAAGACAATCCCCAGTTAAGTACCCCGTGCATAGAAACAGCCCACTGAGAGCATATGCATTCGTCGCCAGGTTTTGGCACCATTTTACAGTCCAGGCTGCAGCTGTCCAGAAGGGCCCGTTGCTGCCACCACCTCATTCACATCGCCCACAAGCCGTTTCTTCAGGGATCTGTGAATCCTTGGAATTTTCTCGCCCAGAAAACTGTGGAGGTTGAAACATTGAACATATTCAAGCCCAAGACAGTGAAGCTGAAGGTTGTGAGAAATAGGCAGGAGATTGGAGCTGAGATCAAGATTAGATTAACCAGGAATATATTGAACAGCAGGACAGATCTTTAGCTTAATCCTGCTCCTACTTCATATGATATTATGTAAACTTGTTGGCTAAGTGAGTTTGGAGCAATGTTCTACGCCAACTTGGCCATTATTGTGATTTTTATTTTAAGTTTTATTTATAGAGTTTGAGACAGATATGTAAATTGTGTCATGTATATATTTATTTTATCTGTGCAGGAATGTAGCAATTAACTTTGAATTACCAGAACTAAATGTTATGATTTTTATACCTTATCTGCCCAATGATATTTAGCATACTTTAGATCATTATATATATATATTTAATATCATTAATTGGACTGACATCTCTGCCTCAGCTGGGCCTTATCTACAGGCAGTGTGACCGTGGCTAATTTCCAAAGCAAGCAACTCAAGTGGAACACAAAAATAGACACAAAATGCTGCAGTAACTAGTCGGGTCAGGCAGCATCTCTGGAGAAAATGGGTAGGTGACATTTTGGGTGGGGACCGTTCTTCAAACTGAAGACTCAGGTTGAGTCTGAAGAAGGGTCCTGACTCCACAGCATCAGAGACTCATTTTGATCCTGACCTCTGGTGCTGTCGGTGTGGAGTTGCACGTTTGCCTTGTCGCTGCGTGCGTTTTCTCCAAGAGCTCTGGTTTCCTCGCACATCCCAAAGATGTGCAAGTTTGTAGGGCCTCTGTTTAAATTTCTGGTGTGGAGGGAGTGGATGAGAAAGTGCGATAACATAGAACTAGCGTGAATGGGTGATAGATGGCCAGCGTGGACTCAGTGCACCGAAGGGCCTGTTTCCATGTTGTACCTCGAATCTAAATTAAACTGAACTCATCTAACAATGGAGCAGTTATATATCTACTCCTGTAAATTGAGATTATTCCCTGAATGTCCGTAAGGATAAACTGGATTTATTTGCTTCAATAAATAGTATAGTTTTTATTCTTCGGCATATTCAGCTATTGAGTGCAAACATATTTGTTGCACTATTCAAAATGTGCAAGTTGCAATGGTTGAATGGTGTATTTTGCTGGGTTTGAATGGGAACTCGTGTGAAAGATTCTTCCAGTTCCACAGCAGATTTCTTGTGTTATTCAATGGTACAGGATCTTATGTAACTCACCAGGCTTGTAAACAACACAAGATCCAGTATTTAAGCAAATTATTGGAAAAATTAAGGATCAAAATGACAGTGATCCTTGGAAAAACAATTTAAAAAGCCTCATTGATTTATACCAAAATCGACAAAGAACTATTGGCCAGAATATTTTGTTGATATACAAAGGAGATCAAACATTTTCTCGGAGACTAATTCAGTGCATGTTAGAAATAGCAATGCAGGGATTAGTCTGATGGCCATTACTGGTCCAAATTATACTTGCTCTGAGCCATGCGTATTTCTTGCCTCTTGTGTTAGTTCAGTTGCACTAATCTTTTACGGCTTTGCTGTCTAAATAAATTGTAGGCCTTGGTAGTACGGCTGTCCTGCAAACCAGTGTGGCCTATAAGCAGTGACTAGGTCTCTGAGTCTGAACAAGGTTAACCAACCCAAAACTGTCCCAATGTCTGTACATTTCTCTCCACGGATGCTGCCTAACACACTGAGTTCCTCTAGCAGTTTTTTTTCCCTCAGATGGCTGATGGCTTCTGTTCGCTTGTAGATAGACACAGAATGCTGGAGTAACTCAGTGGGTCAGGCAGCATCTCGGGAGAAAAGGAATTGGTGATGTTTCATGTCGAGACCCTTCAGACTGAGAGTCAGGGTGTCTTTAATAATAGTGAATGTTTGCACCTTTTGCTGCCTCATTTGATGAGTGTGCAAAGAGACTGTACCAAATTATTAGTAATGCCATACCAGATAGGTTTGGATTGGGTACTGGCCCTCAAGAAATTCGATCAATAATTGCAGAGTTTGCAGAAAAGTCAGAAAACAGAACTGACTGGGTTGCTTTGAAAGGATCTGGGACACAGTGTCCTCCACATGTGCTTCTCTATCCGATAGCTCTAGCCCTTCCTATAATCCATGTGACCTCTGGGGAAATGAAGCAACGTTCCTACTAATGAAAGTGTATGTTGTTGTACCACAAGGATAACTACCAAATGGTGCATTTTTGGCAAATGTGAAAAGGGGAGGATACAAGAATGGTTCATATATACAGGTGATCTGGCACCTATTGTGGTATCGGGGAAGAAGTTGAGTTTGGCAGTGACCACATCGATACTTGCAGTAGGATGAACTCACACGATATATTTTATTTACAGTGGTAAGAAAATCCAGGGGCACATGGGGACGCTGTCTCTCACCGTCCGAGCGCATGTGCGATGATCCTGGTGATCTCAGTCGTGTCCCAACAGCTTAATCCTGCTCCCGGCAATTTTAGGCCTCTTCCTGCAGTTCACTCTTGGCTTGAGCGGAGCCTCTGGTGGTCTCGGGCCTCTTCCTGCAGTTCACTCTTGCCTTGAGAGGAGGCGCTGGTGGTCTCGGGCCTCTTCCTGCAGTTCACTCTTGCCTTGAGAGGAGGCGCTGGTGGTCTCGGGCCTCTTCCTGCACTTCACTCTTGCCTTGAGAGGAGGCGCTGGTGGTCTCGGGCCTCTTCCTGCAGTTCACTCTTGCCTTGAGAGGAGGCGCTGGTGGTCTCGGGCCTCTTCCTGCAGTTCACTCTTGCCTTGTGAGGAGCCTCTGGTGGTCTCGGGTCTCTTCCTGCAGTTCACTCTTGCCTTGAGAGGAGGGAAAACCACAGTTTATAGAATTTCACAGTTGTGGAGATGATAGTTAATGTTCTGCAATGTTCAAGAGCTTGGTTTTATTGGGAAGAATCTGTTCTGTAATGTTGTGGTCAGGGTTTTCAGATTCCTGTACTACCTTCTTCCCTATAGTACCAGTGAGATGAGAGCATAGCCTGGGTGTGTCTTTGATGGTATTGGCAGCCATTTTGAGGCAGCACCTCCCGTAGATCTCTTCGATGCTGGGGAGGTCAATACCCTTGATGGACTGAATAATGTCCACTACATTCTGCAGCCTCCTCTATGCCTGGCCATTTGAGCTACCGAACCAGGACGTGATGCAATCAAGCAGAATACTCTTTCCCGCACACCAGTTGAAGCGATGTGAGGTATTCTCTAGACAGACATATACTGTAATATAGAAGAGCTGTAATAATGAGAACCTGTCCTTATACTGAGTGCTTTCATGCACTACAGCTGTGGAGAAATGAACCGTTGTAATAAATAGGATTTATAATGACATGTACTGATGAATGCGTGGAAGTAAATGAGTATATCTGTTTCATTCTGGTGCAATGCTTCTTATAATCAATGTGCACAGAGGGTGGAGTAATGGCGCAATATTAAATACAGTAAATGTGTGCAGAAGCTACAATGCATGGCGAGGGTCAGCAGTGGATTGCCAAATGGGGCGGACCATTCAGATTCAATATACCAAAGTAAATTGGATAAATGAACAATAAGGGAAAAAAGAATGCAATGAAAGAACAAGACTTTGAGACCAACTCAATTTTGCTTCATAGGATCTACTGCAGGTTTGTTTCCTTCTGTGCAAATAAATCATTCTATAATTCCAATGGAGTAAAATTGCTCACAGGAAAGACATCTAAAGGGTTGCAGAATAATGGATCAATGGTACTTTAACATTAGGTGTACCTAAGTACAGTTTAAAAAAAAATTTGCATACAGTTTTGTACCGATCCTAATTTAGGCATCATTTAAGATCCTCAGACTTCATTGGACTATCTTTAATTTGACTTTACTGGATTTATCTTGCACTGAACATTATTCCCTTTATCATGTATCTGTACACTGTGGATAGCTTGATTATAATCATGCGTAGTTTTTCCGCTGACTGGATAGCACCTAACAAAAGCTTTTCACTGTGACAATAAACTAAACTAAACTAAACTAAACTAAACTAAACTAGGCACAATCATATTAAGCATAAGAGTGTAAGATAGTAGACCACAGTGTGTCAGTACACATGTTTTAGTCGTCATCCAATCCCCTTCAGGTGAGATTTTTTTTGATAGCATGTTAGAGTCTTAACTTGGCCATGAAGGCCCGTTGTCCTGGCAGTGGCAATTGGCCAGAGTTAGCGGGATCGTCCCGTGCAGGCGATGTGTCAATGTCCTGCTGGAATCTTTTTGGACACAAAAAGCAAAAATGCTGGAGGAATTCAGCAGATCAGGCAACGTCTGTCCCGAGTCACCGGCATGGACGGGACCCGAGCTGCCTAGAGCAAGGTTGATCGTTGAGAGTGAGGTGGATTGTTGAGAGTGAGGTGGACCATTGAGAGTGAGGTGGACTGTTGACAGTGAGGTGGACCGTTGACAGTGAGATGGACCGTTGACAGTGAGGTGGACCGTCGAGAGTGTTGAGAGGGAGGTGAATTGTTGAGAGTGAGGTGGACCATTGAGAGTGTTGAGAGTGAGGTGGACCGTTGACAGTGAGATGGACCGTTGACAGTGAGGTGGACCGTTGACAGTGAGGTGGACTGTTGACAGTGAGGTGGACCGTTGAGAGTGAGGTGGACCGTCGAGAACCTAGAAACAGAAACATTGAAAAATATGTGTAGGAGTATGTATTTCAGCCCTTCGAGCCAACACCGCCATTCAATATGATCATGGCTGATCATCCAAAATCAGTACCCCTTTCCTGCTTTTACCTCATATCCCTTGATTCATTTAGCCCCAAGAGCAAAATCTAACTCTCTCTTGAAAATATCCAATGAATTGGCCTCCACTGCCTTCTGTGGCAGAGAATTCCACAGATTCACAACTATCTGGGTGAAGACGTTTTTCCTCATCTCAGTCCTAAATGGCCTACTCCTTATTCTTAAACTATGACCCCTGGTTCTGGACTCCCCCAACATCAGGAACATTTTTCCTGCATCTAACTTGTCCAATCCTTTAAGGATTTTACATGTTTCTGTAAGATCCCCTCTCATCCTTCTAAATTCCAGTGAATACAAGCCCAGTTGACCCATTCTTTCATCATATGTCAGTCCCGCCATTCCCGGAATTAACCTGGTGAACCTGCGCTGCAGTAATGTCCTTCCTCAAATTAGGAGACCAACCTTGCACACAATACTCCAGGTTCGGTCTCACCAGGGCCCTGTGCAACTGCAGTAGGACCTCCTTGCTCCGAATCTCAAATCCTCTTGCAATGAAGGCCAACATGCCATTAGCTTTCTTCACTGCCTGCTCTACCTGCATGCTTACTTACAGTGACTGATGTACAAGGATACCCAGGACTCTTTGCACCTCCCCTTTTCCTAATCTGACACCATTCGGATAATAATCTGCCTTCCTGTTCTTGCCATCAAAGTGGATAACTTCACATTTATCCACATTGGATTGCATCTGCCATGCATCTGCCCACTCACACAACCTATCCAAGTCACCCTGCAGCCTCATAGCATCCTCCTCGCAGCTCACACTGCCACCCAGCTATGTGTCATCCGCAAACTTGGAGATGTCACATTTAATTCCCTCGTCTAAATCGTTAATATATATTGTAAATAACTGCGGTCCCAGCACCAAGCCTTGCGGCACCCCACTACTCACTGCCTGATATTCTGAAAAGAACCCGTTAATTCCTACTCTTTGCTTCCTGTTTGCCAACCAGTTCTCTATCCACAAAATGCTGGAGTAACTCAGCAGGTCAGGCAGCATCTATGAGAGAAGGGATGGGTGACGTTTTGGGTCGAGACTCTTCTTCAGACTGTCCATCAGTGTGAATAAGGGTCGACCTGAAACGTCACCCATTCCTTCTCTCCTCGATGCTGCCTGACCTGCTGAGTTACTCCAGCATTTTGTGATACCTTCGATTTGTACCAGCATCTGCAGTTATTTTCCTACAGGTCTCTATCCATGTCAATACCCTACCTCCAATACCATGTGCTCTAATATTGCCCACTAATCTCTTGTGTGGGACCTTGTCAAAGGCTTTTTGAAAGTCCAGATACACCACATCCGCTGGCTCTCCCTTATCCATACTACTTGTTACATCCTCAAAAAATTTCAGAAGATTAGTCAAGCATGATTTCCCCTTCATAAATCCATGCTGGCTTTGACCGATCCTGTCACTGCTTTCCAAATGCGCTGCTATAACATCTTTAACAATCGACTCAAGCATCTTCCCCACTACCGATGTAAGGCTTACTGGTGTACCCTCCAGTCAATAGACAATAGACAATAGGTGCAGGAGTAGGCCATTGGGCCCTTCGAGCCAGCACCACCATTCAATGTGATCATGGCTAATCATTCTCAATCAGTACCCCGTTCCTGCCTTCTCCCCTTACCCTCTGACTCCGCTAAGCTTAAGAGTTCTATCTAGCTCTCTCTTGAATGCATTCAGAGAATTGGCCTCCACTGCCTTCTGAGGCAGTGAATTCCACAGATTTACAACTCTCTGACTGAAAAAGTTTTTCCTCGTCTCCGTTTCAAATGGCCTACCCCTTATTCGTAAACTGTGGTCCCTGGTTCTGGACTCCCCCAACATTGGGAACATGTTTCCTGCCTCTAACGTGTCCAACCCCTTAATAATCTTATATGTTTTGATTAGATCCCTTCTCATCCTTCTAAATTCCAGTGTATTCAAGCCTAGCCACTCCAGTCTTTCAACATATGACAGTCCCGCCAATCTGGGAATTAACCTAGTAAACCTATGCTGCACGCCCTCAATAGCAAGAATATCCTTCCTCAAGTTTGGAGACCAAAACTGCACACAGTACTCCAGGTGTGGTCTACCTAGGGCCCTATACAACTGCAGAAGGACCTATTTGCTCCTATACCCAACTCTTGTTATGAAGGCCAACATTCCGTTGGCTTTCTTCACTGCCTGCTGTACCTGCATGCTTCCTTTCAGTGACTGATGCACTAGGACACCCAGATTTCGTTTTACGTCCCCTTTTCCTAACTTGACACCATTCAGATAATAATCTGCTTTCTTATTCTTACCACCAAAGTCGATAACCTCACACTTATCCACATTAAACTGCACCACTCACACAACCTGTCCAAGTCACCCTGCAAACCTCATAGCATCTTCCTCACAGCTCACACCACCACCCAGCTTTGTATCACCCAGTCCACAGGAACTGATCCAGAGTCGAGAGAACATTGGAAAATAATCACCAATGCATCCACGATTTCTAGGGCCACCTCCTTGAGTACTCTGGGATGCAGACCATCAGACCCTGGGGATTTATCTGCCTTCAGTCCCAACTGTTTACCTAACACCATTTCCTGACTAGATCCTCGGTCCCCTAGTATTTCTGGGAGATAGTTTGTGTCTTCCTTAGCGAAGACAGAACCAAAGTACTCGTTATGTAATTCACCTATGGCTATAATTCCTGACCTGAACACCCCTCACCGTCATTTTATAAATGCACCTGTCTCTGATTGTAAAGGATCTACATTTGTCTTCACTAATCTTTTCCTTTTCACATATCTAAAGAAGCTTTTAGAGTCAGTTTTTATATTCCCCGCATGCTTTCTTTCATACTCTTTCCCCCCCCTGTTAATTAACCCCTTTGTCCTCCTCTGTTGAATTCTAAATTTCTTCCAGTCCTCCAGTTTGCTGCTTCCTCTGGCCAATTTACATGCCTTTTCCTTGGATTTAACACTATTCTTGATTTCCCTTGTAAACCACGGTTGAGCCACCTTCCCCGTTTTATTTTGTTGCCAGACAGGGATGAACTGTTTTTGGAGGTCATCCACGTGGTTTTAAATCTTTGCCATTGCATCTCCACCGTCAACCCAATAAGTATAATTTGCCAGTCTACCCTAGCTAATTCCTGTATCATACCTTCAAAGTCTCCTTTCTTTAAATTCAGGACCCTAGGCTCTGAATTAACCGTGTCACTCTCCATCCTAATGCAGAATTCCACCATATTATGGTCACTGTTGCCCAAGGGGCTTTGCACAACAAGATCGCTAACTAATCCTTCCTCATTACACAATACCCAGTCTAGGATGGCATGCCCTCTAGTCGGTTCTTCTACATATTGGTTTAAAAAACCAGCCCGTATACATTCCAGGAAATTCTCCTCCTCAGCGCTGCTACCATTTTGGTTGGCCCAAGGTATATGTAGATTAAAGTCACCCATGATAACTGCTAGGACGTAGGGGAACCTGTGCCACAGAGAGCTACCCGACGAGGGGCTCCGGGACGATGGGGGGGAGTTCCAAGAAAGAAGGGGATCCAGGCGGTGTGGCCGCCTGTGACCACGAGCGGTGGCAGGCCTGGTTCGCTGCTGTGAGCAGAAGATAAAACCCTTCGATGAACCTGTTGTAACTCTGTCGGTGCCCGAAACTTGGTGGCTCTTTGTGTGCTGCCTGGGTGTGGTCTGCTATACGATTTTACCAGGTTGTGTGCAAAACAAAGCATTTCACTGTACCTTGGTACAGGTGATAATAAAGTATCAATTGATCATTGAATGTGTGGAGGGAATGGACAGACAACATTTTGGGTCGGAACCCTCCTTCAGGCAGGACATCTGACGGACAGGAATTCATTCAGGAAGTTTCTTTGCAGGAAATGTGCTTGACTGCTTCAGTAATGTATGGTGTCTTGGATGTGTATAGGTTGGGGTCTCTCTAATGGAGCAATGACCCTTATTAGCTTGTTTACGGTTGGTAAAATGATGGTGAGGGGCATTCAGGTCAGGAACTAAATGCCGCAGTGTAAAAGTGTATTGACATTACTACCACATTATCTCTTTCTCAGATGAGTGTGTCGGTATGAATTATCAATCCAATTCTTGGGTTAATTTTAAAGGACCATTAAAGAAGCATTGCCGTGGTTGCTCAGAAGGTTTTTTTTACTTGGAGCTGTGCAAATGAACATTATAAGATCAGAGCCGTCAATGTATCGGATTGTTGACCATCCATCAGTCACTTGCTGTGGTGTCGACTTATCACAATCACGTGACTTCTGCCAAAACAAGGGGACGTCATTGTTGAGGGTTGAGTTATTGGAAGAAGGTATCCGACACGGAAGCCAATGTAAGGATCAGTTGGATGAGAGAAAAGTTATTAATAGGTTAATGGCAAACCAAAGCAGAGGCCAGCAATGGATGTGTCGCAGGAGGATCCAGCAGGCTATCAACTATCGTGAAGAGAATTGCATTGATTTTAAGGGGCAGAGATTCAATAGAGGTCACCGTTCACCCTTGGGTAAATTAGTTGCACAAGCTATTGACTGGACCTAAAATAAGGTCCAGGAACACCTACAGCTGAGCTTATTGACAATTACAAGTAATTACAAGTTACTTTATGTATAATACATAAAAGTAATTACAAGTTACTTTATGTATAATACATAATTGCTTCTGACACGCACACCTCACTGGTGTTGGTAGTGAACTGACTGTTGAACTCCAATCATGGTTAGTTTTTCTCTTTTGAGGTTAACACCCATTAAATCTGATTTGTTGCTTGTACCATGATGTGTGCATTGTACGTTTCTTAACCGCATTCTTGATCACTCACTTGTTACTGGCCAGGAGAAGAGGCGTAAAATTTGATTCCCCCAGTGCAGTGCTTCTTGATCTCCCGGTTGCCAAACACTTTAACTCCCCTTCCCATTCCCATACTGATTGTTCTGTCATGGGCCTCCCCCACTGTCAGAGAGGCCAAACACCAATTGGAGAAACAGCACCTCATATTTGGCTGGGGCAGCTTACAACCCAGCGGTATGAACATTGAGACCTTTTCTCCAGAAATGCTGCCGGACCCGTTGAGTTATTCCAGCTTTTTGTGTCTATATATTTGGTATGAATATTGATTTCTCGAACCTCAAATAACCCTTGCTTCCCCTCTCTCTCCGTCCCTCCCCCATCCTAGTTGCCGTACCAGTTTAACTGTTGTCCTGCTGAGTTTCACTGTTTGTATTACGCATTATCACCTTCTCCACAGCCAATAACGGACCTTTGTGGGCTCCACCTTCCTTGTTCATTGTGGCTGGCTTTGATTTGTCCTTTTCCATACCGTTCATTCTTTTTTTCTATGCACCTTTCCATACCTCTCATTTCCCTCTCCCCTGACTCAGTCCAAAGTAGGGCCTCGACCCGAAGCGTCACCTATTCCTTTTCACCAGAGATGCTGCCTGACGCGCTGAGTTACTCCAGCTTTTTGTATCTATCTTCTTAAACTAATGTTTGTTTAGATTAGCTTAAATATACAATATGGAAGCAGGGCCTAATAGCCCACTGAGTCCACTGGGTGATCAATCTGTTCACCCAAATTCTAAGTCATTGCACTTCTGCATCCACTCCCTGCACGGTAGAGGCAATTTACAATTGGCACTTCTACTATCCTTATCTCACACCTTGTGCCTTTTCATCTCTGGCTTTTGTCCAACCATTTGCCAGTCAATGCCCCCCCAACTCCTCCCCCCCCTCCCCCAACTCCTCCCCCCCCCCCCATCTAACCAGTATCTACCTATCACTCAAAAAAGAAGACATAAAATGCTGGAGGAACTCAGTGGGTCAGGCAGCATCTCTGGAGAGCTTGAAAAGGGGCATGTTTCAGGTTCAGACATTTCTTCAGATTGTTTTGCACATCTGCAGTGTTTCTTTCTATCTCTTGCCAGGCTTTATCCAACCAAACCCCCTCCCTTTCCAGTTTTCCCTCCCCCCCAACCTCACAGCCACAATGAGTCTGAAGAAAGGTCCCGACCCGAAATGTTGTCCATCCATGTTCTCCTTAGTTGCTGCCTGACCCAGTGAGTTACACAGCACTTTGTGTCTATTTTAGAGTAATACTGCAGTTCAGCTTCCCTGAATTAGGTTCTGCACAACTTGCTTTATCCCTTCCAACATACCAAGAGAAATGGAGTTTCATTCACCTTCAGCTGGATTGACCTGTGGGGGAAATACACTAGTTCCTCTCATGGAGGATGCAGTAAGCTCTAAAGGATTGGACGAGTATTGTCTACTGAGAATCTTGTTGTACATGTGCTTTTGGGAAGTATGGCCAGAATGCCATAATGACACAGCAGTAGACCTCCTGTCTCACATTGCCAAAGACTAATTTTTAATCTTGATTATGAGTGCTTTCTGTATAGAGTGTGTACGTTCTCTCTGTGACCGTGTGGATTTTCTCCTCGTGCTCTGGTTTCCTCATGCATTCCAAATATGTGCAAATTTGTAGATTAATTATCTTTTGTAAATTGCCCCTGGTGTGTAGGATGGGATGGCAGAGAATGTGTACGGATGATCAATGGTCGGTGTGGACTCAGTGGGCTTAAGGCCCTGTTTCCATGCTGTATCTCTCTCTCTAATCTCTCTAATACAATAAAATTGTATATTGTTTGGTAGTAACATGATTCAATCCAAAATTACTGGCTTAAATCTGAAGGAAAGGAATTACAAAGGTTTGAGGGAAGGATTTGGATGTGATTGATTGGGAAACTAAAAGTCAACAAACAGGCAAATTCCCAGTGTTTAATGAAGTAAGACATAATTTGCAAATAAATATATATAAGGATCAAAAACAAACAAGTGTGGCACGGTGGTGCAGCAATAGAGTTACTGTCTTACAGCGCCAAAGACATGGGTTTGATCCCGTCTATGGGTGCTGTCTGTACGGAGTTTGTACGTTCTCCCCTTGACCGCTTGGGTTTTCTCCGAGATCTTCGGTTTCCTCCCACACTCCAAAGATGTACAGGTTTGTAGGTTGATTGGCTTGGTACAAGTGTAAATTGTCCCCAGTGTGTGTAGGATAGTATTAATGTGTGGGGAAGGCTGGTCGGTACAGACTCGGTGGGCCGAAGGGCCTGTTTCCGCATTGTATCTCTAAACTAAACTAAAAACTAAACAAGCAGGTTCATATATGGCCAAATGGGAGTAATTAAAAATTGCATTAAATCCAAGTGAGAGATTTATGAAGAAGCTGGAATATTTTAGAACTTGGCAAATGAGAACCAAGAAGTTAATAAAGAAAGATCAATATTGAAGGAACTGAGAAATGCGAGGTTGGTGCAGGAGAATGGTGCTGAGATAGAAGACCATCAAGATCTTGATGACTAACAGAGCAGACATGAAGGCCAGGTGGTCCACTCCTGCTCCTAAAGGGCCTGTCCCACTTAGGCAAATTTTTGGCGACTGCCGACGACTGTCATAGTCGTAGCAGATCGCCAAACTTTTCTTTTACCCGACGACAATGACCACGACAATGCCGAGTCAGGTCGTGATTACACCGTCTTCGGAAACATCGTGAAATTCCCACGCTGTCAATGCTTCTCCGGAGTCCTAATTTTCGCCGAAATCACCGACAAGTCGGTAAGTACTTGAGAGTTTTGAACTATAACATCTTGCCTGGATTACTTGAAAACCAAGCTTCACTGTAACAAGGAATAAACTGGATTTAATTCCAGTTTACTAATAGCTGTATTAAAAAAAAAAGTTTTAAAAATTGGTTAAGTGGATTTCTGTGAAAAGTGTGTGGGCATTCTTTGGAAATGTACGGGAGATGCATATCTAGTTTCTGGGGTGTTTTTTTTTAGAGAGACACAGCGCAGAAACAGGCCCTTCGGCCCACCGGGTCCGTGCCGCCCAGCGATCCCCGCACACTAACACTATACACCCACTAGGGATATTTTTCACATTTGCATATCTGGGTTTGGAGCCCACTTTAAATGTAATGGCTGATGGCCATAATCATCGCAGAAATTCCCTCGCTTACCTGACCGTCAAACTGTCACCTCCAATCTACCTGTCAAATGTCCTGACGGTAAATAAATTGGTTAAACACAAGCATTTTGACTTTACTTATTTTAATATTATGTGCTTTTAAATGCATCTAAGAGAACCTATCAAACCTGGGGACAGCATGCGACAGCGCCCGCAATAAGCAACGATACCTGCCGACAAGCCAGCTGTCACCGAGAAATTTCAAACCGGATGATTTCTCAGCGATGCGCTGAGATCCACTACCTAGTCGCCGGCAGTCGCCTTAAGGGACAGGCCCTTAACTCTTAACCTCTGTATCTCTAAACCAAACTAAACTAAACTGAACTAAACAAAACTAAAGTGTGAAGAAGGGTCTTGACCCGAAACGCCACCCATTCCTTCTCTCCTGAGATGCTGCCCGACCCGCTGAGTTACTCCAGCATTTTGTGATATAAACATACGAAAAATAAAATTCACTGCACCTCGATACGTGACACTAAAGTACCACTGAAACATTGAACCAAAACACTCCTAGTTAGATTTAAAGAACTGTTACTTTTAGTTCCAGTGTAAGAATTTCATGGTCAGAGAAACTTAAACCATTATTGTGCAGAAAGAAAATCCGTATTGATATTGCACTTTGGTTGTGATTTTGTCGTGTCAGTTGTTTTGACCAAATATTTCCCTGAAAAAATTTAGGTGATTTAATATTCAGCATGTCCTTTTATTATTTGCAGAGTACACATTATGAATATCTGTAAACTGAAGTGAAAGTATATGCATGAATACTAAACTGAAGATTACAGTCCAATCCTGCAGTACAAGAGATAGCATGTTAAAAATTAAATGAGCAAGTTAAAAGAAACTCCACATCAGTGTGTTTGAAGAAGGGCAAGATGTTGCATGCCAATAAGAGCATTAGCCTTGCTTTAGTTTGGCACAGTTACTGCTTTCCTCTTCAATCAAGTTAAATTAATAGGGAATTAAAACAACTTCAACTTTCGGGGAGAGTTGGATTCACATTAACAGAGGAACCAAAAGGCACCAAACATCTTCTGCCCCTCAGGACTATCTGGCTTCCAGGCTAAAGTTGCTGCCAATGTTTAGTTTCATGAGCGCATTGGTTACAATGGCAGTTTACAGCTGGCAGTTGTATAACATAATGTATAACATGATTTTATGTGCACCATGAAATGGTGTGAAAATGGCAGCGGATTGAGGGCTGTTCAGTTACACTGGAGGAAGAGGTTCTCAGCTTTCATCTGAAGATTATTTATTTAGAAATCATCTCAAAGATGGTAGCGTTGTTTCAGAATCAGAGTCAGGAAGCTCTGGTTGCAAAGCAAAGTGTCAAGAGAATCTTCAGTCAAGGGCACAGTGGCACAACGGTAGAGTTGCTGCCTCACAGCACCAGTGACCGGGTTTCATCCTGACAATGGGTGCTATCTGTATGGAGTTTGTACATTCGCCCAGTGGGTTTTCTCTGGGTGCTCTGCTTTCCTCCCACACTCCAAAGATGTGCAGGTTTGTAGGTTAATTGGCTTAAAAATAATATTATAAATTGCCCCTAGTGTGTAGGATAGTGACAGTGTACAGGGTGATACTGGTGCAGTGTACAGGGTGGACTCGGTGGGCCGAAGGACCTGTTTCAGCACTGTATTTCTAAAGTTGAAAGGTAAAGTCTAAAATCAAGAATTGAGAGACTCAAAGTGCTGGAGTAACTCAGAAGGTCAGACAGCATCTCTGGAGAACATGAAGAGGTGACATTTTGGGTCATGTTCCTTCTTCAGACTTACTCTTTATGCTTCTCTGGAGGACATGCATAGGTTTTTCCATGCCTATCCATGTTCTCCAGAGATGCTGCCTGACCCACTGAGTTACTCCAGTACCTTGTGTCTTTTCTGGTAAACCAGCATCTGCAGTTCCTTGTTCAGTTTAGTTTGGTTTGGTTTGGTTTGGTTTGGTTTGGTATGGTTTGCTTTAGGGATACAGCATGGAAACAGGCCCTTCGTCCCACCGAGTCCATGCCGACCAGCGATCACCAGTACACTAATTCTACCCTACAATCTAGCAACAATTTACAGAAGCCAATTAGTCTACAAACCTGCATGTCTTTGGAATGTGGAAGGAAACCGGAGCATGCAGAGAAAATCCACAGTCACAGGGAGAATGTACAAACTCCGTACAGACAGCTCCCGTAGTCAGGATCGAACCCTTGTCTTGTCGCCGTCACGCAGCAACTCTACTGCTGCGCCACAGTGCTAGCTGTGGTATTGAAGGCCAAATTCTTACTTTATGCTCAATTCACTCTGTAGCCCCAAGGGACCGTTATCTCTCCACATAATATGGCAATTCCCCTATAGACCAAAGTACTCGATGGTATCATCTTTATATATATCAAAGGTAACAGTGAAAATGAGTGATCTTATTTCACTGCCACCTTGAAGCATGGAATTTTAAAGGTTATAGGGATGCAACTTGTTATTAATATCCTGCTTTGACACTATAAATCTATGAATGCATAAAACTGGGACATTCACAAAGGCAGAGCCAATAGGTTTGTCACTGTCAAAGTGAAGTTTAAATTGTTTCTTCCTGGTGTTGCACCTTACGTGTCAGCACATCCCCAAGTTGAAGATTGAACCCTCTTTAGATGATAGAGCTGAACGTTCCTTGTTTGTGCACTTGCAGTCAGCAGGAAGTGTCACACTTTGTTAATAGGTCTGATAAATAGATGTTGCGCAGCCTTGCAACACGTTGAGGGAGGATAATATAGAACCAGGCGCAGCTTCTGAAATGACTCCATTGTGAAGACACCATCCAACATGATCCCGTGTCTTACAGGGAACCAAATGTTAGTCAGCCAACTGGAAACATTCGAAGCACGGGTCCTATTCAGGTTATGAACGGCCGACTTAGGGTTGCATGTTGGCGCAATGGTAGAGTTGCTGCCTTACAGCACCAGAAATCTGGGTTTGATCCAGACTACAGGTGCTGTCTGAATGGAGTTAATGTGTTCTTCCCATGAGCTGCATGAGTTTTCTCCGGGATCTCCGGTTTCCACCCACACTCCAAGCATGTAGGTTAATTGACTTGGTATAATTGTATATTGTCACTAGTGTGTAGGATAGCATTAATGTGCTGGTCGGCATGGACGGTGGGCCGAAGGATCTCTTTCTGCACTGTATCTCTAAACTAAACTCAACTAAACTAAACCCCTTACATACGAGTGAGTGTTTGAGGGCCGAGTGGAATGGATGGTCAATGGCTCTTTATTATCACATGTACAGAATTACAGTGAAATTGTTTTTCTGCACACTGTTCACTAAAGTATTGGCATTACCTTTGCACAATCCCCAATTAGCACAGAGTGCATAGAAATAGTCCACTGAGACCGCTTGCAAGAGTCACCAGGTTTTGGTGGCATTTCCAAAGTCTAGTCCAGTCTTCACGCTCGGGTCTTCTGGAGCAGCACCCTATCCAGGCGAGCCCCAGGCTGCTGCAGGGCCTCCAGCCGTTGCCTCAATCTGGATCATATGGATGGATTTGCACCTTAGCTCTGGGGTTGTGGGCATCTTCTGATGGACGGGTTATTTCTATGCTTCTCACCAAAAATTCAATAAACTAACCACAATACCAGTGCAAAAAACAACCTGTCTTTAGAGCAACCAAAGACCAACTATGGTCCATAGTTGAGATTAGCATTGCAGAGTGTTCAAGAACCTGATAGTTGTTTGAAGTAGCAATTGTTGAACCTGATGGCCGTGGTTTTAAACTCCTATACCTTCTTTCAGACGGTTAAATTATAAATCTCAGATGGCAATCATTGAACAAACAGCACTGTGGGATGGATTCTGTTTCAATAAATACTATGTTTAGACAAAATTCATATGATTCTTTAGTGTTTCCTTTATTTGTTCATTATGATTAGTCCATGCATTAATAGCACAAAATAGCAATTTTTGCCATTCTATGGAAGGACACAAAAGGATTTTTCATTGCAGCCGGCATATTGGAAAAGAAGCACATTACCAGTATATCTGTGAGATATGGAAGGAAACTGGAGCACTGGGGAAAACCTATATGGTCATGGAAGGAATGTACAAACTCCAAATAAACAGTGGGGAACTTGTACTTCCTCCCTAAGAGTTAGTCCTCCTCATGGTAATTTATATTTTAAAATGGCACAGTGGCACAGCGGGAAGAGCTGCTGTCTCACAGCACCAGTGATCCAAGTTCGATTCTGACCTCAGGTGCTGTCTGTGTGGAGTTTGCACATTCTCCCTGTGACCGCATGGGTTTCTTCTGAGTGCTCTGGTTTCCTCCCACATCTCAAAGATGTGCGGGTTTGTAGATTAACTGGCCTCTTAAAAACTTACCCCTAGTGTGTAAGATGTAGATGAGAAACTGAGAGAAAATAGAACTAGTGTGAATGGGGGATCAATAGTCAGCGTGGACAGAATGGTCTGTTTCCATTCAGCATCTCTAAACTAAACTATTTAAGTAACCTGGTTTCCTTACAGTTGAAAATTACTTCTGCTTCAAATGCACTTCATTATGTGACCGCTGGCTGGTGCGGACTTGGTGGGCCTAAGGGCCTGTTTCCCTGCTGTATATCTAAACTATCTCTAACATAAAGTAATTATGACTTTAACTACAACTTGACCGTAATGCTCGGTTTATTTATGTGCTGACAGGAAGATGATAATGCCATTGATTCAATGGTAAATATAATATTGTGGGATATGAGTGGGCTGCCAGTTCCCTATCATTCACATTGGGCTGGGGTCCACGAAGGAAGGTTTCTCTTGGGCGAGGTTTTGAATTTGTGTCTTTTATTGTTATTTAATCAGGATCTTTTCCTTCAGTAGTGGTTAATATTTTATAGACTGAGAAATAGACCACTTGTACTTCACAGTGCCTCAACCGTTAATGTGACCGCCTCATTGCCCCAAGTATCTGGATTTGATCCTGACTCTGTGGAGTTTGCACGTTCTCCCTGTGACTACGTGGGTTTCCCCTGAGTGCTCCGTTTTCCCTCCCACGTACTGGCAAGTTAACAGGTTCCTGTAAATCATCCTTTAGTGTACGCGAGTAGCAAAAGAATCAAAGAGAATTGATGGGCATGCGAGAGAGAAAAGGTTACAAGGGAAAGAGAGAGGGCATGGGGCCGATGGGATTGTTCTGCTGGGAGATGTCATGAACTCGAGGGACTGAATAGTCTCCTATGCTGTCGGAAGTGTTACCAAACAAAACATGCTGGTAAACTCTTACCTAGCTTTTGATTATCTTTCCTAATTATTTAAAGAGGTGAGGTTTATATTACTCACTGAGCAGGGGAAAACTGACCAAGAGAAATTTAAGATGGGGATTCCAGAAAATAAAGCAAGTTTGCAATCTTGTACGTTACTCTGTTAATGCACATATTTCCTAATGTTTTTCTCTCTCGAACCTTTGCCGACAAGAAGGCATTTGTAGAATTGGGCATTGGTTCCAATCTTTCATGTTAAATCTACCTCTACAGATTTGTTCTACATATATGTTTAAAAAAAAAACAAATGTGGCCGTCAGTCCTTTTTCTATTCAAGTGGATATTTTATATCAGCAAGAAATTACCTTGCGTCCTGTACTCTCATACTTATGCATGTTCTGTATCATATTAATTTCAGTCCAGAATATATCTTATATATTTACTGTCTTTAAGTATGTCTTCTGAACTTCATTGTCAAGATACCAATAGATTTGGCCCAATCCTGGTTGGGGTTCCTTTTGTTTGTATGTGAAAGGTAAATAGAATGAAATATTCTTGAATAAAGGTCATGAAACTGTTAAAGTCACAATCAACTGCATTTGAGACAGATGGGTGGCACAGTGGCGCAGCAGTAGAGGTACTGCCTTACCACGCCAGGGATCTGGATTTTATCCTGAATATGGGTGCTGTCGGCACGTGGAGTTTGTACGTTCTCCCTGTGACCACATGGGGTTCCTCCAGGTGCACTGGTTTCCTCCCACATTTCAAAGATGTGCCGGTTTGTAGGTTAATTGGCATCTGTAAATTGTCCCTAGTGTGTAGGATAGAACTAGTGTGCTGGTGAACGACCTGGACTCTGTGGGCCGAAGGGCCTCTTTCCCCGCTGTATCTCTAAAATCTATAAAACTAAAACGAAAGAAATTATAAACCTGAAGGAAACTAGGCTACTAATTATATTTTAAAACATGAGAATCAACTATTCGTGAAGAAGTCCAGGTTTCCCTATTCCAAATAATATTGCACAAGAATATAAGCGCATTGGGAAATGGAGCAACAACTGTCCAATTAAACCTTTAAACATGCTGCACCATCCATCAAGATGTTGGTTGATCTTTTACCTCAGTGCTATTTTCCTGCACCATCCCCTTATCGCTTGATTCTGTGAATATATAGAAACCTATCTATCTTAGCATGAATGATTCTCCACGGTAGAGAACTTCCAAAATTCACCACCTTCTCTGGGTAGCAATTTCTCCAGTGCTCAGTACTGAACACAGTTTTTAAACACAGAGAGAGGGGGTGCCTGAAACGTACTGGCAGGGGTGGTTTAGCTTAGTTCAGTCTGGAAATACAGTGCGGAAGCAGGCCCTTCGGCCCACTGGGTTCCCTTCGACCAGCGATCCCCGCACACCAACACTATCCTACACACACTAGGGACAATTTACAATTTTACCAAGCCAATTAGCCTACAAGCCTGTATGTCTTTGGAGCATGGGAGGAAACCGGAGCACCCGGAGAAAACCCACGCAGGTCACAGGAAGAACGTACAAACTCCATTCAAACAGCACCTGGAGTTAGGATCGAACTTGGGTCTCTGGCACTGAAAGGCAGCAAATTTACCGCTGCACCACGTGGATATGGCGGCAGATATGATTCTGGCATTTAAGAGGCTTTATGATAGGCACATAGATATACAGGGGCAGGGAATGAAGGGACGTTGAGCATGCACAGACCAAGGAAATTAGTTTAACACAGTCAATGTGGGCCGGTTCCAAGGCTGTACTATTCTATGTTCTGTGTTCATGGATATGGTGGAGTGTACGAGATGCCTAATGTCAATGTCATAACTCCTCCCTCACGCACTTAGCAATCATCAGTGAGGGTGGCACGATGACACAGTGGGAGAATTGTTGCCTAACAGAGCCAGAGACCCAGGTTCAAGCCTGACTATGGGTAACTTACACCCTAGCGGCATGAACATTGACTTCTCTAACTTCAAGTAGCCATTGCTTTCCCTCTCTCTTCATTCCCTCCTCTTTCCCAGTTCTCCCACCAGTCTTACTGTTTCCGACTACATTCTATCTCTGTCCTGCCCACTCCCCTGACATCAGTCTGAAGAAGGGTCTCGACTCAAAACGTCACCCATTCCTTCTCTTCAGTGATGCTGCCTTTCCCGCTGAATTACTCCGCCATTTTGTGTCTACCCTGACTGTGGGTGCTATCTGTTCTTCCTATGACCGTGTGGGTTTGCTCCGGGTGCTTAGGTGTCCTCCCACTCTCCAAAGACGTACAGGTTTGCAGGTTAATTGGCTGAGGTAAAAAATTGTAAATTGTTCCCAATGAATAGGACAGTGCAAGTGGGGTGATCGCTGGTTAGTACGGGCTCGGTGGGCCAAAGGGCCTCTTTTTGCACTGAATCTTTAAAGTCTAGTAAAATCATGGCGGCAACCTGTTTGGCACAAACATTGTGGGCCGTAGGGCCCAATCCTGTGCTGTATTGTTCAAGGTCATAAGAAATAGGAGTAGAATTAGGCCATTCAGCCCATCAAGTCTACTCCACCATTCAATCATGGTTGATCTAGCTCTCCCTCCTAACCCCATTCTCCTGCCTTCTCCCCATAACCTCTGACACTGCTGTTCTCTGTTAATAACTGCTATTCTATGTTCATTCATTGTGATCATCAGATTCACTGGATTCAGAGCTTCTTCTATACAGACTAGTATGGTAATTACAATAAAGCAGGCCAACACATAAAATTTCAGTGAAAATATTAACTCAAAATCATCTGTTACTCTAATTACTTTAACTATAATCCGGACCGTTTATTTTAATATGATGTAAAATGTCAGCTCGCCTTTAATTGAAGTCGTCGCTATTAGCATACATACCCGCAAGGCACATCTAGCAAGTGTTCAGGCAATTTGCTCAATAGCCTATAATAAAATGTTGATTCATAAATTAATAACTTGATCAGGTTTGCTACCTGGCATCAATTCAAATTCATTAATCCCCAACGAAAATTCCTGCACAAAAAAAACAGTAATTGCATTTCTTTACAACAATGATGTTCAGAACTTGAGTTCATCTAAATGGGATTTAATTTTATATTTATAATTCTTCAAAAACAAATCAGATTTCAGAGTTTAAACAGCGTGGAAATAGGCACTTTGGCCCACCGAGTCCACCCCAACCAACAACCACACTAGTTCCACATTATCCCAGTTTCACATCCTACACAATCGGGACAAGTTACAGAGGCCAATCAACCTACAAACCTGCATGGTTTTGGAATGTGGGAGGAAAACGGAGAAAACCGGCACGGTCACAGGGAGAAGGTACAAACTCTGTGTAGACATCACCCAAGGTCAGGATTGAACCTGGGTCTCTGGTGCTGTGAGGCAGCATCTCTACCCCCTGCACCACCGTGCCGCCCCGACTTCCATTGCCTGAGGTCAATGTCATAACTCCTCCCTCTAGCAAGTAGCTACCTACAATTTTAATTAGAGACAATAGACAATAGACAATAGGTGCAGGAGGAGGCCATTCGGCCCTTCGAGCCAGCACCGCCATTCAATGTGATCATGGCTGATCATTCTCAATCAGTACCCCGTTCCTGCCTTCTCCCCATACCCCCTGACTCCGCTATTGAATGCATTCAGAGAATTGGCCTCCACTGCCTTCTGAGGCAGAGAATTCCACAGATCATTTAGATGAACTATAATTGTAGAATGTATACTTTTTTTCAATTTTTGCAAATGTGCATACTTTATATCAGCAAGAAATTACCTTGTCTTCCAGCACTCCCTCACTCTCAATGTCAGTGGCGTTCCTGAGTTTTCAAACTGTTCAACAGCGTTGGCGAACGGTTCAGCCTTGGTTGGCTGCCACACCCTATCTGAGTTTAATTTATTGTCACGTGTGCCAAGGTACAGTGAAAAGCTTTTGTTGCGTGCTAACTAGTCGGCAGAAAGACTATATATGCCATTCATCAAACCTTTTGATTCCACATCCTCAATTCATCCTCTTCCTTTTATACCTTGCTGGATTATGTTCCTTATCAGAATGCTTAGAAATTCCTTATTTAGATAGACACATGGTTATGCAGGGAATGATGTGGATCATGTATAGGCAGAGGAGATTATTTTAATTTGGTATTATGTTCAGCACAGACATTATGATCTGCAGGGCTGTGCTGTTCTATGATCTAATGTTGGCAGATGGCAAACAACTTATCCTAGAAAAGTGAAAAGTTTGATATTTTTTGCTACAGAGCAACGGCACAGTATTTATTTATCATAACTATAATTTATTGTAAGATTTGTTTTGATTGTCATAATGAAGATAGAAACTATGACATCCACATAATCATTCTCTTCATTTCCTTTGAGTTTAGTTTAGTTTAGAGATACAGCATGGAACAGGCCCTTCAACCCACCGACTCCATGCTGACCTGTGCTTGTGATAATACGAACCATTCAGCATTGGCCATCGATTACCCATTCACACTAGTTCTATATTATCCCAAACCTGGTTTTCACACTTTCTAATCCACTCCCTACACTCCAAAGGCAATTTTTACAGAAACCAATTAATTTACAAACCTGCACAACTTTGGAATGTTTCATAGAAAATAGGTGCTGGAAGAGGCCATTTGGCCCTTCAAGCCAGCACCGCCATTCATTGTGATCATGGGTCATCAACAATCAGTAACCCATGCCTGCCTTCTCCCCATATCCTTTGATTCCGCTAGCCCCTAGAGCTCTATCTAACTCTCTTTTAAATTCATCCAGTGAATTGGCCTCGACTTCCTTCTGCGGCAGAGAATTCCACAAATTCACAACTCTCTGGGTGAAAAAGTTTTCTTTCATCTCAGTTTTAAATGGCCTCCCCTTTATTCTTAGACTGTGGCCCCTGGTTCTGGACTCCTCCAACATTGGAAACATTTTTCCCACATCTAGCTTGTCCAATGTGGGAGGAGACAGAGCACCCAGAGAAAACCCGCGCAATTCACAAGGAGAACATGCAAATCCCATTCTGACAGCACCCGAGGTCAGGATCGAACCCGGGTCTCTGGCACCGTGAGGCAGCAGCTCCACCAGCTGCACCACTGTGCCGCCCCTAACCTGGTTTCAGTTGGATTTCAGTGGGCTGAAGTCACAAGCCACAGAATATCCAAGGCTAAATAAATATTGAGTTGCCTGCTGGAACCTGCCCATCTTTGAGATGATGCCGGAGGAGAGACTGGAACTACTGCTGTGTTGCTCCAACAGCTCACTAAAATTCAGCAGTGGTAATCTATTTCTTTACACATTTCTAGACAAAGGCGTGAATGACAACAAAAGAGTTAAGAGGATTGGTGTGACAGAAGTGAAATAAATTGATGCTGTGAACATATGTTGCCACAAGCTCAGCTTCAGGTTATATAGAAGATTGAGATTGGGTTCTGGCTTTGAACGTGGCCAGAAGGGGAGGAACAGGCTCTGGTGAAATGTATAGAGATAGTTGTTTTAATTGATTAGCTGACTGCATCTCAGATTTGAATGGGCAAACTATCCTGAGGGGTTTAATAAAGAAATAAAATGCTGAAAATACTTGTAGAAATGTGGAACTGCAGATGTTGGTTTACAAAAATGGGCACAAAGTGCTGGAGTAAATTGGTAGGTTAGGGAGCATCTCTAGAGAACATAGATAGGTGATGTTTCGGAATGGGGTCCTTCTTCAGGGGAGAACTTCAAATTAGGCATACATTGAGGAGATTTTAACAGTGGATCAGTCAAAATATAGAAACAATGAACTACAGAACAAGGATACCGACCTGAAATGCTATCTATCCGGATTCTCCAGAGATGGTGATCATAGGTTTAAGGTGAGAGGGGGATCCACCGGGTGGCGCCAGTAATGGCTGCCTCACCAACAGTCTGTCTATCCCTTCCTTCTTTTGTTGTTTGTTTGTATGTTCTTTAGCGATTTTTTCCCCCGTATCGTATCTCCATCTGCACTGCGGCCTAATATCGAGGAGTTGGCGTCCTTTGCTGGAGACCAACTTCGGGAGCTCCACCGCGGGAGCCTGCAGACTTACCATCGTGCAGCCCGCGATCCCTTTGCCAGGGATCGACCTCTGAGCTCCAACCGTGGGAGCCTGTGGACTTTAACATCGTGGAGCTCGTGGTCTCTGGTCAGAGACCGATTTTGGGAGCTCCAAGCTGCAGGATCTTCGACTGCCCTGACGCAGGAGCTTCGATCGCCCAGACACGGAGGCTTCTATCGCCGGCTGTGGGAGCTTCGATCGCCCCGACTGTGGATGGTTCGACTGCCCCGACCGCGGGAGAATAAAGAGGAAGAAGACTGGACTTTTCTGCCTTCCATCACAGTGAAGAACATGGGGAATCCACTGTGGTGGATGTTTATGTTAACTTTTATGTAGTTGTGTGTCTTGTTGCTTTTTGTTTTAATGTGACTATATGGTAATTTGAATTTCACATTAATTGGTACATGTGACAATAAACTGACCTTGAAACCTTGAAAGATTTCATTGGAACCTGAGGGATAATCTTTTTACACAAAGGGTGGTGGGTGCATGGAATGAACTGCCAGAGGAGGTATTTGAGGCATGTACAATCACAACATTTAAGAAACATTTATACGGGTACATGGATAGGACAAGTTTAGAGGGATATGGGCCAAACACAAACACAGACAGGTGGGATTAGTGTAGATGGGACATGTTGGTCAGTCTGGGCAAGTTGGGCCAACAAGCCTGTTTCCATGCTGTATGACTCTGTGACTCCATGACCTGTCGACTTACTCCAGCACTCTGTCCTTTCCTGATTAAAATACTCAACCGTTCAGGCCGCATCTGTGGGAAGAGAAACAGATCTGATATTCTTGATTGAAATCAAAACTGGCCAGGTTAAATTTCTAGTAAATGCAGTTCATTTGACTTTCACATTCAGGGCGTTTAATTGTCTGCACTTGACACTTGTGGTGGGCAATGAGGATTACATTTTTGGTTACTTAATGAATGGTTCTTTAGTTGATTATTTAACTTGGGAAAGCTATTGTCCGTCTATTAACATGTCAGATCACACATAAGAGTGTGTTGAGGGAGCGCTGAGTAACATTGTGTGCCTGCAATGATGTGCCACGAAGGCTAAGATTCAAATAGGGACAAGGAAAAGTGAGGTGCATTCATGAACTTTAGGGAACGTAAGGAAATTGGAGAAAGTCTAACTGTTTTTAAGGTTAGAACAGAGGCTGAGAGGAGGGAACAATTTATAAATTTACTTGAGAAAGGGATTAAGCTAGCAAGTATAAGGAATCTTTAACACAATATCAAATAATGGAAACTGAAAACTTTGATGTAAAGAGGGGTGGCACAGTGGCACAGCAGTAGAGTTACTGCCTTAAGGGCCTGTCCCACTTAGGCGATTTTAAGGCGACTGCCGGCGACTAGGCTGTTGCCGAATGTTCGCCGGGGTGTCGCGGGCATGATCGTGAGGAGTCTTCAATGAATCGTAGCGAATCTCGGCGCATCGTGGAAAAATTTTCCAGATAGAAATTTCTCGGCGACAGCTGGCTTGTCGCCAGGTATCGTAGCTTATTGCGGGCGCTGTCGCAAGCTGTCCCCAGGTTTGCTAGGTTGTCGCAGATGCATTTAGAAGCATGTAATATTAAATTAAGAAAAGGCATTTGAAGATACCAGAAGATAGTTTTGTTTAACCAATTTATTTACCATCAGGACATTTGACAGGTAGATTGGAGGCGACAGTTTGACGGTCAGGTAAGCGTGGGAATTTTGCGATGTTTCCGAAGACGGTGTAATCTCTTGGCAAGGTGCTAGTAACTTGTATCGACCTGACTCGGCATTGTCGTGGTCATTGTCGTAGGGTAAAAGAAAATTTTGGCGATCTGCTACGACTTTGACAGTTGCCGGCAGTCACCTTAAAAATCGTGTAACTGGGACAGGGCCTTTACAGCACCAAAGACCTGGGTTCAATCTTGGCTACAGGTGCACACTGTAAAGAGTTTGTACATTCTCCCTGTGACCACGTGGGTTCTTTCTGAGTGCTCCGGTTTCCTCCCACACTCCAAAGACGAACAGGTTTGTAGGTTAATTGGCTTTGGTAAAAAAAAAAATTGTAAACTGTCGCGAGTGTGTATGACAGTGCTAGTGTACGGGGTGATCACTGGTCGGTGTGCCGAAGGGCCTGCATCTGCATTGTATCTCTACAGTCTGAAGTCTAAAGAAAGCTCCAGAGCAAATGATAAATATGCAAGATCAATATGAAAGAGACTTTATCCATGTATTTCTCTGATCTCCTAAATGTCACAAGCATTCACAACTCCTTGTATTTGAATGGATATTTTAACAAGTCAAGACAGCGAAATGAGAATATGTGGAGAATGTATAAAAGGAAAGTAGCAAAATAAAATTTGGGAACAGGCTACAGGATGACTGAACACTGATATTTGGAGAAATGTGGTCGGAATATAACGATATAACGAGCAAATGGCTACCAGTAACGAAATGACAAATGGAACTCACTGATGTGTATCTCCTGCACTTCTTTTTATATTAATCAAGGAGCCTGTTAGATGGCTATATTCCAAGAGGGAATATTTTCTTGGGTTGACTAATGACAGTGGAAAAAGTCAGCGGGAGTTGAAGTGTGGAATGTGATTAATGTTTGGGCCGTCATCACCAACAGTAACAAAGAGATAAAAGAATACCTCCAGGAATTGGGAGGAACTTTTCATTATGCTAAACTGCACAAATTGTCTGGGGCAAATTATGACAACTCCTTCAATTCCTCATCCATCTACTGAAAGCAACTTTCATTCACACTTTGAATAAGTTTGTTTAAATCTCCCTGCAGCTGACTTTACGCAGAAGTGTATTCATTTTCAAATTCGGTATTAATCATGATACAAAACATGAAAATCTAGGCGTGTAGGAACTGCAGAAGGGCGGCACGGTGGCGCAGCGGTAGAGTTGCTGCCTTACAGCACCAGAGACCTGGGTGCGATCCTGTCTACGGCTGCTGTCTGTACGGACTTTATATGTTCTCCCTGTGACCGCGTGAGTTTTCTTCGGATGCTCTGGTTTACTCCCACACTCCAAAGATGTACAGGTTTGTAGGTTAATTTGGCTTTGGTAAAAATTGTAAATTTTCCCTAGTGTGTAGGATAGTGTTAGTGTATGGGTTGATCGCTGGTCAGCGCGGACTCGGTGGGCTGAAGAGCCTTTTTCCGCCTTGTATCTCTAAGGGTCAAATTGGAGGAACAGCATCTCATATTTCGCTTGGGTAGCTTACACCCCAGCAGTATAAATATTGACTTCTCTAACTTTGCTTTCCCTCTCTCTCCATCCCCTCCCCCTCCCCATCCCAGTTCTCCCACCAGTCATACTGTCTCCAACTACATTTATCTCTGTACCACCCACTCCTGACATCAGTCTAAGAAGGGACTCGACACGAAACGTCACCCATTCCTTCTCTCCAGAGATGCTGCCTGTCCCGCTGAGTTACTCCAGCATTTTGTGTCTATCTTCGGTTTAACCCAGCATCTGCTGTTCCTTCCTACACAATCGTTTAGTTTAGTTTGGTTTAGAGGTATAACTTGCGACAGGCTCTTGGTCCCACTGAGTTCATTGATCACCTGTTCACACTTGTTCTATGTACAAGGTAATCTGGTTTGATTGATTGAAAGATACAGCATGGAAACAAACCCTTTGGCCCACCTAGTCCACGCCGACCATCGATCACCCATTCACACTAGTTCTATGTTATCCCACTTTCTCATTCACTCCCTACACTCGGGGCAATTTACAGAAACCAATTTACCGAGAAATCCACAAGTCTTTGGGATGGGGAGGAAATCAGAGCACCTGAAGGAAATCGAGGGAACGTGCAAACTCCTCACAGACAGCAACCGAGGTCAGGATTGAACTCGGGCCTTTGGCGCTGTGAGGCAGCGGCTCTACCAGTATAATTGTACCAATTTTCACACCTGCCTGCAAAAGCGCAGCTTTTCAGTGGCTGCTTGTTATCTGTAAGGTTATCCTATCATATCTGAGGTGTTTTATTGGGGCTAAGTGCATGAACTCTTTGAATGGACTTCGTCATGAGCCATTTGAAAAGAGGCTTCAATTGTGACTGAACAGCCTCTTGCAGTGTTTTATTAATGTAATATACCAATCTTCTTGCACAGCACTCAATACTCGGTTCAGCTTGATTACAAGAGGAACGCAACCGTGAGCTTTGCATCACCAGATGTACAGAGACTGGTTGTTGGGTTTATGCTTAGCACCCAATTATCTTTGTAAACTTGTGTGAAAATAACTGCATGCTCTTTCCCTCCAGTCTGCAAGCTGTAATAAAAATCCATCTGTTTAACTTGAGGCCCCTTGGAATAGTTTATGGTAGACTGACACACTAAATATGTAAAATACTGTTCCTTTTTCCATTGACTTAGTGCACCATTACCTTCACCTACCCCCAGTTTTGGCAAAAGTGGGATGGCACAAGGTGCAGCAGTAGAGTTGCTGCCTTACAACACACTACCACCCGTTGTTCTATGCACAAATGACATTGGTTCATCGTGGAGAAGCAAAGAAATGCAGATGCTCATTAACACTCATAAGGACAAAAGGCGCCAGAGTTAACTCAACAGGTCTGGCAGCATCTCTGAGAAAATGATTTGGTGATGTTTCGGGTCGAGACCTTTCTTCAGACTCACGTTTTGGGTCAAGACCCTTCTTCGGTCCCGACACGAAATGTTAACTATCCATGTTCTCCAGAGATGCTCCCGAGTTATATATTGAGCATTGCATTATTTTGAGATGGTCTGTCAAATGCATGATACATTGGTTTTATTCACTTGCATGGTGTCCTTTTCTATTGGCAGAGAGTTTGGTCGATGGAAGGTGAATAATTTAGCAGTGGAAAGAAGAGACTTCTTGGGCTCGGACTTGCCTTTAGCCCCAGAGTTTATCAGAAATATCCGCTTGCTAGGACGGAGACCAAGTCCGCAACAGATAATTGATAACTTGATCAAGAAGTATGGCACGCACTTCTTACTATCTGGAACACTTGGAGGTAAAGTACAACAACATTCATTTCAAAATATTCCTTAATTACTGTTGAGGTTGTGAATGGGCTTTCTAATGTGTTGTATTGAGGATTATGGCTTCACTGTTTTACAATATGTGCTGTTTGGGATGGTTTCACCTTATTATTATCTTTCTGTACATTGGATTCTTACATTGCCACCACAGAGACTGGGATGTTCCCCACACTCACAGATGGGGAGCATAGATCTTACTGCACTCTTAATATCAGTGCCAGGACCTTCCATTCTCTAGTGGATTAGTCCAGAAGTCCCACCACTGGCTGCCTTTGACAGGAACCAGAGTTGTCAAGGATTTTAACAGCATTCAAATGTGTCCGACAATGGAGTGTCGCAATGGCACAGGAGTAGAGCTGCGGACTCGATGGGCGGAAGTTGCCTTATTCCACATTGTATCTCGAAACGAAACTAAACTAAACCTGCTCATCAGTGGCAATTTACAATGACCAATTAACTTCCAAACCCACATGCTGTTGTGCCGTGGGAGATAACTGAGAAATTTGCACAGTTAAAGGGGGAACATGCAAACTCCACAGGGAAAGCACCAAAGGCAGGACTGAACCCATGCAACAACAGCTCTATCAGCTGCGCTACTCCACAACCAGTGGGCATCATTTATCCATCTGAGTGAGAGTCCTCTGTTTGCTAATGGTAGCCAGCCAATTATCATCCTACAGCAGTTGCAGATAGCGATACTTGTGCTTCAGCAGAGTATGTCAATTGAATGGCCCTTTTTTTCTGAACATTACAAGGGGTGATTTTAATCCTACACAAGTGATGGGGTTTCATTAGGTGAAAGGCTAAAGACGTTAAAAGTTTCAAACAGGACCGAATGCTGCCCATTTCTGATATTAATAATGGTTGGGAAAAAGTTTGGATGGGTTACCAATTTGCTCTAGGTGCCCAGTGATTTGAATCTTTGAAGAGGTCTGCATTTCACTGTCCTCCCGGGAGTAGAAGGTAAAGCCAGGGGAGCAGGACTTGATACACACACCTTCTCCTTTAATCTCTGGTCTTTGTTCCAACATAAATCTATCAACCCCTCCCCACCAATGTCCACCTGTTACTTACCATGCTTAAACCTGCCTCCCCTCTCCCCCAGCTTTCTCGATGTTAGGTTTTAGTTTTGTTTATTGTCACATGTACTGGTGTACAGTGAAAAGCTTTTTGTTATGTGCTATCATGTCAGTGGAAAGACTATACATGGCTATACCAAGCCATCCACAGTGTACACATAACTTCGAGTGCATGATAAACTCCAGTAAAGTCTGATTAAAGACAGTCCGAGGGTCTCCAGTGAGGAAGATGATAGCTCAGGACCGTTCTCGAGTTGTTGATAGGATGGTTCAGGTGCCTGATGACAGCTGGGAAGAAACTGTCCCTGAATCTGAAGGTGTGTGTTTTCACACTTCTGCATCTCTTGCCTGATGGGAGAGGGGAGAAGACAGAGTGACCAGGGTTGAGACTAGAGCTTCCTGCGAATGGTTTGAGATAAATTTATATTGGTCATGAAAAGTACTAAAAACAAGCTCTTCGATTAGCAGACCTTTACAGATGTAAGCATGTAGGGTTTAAATTGGATAAAGGCATGTAATTTTGACAAAAAAGGTTTTTCTCCACTACAGACTCTGAAGCAGTGGTGGGGTAGGCTTGAGGGGCCGAGTGGCCTATTCCTGCACCCTTGTGTACATTCATCCCATAATATTTCTAATATTTTCCATTATTGTTTCTACAAATTTAGTAACGATAACTCTCTTCTCATTTTCAATTCTTCCCAAGGCTGGGCTATGGGCCTCTAGTGTTAATTCTCGGCAATAAAGCAAATGAATGTGGATAGACACAAAAATCTGGAGTAACTTAACGGGTCAGGCAGCATCTCCAGTTCCTTCCTACACAAGTGAATGTGGATAGTGTCATTGGAAATAGTGGAACGAGCCATCGGAAGTGGATGTCTTACTTTAGGTTGAGCAGAAAGTAGATACTCTTTCTACTTTTGTGATAATATATAACAGAATGGAAGAGAGAGATGGAGAGAAAGGGAGAGTGGTGTAGAGTGGAAGAGGAGGGTAGCAGGAGTGGTGTAGGGAGTGGGCGGCAAGGTGGCACAGCGGTGGAGTTGCTGCCTTACAGCGCTTGCAATGCTGGAGACCCGGGTTCGATCCCGATTACGAGTGCTGTCTGTGTGGAATTTTTGCGTTCTCCCCGTGACCACGTGGGTTTTCTCCGAGATCTTCGGTTTCCTCCCACACTCCGAAGACGTACAGGTTTGTAGGTTAATTGGCTTGGGTTTGTATACATGGTATGTGTGAATTGTCCCTAGTGTGTGTAGGCTTGTGTTAATGTGCGGGGATCGCTGGCTGGTCCAGATTCGGTGGTCCGAAGAGCCTGCATACACGCTGTATCTCGAAACTAAACTAAACTAAAATAGTGTGGGAGTAGGGAGAGTGAAGTCGAAAGAGAGATCCCCAACTTTGTTTGACAGAAATATTTTCTGTTTCCACTTAGGACCAATTTTAATTTGGATTCGAGAGATAAAACATTAATGCCTTCTACCCCTGTGTCTATAAAATCAACCAACTGTCAAGTCAACCAAGCAAAGTTGTACGCTGACTACTAATTATTTTTTTAATACACAGGGGAAGAATCACTGACAATATTTGTGGACAAACAGAAGTTAAATAAGAACTCTAAGCTCAATAACAATTCTGCCATCAGTTTGGATACTCTGCACCAGTTGGCTGCCTCCTATTTCATTGACCGGGAGACCACATTACGGAAGCTACATGAAATCCAGATTGCATCATCAGCAATAAAGGTGAGCTTTGCGAGTCTTTACACCTGTGTAATATTTGTTCTTCAGCACTCTCACTCCACTCATATTGGTTGATTGATTGATTGATTGAGCACAGAAACAGGCCTTTCAGCCCATCTTGCCCATGCTTATCACCCATTCGCACTTTCTCCTCCACTCACTGCACGCTAGGGGCAATTTACAGAGGCTAATTAACCTGCAAACTAGCATGCCTTTGGGGTGTGGGAGAGAACCGGAGCACCCAGTGAAAACTCACGAGATCACAGGGAGAACATACAAACTCCACACAGACAGCACCTAAAGTCAGGGTCAAACCTGGATCTCTTGCACTGTGAGGCAGCAGGTCTCGCAGCTGCCCCAGCACGCCGCTTTGTAAGTTAACTCTCATTCTCTTGGAGATGGCTATCCTTCTACTCCTCAACTTATCACCAACCTTTAACCCAGGGTAATACCAGCCAGCATTGCACTGTTACATTTAAACTGGTAATGTCCAGCCATTATTCCCTGGCAAGGAGCATGTTCTCCACATAAAAGAAAACATACCCATGTGTTCTCCTCCATTGAAAATCAAACGAAAATCTGCAGATGCTGGAAATCTGGAATTCCTCATGAGAGGAATAGATCAGTTAAAATGCACAGTCATCTGGGGAATCGAGAGCCAGAGGACATGGGTTTTAGGTAAGGGACAAAAGATTGAATAGGAACCTAAAGGGTAACATTTATACACAAAGGGTAGTGGGTGTACGGAACAAGCTGCCAGAGGAGGTTGGTGGGGCAGGCACTATCGCAATGTTTAAGAAACATTTAACAGGGACATGGATATGATAGGTACAGAGGTGTATGGTCCAAAAGCAGACAGGTGAGTCTAGTGTAGATGGGGCATGTTGGTCAGCCTGGGCAAGTTGGGCCGAAGAACCTGTTTCCACACTGTATGACTATGACTCTATAATCTGCTCATCACGGGCAATTTACAATGGCCAATTAACAACCCAACTCATACGCCCTTGCGATGTGGGAGAGAACTATGAGAAATTCGCTGTGAAGTTTGATTCCATCTGAAATAAAAGCAGTCAACAGGTCAGGCAGCATCTGTGGAAGGAGAAACAGTTAATTATTCAGGGCCAGAAGCCTTCATGGGAATTGGAAAGGGAGCATAAATTATGTTTAGTAGTTGGGAAATTGGATGTTTGGGGGAATGTGGAGTGCTGGAACTGAGACTGGATGATCTAAAATTTGTCAGTTAAGGGCCAGTTACAATCACACTGACCTTCTTTGGAAATGTGGAATGGATGTGCTCCAGTGCTGAGTATTATATTCTGGACTCTGTATTTTCCTCTTTGCTCCATCTATTGTACATGAGTTTGACGATTGTATTTACCAATGGTGTTATCTGAATTGTTTGGATAGTCAAGAGAGAGAGTCAAGAGTGTTGCCAGATGTATCGAAACGGCAGCACAACTGGGTCGTAAACAGAATACTCAATAGATAATATAATAAACAAACAAAACATATATATATATATATATAATGAAAAACAAAAGATTTGCAAAACTCAATATAGTGCAAGAACAAAGCATACAAAACAAAGTTTTTCACTGCACCTCAGTACATTTGACAATAATAAACCTAAACCTAAACCTTTGTGTGTGTGATGTGTTGCTAATGGTTAGATGCTTTTCCATACCCAGCCGGTCACAAGAGGATATAGCCCAGTTAGACACTGAATAGAGAGTTAAGTGAAAGGTGATGCAAAAAGAAAAGTTACAGTAAATAGTAGGATTTACAGTAAATTAGCAGCATTGATGTAAAGAGGGATCTTGGGGTGCAAGTCCATTGCTCCTTGAAAATGGCAACACAAGTGGATAGGGTGGTGAAGAAGGCATATGGCATGTTTGCCTTCGTCAGTCATGGCGCTGAGTATAAAACTTAGTAAGCCGTGTAGCAGCTGCATAAAACTTTGGTTGGGCCACATTTGGAGTATTGTGTGCAGTTCTGATCCCGACACTATAGAGGAGGCTTTGAAGAGGGCATGGAAGAGGTTCTCCAGTATATCTGAGCCTGAAGAAGGGTCCAATCCTAAGACATCACCTATCCATGTTCTCCAGGGATGCGCCCTTAATTGCTCAGTTACTCTAGCATTTTGTGTCTTTTTTTGTAAACCAGAACCTGCAGTTAATTGCTTCTACATCTTCACCAGTATGTTGCTTGGATCAGAGTATATTAGCTGTAAGGGCAGGTTGGGCAAACTTGGATTGTTCTCTCTGGAGCGTCAGGAGTTGAGAGGTGACTGGGTAGGAGCTGTACAAATGATGAGAAGCACAGATTGAGAAGGTAGCCAGAGTCTTTTTCCCCAGATAAAAGTGTGATATATTAGAAGCATAGATTAAGTTGAGAAGGAGAATATTTAAAGGAGATGTTCAAGGCATCTTTTTACACAGTAAATGGTTGGTACCTTAAGTCAATTTTATTTGTATAGCACATTTAAAAACAACCCACATTGACCAAAGTGCTGTACATCAGTTCAGGTACTAAGAAACGGACATACAATGGCACGCAAACATAACAGCACATACATAAACAGTTCACAGTGCCCCCTCAGAGGGCCTCAAATGCTAGGGAGTAGAAATAGGTTTTGAGCCTGGACTTAAAGGAGTCGATGGAGGGGATAGTTCTGATGGGGAGAGGGATGCTGTTCCACAGTTTAGGAGCTGCAACCGTAAAAGCGCGGTCACCCCTGAGCTTAAGCCTAGACTGCGGGATAGTGAGTAGCCCCAAATCGGACGACCTGAGGGACCTGGAGATAGAGTGGTGGGTTAGAAGATTTTTGATATAGGGTGGGGGGGCAAGCCCATTTAGGGCTTTGTATGTGAATAGGAGGAGCTTGAAGTTGATTCTGTACCGTCCTGGGAGCCAGTGGAGAGAGGCCAGAATCAGGGTGATGTGGTCCCTTTTACGGGTAACCGTCAGGAGTCTCGCTGCGGTGTTTTGGACCAATTGCAGACGGGACAGGGATGATTGGCTGATCCCAGTGTATAGGGAGTTGCAGGAGGGGCGAATAGGATGACCTCAGACTTGCTCTCGTTTAGTTGAAGGAAGTTCTGTGCCATCCAACATTTTATGTCCTCAAGGCAGAAGACTTGTGTAAGAAGGAGCTGCAGATGCTGTTTTACAACGAAGATAGACGCAGAATGCTGGAGTAACTCAGCGGGACAGGCAGCATCACTGGAGAAAAGGAATAGGTGACGCTTTGGGTCAGAACCCTTCTTCAGACTGAAAGATAGAAAAGTGGGGAGATGGGGAGGGCGGATATAGGAGCCGAGAAAAAGCCAGAACAAATCAGGGCTGGCAACAGATGACCTCAGGAAAGATGGAGACCAGAAAAACCCATTGTTGGCTGGGGAAGATGTACTCATGAGAGGGATACAAGGATACGAACAGTGCCACTGGTAGGACAACTGGGATGGGGGAGGGGAGGGAATACAGGAGTTACTTGAAATGATCGAAATTATTGTTCATACCATTGTGTTGTAAGCTGCCCAAGTGTGAGATGAGGACTTAATATAAGTCAAATGTTAAGACTTCTTGGCTTATGCACTACGGAGGACACTCAGCAGCACCAAGAACCTAGAGAGGCTGTTTTTATAGCCCATTAAGTGCTGGAAAAATAGTTTGTGGACTGGCATCACTGCAGCTGATCTGAGAGAGGGATTTGCTTCAATTAGTTGTAGAGCACCCACTGCTTCCCAGCTTTGTCAAAACCCCATTAGTCCTGTGACTTATAAAACCCTCCTGCAGTGTTTTAACTTTTTTTTGTTGCATAAATCAAATGCTCTCCAGATCAGTTAAGCGGTTGCAAATGTTGGCATTGTTCATTGGCTCATTGTGTGCACAGGGAAGAGAAAAAATCCTGGCACACATGGAGGCCATTTAGCAGATGCAGCCGAAAGGCGACTACTTGGACTTCTCCCAATTCCCACCTGCTTCTACAGCCGCCTAGATTGTGACAAATCCAACGATCAAATGTGTAGAAAGGAACTGCAGATGTTGGTATATACCGAAGATAGACGGGCCTAGAAACCCTCATCACGCTTAAAAACAGCATTTGATCGTTTGATCAGCAGTAACTCAGCGGGTCAGGGAGCATCTCTGGAGAAAAAGGACCTGGTGAAAAGGGACCGGTTGAGGTACTCCAGCACTTTGTGTCTATCAAACGATGAATTGCTGATTTTAAGCACAATGTGGTTTCTAGGTCCATCACTATATCATGCAGAGAGTTCCAGGTGCTTGTTACATTGGGTGAAGAGAACACCAGCTCCCCTCTCATCCTTTTAGGTTCAGGTTTCGGCTTCAATTTCCATTTAGGTTTATCATTGTCATGTACACCGAGGCACAGTGAAAAGCTTTGTTCTGCATGCTGTCCAATCAGATTAGATAATGCTATATGTAAATACAACCAAGCCAAACTCAAGTACAATAGGTAGAGCAAAGGGAAATATATAGATGCAGAATATAGTTTTCAGCATTGTAACGCACCAATTCCAGAGACAACAGTCCAATGTCCACAATGGGATAGAGGCGAATGGAAGGACCATTCAGAAGCCTGATAGCTGTTCCTGAGTCTGGAGGTGCACGCTTTCAAGCTTCTAAATCTTCTGCGAAGGAGCAGGGAGAGAAAGGAATGACCTTCCATGGCTTGTTGGTATGGGGTAGGAGCATTGCGCCATTGAAGAAAGCAGGCAGTGAAGAAAGCCAATAGAATGATGGCCTTCATAACAAGAGGAGTTGAGTATAGGAGCAAAGAGGTCCTTCTACAGTTGTACCGGGCCCTGGTGAGACCGCACCTGGAGTACTGTGTGCAGTTTTGGTCTCCAAATTTGAGGAAGGATATTCTTGCTATTGAGGGCGTGCAGCGTAGGTTCACTAGGTTAATTCCCGGAATGGCGGGACTGTCGTATGTTGAAAGGCTGGAGCAATTAGGCTTGTATACACTGGAATATAGAAGGATGAGGGGGGATCTTATTGAAACATATAAGATAATTAGGGGATTGGACACATTAGAGGCAGGAAACATGTTCCCAATGTTGGGGGAGTCCAGAACAAGGGGCCACAGTTTAAGAATAAGGGGTAGGCCATTTAGAACGGAGATGAGGAAGAACTTTTTCAGTCAGAGAGTGGTGAAGGTGTGGAATTCTCTGCCTCAGAAGGCAGTGGAGGCCAGTTCGTTGGATGCTTTCAAGAGAGAGCTGGATAGAGCTCTTAAGGATAGCGGAGTGAGGGGGTAAGGGGAGAAGGCAGGAACGGGGTACTGATTGAGAGTGATCAGCCATGATCGCATTGAATGGCGGTGCTGGCTCGAAGGGCTGAATGGCCTACTCCTGCACCTATTGTCTATTGAACCCAGGGGTTTAGGGGTTTCCGCCAGTTTCCTCCCACATTTCAAATGTGGATAAATCGGTAGGTTAATTAGTCACTGTAAATCACCCCTGTTGTGTAGATGAGCGGAGATAGAGGGGTGGGAATGGGAGGGTGGCGGCGGCGGCAGGGGGGGGGGGGATTGGGGGGTTGGCAGGCTGGATGCTGATATTGTGGGAAGGTGGGGAGAATAAATGGGATAATGGGATTTTAGGATGAGTGTAAATTGGGTCTTCGATTGACAAGACATAATAAGTGGTGTGCAATAGGGATTAGTGCTAGGATCTGAACTTCTTACAATTTATAGGATGACTTGGATATCAGAACATTAAGATATCTACCTATCTATATCTATCTGTACATACATATATATATCTTGTTTGTTTGTTCCTTCCTTATTTTTGTGCCTCTGTCACACGACAGCACGACAATTTTGTCAAAAGGACCATATTACTCAACATTGTCCTGGGATCACCCTAATGCAAGTTTCATTCAAATTGGTCTTATATTTTTTAAGTTAGAGACATTTTAAAGTTTAACAATGACCATTTCCAAGTACATGACCGTCAGACGCGTTTGACGTCACAATGGGACCTGCCTGAGTGATGGGAGTGGCGGCCAATAAGGGGGGGGGGGGGGTACCATGATGACCGCCGGGGGCAGGACCCACCAGAGTGATGGGAGTGACGGCCAATGAAGAGGGAGGTTCCAGGTCGGCGAACTGTCGCTAACTCACCCATTCCATGCCCCCTCCAACCCTCCTTATCCCTCACACCCCCCCTCCCTCACCCACTCACCTGTTTCCCCCCACCCCCCAACCCCCGCCGGGAGGACGAGCTGCGTTTTTGACATCATTCCGCGCGTTCGCAGTTGGGGCGACCTACGATATTTTGACTTTGAGGTGATGCAAACGGCAACGACCCATAGCGATCCGCAGCTCGCTTCCGGCCACGTGAGGGGGGATCGAATGGTCGAGTGGGTGAGGGGGGGGGGTGGGCGGGGGAGGAGGGGGAGATAAGGAGTGGGAAGGGGGGGAGGAGGGGAAGGGGGGAGTGGGGGAGGGAAGTGTGCTAGACCAATGCAGGAGAGGTTTGGGGTGTTGAGGGGGGATGGAGTTGGTGAGTGGGTGAGGGAGGGGGGTGAGGGGAGAGAGGGATAAGGGGGGTTGAGGAGGGATGGAGTGGGTGAGTGCATGAGTGGGGAGGGGCGGAGAGGGGTTGAGGGGGATCGAGTGCGTGAGTGGGGGGAGGGGAGGAGAGGGGATAAGGGGGTTCAGGGGGATTGAGTGGGGGGAGGGGGAGGGAGAGTGGAGGAGGGGGTTTGAGGGGGATTGTGTGCATGAGTGGGGAGCAGGGGAGGAAGGGGATAAGGGGGTTCAGGGGGATAAGGGGTTCAGGGGGATCGAGTGGGGGAGGAGGAGAGAACGGAGGGGGAGGGGGAGAGCTGGACCAATGCAGGAGAGGTTTGGGGCCAATGAGAAGGAGGGGGCTGCTGAGCCCATGAGCTGCCGCTAACAGTAACAAATGCACTACTCCCCCCGCCCCCCCCCCTGCTGGGAGTACCGGCGCTCGGCCCTGCGGGCCCCGTGCCTGACCTTCCTCCCACGGTGCAGCGTGGCGGCAGATGGTCCAACAAAATGGCCATCACTGCCGTTCACCACCCTTTGCCGACGATCGCCGCCATGCTGCAGGTGAGGCTTTGGGTCCACAGCTCGCTCTGGCTGCAGTGCTGGTGGCAAGGGGCCGAGGTGAGTGGCTCCCTCTCCTCTTCCCTGTGCCCCCTCACCCGCCCACGGCCCCGGGGTCACTCCCTGCCCGGCAACGGGCTTCGTCAGTTGGAGAGTGTTGCCCCAGCAGAGGCCCGCAGGAGAGATTTGGACCCAACGGGTCCACCTCAGTTTAGTGATCATTAAATTTATTGATGACACAAAGATCGGTAGGAAAGTTACTTGCAAGGGTGAGGCCAGGGGGCCACAGAATGGCTAAGTAGGTTGAATGAATGTACAGGGTCTGATAGAGTGTAGCGGGAAAAATGTGAAAAAAAATAATTGGCAACTGGAAGAGTACAGACTATGATCTAAATAGTGAGGGTCATTGTGTTCTGATATATAAATGTTTGTGATTTCCAAAAGGCATGAATGCAGGCACAGCAAGGGATTAGGAAAGATAACAGGATGGTATTTCTTTATCGCCAGGCAAATTAAATATAAATGTAGGGAAGTTATGCTTCATTTATACAGGGCATGAATGGACGAAGTGGTGGGATGTATACAATTTTGAGGAAGGTTATTAATGCAGGATAAACAGTTCAGTTAAGATTTCCTGGATTAACATTGGGATATATTATGGAGCAAGATTCCACAAGCTAGTCTTGTACTGTATATATAAGGGTAAGGGATGATCTGATTGAAATATATAATATCTTGAGGGTTCTTGACAGAATGGATTCAGAACTGATATTTCCTCTCGAGGTAATGGCTCACTATTTAAAAATAAGGGTTGATCCATTTTAAACAACAAAGAGGTGAAATGTTTTCTTTCAAAAGATTGAAGTCTTTGCAGCTCTCCTCATCAAAGAGCAGTGATGGCAGTGACGTTGAATACTTTTAAGGCAGAGGTGGTAACTAAGCAATTGGCAGAAAGAATGAAGATCTTCCTGTCTGAAGAAGGGTCTCAAAGTCACCCATTCCTTCGATCCTCAGATGCTGCCTGTCCCACTGAGTTACTCCAGCATTTCGTGTATATATCTTCGGCAGAAAGATTACCACTGGTAGACATGAATGTGTAGTTGAGGTCATGTGATATTAGTCATGATCATAATAAGGGTCCTGTCCCGAAAAGCCTCACCTGTCCATTCCCTCCGCAAATACTCCCCGAACCGTTGAATTACTGCAGCTCTTTATGATCTACGCAAGATTCCAGCATCAGCAGTTCTTTTGTCTCCATGACTAGATGGAGTTACTAATCTACAAATTACTAAATATTGCTGGAGATTCTTGGAGACTCGTGGCTTACTTCAGCTCATAATACATCTGCTCATGAGGCTTATGTTTCAATGAAATGATTTAACCAAGTTAGCCCTTCCAACTAAGCCCGGACTGATACTTGTACATTGAAAACGTCAGCAGAGATCAGAGAAATATCACTTTAACCAAAACTTTTCTTTTACAACCTTGTACATTAGCAACCCGATCTCTGCAGCTCCTACCATGGACTCATTGGGTGCAATGAGGGACCAACTGCTATCATGTAATTTAATGGCTGCCTTTGGTTTATGCTTTTGGGAAGACTTTTGAAGTAACGCAAATTAGCGAAATATCATATCATATCATATATATACAGCCGGAAACAGGCCTTTTCGGCCCACCAAGTCCGTGCCGCCCAGCGATCCCCGCACATTAACACTATCCTACACCCACTAGGGACAATTTTTACATTTACCCAGCCAATTAACCTACATACCTGTACGTCTTTGGAGTGTGGGAGGAAACCGAAGATCTCGGAGAAAACCCACGCAGGTCACGGGGAGAACGTACAAACTCCTTACAGTGCAGCACCCGTAGTCAGGATCGAACCTGAGTCTCCGGCGCTGCATTCGCTGTAAAGCAGCAACTCTACCGCTGCGCTACCGTGCATTTAATTTCATTAAATTTTTCCTTGAGAAAATTAATAAACTATTCAATCTTAATTCAGTTCAGCAGGGAAAATCAGATCAAATAATCTGTAATGGTTTTGTATGTGACTAGATATACTCTGGAAATATGTGTCTCAGCAATTGGATCAATGAGGTGAATAGCAGGTTGACTTATATTACAAAATGACTTTGATTTGAACTAAATTAGTAAAAGATCAACTACCTTGTTGACTCATTTGGTTTGGCAGTGTCTCTGACCAACTGGTCTGATATGGAAAAGGTTAACCATCCGCTCTGGAAGAAATTTGTTTGCTACCTTATCAATTTTGATATGCAATCACTCTTCATGTGCTCAGCTTACCCACTTAGTGTTTGGTCACCCACACACAGAGCATCAGCATGGAGATCATATCCTTAATCGTGCAAGAACCCTCAGCTTTAACATGAGAGGGGCAAAGACTAAAGGAGATGGGCGGGGATTTTTTTTGCGTGGAGGGTGATGAATGATTGGAACATACTGCCAGGGGTGATGGTAGAGGCAGACACGACAGTGGCATTTAAGAGGCTTCTGGATCGGCAATGTTGCTGGAGTAACTCAGCAGGTCAGGCAACAAAAGGATGGGTGACGTTTCTGGTCGGAACTCTTCCTTCAGACTGAAAGTAGAGTTTAGTTTAGATATACAACACCGAAACAGGTCCTTTGGCCCACCGAGTCTACACTGACCGGTGGTCCCCACACATTAACACTAACCTACACACACAAGGAACAATTTGACATTTCTACCAAGCCAATTAACCTACAAACTTGTACATCTTTGGAGTGTGGGAGGAAACCAAAGATCTCAGACAAAACCCACTCAGGTCACGGGGAGAACATACAAACTCTGTACAGACAACACCCTCAGGTGTAGTCAGGATTGAACCCAGGTCTCTGGCGTTGTAAAACAGCAACTCCAACATTACACCACTGTGCTGCCCAGAGGGTGTCATTAGTTGATTAGCACAGGTGACAGAGATTGTAGGGAGAAGACAGAGAATGGGTTTATTCACAAAATGCTGGAGTAACTCAGCAGGTCAGGCAGCATCTCGGGAGAGAAGGAATGGGTGACGTTTCGGGTCGAGACCCTTCTTCAGACTGATGTCGGGGGTGGGACAAAGGAAGCATATAGGTGGAGACAGGAAGATAGAGGGAGATCTGGGAAGGAGGAGGGGAAGGGAGAGACAGAGGAGCTATCTGAAGTTGGAGAAGTCGACGTTCATACCACCGGGCTGCAAACTGCCCAGGCGAAATATGAGGTGCTGCTCCTCCAATTTCCGGCGGGCCTCACTATGGCACTGGAGGAGGCCCATGACAGAGAGGTCAGACTGGGAATGGGAGGGGGAGTTAAAGTGCTGGGCCACCGGGAGATCAGTTGCGTTAATGCGGACCGAGCGCAGGTGTTCAGCGAAGCGATCGCCGATCCTGCGCTTGGTTTCGCCGATATAAATAAGTTGACATCTAGAGCAGCGGATGCAACAGAGAATGGGGTTGAGAGGGAAAAATAGATCAGCCATAATTGAATGGCGGAGTAGACTTAGTTTTGTTTAGTTTATTGTCACGTGTACCGAGGTACAGTGAAATGCTTTTTTGTTGCATGCTATCCAGTGTGCTTGATTGGCCGAGTGCCCTAATCCTGCCCCTATGATTTATGAACTTAGAGAGGAAGGAACTGGAGTTAGGAATAGGCCAGAACAAATCAGGGCCGGCAACGGACGATCAAGGAAGAGTGGAACCCATAATAACCCATTGTTGGCTGGGGAAGGGGTGATAACGAAGGGATACAATGATGCGAACAATAGAACTAGTAAGACATTGGGGGCGGCAGAAGGGGGTGGGAAGAGAAGGAATGCAGGGGTTATTTTTAAATAAGATAAATGAATGTTCGTACTGGTGGGTTGTAGAGTGGCATATGGATATGGAGGAATATGAATCACATGCAGACAAAAAAGATTAATTTTACCTGGCATCATGTTCAGCATGGATATTTAGGGCGAAAGAGCCTGTTTTTTGCTGTATTGTTCTATGTAAATGTTCTGATGCAGATTGCTGTAATAATGCTCCCTAATGAGCTATTAATTGGTGCTCCATTTTCTGTGATATGATGGAGTAGTGAGAGACTGATGAGATGCAGTGTGACTGAGCCATGCAGTGCCTCCTACGTGACTGCTCTGATAGGAATGGTGCAACATCCTTCTGGAAGAAATTTGTTTAGACTTTACATTTTAGGCTTTAGTGATACAGTGTGGAAACAGGCCCTTCGGCCCACTGTGTCCATGCCGACCAGTGATCTCCCCGTACACTTGCACTATCCTACACACTAGAGACAATTTTACAATTTATTTTATACCAAAGCTAATTAACCTACAAACGCGCACGTCTTTGGTGTGTGGGAGGAAACTGGAACACCCGGAGAAACCCACGCGGTCACAGGGAGAACGTACAAATTCCGTACAGACAGCACCTGTTGTTGGGAGTGATCCCGGGTCTCCGGCGCTGTAAGGCAGCAACTCTATTGCTCTGCCACTGTGCCGCCCCAAAAGGTTCGCTGCCTTATTAATTTTGATATGTAATTACTCTTCATAAGCCCAGGTTACCCACTTGCACTACAAAAGGAATCAATATATCAGACCAATGTTATGCTCTTTAAGTTCCCTTTAGATGGTGGGCAAAAGCAGATTGCCATTGCTAGTTCAAGCAGACCAAGGTTATTCTGCGACAGAAATATAAGCAAAGAAATTATTGTCGATAATTGTTAGAGATCTTTGAGGGCTCCACTAAAATAGAAGACAAAATAATGTTCACACTCAGTGTAAAATATGAATGGACTGATATGATCAATACAAGGATATTGCGAGGTTTCGTGGGCCAGAGCTAAAGGGAGAGGTTGAGTAAGCTAGGGCTCCTTGGGCTTGGCTTGGATAGAGTGGATGTGGGGTGGATGTTTCCACTAGTGGGAGAGTCCAGGACTAGATGACATACATAACCTTAGAATTAAAGGACGTTCCTTTGGGAAGGAGATGATAAGGGATTTCTTTAGTCAGAGGGTGGTGAATCTGTGGAATTCTTTGCCACAGAAGGCTGTGGAGGCCATGTCAATGGATATTTTTAAAGCAGAGGTAGATGGATTCTTGATTAGTATGGGTGTCAGGGGGTATGGGGAGAAGGCAGGAGAATGAGGTTAGGAGGGAGAGATAGATCAGCCATGATTGGTTGGGGGAGTACACTTGATGGGCCGAATGGTCTAATTCTGCTCCTATTACTTATGACCTTATGACCTTATGACCTTATGACCTTGGAGAACAGGAGATTGAGGGATGATCGTATGGAGGTTCAAAAAAATCATGAGGAATAGATTGGGTAAACGCATAGTCTTTTGCCCAGTGTAGGGGAATTGAGAAGTAGAGAAATTAGATTTAAGGTGAGGGGGGAAAGATTTAATAGGAACCTGAGGGGTAACCTTTAAAGGTTGGTGAGTGTATGGAACATGCTGTTGGAGGAGGAGGTTGAGGCAGGTACTTTCGCGATGTTTAAGAAACATTTAGACAGGTACATGGATAGGGTTTGGAGGGATAGGGGTCAGACGTGGACAGGTGGGACTAATGTAGTTGGGATATGTTGATCAATATTGGCAAGTTGGGTCGAAGGGCCTGTTTCCAAGCCGTATGACTCTATGATTCTCTATGACTCTAATGGGAGTTCCAAGGATTTTAACGCAATCTTGTCACATAGTGATGGAACCAGCTGTGGTACAATCAGCAAGGTAGATATAAATAGGCTTTAAAAATGCCCCCAATTTGTAGAATTATGTTTTCGTCAAATTGCCATTAAATTCTTTGCACATTGCCAAATATAATATTGTAGAAAGGGACATGTTTTAAAACTACAAGTTTCAACTTAAAATCTGAAAATAGTTCTTGGTGTATATAAGATTTTGATTAATGGAGCTGATAATGGTTTAACATTAATCAATTAAGCACTTTAAGATCACAGTGCGTATCCTACGTTACCCTACTTTGGGTAAAAGACACTGTGCATTTACCCTGCCTATTCTTCTCACAAGGGTGGGGGTGGAACAAACGTGGGGATAGGACAAAGCCTGGCAAGTGGTAGGTAGAGACAGGTGAGGGGGTATAATCAGTCTGAAGAAGCGTTCAGATCCAAAATATTGTCTGTTCTTTCCCTTCACAGATGCTGAGTTCCTCCAGCACTTTGTGTTTTGCTTCCAATGCGCTGGTTCTACACCGGCTCATTGTTTTTTTATTTTGTGTAGATGCTAATCGAAAATAAAGGCAATGAAGGTGTCATGTTACCTGTTAAGAATGACGAAGATTTGCACCTGAAGTAATTGATGTACATTCTCTCACCAAACGTTGGAATGTTTACTCAGCGCGAGCTTAATTTAAAGGACACAAGCACCAAAGCAGTTCCTGTTCACAAAATGCTGGAGTAACTCAGCAGGTTAGGCAGCATCTCAGGAGAGAAGGAATGGGTGACGTTTCGGGTCGAGACCCTTCTTCAGACTGAAGAAGGGTCTCGACCCGAAATGCCACCCATTCCTTCTCTCCTGAGATGCTGCCTGACCTGCTGAGTTACTCCAGCATTTTGTGAATAAACACCTTCGATTTGTACCAGCATCTGTAGTTATTTTCTTACACAAGCTGTTCCTGTAGTTAGCGACTGCATTTGTTTGACAAATGAGATGTGGTGAAGTGTGCGTTTGCCAGAGTGTTGGGAATTCTTTCCAACCTCTGAATTTTGATAAATAGAATTGTGCCTTTTGTTGCTGGCTGGTGTACAATGGAGTTAAAGTAACTGATGGAAATTGATGATATCCTTATCAACCTCACAGAACAGCTGAACAAGCAGTGTAAGGGGAATTGCTTAAACAACTGCTCTCTTTAGGGGTTTGCCTGGATAGATTAACTGCCATGTTTGAGAAGCCGCACTTTATGAAATAATGCGTACCATTAAAAATAACCGTGTTTTGTTCTTTTAAAAGCAATAACATTGCTTTTAACGCCCAGCAGCTTAAAAGTTGCTGACTGAGTCAAATAATTGAATACATCTCATAAATGATAAAGCAATGATGGCTTAATGAAAGGAATGGTTGAGGGAAGTCCGTCAAGGTATGGGCGGCACGGTGGCGCAGTGGTAGAGTTGCTGCCCGACAGCGCCAGAGACCCGGGTTCAATCCTGACTACGGGTGCTGTCTGTGTGGAGTTTGTACGTTCTCCCTGTGACCATGTGGGTTTTTCCCCGGGTGCTCCGGTATCCTCCCACATTCCAAAGATGTGCAGGTTTGTAGGTTAATTGGCCTCTGTAAATTTCCCCTAGTGTGTAGGATGGGATAGCATAGAACTAATGTACGGATGATCGATGTTCAGCATGGACTTGGTGGGTCAAAGGGCCTGTATCCACATTGTATTTCTAAACTCTAAACTCGAAACCCTAAAACAATGCTACATATCATATCTTGGTATAATGTCACATCACACTCTAATTACTGCTTTCAGTATGCTATTTTCTGATTAGTGCCTGAATAAATCAATGTTAATTGCAGCCACAATTTTTTGGGGGAAGTTTGTCCCATGGGTTAACAATTTGCTTAGTGAAATATTGTTTCCATGGGTTGATTTTGAATTTTATCTTCTTGGTGTGGTGGTAGTTTCCACTGATTGCACTTGACTGTCATAATCTGAATTATCCAGTCCCTTTAGGATCCGAGTCACCAGCAATTACATCAGCTGATCCTTTTCCTTCCCCGTGTAATCTACATAATTGCTCCTCACTACTCTTTGCCTTTATCCCGCCAATTTATCTTATTTCTCCTGTGTCCTTTCAACTGCTGAAATATCTTTCTGTACTCTGCTGAACATGGTCACAGCAATGATTTATAGAGTGCCAAAATTACCTCAATATTTCAGCTTAATATTGACCCTTTACTTCATTGCACAGACTGGTTTGTTTTACTCATTGCCACTATTCTTGCAACATCTTCAGTTCCTTGGCACCCGAGATGCTCCTGGTCTCTCACAGCTTCTCGTGCACCTGTAGAAAGGAGATGGAGAGGAAGTTCCTTAGTCAGAGGGTGGTGAATCTGTGGAATTTGTTGCCACAGACAGCTGTAGAAGCCAAGTCAATGGATGTTTTTAAGGTGGAGATTGATAGATTGTTGATTAGTACGGGTGTCAGAGGTGTGGGGTGAAGGCAGGAGAATGGGGTTGAGAGGGAAAGATAGATCAGCCATGAATGAGACAGAGATGACTTGATGGGCTGAATGGCCTAATTCTGCTCCTGGAACCCATGAACTGATGAATTTTCTTCCCATTTAAGTAACAATCTCCTAATGTTTTTTGCCTTGGGTTTGTGAAAGTATCAGAGACTCATACGTCAGAAACAGGCTCTATGGCCCATCGTGGCCTTGCTAACCCTTGCTAACTGTGATCGGCTTGATTGTAATCATGTGTAGTCTTTTCACTGACTAGATACCATGCAACAAAAAGCTTTTTACTGTACCTTGGTACACGTGACAATAATAAACTCAACACTAGAAACTAAACACTAAACGGACCATACAATCCTTACTTACAGCATCGCAACAGGTCAAATAGTCAAAGAAGGGCACAAAGTGCTGGACTAACTCAGAAAAACATTCTCCAGAGATGTTGCCTGACCCGTTGAGTTACTCCAGCACTTTCTATCCTATTTTTGTAAACCAGCATCTGCATCCTTTTTTCTACAGTACTCAATAGTCATTCCAGTTGTGAATGAAAATGAAAATTCTGTCGAGGAATTGATGGTTGAATTCATGTCATCCAGGTGATAATTTGTGGCAAGAGTAAGGGAATAAGACAGTCACTAACAAACTGTCCCTTTTCTCCGTTTGTTCAGGTAACGGAAACCAGAACAGGACCTCTTGGATGCAGTAACTACGACAACCTGGACTCTGTTAGTTCAGTTCTGGTGCAAAGTCCCGAGAACAAAATCCACTTACAAGGTGAGTACAGGTGCGATGACTCAGTTTCTCCTTCTCCCCCTGTAGCCGTTGATGTGCGTTGTCCCTTAGTCCCTTGCGGCGACTTGCAATGCTGGAGCCTTGTTCAATTATGAATTCTTAAATCTGGCTGTGGCATAACTTAGTGTTATTCCTATAACATCAGCAGCAACTGCAGGAGTCCCCGTGAATAATCCATGAATAATTCAGGAGTTCATAAGATGCGTTAAAATACTAAAAGTACAGGATTCCAGCAGTGTTTGTCTGTTGTGTATCAGAGTGGCACCATTGCAGGAAGCACATTTCTCCAAAATAACCCCTGACACCCTTACTAATCAAGAATCTATCAATCTCCGCCTTATAAATATCCATTGACTTGGCCTCCACAGCCGTCAGTGGCAATGAATTCCACAGATTCACCACCCTCTGACTAAAACAAAAATCTGCCTTTCTTCAGGACTGTGTTGCTGCTGTAGATACTAAATCAGGACATAGCCACTGTCTGTGGCTTATTCTCAAGAGATTCAATAGAGGCTCAATTTTGAATCCTTGCTCAATATATCTTGATAACAAGCCTAGCGATTTTTGAAATCCAAGGAAATAATGTGCATTGATTGCATTTGAAGCCTATTGATGAAATAGCATTACAATATATACCTCCACTGGGAATTATTGCATTCAGTCCATTATCTATGTGGTAATGTTGCATCATGTCCAATTTCAGGATGATGAATATATCGCTAAATGAAGTACAATTTCCTTGCTTAGTATTTGCCCTTCCAACAGGAGAGAAAGCTTGCAACACATTTAACCTCACCAACCCTACGTATTCCCATTCTTCCATATATGTAGGTTGGGTTGAACCCATTCAGTTTAGTCCAAGAAGCCCAGTGCACTTAAAAAAAAAAAATTAAATGGGTTTATTTTTAAATGGGTCATGTTCTTCCCCCTTGACTTGAAGTTATTCCGGTGGCAGTGGTGACATTGGGAATAGATGGGTGAGAGCCATTCAAAATAAATCACCATGGCCATTAGCCCATGGCATTTGTGACAGCAGCAACTCAAACCAGTTACGTTCCCTGACTTCTGACACTAGCCTTCCCGAACGACAGGCCTTCATCAGTCAGAGTATTAAGTATAGAAGTGGAGAGGTCATGTTGCAGGTATCTAAGATGTTGGCGAGGCCACAGAGTATTGTGTTCAGTTTTAGTCAACATGTGATAGGAAAGATGTTGGCAAGCTGGAAAGGGTGCAGAGAAGATTCATGAGGATAAACACAAAAAGCTGAAGTAACTCAGTGGGTCAGACAGCCTCTCTGGAGAAAAGGAATAGGTAACATTTTGGGTTGAGATCCTTTTTCAGACTGTCTATCTTCGGTTTAGAAGCATAGAAACATACATAGAAAATAGGTGCAGGAGTAGGCCATTCAATATGATCATGGCTGATCATCCAACTCAGTATCCCGTACCTGCCTTCTCTCCATACCCCCTGATCCCTTTAGCCACAAGGGCCACATCTAACTCCCTCTTAAATATAGCCAATGAACTGGCCTCAACTACCTTCAGTGGCAGAGAATTCCACAGATTCACCACTCTCTGTGTGAAAAAAAACTTTCTCATCTCGGTCCTAAAAGACTTCCCCCTTATCCTTAAACTGTGACCCCTTGTTCTGGACTTCCCTAACATCGGGAACAATCTTCCTGCATCTAGCCTGTCCAACCCCTTAAGAATTTTGTACGTTTCTATGAGATCCCCCCTCAATCTTCTAAATTCCAGCGAGTACAAGCCGAGTCTATCCAGTCTTTCTTCATATGAAAGTCCTGCCATCCCAGGAATCAATCTGGCGAACCTTCTCTGTACTCCCTCTATGGCAAGAATGTCTTTCCAGCATCTGCAGTTTCTTCCCACAAATTTATGAGGATGTTGCCAGGACTCGAGGGCCTGAGCTATAGGGAGTGGTTGAGCAGGATGGGACTCTATTCCTTGGAATGCAGGTGGATCTTATAGAGGTGGACAAAATCATGAGAGGAATAGATCAGGTAAATGCACAGCCTTTCACCCAGAGTAGGGGAATAAAAAAACTGGGGACATAGATTTAAGCTGAGAGGGGCAAGATTTAATAGAAACCTGAGGGTAACTTTTTCACAGAGAGTGGTGGGTATATGGAACGAGTTGCCAGAGGAGGTTGTTCAGGTTGGTACTGTACTGCGTCAACATTCAAAAGACATTTGGACAGATATATGGATAGGAAACATTCAGAGGGATATAGGCCAAACGTGGGCAGGTAAAACTGGTATAGATGGAGCATCTTGGTTGGTATGGGCAAGTGGGCCAAAGGGCCTGTTTCCATGCTGTCTGACTTCATGAATCTATGAACTATTATAAGACACAGAAGGTTACACTTTGCTTCTGTATTTCCAGGTGGTCTTGAATGGGTTCATCCAGTCTGTCCCAATGCCCCAATTCTTTTCCCACACCATTTTGGAATATTTTTCCTCAAATGCCCACTGATGAATTTGAAAGATTGATTTTGTGTCTGCAGGGAATGGGTTTCAAAAAATAAATGCCCTGTGCGTGATAAAATTACTTCAAATCTTACCCACCCAATTTGCCCATCACTTTGCTTTGTGCTTACTTTAGTGATACAGCGTGGAAACAGGCCCTTTAGCCCACCGAGTCCACGCTGACCAGCGATCCCCGCACACTAATGCTATCCTATACACACTCCGGACAATTTACAGTTATACCAAGCCTATTTACCTACAAACCTGTACGTCTTTGGAGTGTGGGAGGAAAACCTGAGAAAACCAACGCAGGTCACAGGGAGAATATTCAGATTCCATACAGACAAGCACCCATAGTCAAGATTGAACCCAGGTCTCTGGCGCTGTGAGGCAGCAACTTCACCGCTGCACCACGTGCCATGCTCACCGTCCCATTCACCTGACCCTCCAGCTAATAATCACTGCTTCTCTCTATTCAACCTACCAAGGTTCTCATAATCCTCTTTATCTCCGTTAAATCTTCTCTGAAATTTCATTGCTCCAGGGAAGACAAACTCAGGTTCTTCAGTCAGACCTTTTAACTGAAATCAATATCCATGATTTCCAGCATTTTCTGTTTTCTTTCCACAAAGAGTATAATTTGGTAATGATCAGATACTGGTATTTGCTGTTGTTAAGCTGGAAAGGGGGCAGAGAGGATTTACGAGGATGATGCCAGGACTCGAGAGCCTGAGCAATAGGGAAAGGTTGAGCAGGCCAGGACTTTATTCCTTGGAATGCAGAAGCATGAGGGGTGATCTTAGAGAGGTGTACAAGATCACGAGGGAATAGATAAGGTGCATGCACAGAGACTCCAGCCCAGAGTAGGGGAATCAAGAACCAGATGACGTAGGTTTAAGGTGAGGGGGAAAAGATTTAATAGGAACCTGAGGGACAACTTTTTTAAAAACAAAGGGTGGTGGGTGTATGGAACAAGCTACTAGAGGAGGTAGTTGAGGAACGTACTATCACAATGTTTAAAAAACATTTGAACAGGTACATGGATAGGATAGGTTTAGAGGGATATGGGCCAAACGCAGGCAAGTGGGATTAGTGTAGATGGGGTATGTTGGTCAGTGTGGGCAAATTGGGCTGAAGGACCCTATGACCCTATATTCTTTGAGAATTGTCCAGTGGAAGATTGATGACAACTTTTGTTGCTTTTTTTTCGAAGCAGTGACTTGCTATGAGATTCTGTGTGTTGTACCTTAACATCGCACCAAATGGACAGTGGCGCTGTGAATGACCAACAACATTTTGTTCTCAGATTTTCAGATTTATGAAGTGGGAGTTGAATGCCCTCATCTTCTGACTTGGGCTATGTTGGAATATGTTTCCCAAGAAACGAACAGCCTTGCCTCACATGTGCATGGTCCAGGAAGCCTGTAGATGTTCATGTGGGATCTTATGGACAACTGGAGGTGTTGTTGCTTTGTGTTGGGGCTGGGTCCAAAGTTACTGTCCACCTATGTGACTGATGGCGAGGAGAGGTTCCATAGATGGTATGGGAGCAGCCTCTTGTACCTGGCATAGGGTACCATGCTGAGGCTTATACCAACCATGTTCATGTCTGGAGAAGGGTCCTAACTTGAAATGTCATCTGTCCATCCCTCCATGATTGCCGTCTGATTCGCTGAGTTCCTCCAGTACTTTGTATTTTACTCAAGAGTCCAGCATCTGCAGTTCCTTGTGTCTCCTTTCCTACCTTGCCCTGGTTTCCATGCAACTTTATGTTATCATAGCGATGGAGATGCTTTCTTCCACAAACCCTTGCATCTCTTTACCAAGCTCGTGGGAGCAGAGGCAATTTGCAATTCTACCATTACTTTGACCTCCTGGACAGTACAAATAAATCTCAGGCCAAACACTAGAGAGGTACAGTTCTGGTCACCACTTTGATGGTGCCGGAGTGCGATGCCTCGCTGTGTGCTGATCCCAGAGGAGAATTTACGATCATGCTTTACAATTGCCTTACTATTTCAAATCCCTTTTCTATCCATTGAACTTGAGTTTAGGTTGATTGTGTTTGTGGAAAGTATTATCTGATTTTGATTGGATCGCATTGTAAAACCTTGGTACATGTGATAATAATAAACCTAAGCCTAAACATAGTAAAAACATGCCTTTCGCTTTGGAAGTACTTACGCTGGCTTCGTAGCACACATGGTAGAGCTGCTGCCTCGTAGTGCCAGAGACCATGATTCGATTCCAACCTTGGGGGCTGTCTGTGTGGAGCTTGCACGTTCTGCCTGTGACCGCATGTGTTTCCTCCAGGTGCTCCAGTTTCCTTCCACATTCCAAAGATCTGCAGGGTTTGTAAGTTACTTGGCCTTTATTAATTGCCCCCTGTGTATAGAGGAGTGGATGAGAAAGTGGGGTGACAGAGAACTACTATGAATGGGTAGTCACAAGGTGCTGGAGTAATTCAGCGGGTCAGTCAGCATCTCAGGAAAAAAAGGATGGGTGACTTTTCGGGTCAGGACCCTTTTTCAGAAATGAAATGTCACCCATCTTTTTTTCTCCAGAGATATTGCCTGAACCACTAAGTTACTTCAGCACTTTATGTCTACAATATATACCAGCATCTGCAGTTTCTTTGTGCACAGACTATGAACAGGTGATCGATGGTCAGTGTGGACTCGGTGAGATGAAGGGCCTGTTTCCAAGCTGTATCTCTGCAATTCAGACTTCTTGTGTGGACATCTAACATTTGTCTACTCGTTGTGATTCCAGGCCTCCAAGCGATATTGCCAGAACACCTACAGGAACGGTTTGTTCAGGCAGCTCTGAGCTACATTGCCTGTAACTCTGAGGGCAGCTTCATCTGCAAGGACCATGACTGCTGGTGTCAATGCACAGCCAAATATCCAGAATGCAATTGCCCTTATCTGGACATCCAAGCCATGGAGGACAACCTGCTGTGGATAACAAACACTTGGACCAACCACAACAATGAATTTGAAGTGTCAGGTGAGTAGCTCTCTATTCCTAGAGCTTGACACCCACCCTAGGGGATTTTTAGCAGTTCACTGGCAGAAGTTTTGTTTCGATTTTCTCTCGGCCAGTGTAAAGCACGACAAGATATAGGCCAGGCCACAGTCGCTGTTGAAAGGGGATTTGGTGTAGAAGAGGTGGGCAGCACAGTGGTGCAGCGGTGGAGTTGCTGCCTTACAGCGCCAGAGACCCGGGTTCGATCCTGACTACAGGTGCCATCTGTCTGGAGTTTGTACGTTCTCCCTGTGGCCAAGTGGGTTTTCTCCGGGTGCTCCGGTTTCCTCCTACATTCCAAAGCCGTGCATGTTTAATTGGCTTCTGTAAATTGCCCCTCGTGTCCAGGATACAACTAGTGAATGGGTGATTGTGGGTCAGCACAGTGGACCAAAGGGCCTGTTTTCATGCTGTTTCTCTCAAACTAAACCCAGACAGTTCACAATGTGGAAATGGAGCCTTAAGTTCCCATACGACAGATGATGCAAATTTAGCCCGAGCATATCTCACGCTGATGTTATGATGTTAAAAGGGTTTGCTGCAGACGAGGTTTTAGATGTTATTGACGGTTTTAAAAAGGGCACTGACCCGGATGACATGTCTCTGGATAACATTCAGAAAATGGACATTCAACATGTTCCTGGATTCGATGAGGCCCAATTCCAGCAAGTGTCATGAACAGCTGCCTGCATCCTTACAGCATCCGGCTATCCATCCCACTGGTCTCCAAATGTTCATCCATAGTACCACTCCCTGACAACCATTGCAACCTGCACAAACTCCCAAAAACACCAAATGATTAAAGGATTGTGACACCATGTATCTGTGGCCCAAGATGCATAATTTCTATAAGTGGCACTGTGGCGCGGTGGTAGAGCTGCTGCCTTTTACAGCACCAGGGACCCGGGTTCGATCCTGACTGCTGTCTGTATGGAGTTTGTGTGTTCTTCCCATGATGATGCCTGCGCATGATCCATATCACCCCATTCCCTGCACATCCACATGCCTAACGAAAAGCCTCTTAAACGTCAGTATTGTATCTGCCTCCACTACCACCCCAGGCAGCACGTTCTTGGCACCCACCACTCTGTGCAACAAAAAATGCCCCGCACATCTCCTTTAGATTTTGCCTCTATCACCTTAAAGCTATTCCCTCTCGTCTTTGACATTTCCACTCTGGGATAAAGGTTCTGACTGTCTACCCTATCGATGCCTCTCATCATTTGATGTACTTCAATCAGGTCTCCCCTTAGGGTACCTAAGGGTCTCTCCTCAGCTTCCGACGCTCCAGTCTTAAAAGCAAGAACTCCACACACCCATCTGGATCATAAAAAAGTTTATTAAAAGTGGCATTGAGGATCAAAAAGGGCCTTGATGGTCAGATCCTGTTCTTCATGTAAAGCAGTTTGCAATGTTATAGTGGTAGTTTAGATCAAAAGTGAATTGCAACATGAACTTGCTGTTAGACGCAAAGTGCTGGATAACTCAAACGTGTCAGGCAGCATCTCTGAAAAAAATGGATAGGTGACATTTTGGGTAAGGACCCTTCTTCAGACTAATACGTCACCTATCCATCTTCTCCACAGATGCTGCCTGACCCATTGGGTTACTCCAGCATTTATTGTCTATCTTTGGTATAAACCAGCACCTGCAGTTCCTTTATATTACATTATGAATTTATTGTCATTGTATATTTCAAAGTATAGTACTGAATTTCCCATACATTTTTGAAGATTAATAAAATCCTCTGGCGCGTTGGTTAGCTGAGGGACTACACAAGTTCAATTAAAGGTCATCATGTGAAAATTCCTGGGTGATAGCACCAGGTTCATGGTGTAATTGCCATTCTGCATTGCACTTCAGCACCCAAGGTCCTTTTGGAAGCTGAGATTGATTGGATTTTGTGAGTTTAGTGCCACTAGAATTTACAAAAACATTACCTTCACACATTCCTTCAAGAGCTAATTGGATGAATGTGCGATGAAGAAACAATTTCAATGTTATGGAGAAGAGATGTGCGACTGAAACTGGTTTGCGGCTGTTGTAGAGAATCAGACATAGTCATAGCATCATACAGCACTGAAGCTGGCCCTTCGGCCCAACTCGTCCATGCTAACCAAGATGCCTCATCCAAGCTGGTCCCATTTGTCTGTACGTAGACTCGGGAACCATTTCGCTGAACACTTACACTCCATCCACTAAGGCCTATGGGATCTCCTGGTTGCCAACCATTTCAACTCCCTTTCCTATTCCTAGACTGACCTTTCCGTCCTGGGCCTTCTCCATGGCCAGACTGAGACCACGCACAAATTGGAGGAACCTCATATTTTGCTCGGGTAGCTTACAATCCATTGGTATGACCATTGAATTCTCTCATTTCTGGTAACTTCCACCTACACTCCACTCCTCCTCCCCCTGCCCCCTTCCTCCCCCATAGTCATTTCACCAGTCCTTCAGCTCTCCACATTGCAGCCCTCCTGACATCACACCTTCCCGAACCAACAATGGGCCCAGAGGGCACCATCCCGCCTGAGGTCATTTGTTGCTGGCCCTGATTGGTCCTGGTCTTTTCTCGCCTCCAGCTCCTCACCCCTCCCCACCCCCTACTTTCAATCTGAAGAAGGGTCCCGACCCGAAAGGCCACCTTTCCTTTTTCTCCAGAGATGCTGCCTGACCCGCTGAGTTACTCCAGCACTTTGTCCCAATTGTCTGCGTTTGTCCCATATCCCTCGAAGCCTTTCATATCCATGCACCTGTCCAAATATCTTTTCAATGGTGTTATCGTACCTGCAATCTGCAATTACTTTATCTGGCAGCTCATTTAATATACCCACCCTCCTCTGCGTAAAAAAAGTTGCCCTCCGAGTTCCTATTAATGATTGCTCCTATAATCCTTAACCCATGGCCCTCTAGCCCTAATCTGTAACCCAAGGACCCAGCCCCCTTCCCTCTGTGTATTAACCCTATCTATGCCCCGTGATTTTGTACACCTCTATAAGATCATGTCTCAGCCTCCAACACTTCAAGCAATGAAGTCCTACCCTGCCCAACCTCTCCCTGTAGCTCAGGCCCACGTCCTGGCTGAATGGCCTGTGTCTTTATTGTAAGCATTCTACAACTCTGTGATTCTTTCTGTGACTACTTTCTCGCTGGTTATGATTTTTTATGATATTAAAACCTTAATATTTATCGAATTAAAGTTTTCATATGTTTATGATGCTGCTTTACTAGTCCTGAGAACTAGTAGGCCTCCTCCACTGTCAGAATGGGGCCACACGCAAATTGGAGGAACAGCACCTCATGTTTTTATTTGACAGCTTACAACCCGGCGGTATGAAATATTGATTTCTCCAATTTCAAGTAACCCTTGCATTCCCTCTCGCTCCATCCCTCCCCCACCCTAGTTGTCCTGTTTAGTTTCACTGTTTGGATCCCTTCGTTATCACCTCTTCCACAGCCAACAATGGACCTTTGTGGGCTCCACCTTTCCTTGGTCATCAGTGCCGGCTCTGATTTGTTCTGAACCTTTTCATATTTCGCTCTAGTTTCCCCCCCCCCCTCCTGACTCTCAGTCTGAAGAAGGGTCTCGAGCCGAAACGTCACCTATTCCTTTTCTCCAGAGATGTTGCCTGACCTGCTTGATTACTTCAGCATTTTGTGTCTCTCTTCTGAAACACATTATGTTCATGCTCTGAGATGAAATTTCTCTCTAGAATCTCTTGGTTTCTCGTAAATCATGCCATCCTGCTGTTTGTTTGAATCCCTCCAAACAAATTGCTGTTCCAGCCACAACGTTGAGCCCAACCTCACCATAGCCGTTAAGGATATGCTATGTGATTATGATAAAGGTAATCTATCATTGCTTCATTCATCACCCCTAGGCTGTCTGAAACATGACTGTGGAACATCCCTACATACATCCTGACCTCGGCTGCCGACTGTGTGGAGATTGCACGTTCTCTCTTTGACCGCGTGGGTTTCCTCCAGGTTCTCGGGTTTCCTCCCACACTCCAGCGATGTGTGGGTGTGGAGGTTAACTGGTCTCTAAAAAATGCCCCCTGTGTGTAGGGAGTGAATGAGAAAGTGGGGTAACATAGAACTAGTGCAAACAGATGATCGATGGTTAGCATGGACTCAGCGAGCCGAAGGGCCTATTTCTATGCTGTATCTCTAAATTAAAAAACCATGGTATTACTTCTTATCGAGTCCACATCACAAGATTAGAAATTATTCAGCCAGAGCTGAACACACTTCTCGACATCTGCATACAATGGCGGCTTGCGCTTCTTGTGCACAGTGGTGGAAAGATTGGTGGAAACAGGGCAGCAATGTGAGTGCTCTTTCCTTGACCCCATGGTATTACTGAGAGAGCATCACCTGTCCCATTCTCATCTGTCTTATAAGCAGAGAATTGCAAGCAATGGCTTCTCTGCTTCCACCAACATTATTATCCAACAGGGATCTACGCTTCTCCTTCCATATTTATTGCTTGCATGGAATGTTATCTCTGACTGCAGCTTTGAATTTAGCAGCAGTGTGCTGTTGACATTTACCTCTACTTCCCCTTACCTCTCTTCATCTCATCATGGTCTCTAAATCTTCGCCTGGTAATGGATGAGTATAAATTTTCTCTAACTAAACAATGGGAAGCCTAAACCCTTTGTACTTTAAAAACATCCGTTCCCTGACCATGGGCTGTTTAAAAAAAAAAAACTGGCAGTTTTCAATGTTAGTTTAGTTTAGTTTAGAGATACAGCATGGCCCTTTGGTCCACTGAGTCCATGCCAACCAGAGATCCTACACACCAGGGACAATTTGCAGAAGCTGGTTAACCTCCAACCCTGTATGTCTTTGGAATGTGGGAGGAAACCAGAGCACCTGGAGAAAACCCACGTGGTCACAGGGAGAACGTACAAACTGTACAGATAGCACTGGATCGAACCTGGATCTTTGGTGATGTAAGGCAGCAACTCTACTGCTGCGCCACCGTGCCACTCTTAACCTGAGTGTATTAATTGTATCATTATTTAATCTGTACATTTCCACACTCACAACCTTTAACATTAATTCTCAACATCCGAGTGTTACCAGCAGGAGCAGCACTAATTGCCCATCTCTAATTATCCATCAGAAGGTGGTAGTGAGCTGCCATCTTGAGTTTCTGCTACAGTCCCTTAATTATGTTTCATCTGACAGCTTGTCTGCTGCTGTAACTTCCACCCATGCCTTTGTTCCTCGAACACTGATTATTTTCCTATTCTGCCCTGCCTGAGCATGAAGTCATTCACTCTCTGCTGTTTGTGTCATTGGATAGCACACAAACAAAACCTTTTCATTGTATCATGGTACACGTGACAATCATGAACCAATCCAAACCAATAACTGAGGTTACTTAAGTTGAGAGATTTTCTCCTCAAATCAGCTCAATCTCACTCGCCCATTTCCCTACTTCAGAACAGTCTGTAAAGCCTCTCCCTTTGGGCGACCTTTGTGTGTTTAGTGTGGATAATTATTTGATGACACTACTATCATTAAAGGAGATACGAGGAAATGCAGAAACTGGTTTATATTTAAAAAAAGATACCGGACTGGAGTAACTCAGCAGGTCAGGCAGCATCTCTGGAGAACATGGATAGGTGATGTTTCACAGAGTGCTGGAGTAACTCAGCGGGTCAGGCGGCATCTCTGGAGAACATGGATAGGTGACGTTTCACAGAGTGCAGGAGTAACTCAGCGGGTCAGGCAGCATCTCTGGAGAACATGGATAGGTGATGTTTCACAGAGTGCTGGAGTAACTCAGCGGGTCAGGCAGCATCTCTGGAGAACATGGATAGGTGACGTTTCACAGAGTGCAGGAGTAACTCAGCGGGTCAGGCAGCATCTCTGGAGAACATGGATAGGTGACGTTTCACAGAGTGCTGGAGTAACTCAGCGGGTCAGGCAGCATCTCTGCAGAACATGGATAGGTGACATTTCACAGAGTGCAGGAGTAACTCAGCGGGTCAGGCAGCATCTCTGGAGAACATGGATAGGTGACGTTTCACAGAGTGCTGGAGTAACTCAGCGGGTTCAGGAAGTACCTCTGGAGAACATGGATAGGTGACGTTTCACAGAGTGCTGGAGTAACTCAGCGGGTCAGGCAGCATCTCTGCAGAACATGGATAGGTGACGTTTCCAGTCAGCACCTTTCATCAGACTGACGAAGCCTTGACACAAAATGTCACCTATCCATGTTCTCTAGAGATGCTGCCTGGCCCACTGAGTTACTCCAGCACTCTGTGAAACATCACCTATCCATGTTCTCCAGAGATGCTGCCTGATCCACTGTTACTCCAGCACTCTGTGAAACGTCACCTATCCATGTTCTCCAGAGATACTGCCTGACCTGCTGACTTACTCCAGCATTGTGATCGTCACCTATCCATGTTCTCCAGAGATGCTGCCTGACCCGCTGAGTTACTCCAGCACTCTGTGAAATGTCACCTATCCACGTTCTCCAGAGATGCTGCCTGACCTGCTGTTACTCCAGCACTCTGTGAAACATCACCTATCCATGTTCTGCAGAGATGCTGCCTGACCCGCTGAGTTACTCCAGTGCTGGGTCTTTATTGTCATTATTTAAAGTTGCTTCATAAATAACCACAGGATGGTACGGTGGCGCAGTGATAGAGTTGCTGCCTTACAGCGCCAGAGATTCTGGTGCGATCCTGACTATGGGTGATGTCTGTGCGGGGTTTATACAGTCTCCCTGTGACCAGGTGGGTGCTCCAGTTTCCTCCCACACTGCAAAGACGTGCAGATTTGTACTTTGGTAAAGATTGTAAATCATCTCCAGTGTGTAGGATAGTGCTAGTGTATGGAGATTGCAGGTCGGCAGGGACTCGCTGGGCCGGAAGATCAGCTTCCCAGCTGTATCTCTCAAATAAACTAAACTAAACCAAACCAAGATATGTTTGCCACTATTGTTACTGCTAAAGCTTCTCACCACATCCTACTAACATTGTACCCGCTTTAAGCTTTCACTCTCCATTTCTGTCTCTGGCATCTCCACGTTTGTGCCTTGGTACTGTCCCTTGGCCTCAGTAATCAATATGAGCTGGATAACAGCGCTGTAAAACTTTACGACATGGAGAAACAATTACTCTTTATTTCTTTTCGATGACCTTCAGTATGAACCAATCTGTTCTCTTGCCAAAACTGCAGTGCATATTTACAGCCAGTAACTTCCTAAATTATCTGGAAAAACACATCCTCTCTCCTCGATGTGGCCACACTAATCACCTCCCCTCTACCCTCCCACCCGATCCCACTGCACCTGCCTCAATATTATATCATCATCTATGGCAATTTTTCTTTGGTACATACTTGTCCTGCCTTATAGTACCAAAGACCCAGGTTCGATCCTGACTACGGGCGCTGTCTGTGTGCAGTTTATTAGTTCTCCCTGTGACCGCGTGGGTTTTCTCTGGGTGCTCTGGTTTCCTTCCACATTCCAAGGACGTGCAGGTTTGTCAGTTAATTGATTTCTGTAAATTGTTCCTAGTGTGTAGAATAGCACTGGTGTATGGGTGATCGCTGGTAGCCACGGACTAGATGGGCTGAAAGGCTTGTTTCCACGCTGTACCTCTAAACTAAGCTAAAAACAAAATTGTCATGAGATGCTTTGCAACACTGAGTACATTTTACACTGAGTCACACAGGAAGAGAATGGGAGGGTGGGGGAGTTGGGGGGGGGGGGGGTGGGGGTGGGGGGGAGGGTGAGTGGTGAGATGATGAGTTCTATCTACACTTCACACTGCATCGGCAAGGCCCCCAGCAAAATTAAGGAGAATTCTCACCCCAGTCACTCCCTCTTCTCCCCTCTTCCATCAGGCAAGGAGTACAGAAGTGTAAAAAGGTATAACTCCACAATCTGGGACAGTTAATTCCCAGCTGTTATCAGGCAACTGAACCATCCCATCACCAACTAGTGAGCGGTCCTGACCTATCATCTAACTCGTTGGAGACACTCAGACTATCTTTAATCGGACTTTATCTTGCACTAAACATAATTCCCTTGATCCTGTAGCTGTACACAGTGAACGGCTTAATTGTAATAATGTATAGTCTTTCCGCTGACTGGAGAGCAGACAACAAGAAAGCTTTTCACTGTACCTCGGTACATGTGACAAACATAAACTAAACTAACTAAAGTGCAAGCAATAATTTAGAGAAGGTGAGGAAGTCATGTAGGAAAACAACTGCAGATGCCCGTTTAAATCGGAGATAGACACAAAATGCTGGAGTAACTCAACGGGTCAGGCAGCATCTCGGAAGAGAAGGAATGGGTGACGTTTCGGGTTGAGATCCTTCTTCAGACTGATGTCAGGGGAGGGGGCGGGACAAAGGTAGGATGTAGTCAGAGACAGGAAGACTGGTGGGAGAACTGGGAAGGGGGAGGGGATAGAGAGGGGAAGCAGGGACTACCTGAAGTTAGAGAAGTCAATGTTCATACCGCTGGGTTGTAAACTGCCCAAGCCAAATATGAGGTGCTGTTCCTCCAATTTGCACTGGGCCTCACTATGATACTGGAGGAGGCCCAGGACAGAAAGGTCAGACTGGGAGGGGGAGTTGAAGTGCTGAGCCAGCGGGAGATCAGGTTGGTTGAGACGGACTGAGCGGAGGTGTTGAGTGAAACGATAGCCGAGTCTGCGCTTGGTTTCGCCGATGTAGAGAAGTTGACATCTGGGACAGCGGATACAATAGATGAGGTTGGAGGAAGTGCTGGTGAACCTCTGCCTCACCCGGAAAGACTGTTTGGGTCCTTGGATGAAGTTGAGGGGGGAGGTAAAGGGACAGGTGTTGCATCTCCTGCGGTTGCAGGGGAAAGTAACTGGGGAGGGGGTGGTTTGGGTGGGAAGGGACGAGTGGCCCAGGGAGTTTTGGAAGGAACGGTCTCTGCGGAAAGCAGAAAGGGATGGAGATGGGAAGATGTGACCAGTAGTGGTATCCCGTTGTCGGTGGCAGAAATGTTGGGGGATCATTTGTTGTACGCGACGGCTGATGGGGTGGAAGGTGAGGACAAGGGGGACTCTATCCTTGTTACGAATGGAGGGAAGGGGAGCAAGAGCGGAGCTGCGGTACGAATGGGGGGGAGTGGGAGCTAATTCACCCACACAAGAATTCATACTGGTATAATTATTTAAGTAAATTGGCACAGCTGGTAGCCCTGCTTCCTCACAGTGCCAGAAACCCAGGTTCGATCCTGACCTTGGGTGCTAACTGGGTGGAGCTTGCACGTTCTTCCGCCGACTGCCTGGGTTTCCTTTGGGTGTTCCGGTTTCATAGAACATAGAACGTATAACATAGAACAGTACAGCACAAGAACAAGCCCTTTGACCCACAATGTCTGTGCTGAACTTGGTGCCAGGACCAACTCTTAACTGCCTGCGCATAAACCATATGCCTCCATTCCCTGCAAAACCAAAAGTATCTTAAACGGCACCATCGTATCTGCCGCAACCACCACCCCTGGCAGCATGTTCCATGAACCCACCACCCTCTATGTAAAAAATGTCCTGCACATCTCCTTTAAACTTTGCCTCCTCACTTTAAAGTGTCTTTCCACATTTCAAAGGCAAGCGGGTTTGCATGTTAATCGGCCTCTGTAAATTACCCCCAATGTGTAGGGAGTGATGCGAAAGTGGGATAACACAGAATTAAAAAGCATTTAGACAGGTCCAAGGACAGTACGATGGGAAAGGGGCCAAACGCAGGCAGGTGGGACCAGTGTAGTGGGGACATGTTGGTCAGTGGGGGCAAGTTGGCCTGTTAGCAGTGGGGGCAAGTTGGCCTGGAAGACTCTATGACTCTAACTAGGGTGATCAATGGTTGGCGTGAACTCGGTGGGCCAAAGGGAATGATTCAGCGCTGTAACTTTCAATCGATCAATAATGTCTGGTCTGCCCATTCACACAGATGAAATCAAGATTTTTCTGAAGAAACTGCCAACCGAGTATTTCCTGAATACCTCCACCATTCTTCAGCTATGGACCATGGACTTTAGTCTCCAACACCGCTATGAGCAATTGGAAGCCGGTCTGAGGGTGCTCTTCACTAAGGCACAGAAGACAGTCCGAAAGCTCTTCAGCTTAAGTAAGCGCTGCCAGAAACAACCGAAATTCGTCCTCCCCAGAGAAAGGTACATGATGTTCACACCCACCCAGCACAATGTTCAGTCTAACATAACCTTGTGTCCAAACTTGAAGTTTGAGGGATCAAAAATGGCATTGCAGAATAATATATTGTTGAAACAATAGGTAACTCGGACCTCAGTGTTGGTGCCAGGGAACAGATCTTACATTGTTACATAATGATTTAAGGTAATGAGAGTTGAAAATTATTATTTGTTTCCATGAGATTTATACAGAGCATAATAAATGCCCTGCATTTATTTATTGTAATGTACTGCATTATTAATAGTATTAACCAAAAATTATTCATATAAAACACGTAAGTAAAACAAAATCCTTGACAATTTACTGCATCATAGCATTTTGAGCTAGAGGGGATATCTTGCCAATCCTTGTTAATGTTTTGAAATTTCTATTTTAACATTTCCTTTTATACATTTTGTTCATCTTAGTAATGTGAAAATATACGTTTCCAGCTAAGTTTAGAGATACAGCATGAAAACAGACCCTTCAGCTTGCTGAGTCTACGCCGACCATCAATCACCTTTTCACACTAGTTCCATGTTATCCCATTTTCTCATCCACTCCCTGCACACTGGGGGCAATTTTACAGAGACCAATTAGCCTGCAAGCCTGCATGCCTTTGGGAAGTGGGAGGAAACCGGAGAACCCAAAGGAAACCCACGCAGTTACAGGGAGAACATGCAAACTCCACACAAACAACACCTGAGGTCTGCTTAGCACATTAAAAGAGAGTGCATTGGCACTGCAGACGAGGTTCAGAAGGATGTTACCTGAACTTGAGACTTGGAGCTGTAAGGACCAGGGTTATTTTATTTGGAACTTGAGAAGCTGAGGGGAGAATTAGTAAAACACAATAAACTGGAAGAACGCAGTACGGGCAGGCAGCATCTGTGGAGGGAATGGACAGTTGACATTTCAGGTTGGGACCCTTCTTCAGACTGATTCAGGAGTCAAGAGAGAAGTTATTCAGGGTGAGGAAAGGTTCTGCCAGGCAGAGAAGACCGATAGTTGAGGGGAAATGATCGAATCTCTGTGCAAGGAAGAACTGGGGGGGCACTTGCTGGTGGTGAGTGGTGGTGTAAAAGAACATTAATGAGACCATGGTAAAGATGAGGTGATGGGGGCCTCGACATTGAAAGGTATAGAAGTGTTGAAGAGCATGCAAGGCGTCTCGGATGTAAGTCAGTAGGGATGATGTAAGCAGGGGGACAAGATAGAATTAAGGTATTTGGAGATGCGATTGGTGGGACGGGGCAGGCAGAAATAATGAGTCTGCCAGGGCAGTCCTGATTGTGGATTTTGGGAAGGAGATTGAAATGGACAATGTGGGGAGAATCGGTACAATGTTTTGAGAGGGTGAGCAGGAAGCGCCTATTTCTTTAGCAGTGAAAACAATAACCAGGTGGCATAAATTTAACTTGATTATAAAGATTAGATTAGAATGGAGGCTTTTCTTTTCCATTTTAAAACACAGGGAGTGGTGGATCAGAAACTCCCCACACAGTTCTGGGGTGAGGATGTGAATTGCTGTGTGATTTTGTACTCTATAAGATCGTCCCTCATCCTCCTGCGTTCCAAGGAGCAGAGCCCCAACCTGCTCAACTCCCTACGGCTCAGGCCCTTGAGTCTTGGCAACATCCGCGTAAATCATCTTTGCGCCCTTTCCAGCTTTTCATCTATTCCAGGTCCCTTTTATTTAAACCGTTCTCTTAGTGAGAGCTCATTTATTGGAAGTGTCCGTTCCTTGCATATCCATGTCCCTATCCAAAAATCTCTGAAATGCCACTATATATCGTATACGTCTCCACCACCACCCCATGCAGCAAGTTTCAGGTACGTACTATCCTCTGTGTAAAACTTGCCCTGCACATCTCCTTCAAACTCTGCCCCTCTCACCTGAAAGCAATGCCCTCTCATATTTGATATTTTCATCCTTGGAAAAAAAGGTTCTGGATTGTCTACCCTCTACATGCCTCTCATAAATATTTTTTATACTTCTATCAGCTCTCTCTCTTCGCAACCTCGGGTTTTACAGAAAAAAAAAATCCAAGTTTGTTCAACCTCTCCCTGTAGCTGAAAACCTCCTGATCCAAGCGTCATTCTGGTAAAGCACCTCTGCACATTTTCTAAAGCCTCCACATCCTTCCTGTAATGGGGCGGCCTGGACTGAATGCAATACTCCAAATATGCCCTAACCAAATCCCTATCAGGCTGCTCACTCCTTTTCCTTGCTCACTCCTCCACTTGCCCATCCTCCTCCTCAGTCCACGTACTGCTTGCTTCAGCTATTCCTAGTTCAGCATTCTCATCACTTTTAGGGTGTAAAGCCTCCTGAGCTTTGGATCCAGCAAAGGCCAATTTATATTTCTGTCTCGTCGTTTGGCTTTCCTCCACAGGTAGCAATATATTTCCTTAGTCGTCCATTTTATGATAGTTTTAGAGGTCACCTACCTCTGTTCTTTTTTCCAGATTAAAGAGACCCAGTCTATTTAGCTCTTCCCGCAAGTTTGCTCTTCTAGTTCAGGTTACTTCCTTAGGATTAGATTTCCCATCTCCTATTTCCACACTGTAATACTGTAAGTGTGAAAACGCAAATCTCCAGATTCAGGGACAGTTACTTCCCAGCAGTTATCAGGCAACTGAACCATCCTATCAACAACTAGAGAGTGGTCCTGAGCGACCATCTACCTCATTAGAAACCTTCAAACTTTAATCAGACTCTACTGGACTTTCACGAGACATTATTCTCTTTATCCTACAAAATGTACACTGTGGATGGTTCAATTGTAATCATGTATAGTCTTTCCGCTGATAGACACAAAAAGATGGAGTAACTCAGCGGGACAGGCAGCATCTCTAGAGAGAAGGAATGGGTGACATTTCAGGTCGAGACCCTTCTTCAGACTTTCCGCTGGCTGGTTAGCACGCAACAAATCTTTTCACTGTACCTCGGTACACGTGACAATAAACGAAACTAAACTGACCAACTGGAGATCAGCATAGTGCACAGTATTCTGAGTGGGTGAAAGCTGGTGAAAGCTGGTCAGGAAGCAAGGTCCACAGCAGCCTGTTCTCAAGCCTGATTTCAAAGGATAGAAGCAGAGACTGGGGTTATCAGAATGCTGCCTAGATTAGAGGGTACTAAAGAAGAGGTTGGATAAACTTGGATTGTTCTCTGCAATGCCAGAGGCGGTGAGGAGGCCTGATAGAAGCAAACAAAATTATGAGGCACAAATATGGTAGACAGTCAGAACCTTTTTTCCAGGACCAGGATGGAAATATCAAATATTACAAGCTGAGAGCGGCAAATTTTAAAGGAGACTAGACCAAGTGGGCACAAACCTCTCCTGTATTGGTGCAGCACCCTCTCCTCCCCCACTCCCGTCCCCCTCCCTCCCTCCTCCCTAGTTGTGTTTAAGAGGCTTTGGCTGGAAATGGAAAGATATGGATCACATGCAGACAGAGGAGATCAGTTTAACTTGACACAATATTTGGTGTGGATATAATGGGACGAAGGACCTGGTCCTGTGCTGTACTTTTCAATGTTCAAATGCAAGGCATCCATACCTTATTTGCATCATAGAGCTTAGTTATAGAGTCATACAGCATGGAAACAGGCCCTTTGGACTAACTTGTTCACACCGCCCAACAAGTCCCATCTGCCTGCGTTTGGCCCATATCCCTCTAAACCTGTCTATCCATGTACCTGTCTAAATGGTTCTCAAACATTGTGATAGTATCTGCAAGAGGAAGCGTGGATGGGGAAGGTGTTGAGGCATATGGGCCAAACATGGGCAAATGGATAGATGAGGTATTTTGGTCGGCATATGTTGGGCCAAAGTGGCTGTTTCCGTGCTGTAGGCCTCTATGACAATGACTCTTGCATTGGCAGTAAAATGTGTGTAACTTGAATCTTATTCAGGAGAACGAGGTGATTGAGGCGGCTTAATATCAGTCAGGCTTCCCGGCATCGTCACTGGTATTTTTTCAAGCTTCCCAAGGTCAATAGAACCTACCTCCCTGGAAATGTTATATGTGGAGAATCGTTGCCCACTAAATGAGTGAAGCATTACGTACTCCTTGTTTGCAGTCACACATCAGCCAGCAACAAACACAGCACACTCCCGTATGCCATGGAAGCATTGGCTCTCTTTAAGCTATTGGTTAACGACATTAGCATTGTCCCTGGTGACTGCTGTGCAGGACTGTGCAGTTATAATTATAGTCAGACTAATAACAGAACGGCAGTTTAAAAAATATGCACGGTTTTCATTTGGAAGTGCTTGCCGATGAATAATTCATTCTGTTTGTACTGAGTCCTGGAGCCAACCTTCCTATCCCAGTCATTATGATGTACGACTGCAAACGCTCTTTAAATTTCCCAGCTGGAAGAAGAGACGCAGCTCTTAAATGCCCGGCTATGCATCTTGCTTCAGGCAGGAACACAGGGTTCCCGACCAACTGCATGATATCTCCAACTGCCTCAATTGATTGCATCTCCCGAAAACGGAGGCCCGGGCTTCATGTGAACTCTCTCTAAACCGCAGGCTTCCCGCAGGGAGGAAGGGTTGGAAAATAGAGGTCTGCTGGATTTATAGGTAGGAAAGAACTGCAGATGCTGGTTTCAATCAAAGATAGACACAAAATGCTGGAGTAACTCAGCGGGACAGGCAGCATCTCTGGAGAGAAGATATGGGTGATGTTTCGAGTCGAGACACCCATTCCTTCTCTCCAGAGATGCTGCCTGTCCCGCTGAGTTACTTCAGCATTTTGTGTCTGTCTGCTAGATCTAGTTCACTTTAATTTATTGTCATGTGGACTGAGGTACAGTGAAAAGCTTATTTGCTGTGTGCTAACCAGTCAGCTGGAAGGACTATACAAGATTACAATCAAGCCATCCACGGTGTACAGATGCAGGATAAATGATATAACATTTAGTAGATATGTGGACGATCAGCCATGATCACAATGAATGGCGGTGCTGGCTCGAAGGGCCAAAGGGCCTCCTCCTGCACCTATTTTCTATGTTTCTAGTGCAAGATAAAGGCCAGTAAAGTACGATTAAAGATAGTCCAAGGATCTCCAAAGAGGTAAATAATCGCTCAGGATCGCTCTCTAGTTGTTGATAGGAATGTTCAGTTGCCTGATGACAGCTGGGAGGAAACTGTCCCTGAATCTTCTGAACCTTCTGCCTGATGGTAGAGGGGAAAAGAGGGAGTGACTGGAGTGAGACCCGTCCTTGATTATGCTGGTGGCCTTGGCAGCGTGAGGTGTAAATGGAGTCAATGGAAGGGAGGCTGGTTTGAGTGATGGTCCGGGCTTCGTCCACAATTCTCTGCAATTTCTTGCGGTCTTGGAAGGAGCTTTCGTGAGCATAGGAAGTTTGTAAGGGATTTTGCTGATGTTTGTGTAATCCATGCAATTTCCCAATGAACCTTGAGACACGAGGAATTGCAGATGCTACAATCTCTATCCAAACACAGAGTGGTGGGGGCACTCAGGCAGTATCTGTGGAGGAAACAGACACACTACATTTCAGGTTGGGGTCCCTTCTTCGGAGGTAGTTTAGGAAAAAGCTGGTATTGCTTGGCTAACATTTGGCTCTGACTCTTTAGTCTTTAGGCTTTAGATGCACAGCATGGATAAAGGCCCTTTGGCCCACCGAGTCCATGCCGACCAGCAATCACCCCATACACTTGCATTATCCTACTCATTAGGGAGAATTTACAATTTGTACCAAAGCTAATCAACCTACAAACCTGAACATCTTTGGAGCACCCGGAGAAAACCCATGCGGTCATAGGGAGAACAAACCATACAGAAAGGACCCATAGTAAAAGATTGTAAATTGCCCCTAGTGTGTAGGATAGTGCTAATGTACAGGGTGATCACTTGTCGGAAGGCCGAAGGGGCTGTCTCCATGCTGTATCTCTAAAGTAAAGTAATGTGAAGTCATCTGTACATTCCCTCCACACATGCTACCTGACGCACTGTGTTCCTCCAATAAGCTTTACTCTAGATTCCAGCATCTACAGTTCCAGGTGTCTCCAAATTGTCCACAGTTTTTTTCACCATAACTTTCTTTTATTTTCAGCTGAAAAATGGTTAGAAAGATAGAAACAAAACATAGAAAAATAGGTGCAGTCGGCCATTCATGCCAGCACCGTCATTCAGTATGATCATGGCTGATCATCTAAAATCAGTACCCCGTTCCTGCTTTTCCCCCATATCTCTTGATTCCTTTAGCTCTAAGAGCTAAATCTAACTCTCTCTTGAAAACTTGGTTTCACGTGCTCAATAATTGCATCCATTGTGTCCCTTAATATCTTGCCTAGGCAATGTGGATTTTAATCCTAATTTATCAACTGCACCACCCTTGAAGATTTTATACAATTGAATTTTGTTTCCCTGGTAAACATTTGCAAAAATTAATAGCAAAGTCTCTTACCCAGAGTAGGGGAATCAAGAACCAGAGGACATAGATTTAAGGTGAGGGGGGGAAAGATTTAATAGGAATCTGAAGGGTAACTTTTTCACACAAAGGGCGGTGGGTGTATGGAACGAGCTGCCAGGGAAGATAGTTGAGGCAGGGACTATCAAAACTTTTAAGAAACATTTAGACAGGTACTTGAATAGGACAGGTTTAGAGGGATACTAGACCAAGTGGGCCCAAATCTCTCCTGCATTGGTGCAGCACCATCTCCTCCCCCCCTCCCCCTCCCCTCTTGCCCCCTCCCCCTCCCATCTCCCCCTCCCTTTCCACCTGCTCCCCCCTCCCTCCCCCATTCCCCTCTCCCCCTCCCCTCCCCTCCCCCTCCCTCCCTCCTTCTCCTCCCCCTTCCCTCCTCCTCCCCTCTCCCTTCCCTCCCCCCCCACTCCACCCCCCTCAACCCTCCTTATCCTCCCTCCTCCCCCCTCCATCCCCCTCCCTCCACCCCACTCCCTCCCTCCCTCCATCCCTCCCCCATCCCTCCCTCCCCCCTCCCTCCCTCCCTAGGAGATAGATTTAAACTTTAAAATGTGAACAACTTAAAAAATATACCACCGATTTCCATGAAACTTCTTCCATTATCACCAAAGGGATGACGGTGAGTAAGGTGGGCCTAAAATTGTCACGCTACCATGTACGGTTTTGGCTGTAGTTCAGGAACAAACAAACAAACAAACAAACAAACAAGAGTTTTAATATATAGATGGGCCAAATCCAGGCAGGTGGCACTAATGTAGATTGGACATGTTGGCCGGTGCGAGCAAGTTGAGCCGAAGGGCACGTTACTACACTGTATGACTCTCGGACTCTATGACTATGACTCTATAATGTAGATGGGACATGTTGGCCGGTTCGAGGAAGTTGGGCCAAAGGGCCTGTTACTGCACTGTATGACTCTAGGACTATAGAGTCCTAGACTACCTCTAGTGCTTTTCCTTAAATCTCCCCTTATTCTACCGCTTTTACCTTTGAATGATCTAAATGCCTCCCCAAACACTCATTTGCCACGTGAGACTTAGAAATCTTCATTACGCTGGTAGATGTTACGTGATGCATTATTTTGTGAAAATCTTTTCAATCATTTTTTAACATGTCATTATACTGTTTTATGGCCCCTGCAGGCTTCATGATCTGATGCCAAAATAGTGGCAGGTTAGTGGGGCTTGTTATTAGTTCTGTGTAAATGGTAGAGCAACCTCAGACAAGTAACAGAGATGAGGTTAAATGAAAAGATCCAAAGGTTGCTGCTTGATTTTTCCCTTCGCACTGTTTGCTTCCCACTCTTTGCTTTCCAAAAGAAGCATCCCACTTTCTGGCTCAACGCAGCCATGTGTTAAAAATTTTGGAGATACAAGAAACTGCAGATGCTAGAACATTAAACAAAAAACAAAGTGCTGGAGGAACTCAGCCTGAAGAAGGGTACGGATCCGAAGCATCAGCTGCCCATTCCCTCTATGTACACTCCCCCCATCTACCCTCTCCCATCAGGCAAGTGGTGCAGAAGTGAGAAAATGCATGCCTCAAAATTCAGGGATAGATTTTTAACAGCTGTCATCAGCCAAGTGAACTATCTTATCATCAACTAGAGAGTGGTCCTGACCACCCATCTACCTCAATAGAAACTTTGAAATATCTTTAATCTGACTTTACTGGACTCTATCTTGCACAAAACGCTATTCCCTTTACCCTGTATCTGTACACCGTGCACAGCTCAATTGTAAACATGTGTAGTTTTTCCGCTGACTGGAAAGCACGCAACAAAAAGCTTTTTACTGTACCTTGGTACGCATGATAATAAACTAAACTGACAAACTAAATACAGATCCTGACCTGTCTATGTGGACGTTGCACTTTCTCCCTGTGATTGCGTAGGTTTCCTCCGGGTGCTTTGGTTTCCTCACACGTCTTCTACCCACGTTCGGTGGCGCAGCGGTAGAGATGCTGCCTTACAGCGCCAGAGACGTGGGTTCGATCCTGACCACGGGTGCTGTCTGCACAAAGCTTGACCGTGTGGGTTTTCCCCAGGTGCTCTGGTTTCGTTCCACACTCCAAAGACGTGCAGGGTTGTAGGTTAATTGGCTTCTGTAAAAATTGTAAATTGTCCCGTGTGTGTGCAGGATAGTGTTAGTGTACAGGGTGATCGCTGGTCGGTGTGGACTCGGTGGGTCAAAGCTAAAGTAAATGTGTTCCCATGCTGAAGTGAACTCATTGCTTATCTTCGGATGCCTGATACATTGATGGTCGGTGGGTCAGTGTTCAGGCCTGCACTCCCCATAATAGCTGTTCTCCCCAGCATCATGTCTCCATCTCCCTTTAATTATACACTGCATTTCACAGTTGGATTGTAAATAACCCTTGAAATTTGGATTATTATTATTGCAATGCCTTGCTGTTTTAATTTAACTGAGTTGCCATTACCATTCACCCTTGCAGCCCGTTATGTCATTCCGTATTAAATACACTGTTTGATCCCACCCTCTGACATGATCGCTACACTCTTCCATGTGATGCAAACTGAACAAGCCATAATCAATGAAGCAAGTATTGTGCAGCTGCCCTGTCTCTTCAATTACCTCAGCCCTTCACTATTGTTGCCCTTGCTGAGGAGCTCCAAATAAAATCTACACTTCCTATTTCAATTTAAATTGAGAAGAATTTATTCTCCAAACTGAATTAACTGCATCCGCCGTTTCCCATGTGGTTACTGTACCTGGTGTTTCCAATGTGCCTCCATTACATCGGCCAGACCAAGCGTAGAATCGGCGACCATTTCGATGAACATTGCGCTCATTCCACCAAGGCCTGCTGGATATTCTGGTTGCAAACTAGATCGTGCTAGTGTGCGGGTGATCGCTAGTTGGTGTGGAGTCGGTGGGCAAAAAAAATATATCACCCAGAGGAAGCCCAAGCGGTAACAGGGAGAATGTACAAACTCCGTACAGACAGCACCCGTGGTCGGGATCGAACCCGGGTCTCTGGCACTGCAAGGCAGCAACTCTACCACTACCTCACCATGCCGCTCCATGAAGCATGGCCTGATACATGGTGCTTCTGCTTCTGCACTGCCCCAGTCATGTACCTGATGACCCCTAAACTTACCTCATTCTGTTAACCTGACATCTCCAGTCATGGAACCAGCCTGCATCATCACCTCCTTCAGAGGCTTTATTGATTTCATGCCATTTACACAGTTTGCAATGACTTTTTTTTTTTTTTAACTTTGGACTGCAAAATGGATTGTTACACCAATGTTATTTAATGCACAGCCCCTGCAGCTGTCAAAGGCACTTCACCATTTGCTTAATATTGTTCAGTCTCGCTCCACATCTCAACTGTGCAACAGTCTCTGCATTGCAGTGCTGTCCGTCTTTGAGTGGACATGCGTTATATTGCTGTGTCATGCTGGGAGATGGACTTGGAATCAGTATCATGCTCAGATGTAGATTTGACACCCTATTCTCTTCGACTGGTAGATCCTGTCTGTTATCTTGCAAGTGTCAACATAGAAATTGGGCTTGATCCACAGGTTGCACATTAAATCAGCTCGGCATGAAAGAGTGTAAAATGTACTTGCAATCACTTCAGAGTGAAACTACACAGAACAGGAAATTGGCCCACGCGCCTCCAGATATAGAAGATAGCCACAAACTGCAGGAGTAACACTCGGCTTGTACTCGCTGGAATTTAGAAGATTGAGGGGGGATCTTATAGAAACTTACAAAATTCTTAAGGGGTTGGACAGGCTAGATGCAGGAAGATTGTTCCCGATGTTGGGGAAGTCCAGAACAAGGGGTCACAGTTTAAGGATAAGGGGGATGTCTTTTAGGACCGAGATGAGAACGTTTTTTTTCACACAGAGAGTGGTGAATCTGTGGAATTCTCTGCCACAGAAGGTAGTTGAGACCAGTTCATTGGCTAAATTTAAGAGGGAGTTAGATGTGGCCCTTGTGGCTAAAGGGATCAGGGGGTATGGAGAGAAGGCAGGTAAGGGATACTGAGTTGGATGATCAGCCATGATCATATTGAATGGCTCGAAGGGCTGAATGGCCTACTCCTGCACCTATTTTCTATGTTTCTATGTAACACAGCGGGTCAGGCAGCATCTCTGGAGAACATGGATAAGTAACATTTTGGATCAGGACCCTTCTTCAGATCTTAATGTGTCTGAAGAAGGTCTGAAGATATATCCTGGCCAGAAACATCACCTCTCCTTTTTCTCCACAGATGCTGCCTGACATGCTGAGTTACTCCAGCACTTTGTGTCTATCTTTTGTACATATCAGCATCTGCAGTTCTTTGTTTCTACACTCCCAGGTGTCAATTAGCACAGCATGGCTCTTGTTCCCCTGGCTGATGCTTAGCCCAGCTTGACCCAGGGGAAATGTGCGCAGCATTAGGTCTCATAAGCATATCTCATCATTCAAACAGATCATTCTGCTCAGAATCATTATGCCATCTTCCACCGAGGTTCTGATCTCTTTAATATATGTGCTCATCAAAGGTATTCCCAACTCAGTATTGGAATCTCAATGGACAATCTCCATCTCAACAGATTTTGGGAGCCCTACCATCCAGGCTGGCAGTGGTGCAGCGGTAGTGCTGTTGCATCACAGTTCCAGAGACCCGGGTTCAATCCTGACCTCGGGTGCTGGGGTCCTTGTGGAGTTTGCACGTTCTCCCTGTGACCGCGTGGCTTTCCTCAGGGTGCTCTGGTTTCCTCCCACATCTCAAAGACGTGTAGGTTTGTAAGTTAATTGGCTTCTGTAAATTATCCCCGATGTGTAGGGAGTGGATAAGAGAGTGGGATAACATAGAACTAGTGGGAACGGGTGATCAATGGTCTACATGGACTCGATCGATTGGCCGAAAGGTCAGTTTCCATGCTATGTCTCTAAATTAAAATTCAAGTATCAATTGAATAATTGTCCATAGGTTGGTAGAACACCCACAGGTGATCGCTGTCCAGAGAACCGCACGGGATTACTTGGGCGGTGGACAGGAGCAAGGGTCATGGCTAACCTTTCCCTTCCTCGGAGGTGGATGCTGAGCCAGACATTGGCACCCCCTCTGGCTGACCTCAGTACTGCAAGCTGGGCCCTTTTGCAGTGTTTAAGGTGCTCTTCAAATGGAAGGTGTTATTGAAGTGGTGTGCCAAATGGTGAAAGGCCTGGATAGAGTCGACATGGACGATGTTTCCACTAATTGGAGAGTCTAGAACCAGAGGCCACAGCTTCAGAATAAAAGGACGTACCTTTATGAAAGGATACGAGGAGGAATTTCTTTAGTCAGAGGGCAGTGAATATATGAAATTCATTGCCACAGACGGCTTCAGAGGCCACGTCATTGGGTATTTTAAAAGTGGGCATTGGCAGATTGTTGATTAGTAAGGGTGTCAAGGGTGATGGGGAGAAGGCGGGAGAATGGGGTTGAGAGGGAAAGCTAGGTTGGCCATGATTGAATGGTGGAGTAGACTCGATGGGCTGAATGGTCTAATTCTACTCCTATCGCTTATGAGCATGTTGCCTGGACTACAGGGCTTGAGTTATAAGGATTAATTGGATAGACTGGGGCTGCTTTGCTTGCAGCCAAAGTGATTGAGGCGTGACACGATGGAGGTTTACCATGAGAGGCAGAAGATACGGTCGAGAGTCACATTCTTTTTTCCACGGTAGACAAGACCATAGTAAGAGGGGATAGGTTTAAGGTGAGAGGGCTGAATGGCCTACTGCTGCTCCAATGACTTATGAATTCATGAGCCAATGCGGGTGAGGGATGTTTCATTGGCACCTTGACGAGTTGGGTGGTTTTGTGTTTCTCCCCTCAGGGCCATGACCTTCTGGCTTAACCGGGTCCAGTCGTTCCTCTACTGCACCGACAACGGCCTGGCTGGGATATTCTCGGAGGAGACTCGGAGCTGCACCTGCCCCTACGACCAGCTGAGCTGCCAGAAGGCCATCCCGTGCGCGGTGGGAGAGGGGACGTGGTGCGTGGTGTGTGCCGCCGACAACCGGACCCGCTGCGGCGGCTGCGCCGATGGCTACATGCTGTCACACGGCGTCTGCCGGCCAGAGGTAGCCGACCCCACCGAGCAGTACATCGGCTTCGAGACCGAGCTCGACCTGCGGGACATGGAGATCAGGTACCTGCTGCAGAAACGCGACAGCAAGGTCATTGTGCCGGCCATCTTCATCAGCAACGACATGCGCCTCAACAGCTGGTTCGATCCCTCGTGGAGGAAGCGCATGCTGCTCACGCTGAAGAGCAACAAGTACAAGACCAACTTTGTCCACATGATCCTGGGCATAACCATCCAAATCTGTTTGACTAAGAATAGCACCTTGGAGCCCGTGCTGGCCGTCTATGTGAATCCATTCGGAGGTAGCCACTCCGAGAGCTGGTTCATGCCCGTAAATGAAGACAGCTTCCCAGACTGGGAGAGGACTAAGGTGGAGGTGCCTCTTCAGTGTTACAACTGGACTCTGATGCTGGGCAACAAGTGGAAGACCTTCTTCGAGACGGTCCACATCTACCTGAGGAGCCGCATCAAGTCCAGCGGCAACGAGAGCCTGTACTATGAGCCGTTGGAATTCATCGATCCCTCCAGGAACCTGGGCTACATGAAGATCAGCCATGCCCAGGTGTTTGGCTACAGCATGCACTTCGACCCCGACGCCATCCGTGATCTCATCCTGCAGTTGGACTACCCTTACACCCAGGGCTCCCGGGACTCTGCCCTGCTGCAGCTGCTGGAGATACGAGACCGGGTCAACCGCCTCTCCCCCTACGGCCACCAGCGCCTCGACCTCTTCACCTGCCTCCTCCGCCATCGTCTCAAGCTGACCACCAGCGAGGTGGTCAGAATCCAGGCCTCCCTCCAGGCTTTCAACGTCAAACTCATCAACTCCATGGAAAATGAAACCACCAAATTATGCAGTTAACTATCCATCCCACCCATCCCCTCCACCGCCGACCAGGGGTGAGGATTTCTTCGATGTTCTTTTGTGTACAATTTGTTTGATTTAACCATGGATTACCCCATGCCGCAACCTGCCGGCCTTTATTCTCTACGCTAGTGTTGGTGAACAAAACCAAATTACAGGAACAAACTAATAATGACCAGAAGCCCTTTGACTAACCAGCCTCTTCAGCCTACACCTGGATTTCCAACCATTATAGACGTCCTACCTTGTTTCCAAGACTCTGGTTAAGCAAGCAGAAAATATTGCACCGTGCTCCCTCCCAGATGGCAACTAAAGACAGATAGCGGTAGCCAGGATGAGGAGTAACGTATTGCACCCATTATATATTTTTAACAATGTGGTGCGCAGCAGTGATACTATCCGTACCGATACTCTTGACCCATGTTCCTGCAGCAAACGACAGTGCAGTAACGAAATGGTATGAGCTGATGCATTCTGTTTTTTCTTTGTATCATTATTTTAATAATAATCGGTGTTGAAGGACTAATGTTTTTCAATTGTATTATTTTTACTGTACATGGAAGCCTTGCGTACTGTGGTTGCTCAGTAATGTTTCCTTTTTCTAGGTGAGACCAGTCGTGATGCAAAGTGCTCTAGAGTCGAACACAAAGACGCCTTTTTGTTTTTGTCCTTTTACTTCGGGCAGAGTGAGGGGTGGAGGGGAGGGAGGAGTGCAGCAGGGCGGGGTCCCGGTGTGCAGAGATGGACCAGGGCCATTTGTCTACTGGACAACTGTGGACAATTTCGACTAAACTCTGCAAAATGACCACTGCCTTCTCTGCAAATGCCCCCGTTGGGGTATGCATACGGAGCAGAATTACAGAAAATGAGATTAGAAGAATAATATCAGTTAAAATCTGCAAAGTGTAGCACCTTCATGAATCAATCGAATGCGAATTGCAATTTTCCAGACTAAGCAGGGTTGGGGATTGTGCATTGCCAAAGATTATTGGGGACATCAACTGCCCATAGAATCAGGCATCGCAGAAGGAACCCAAACAGCCCATCATCCTAAAAACGATGCATTTATATCAATAGCAACGAGAACATGGATAGGTGACGTTCCCGGTCGGGACTCTTCTTTAGATGCTTCAGTCTGAAGAAGAGTGCCAACGCAAAACATCACCTTTCCATGTTCTCCATAGATGCTGCCCGACCTGTTGAGTTACTCCAGCAATTTCCATCCTTTTTTGTAAACCAGCATTTGCCGTTCCTTGTTTCTCCCTTTCATCCCTGTGCTAACTCTTTGCAAGAACTAATTAGTCCCGATCCTTTCGCGAACACTGCAAAGTTTTCATGTCTTTATTTATTTTCATCCAATTCCCTTTTGAGGTCATAACAGCCACACAGCATTAATGAAAATGTTTCAAATCGCACAGTTTTGTTTAGAGATACAGCGCGGAAACAGGATCTTCGGCCCACCGAGTCCGCACCGACCAGCGATCCCCGCACACTAACATTCCCCTACATGCACTAGCGACAATTTGCAATTTTACCAAGCCAATTAACCTACACACCTGTACGGTTTTGGAGTGTGGGTAAAAACTGGAGATCCCGGAGAAAACACGCAGGTCACGGGGAGAACGTACAAACTGCGAACAGTCAGCACCCGTGGGTCTCAGGAGCAATAAGGTGGCAACTCTATCGCTGCACCACCGTTTTTTTGCAAATTATCGGTGTAAGAAAACTCCATTCCATCAAAGGCAAGATTCAGCACGACAAGGAACACTTTGATGATTTTGACCTTTTTTTGGTGGAATCTGAATTGGAGACATATTTGGACAGCTGAGATAGTAACTCTGCTATGCTGGTATGAAGTGGACTGTCTCGGAAATGAGATTTCATTTCTTATTCATAAAATTCAGTCTCCAAATTTATATTGGCTATCCAAATGCTTGGGAGTGATCTGCCAAAATGTATCTGAATTAAAATCGCCGTTATGTAAATTCTTTATTTTGTACTATTGCTATGTCGTGTTTTCCACTATCCGAAGAGGAAACTTCCTGCCGAAAGAGAAAATGGAATTTGTATTTTATTTTTGCTGTCGTGTGGCATAGTGGACTGCCCCACTTTCAATCTATCTGCAAATCAGAGACATTCCACCCTCTATGAACTGGCGGGTCTATGATAACGTAAGTGAAATGGATTGGAAGCAGCTGCTGTAGAGCCATGGAAGAACTGAAGTACAGGAGGTGAAGTCATTATCATCACAGTGCAATAAAATTTAATAGTGGTCCAATTTCTCCTGCCGCCAAAAGAAAAAAAATCATCGCTGGTTGCTTGGTAAAATCAAACTAACAACATCTGCTTTAGAGGAGCAACGTCTATTGAGTGTGCAAAAGAAGAATGGGTTCTCAGACTATATTCGAAATGGCACTCTGCTGATCTAATTTTGAAAAGCTGTGACCCTGCCAAAATAAAGTTGCCCAAAACTTATTTAAACATAGGCAGTGCCGCTTTAATCGAAGTTAAGGGTTTTCTTTTCAACCTCAATACACAATCTCCCACACGAGAGAGTGCGGTCAGGATTGTGCATGTGGTAATGAGCAGCAAATGTCATGCTGCTCTCCTGTGCTCTGCTAGTTCAATGAAATTGTTGTGCATTGCTGTCACTGTAGTTTGCGGTGTGCACTCTGTCTAGTATCATGGCCTTAAATCTCCAAAACACTCCTTTTGAAAGAAAGAAGTCGCAGAATGTGGAATATTGAAATCTCCTCGAACGAAAAATAAAGCAACTTTCACTTGAAGCAAAATATTATTTGTATCTTGAAGGGTAGGAACTTTTTCGATTGTTGAATGGCCGTTTAAAGGTGCAGTGCGCTGCCATTTTGTATATTTCTAACGACAGATTCTGGCTCCGTTGTAAATTGAGTGTACAGAACTCATCTGTATTTGTTTTATTGCTGGTATTATCTAGGATTTGGGCATTTAATTTTTGGTTATTAAATCTGGATGAAAAGTCCACATTTGGAACCCTGGGGATTGCATTGTGTGTTTTGTGTTTCCTTGTCTCCTAATATTGGTGTCAAGTTTGTTCATGGGTTCTGTTGAAGGACCACTTACATGGCAATACCGTGCACTCTTCCATAATCTTGCGGTACGCACATCACTAGAGAGTGCAATACCTGGTGTTCCCAAAGCCAAAAACATAACAGTAGGGAAGGAAATCACTGAACTTTTGAGATCTTAGCAACGCAACACTTGGAATCAGAGAGAGCCATGGAGTCACAAAGGGTGGAAACAGGCCTTTTGGCCCAACTTGCACACACACACACTGGGCAACATGTCCCATCTACACTAGTCCCACCAGCCTGTGTTTGGCTCATATTTCTCCAAACCTGTCCTATCGATATACCTGTCTAAATGTTTCTTAAACATTGCGATAATACCTGCCTCGTATTCCACTGACATTTCTTCCTCCCATGGCTTCACGCTTTACTCTTGCAACCATTTGTCAATTATATTCTTTAAATTACCCATATCTAGAAATCTATCCCTGGTCTGCAGAGGTAATGCATATCCCTGGCCTGTAGCTGTCCAGATTCAGCGACAGTTTCTTCCCACTGTTATGAAGTAACTGAACCACTCTGTCACCAACTAGGGAATGGTCCTGAGCTACTATCTACCTCAATGGAGGCCCTCAGACTACCTTTAATCTGACTTTACTGGACCTTACCTTGCACTAAATGTTATTCCCTTTATCACGTATTTGTGCACTGTGGACGGCTCGATTGTAACCATGTATTGTTTTTCCATTGACTGGTGCGCACACAGCAAAAGCTTTTCACTGTACCTCAATACACATGACATCCCAAGTCTGTGGCAGTAATTAGCCAGTAGCTGCACATTCTACTTTACTTCCAAAATATAGTGCCTTTAAATCAGCAAGACCAAGATATAGGGGGCAGTGTGAAATAGGTAGTCATTTCCAGATTGAAATTTCAGCATCGCAATCTGGAGTAAAATCCTACACACTCATTCCCCCGTCTCACCCAGGTGGTAGGGTAACACAGGTAGGAGAGATGCCACCTCACAGATCCAGGTTCGATCCTGACCTTTGGAACTATCTGTGTGAAGCTTAGTTTAGTTTGGAGATTACAGCATGGAAACAGGCCCATACTGCCCACTGGATCCATGCTGACCAACGATTACCCGTATACCAGTTCTATCCTACTCACTAGGGTCAATTTACCAAAGACTATTAACCTGCAAACCTATATGTCTTTGGAAGGTGGGAGGAAACCAGAGCACCCAGAGAAAACCAACACAATCACAGGGAGAACTTATAAACCCCGTACAGACAGCCCCCGTAGTTAGGATTGAAACCGGGTCTCTGGCACTGTAAGGCAGTAACTCTACTTCTGTGCCACTGTGCGCCACTAATTATACATATTATCTCTGTGACCACATGGGTTTCTCCCAGGTAGTTTAGATTAGTTTGATTTAATTTAGAGATACAGCGTGGGAACAGGCCCTTTGGCCTGTGGTGACCACGATCTCCCATACACTAGTTCTATGCTACACACTAGGGACAATTTACCAAAGCCAATTAACCTGCAAAACTGTACGTCATTGGACTGTGGAAGAAAACCAGAGCACCCGAAGAAAACCCACGCTGTCACAGGGAGAATTTATGAACTCTGTACAGATAGCACCTGTAGTCAAGATCAAACCTGGGTCTCTGGCGCTGTAAGGCAGCAACTCTACCAATGCGCCACTGTATCACCCCTAACTATATACCTTATCTCTATGACCACATGGGTTTCTTTCAGGTACTTTAGTTTCCTCCCACATCCAAGAGACACAGGGTTGGTAGATTAATTGACCTTGTAAATTGCCCATCATATGTTGGTGTAATCTGAGGGAAGCTCTGGAGACGTGAGTAGAATAAAATAGAATTGGTTTAGGTTGAGCAAAAGTGGGTGCTTGATGCTCAACGTTGACTTGGTAGGCAGAAGAACCATACAACTCTATAACACAATGACTTTGCACTGCACATGCGAAGAAACCTCTATATAGAAACGTTTCTCCTAATTTCCTGATCTTCTTTCCCCAGAGTTATAGCAATAATTTAAATCAGATAATGCCCAATCATTGATTTCCCCAACAAATATTATTTCCCCAGTTCATCCTGTCAAAATTCTTCACAATTGCTTCAATTACTCTGGAAACAAACAAACTAAACAACTCATCTCTTGTCAAGAGTTCCAGTTTCAAAACTCTGGTCCTCTCTCAGTTGTCACTGTCTCGTGCCTCTCCACCAAAGTCATGGATTCTTCCACTAGCAGGCATAATAATAATAATTGATGATTACTAATAAATGATTAATGAAAATTAATAAATGATAATAATATTAATTTCTCTAATTTCAAGTAACCCTTGCATTCCCTCTCTCTCCATCTCTCTGTCCTTCACCCCACCCTAGTCATAGTCATAGAGGCATAGAGTGATACTGTGTGGAAACAGGCCCTTCGGCCCAACTTGCGCACACCGGCCAACATGTCCCAGCTACACTAGTCCGATTTGCCTGCGCTTGGTCCATATCCCTCTAAACCTGTCCTGTCCATGTACCTGTCTAACTGTTTCTTAAATGATGGGATAGTCCCAGCCTCAAATACCTCCTCTGGCAGCTTGTTCCATACACCCACCACCCTTTGTGTGAAAAAGTTATCCCTCGGATTCCTATGAAATCCTTTCCCCTTCACCTTGAACCTATGTCCTCTGGTCCCCGAATCCCCTACTCTGGGCAAGAGACTCTGTGCATCTACCCGATCTATTCCTCTCATGGTTTTATACACCTGTATAAGATCACCCCTCATCCTCCTGCGCTCCAAGGATTAGAGACCCAGCCTACTCAACCTCTCCCTATAGCTCACACCCTCTAGATCTGGCAACATTCTCGTTATCGTCCCACTAGTTTTACTGTTCGTAGTCCTTCGTTATCATCACCTCCTTTGCCAACAATGGACCATTGTGGGTTCCTTGCCCATCGGTGCCGGCTCTGATTTGTTCTGTACCTCTTCATACCTCTAGTTTCCTCTACCCTGACTCTCAGTCTGAAGAAGCTCTCAACCCGAAACGTCACCTGTTCCTTTTCTCCAGAGATGCTGCCTGACCCACTGGGTTACTCCAGCATTTTGTGTCTAACAGAATAATAATAACTGGTTTACTTGATGTTCAGATGAAGAGTAGGATTGGTAGTCAGTTCTGCTGGGGCAGTGATGTTGATACTCCTACTGTGGCCCCTCGCTCTTTGAGTCTATCTGTACCGCGTGCGCCCATTGTGACAAACACTCAGACATACTCAGACTATAGCCTATCTTTGCTGCGTATAATTAATCCTTTGCTCTTGAGATCTGAGCTCCCACCTCACAACACAGATGCTTTCAGTACACGGCATGGTTTAACATGTCAGCATTTTCACTTCCAGTGACTTATATATTTGAGCTCTTTGTTCCTTCTAACCATTGTCAGCCTGCAGTGTATCTTTGTATTACCTCACATTTGTCCACATTACATTGCAACTGCCATTCGTAAGCCTCTTCCACCAGCCTGTCAATGTCACGCTGAAATCATTTTGAGGTTTATCACTGTGCTATATTTATAGTGTTGGTAATTTTGAGATGGTATTCCTCATGTGTAATGCCTGCAGTAGACATATAGTAGAACCACATTCTCTAAACTGAGGTTAAATGTTCTCTGAAACCTTGCCTTCCCCATCCATCCTCTTATGTCCAGAATTGGTGCAAACCTTTCAATTTCTCTAAGAGAAGTCCATGCACGATTACTTATGTGCCTAATGCTCTCTAATGTTATCCATTCATAACTTTTTTTAGTGTTTTCTTGCAGGCGACACTTGGCCTGGACTCACTTGTCCAGCAAACCTTTTGCTCCTTTTGATGCATTGAATCATTATTGTTTTTGCAATAACAACACAAAAATGAATGAAAGAGATATTTAGTTTTGTCTATTATTGTCATGTGTACTGAGGTACAGTGAAAAGCTTTTTTGTTGCGCGTTATCCAGTCAATGAAAGGACTACACATGATTACAATCAAGCCATTCACAGTATTCAGATACAGGAAAAGGGAATAACGTTTATTGCAAGAAAATGTCTAGTAAATCCGATTAAAGATATTTCAAATATCCAGCAAAGTCCGATTAAAGATATTTCAAAGGTTTCCAATGAGGTAGGTGGAATGTCAGGATCGCTCACTGATTGGTGATAGGATGGTTTAGTTTCCTGATAACAGCCGGGAAGAAACTGTCCCTGAATCTGGATGTGTCCGTTTTCACACTTCTGTACCTCTTGCCTGATGGGAGAGGGAGAAAAGGGAGTGACCAGGGTGAGACTGGTCCTTGATTATGCTGGTGGGCTTTCCAAGGCAGCATGAAGTATAGATGGAGTCAATGGAAGGGAGGTTGGTTTGTGAGATGGTCTAGGCTGTGTTCACCACTCTTATATTTGAGAGAGATTGGTTTGCACCCAAAATGAAACCTGATCTTGCTGTATCATGTGTAGTATCATTGGATAGCATGCAACAAAAAAAGCTTTTTGCTGTATCTCGGCACACCTGACAATAAACTAAACTAAACTGATGTGAATGTACTCAATCAAGTTAAATTCCAACAATTACTCTGCAACAATCCCAAAAGCTTGTTCGCCCTAAAAAGGCATACGCCTCATGGTGATCTGCACTCTGGCAGATATGGAGGAAAGAAGCCCTAGATTACTCATGGAGAATTTCATTAATGAACAAGGAGGAAAATTGGGGGGATCATCATGTTATAGGACAGATGTTTTCACCATCTTATAGGAAATAAATTGTCAAGCTGGAAAGAGTGCAGTGAATATTTACGAGGATGTTGCAAGGAATCGAGGGCTTGATCTATAGGGAGAGGTTGAGCAGGCTACGACTTTATTCCTTAGAGCGCGAGAGGTCAATGGGTGATCTGATAGAAGTGTACAAAATCATAAGTTCATAAGTGCATAAGTTATAAGAGCAGAATTTGGCCATTCGGCCCATCAAGTCTACTCTGCCATTCAGTCATGGCTGATCTATTGTTCCTTCTTAACCCCATTCTCCTGCCTCTTCCCCGTAATCCCTGACACCTGTACTCAGAGAGTCATACAGCTTGGAAACAGGCTCCTATACCCAACTTGCCCACACTGGCCAAGGTGTCCCATCTAAACTAGACCTACTGAGGTGCAGGATGAATGTGCAAACTCCACACAGATGGCACCAGAGGTCAAGATCAATCCCGGGTCTCTGGCACTGTGAGGACGAGGCTTTTTTGACTCCATCACTTGCCTCACTGATTACTGCCTAATGGTTAGGATATTAGACTTGCAAAGAAGCCTGTGGAGGATTATTAACTGGGTACCCAAGCCTGATTATTAGTGCTCCATGTTGTAGAGAGGGAGAATTGGCTTGCAGTGGGGTCTATAATTTTGAAGGCTCATTGTGAGCATAGGAGATGGTTTGTCATTTAGCAAATATAACTCTACAATTCATTATGTTTCATTATTTTAAAAAATGTGTATACGTACACACAAACACACATGCACACACACTCACATGCACACAGGCGCACACACACACACACTGACGCGCACACGCACAGGCACACACGCACGCACACAGATACAGTTAGTTAATGTCCGTCCACCTGCGAGAGGTGATGGTACAGCTTTGACGTTGCCCTGTTTGGAGAGGGCAATGTTTCAAGTGTGGTTACATTTCTTGCTGCTTCCCATTCACAAAGATGGCCCCGGTGAGGAGGGGGACGTCGGTTCGCGGGCCGAGCTGGTCCTGGGCGACAGAGGATTCTCGTGCTTTCCTGGATCGGGAGCCGCTCCAGTAGACTGAGTACGTGGGCAGACCGGACTTTGGACTTTGGGAATGGCACCAAAAAAAATGGCAGCGCCTGCATGTGTAAATGTGCAAAGATAATTTCAGTGTGCAGCTGCACATGTAACAAATAAAGCACCAGTGGAATCAAGGGATCTAGGAACAAGGCATGGAAGAGGAACTGAGGTGGAAGGTGAGCACTCGAAAGGTCAAATGACCTATCCCCACTCCTATATCATCATATGTTCTAAAGATCCTCTAAATTTGCTGATAATAATAATAATGGACATCCAGTCTGGCTAATTACTGCTGCATTAATTCAGGAGAAGTTGTCGACTGTGCCATTAACTTACTTACCAATGACGAGTCCGTGTCAGGCCAGGACCACTGCATTTCAAATCTCACCACAGTCTTGCTCCAAAACCAAACCAAAGAGGTGAATTCCAGAGGCGAGATGAGAATAAATGCCCATGATATCAAAACAGCATTTTTGACCATATGAGGTGCAGAGGTGTGAAAAGGCACATCTCCAGATTCAGGGACCGTTTCTTCCCAGCTGTTATCAGGCAATGGATCCATCCAATTACCAACTAGAGAGCGGTCCTGACCTCCCATTTGAGACATTCGAACTATCTTTAATTGGACGACTGGACTTTATCTTGTACTAAACGTTATACGTTTTATCGTGTTTCTGTGCACTGTGGACGGCTTGTTTGTAATCATGTATAGTTTTTCCGTTGACTGGTTAGCATGCAACATGAAAGGTTTTCACTGTACCTCGATACACAAGACAATAAACTAAACTAAACTAAACTAAACAAAGCTAAACAACTAAACTAAACTAAACTAAACTAAACCAAACCAAACTTAATGTGTCTTCAGGATTGGCAATAAAATCTGAATTAATGGAAAAACATTTCAATGGTTATAGTCTTATCAGTAACCAAGGAAGATGGTTAATTGTCATGGTTGATGAAAGTCAATGATCCCTGTTCCAAAGCGTTGCTATTGGATCACGTTGTGACCGTACCATCAGTGCAAACATCATCAGCTGCCTCTTCCTTCCCTCATAAGGTCAGAACCAGGAACACCTGCTGATGATTGCACTATATTCAATTCCATTCACGGCTCTTCAATGAACACGACGAAGCATGCCTGATAGGGCTGTGCAAGTACTTTCACCAGAAGGGCTACAGCAATTCACAACCAATTTCTCAATGAGAAACACAAAATAGGAATAAATGCTGGCTTTGCTACCAATAGTTACATTCGTAAATGAACAAATAAAATATCAGGCAACCCATTCACTTTTCTAATTATTTTCTGTGTCAAAGCATCACATTATCTGTCCAAGGACTCCAAAGTTCCTTTGAGACCTCTACTGCATCCAGTTTTTCACTATTAACTAATTATTCTGTTCTATTCTTCTTGTTCCAAACAGATGTACTCACATTCATCTAAATTAAAAGCATTTTGCCTGTTTTCCGCTTTCACTTCATCATTTAGTCTGTCCTTGCAATTTTAAGCTTCCATCGATGCTGACAAAGGTACCACCCACTTCCCACGTCTGCCATTGGAAAATTCGGATCAGTAGTTTTCTATCTTTTCATCTGATAGTTTATAATGAATGGTTGTGCCTTGTACTCTGACATTGAGTGCATTTTGCAGGGCCTAGGAACTTATCCATCTTGAGACCTGCTAATTTTTTGTCAGAGCCAATTCCTTTTGCACATTATCCCCAGCAATTATTCTGTATCATCTGCCAGTAATCCTATGCTCTCATTTCAGCTGCTCTTTGTAAAAATGCATACAAGGTATTAATTTGCTATCTCTTGTCATGCCTTTCTGCTCCATAATTAGATGTTTTATCCCTGAGCAATGCTGTCCTCGTGAACAATTCATTTGGCTTTTTTTAACGCTTAGAATTGTCGGCTTAATTCCTTTCTTTTCTTTCTTTCTTCATATTTTATTTTGGCTCTTGTAATCTTCACCCGTCCTAATTTCCTCCTTTATATTTATTCAAGCACAAAGTCCTAAGTTTCACTTTTGTTTTTGCCTTATCTCATCATTGCAACCTTTGATGCAACCACTTAATTTCCCTGATGGGAGTTTAGACTGGCTTTGTACTCTCATTTGAAACTGTCCCACTACTAATCCATTGATCTTCCCAGTAAATTTGGGTCAAAATCCTATTTTGGCTCTTTGAACTTCTCCCCTTTGGCAGTCCATCACTCTTATCTTTATCTCTCCATGATTCTTTCAGTTGTTACAAAACTAACTGTGTAGTAATCAAGATTAACCAACTGCCGTCCAGGCAATTGATTCTCACACTTTGTTTCCCAGAGCTAATTTAAGCAATGTCATTTATGGTCAGAGATTCACAAGCATTGTGAGTTTCGAAGGATGAGGGGGGGGGGGTGAGTTTCGAAGGATGAGGGGGGTGTGAGTTTCGAAGGATGATGGGGGGGGACCTCGTTGAAATTCACGAAATAGTGAAAGGCCTGGATAGAGTGGATGTGGAGAGGATGTTTCCAGTAGTGGGAGAGTCTAGGACCAGAGGACACAGCCTCAGAATGAAAGGACATACCTTTACAAAGGAGATGAGGAGGAATTTGTTTAGTCAGAGGGTGTTAAATCAGTGGAATACATTGCCATAAATGCTGTGGAAGCCGTCATTGGGTATTTTAAAGTGGAGATTGACTTCTTGATTAGGAAGGGTGTCAAAGTTTGTGGGGAGAAGGCAGGAGAATGGGGTTAAGAGGGGAAGATAGACTATGACATGAACTTGCCTGGATTACAAGGCTTGAGTTATAAGGAGGGATTGGATAGACTGGGGCTGTTTTCCCTGAAGGGAAGGAGGTTGAGGGGTAACACGATGGAGGTTTATCATGAGGGGCATAAGATAGGATTTTGAGTTGCTTTCTTTTTTCCATGGTCGAAGAGGGGATAGGTTTCAGGTGAGAGGAGACTAATTTTAAGAAGGGGATCTGAAAGACAAGGTTTTTCACACCGAGATTGGTTTGATACATGGAGTGAGCTGCCAGAGGAAGTTGTAGAGGCAGGCAGAATTTCAATACTTAAAGGAATTTGGACAGGTGCACGGATAGGAAAAAATTAGAGGGATATGGATCAAACACAAGCATATGGAGCAAGCTTAGATAGGGCATGTTGGTTGGCATGGAGAAGTTGGGCTGAAGAGCCTGCTTTCATGCTGTACAATTCCAAGACTGCATGGTGGACACAAAATGCTGGAGTAACTCAGCAGGTCAGGCAGCATCTCTGGAGAGAAGGAATGGGTGACATTTCGGGTCGAGACCCTTCTTCAGACTGCATGATTTCCAAGACTGCATGATTCTGGACTCAGAGGACAATCGGATAATGTGACATTCTATGTGAGTCATTGGAGGTGCCGGACTTTCACATTATTGCAGAAATAGGGGCAACACGGTGGCGCAGAGTTAGAGTTGCTGACTTATAACGCCAGAGACCCGGATTCGATCCTGACTATGGGTGTGGTCTGTGCAGATTTTATACATTCCCCCTGTGACCGCTTGGGTTTTCCCCGGGTGCTCTGGTTTCTTGCCATTTTTCAAAGACGTACAGGTTTTGTAGGTTAATTGGCTTTGGTAAAAATTGTCCCTAGTGTGTAGGATCGTGCTAGTGTACGGGAATCGCTGGTCGGCACGGAATCGGTGGGGCAAAGGGTCTGTATCCACCCTGTATCGCTAAACTAAACAAAACTAAACTAGATAATGAGGTTATGCAGAAGAAAATTGGCATGACCCAGTACAGCAATATTGCAGCCATTTCCAAATGTATTGTGCAGCAACTGTGCAGCAACTGTGCAGCAAGGCAAGGGAGACAGGAACCTGTCACTGAGTAACATCTGATGGAGGTTCAAAATAATGAAGCTGTTTAAAGGAGGTAAATGGAGGAAGCTGTTTCCAGCAATCAATGGTTAGAGGAAGTATCATTACTGAGAGTTAATCAGAATAATGTTCAGTATATCAGAAGAATAAATGGAAGTGGAGAACTTTCTATGTTAGGCAGGGTGGAAATGGAAATAATTTATTTCACTTCCCTTCAAAGGGCCATCGGCGAAAAAGGAGTTTGAAGAGGGATTTCTGCTGAAGTGCCACTGTCACTGATGGTAACAATCAAAGACTGAGAGCCAGCTTCCCCAAATTGTTCTCCTGTCAAGCAAGCTAAAAGTTTGTGGTGATTCAGTGTACTGTTAACTAGTTGTCTGGCTTGATGTCCAGTGAGGCAATGACTCGAATCAGTTTTAATTGTCTTTGTCTTTTAACAGCGCTTTATCTCATTGCTCAATCTTGTGACAAAAGTGACTACTGAGACTCGTGAATTAACTTAATGGTGCGCAAACGTTAATTGTAGATTTGCCGAGTAATTGTTATAACGCTGATCATGTTTTAGTCATCTAATTATCCCACTCGAAGCCTGTCCCCTTCTCCCACTGGATTCTGTCCCAATCCACCCAAACCTTCCAAGCCTGTATTTACTTTACTTCAGTTTAATTTAGATACAGGCCCTTCAGCCCACTGAGTCCGCGCAGACCAACGATCACCCCGCACACGAGCACTGTCCTACACACAAGGGACAATTTACAATCTTTACCAAAGCCGATTAACCTACAAACCTGCTTGTCTCTGGAGTGTGGGAGGAAACCGGAGCACCCGGAGAAAACACAAGCGGTCACAGAGAGAACGTACAAACTCCGTACAGACAGCACCCACAGTCTGGATTGATCCCGGGTCTCTGGTGTTGTAAGGCAGCAACTCTACCGCTGTGCTCCCCTGCAGTATTATAATATCTGGGACCACCTTTGATTAAAGCTTACATTTTTTAATGGTATTTCATCGTCTTTAACATGCTCAATGCTTCTAAACTGTTACAATGCAGAGGGGCAGCATGGTGGCGCAATGGTAGAGTTGCTGCCTTACAGCGCCAGAGACCTGGGTTCGATCCCACCTAGGTCCCAGATCCCAGGTACTATCTGCAAGGAGATTGTACTTTTTCCCTGTGCGTGCGTGGATTTTCTCCAAAATCTTCGGTTTCCTCCCATACTCCAAAGACGTACAGGTTTGTAGGTTGATTAGTTTTGTATAAAAATGTAAATTGTCCCAAGTGTGTGTTGGGTAATGTTAATATGCAGTGATTGCTGGTCGGTGCAGACTCAGTAGGCCATAGGGCCTGTTTCCTCACTGTATCTAAACTAAACTCAAGTAATATGACCCCATTGTCTCCATGCAATGACTTGACTTTTGCAGATCCTTTTAACCACAGCTGGTTTCCCCCTATGAATTTGTGATCAAAGATCTCTCGCCTGAAACATTATCCCTGTACCTTCTCCATATTGACCATGAATCTGTGGCCCTAGATCCATAACCTTTCTAGGCGGCATAGTGGTGCAGGGGCAGTACAGTGGCAGAACTGTAGAGTTGCTGCCTCACAGCGCCAGAGACCCGGGTTTGATCCTGACTACGGGTACTGTTTGTACCGAGTTTGTATGTTCTCCCCATGATTGCGTGGGTTTTCTCCGGGTGCTCTGGTTTCTTCCCACACTCCAAAGACGTACAGGTTTGTAGGTTAATTGGCTTTGGTAAAATTATAAATTGTCCCTAGTGCATAGGATAGTGCCAGTGCACAGGGCGATCATTGTTCGGTGCGGACTTGGTGGTCTGAAGGGCCTGTTTCCATGCTGTATCTCTAAAGTCTAAAGTCTATTCAGGTATTTAATTCCATGGGTGCACATGGCTTGCAAATCAACACCTACTTTCTACATCCAAGCACAATGATTTGCACATAAATTCAGAGACTTTGCTCAAATTACAGTTCTATTTCCGCACTCACTCTTTCTCCTTTAAAGTTGTGCACATCTTCACTCCTCTTGTCTCACACTTTTTCTTCATCTCCAGCCTCTGTCCAACGATCTGCCTATCAAGAAAAACCCTCATCTATGTTCATCTATTACCTGCCACGCTTTAATAGAGTTCATCTATTTTACCTGCCACGCTTGTTCATCTATGTCCTTTCCCTCCTCTCTTCTAGGTTTCATCCCCCCCCCCCCGTCCCCTCCCCTCACATCCCCTCCCATCCCCTCCCCTCCCCTTAACAATCGGTCTGAAGAAGGATCCCAACCCAAAGCAGCACCCATCAAAGGTTCTCCAGATATGCTGCCTGACCTGCTGAGTAACTCTGGCACTTTGTGTGTTTTGTTTTGCCTCAACTCTCAACCTATTTCCCATTCTTTAGATACTACATGCACCTGGTCTCATCTTTGCTTGTACAAGTAGAGCTATCAAAATAACTGGGTTGTGCTAGCTAATGTACACTGTGTCCAACATATAGATGTATTATAACTCTCTGCTGTATAATCCTTCAATAGTTCAATGTCATCTCACTGTTTTTGTAGATATTTTATCATCAATCATTCTATCAGTTTGCCTTTCCCTGAAGAATGATTGTCATGTAATACTTAAGAAGCGTGAACCTTATGATAGGAGGGAAGTCAGTGTGGGAGGCTCCAATATTACCCATTGACTATGTCAATGCATTTACACAGGACTTCCTCAAAGGCCATTGCATTGAAATCCATCAGCCCACTCTCTGTCAAGTCGATTGTAATGGATCCTTACAGGGTGATGAACTATTCATTGTTGCAACATTACTGCAATACATGATCACACCCACAGGAGAGGTTTGTTTGCCAACCATTGCTCACTCCACTTGTAAGCAGCAGTGAAAACATTGACTCCTATCATTTATTTACGAGCTGGTATCGCTGCTGCTGTGCTGGCAGCTCCTGAGCTAGGTTCGATGTTTCCTTTGCTGCTGTCTAGCAGCATGAGATGTGTCTCCTTGGAGGGGGGCTCTCTGAGGCTGCTGACAGATGATACTGGTCATCATTGACCAGGTTGAGCAGGCTAGGATCCCATTCCTTGGAGGAGGAGGAGGGGTGATCTTATCAATGTGTACCAAATCATGCGAGGAACAGATCGGAAAGATGCACAGATTCTCTTGCCTCGAGTAGGGAAATTGAGCACCAGAGGACATAGGTTAAAGGTGAGGGGGGAAAAGATTTAATATGAACCTGAGGGGTAACTTTTTAAACACAAAGGTTGATAGGTGTATGGAACGAGCTGCCAGAGGGGGTAGCTGTGACAGGGATTATCGCAACGTTTTAGAAACATTTAGACAGGTACATGGATAGGACAGGTTTAGAGGGATATGGGCCAAACGCAGGCAGGTGGGACTAGTGCAGATGGGACATGTTGGCCGGTTTGGGCAAGTTGGGCTGAAGGGCTTGTTTCCATGCTGTATCTGTACACTGTAAGACTCTATGGTTCTATTAACCGAAAAGGGTGGACAAGTTGTAATCTGCACTTTTATTTGACTGTTTTCTTGGTGAGAAAATGTGTTCACAAGAGTGGAGAACATGACAGCTATGTCTGATTCTGAAGCTTAGCACAGCAGCAATGGATACTATGATCCCTGCAAGGGGATGTTTCAGTGCCTCCTACTAACGGGGCCAGACACAGCATGGGATTGAAGTTGTGGATGAACCATGGGTTTACATTTTCCCTCAGCTGCACCTCAGTTGCACTGTGACTGACGGACTCATTGCATTATCGGGATTCTGAACAGTCCCTCCATAGACTAGGGCACTGTTCAATTCACCTCTACGCCTTCGAGGACATAGGACTCTATCCATGGAACTGGATGAACTCATACAATACTGAGAACAATGTTCTGCACCCTCTATCTTCTCTTTTGTTCTACCTATTGTACGAGTTTGAACCGATTATATTTATGTATGGTATATCTGATCTGTTTGCAAAACAAAGCTTCTCACTGTACCTTGGCACACGTGGTAATAATAAACCTAACCTAAACTTAAAACACAAACCATTCCTAGAAAACAGTCTAATTTGCATTTTTCCAAAGCATGACGTTGTGTTGTCTATGCATGCATCAAAAAACCTGAGTCTACTCAGCACGTCAGGCAGCATCTCAGGAGTGAAGGAATGTGTGACGATTCGGGTCGAGACCCTTCTTCAGACTGATGTCAGGGGGGGCGGGACAAAGAAAGGATATAGGTGGAAACAGGAAGACAGTGGGAGAACTGGGATGGGGAAGGGGAAGGGAGGGACAGAGAAGCTATCTAAAGTTAGAGAAGTCAATGTTCATACCGCTGGGTTGTAGGCTGCCCAAGCGAAATATGAGGCGCTGTTCCTCCAATTTGTGCTGGGCCTCACTCTGACAATGGAGGAGGCCCAGGACAGAATGGTCAGATTGGGAATGAGAGGGGGAGTTGAAGTGCTGAGCCACCGGGAGATCAGGTTGGTTGAGATGGACTGAGCGGAGGTGTTGAGCGAAACAATCGCCGAGTCTGCTCTTGGTCTCGCCGATGTAGAGAAGTTGACATCTGGAACAGTGGATACAATAGATGAGGTTGGAGGAGGTGCAGGTGAACCTCTGCCTCACCTGGAAGGACTGTTTGCGTCCTTGGATGGAGTCGAGGTGGGAGAAAAATGGACAGATGTTGCATTTCCTGCAGTTGCAGGGGAAAGTGCCTGGGGAGGGGGTGGTTTGGGTTGGAAGGGACAAGTGGACCAGGGAGTTTCGGAGGGAACGGTCTCTGCGGAAAACAGAAAGGGGAGGGGATGGGAAGATGTGGCCAGTAGGGGGATCCCGTTGGAGGTGATGAAAATGTTGGAGGATAATTTGTTGTATACGCTGGCTGATGGTGTGGAAGGTGAGGACAAGGGGAACTCTGTCCTTGTTATGAATGGGGGGAGGGGGAGCAAGAGCGGAGCTGCGGGATATGGAGGAGGCCCTAGTGAGAGCCTCATCTATAATGGAAGAGGGGAAGCCCGACTTCCTGAAGAATGAGGACATCTCTGATGCCCTAGTGTGAAACACCTCATCCTGGGCACAGATGCTGCGTAGACGGAGGAATTGGGAGTAGGGGATTGATTTTTTGCAGAAGACAGGGTGGGAAGAAGTGTAGTCCAGATAGTTGTGGGAGTCAGTAGGTTTGTAGTAGATGTCGGTCACTAGTCTGCCTCCTGTGATGGAGATGGGTGAGATCCAGAAACGGTAGGGAGATGTCGGAGATGGTCCAAGTATATTTAAGAGCAGGATGGAAATTGGTAGTGAAATGTATGAAGTCAGTGAGTTCTGCATGGGTACAGGAGGTAGCACCAATGCAGTCATCAATGTAGCGGAGGTAGAGTTCGGGGATAGGGCCAGTGTACGTCTGGAACAGGGATTGTTCGATGTACCCAACAAAGAGGCATAACTAGGGCCCATGCGAGTGCCCATAGCTATGCCTCGGGTTTGGGGGAAGTGGGAGGAGTCAAAGAAGAAGTTGTTGAGGGTAAGAACCAGCTCTGCTAGGCAGACGAGAATGTTAGTAGATGGAGATTGGCTGGTTCTACGGTCGAGGAAGAAAAGGAGGGCTTCAACACCATCCTTGTGGGGGATGGAAGTGTAGAGTGACTGGACATCCATGGTAAAGATGAGACAATAGACAATAGACAATAGGTGCAGGAGTAGGCCATTCAGCCCTTCGAGCCAGCACCGCCATTCAATGCGATCATGGCTGATCACTCTCAATCAGTACCCCGTTCCTGCCTTCTCCCCATACCCCCTCACTCCGCTATCCTTAAGAGCTCTATCCAGCTCTCTCTTGAAAGCATCCAACGAACTGGCCTCCACTGCCTTCTGAGGCAGAGAATTCCACACCTTCACCACTCTCTGACTGAAAAAGTTATTCCTCATCTCCGTTCTAAATGGCCTACCCCTTATTCTTAAACTGTGGCCCCATGTTCTGGACTCCCCCAACATTGGGAACATGTTTCCTGCCTCTAATGTGTCCAATCCCCTAATTATCTTATATGTTTCAATAAGATCCCCCCTCATCCTTCTAAATTCCAGTGTATACAAGCCTAATTGCTCCAGCCTTTCAACATATGACAGTCCCGCCATTCCGGGAATTAACCTAGTGAACCTACGCTGCACGCCCTCAATAGCAAGAATATCCTTCCTCAAATTTGGAGACCAAAACTGCACACAGTACTCCAGGTGCGGTCTCACCAGGGCCCGGTACAACTGTAGAAGGACCTCTTTGCTCCTATACTCAACTCCTCTTGTTATGAAGGCCAACATTCCATTGGCTTTCTTCACTGCCTGCTGTACCTGCATGCTTCCTTTCAGTGACTGATGCACTAGGACACCCAGATCTCGTTGAACATCCCCTCTTCCTAACTTGACACCATTCAGATAATAATCTGCCTTTCTATTCTTACTTCCAAAGTGAATAACCTCACACTTATCTACATTAAACTGCATCTGCCATGTATCCGCCCACTCACACAACCTGTCCAAGTCACCCTGCAGCCTTATTGCATCTTCCTCACAGTTCACACTACCACCTAGCTTAGTATCATCTGCAAATTTGCTAATGGTACTTTTAATCCCTTCATCTAAGTCATTAATGTATATCGTAAATAACTGGGGTCCCAGCACCGAACCTTGCGGTACCCCACTGGTCACTGCCTGCCATTCCGAAAGGGACCCATTTATCCCCACTCTTTGCTTTCTGTCTGTCAACCAATTTTCTATCCATGTCAGTACCCTACCCCCAATACCATGTGCTCTAATTTTGCCCACTAATCTCCTATGTGGGACCTTGTCGAAGGCTTTCTGAAAGTCGAGGTACACCACATCCACTGACTCTCCCCTGTCAATTTTCCTAGTTACATCCTCAAAAAATTCCAGTAGATTTGTCAAGCATGATTTCCCCTTCGTAAATCCATGCTGACTCGGAATGATCCTGTTACTGCTATCCAAATGCTCAGCAATTTCGTCTTTTATAATTGACTCCAGCATCTTCCCCACCACTGATGTCAGACTAACTGGTCTATAATTACCCGTTTTCTCTCTCCCTCCTTTCTTAAAAATTGGGATAACATTTGCTATCCTCCAATCCACAGGAACTGATCCTGAATCTATAGAACATTGAAAAATGATCTCCAATGCTTCCACTATTTCTACAGCCACCTCCTTAAGTACCCTGGGATGCAGACCATCAGGCCCTGGGGATTTATCAGCCTTCAGTCCCATCAGTCTACCCAAAACCATTTCCTGCCTAATGTGGATTTCCTTCAGTTCCTCCATCACCCTAGGTTCTCCGGCCCTAGAACATTTGGGAGATTGTGTGTATCTTCCTCAGTGAAGACAGATCCAAAGTAACGGTTTAACTCGTCTGCCATTTCTTTGTTCCCCATAATAAATTCCCCTGCTTCTGTCTTCAAGGGACCCACATTTGCCGTGACTATTTTTTTCCTCTTCACGTACCTAAAAAAACTTTTGCTATCCTCCTTTATATTATTGGCTAGTTTACCCTCGTACCTCATCTTTTCTCCCCGTATTGCCTTTTTAGTTAACTTTTGTTGCTCTTTAAAAGAGTCCCAATCCTCTGTCTTCCCACTCTTCTTTGCTATGTTATACTTCCTCTCCTTAATTTTTATGCTGTCCTTGACTTCCCTTGTCAGCCACAGGTGTCTCTTACTCCCCTTAGAGTCTTTCCGCCTCTTTGGGATAAATTGATCCTGCAACCTCTGCATTATTCCCAGGAATACCTGCCATTGCTGTTCTACCATCTTCCCTGCTAGGGCCTCCTTCCAGTCAATTTTGGCCAGCTCCTGCCTCATGCCTCTGTAATCCCCTTTGCTATACTGTAATACTGACACTTCCGATTTTTCCTTCTGCCTTTCCATTTGCAGAGTAAAACTTATCATGTTGTGATCACTGCCTCCTAATGGCTCTTTTACCTCTAGTCCCCTTATCAGATCAGGATCATTACACAACACTAAATCCAGAATTGCCTTCTCCCTGGTAAGCTCCAGTACAAGCTGTTCTAAGAATCTAAGAAGGGAGTGGGGGCCTGGAAACCGGAAGTTATTGAGGAGACGGAGAGCATGTGAGGTGGCTTGGACGTAGGTGGGGAGGGATTTGACCAGGGGGGATAGGATGGAGTCAAGGTAGGTGGAAATTAATTCGGTGGGACATGAACAGGTAGAAACAATGGGTGTGCCAGGACAGTTCTGTTTGTGAATTTTAGGGAGAAGTTAAAATTGGGCCATGCAGGGCTGGGGAACAATAAGGTTGGAGGCATTAGAGGGCAGAGCGCTGGATTTGGTGAGGTCAGTGATGGTGTTAGTGATTAGGGTCTGGTGCTCGTCGGTGGGGTCAGGTTCCAAGGGTAAGTAGGAGGAGGTGTCTGAGAGTTGTCGTCTGGCCTTGGTCCGGTAGAGGTCAGCACGCCAGACTACCACAGCACCTCCCTTGTCAGCGGGTTTGTTGACTAAGTCAGGGTTGTTGCAGAGTGAGTGGAGGGCTGCACGTTCAGGAGGGGAGAGGTTAGAGTGAGTCAGGGGAGTGGAGAATTTGAGGCGGTTAATGTCACGCCGGCAGTTGGAAATGAAGAGTTCTAGTGAAAAGGGACTGGTCCTTGATTATGCTGGTGGCCTAGCCAAGGCAGCTATAAAATAGCTATTCATACAAATGCCAGTCGTATTTGAGTACTTACACTGGCACTTGATAAGTTGTACGAGATGCTGAAGGCTACACATAGTGGGCCTTGAAGGGACGATGGTGGACAATAGCCGGAGGGATATCATGTGTATAATTATCATTACTTTTTGATACATTCAGAAGCGTTTCTTTACTTGGCTCGTCTTTATTTCTTAGTGTTGTCTTTTTTTGAAGTTATCACTGCAACAAAAACACATGAAATTCTCATTAGCGCTGCGTGCTGTGTATTGTGCAATGACTTTCAACACTCAAACTGTTCTCCCCATGTCCCTGTTGCTGGCTACTAACTCATCTTTAGCCTGGGGATAGATACTAACGCAGCTGAGGGTAATGAGCTTTACCAAACACTATAATCAAGTGAGATGATATTCCTTCTTTTCCAGCATAAAGACCCCTCTAAAAATAAGATGGAATCCGTGGGCTATGGTTTATGCCAAACTGGTCACATATTTCACCTGGAGATCCCTTCTGATCTTTTTTGCAACGCGGAGACTTGATAGAAGGGTGCCACAGTCACGCAGCGGTATTGTTGCTGCCTTATAGCACCAGAAACCCGGGTTCGATTATGATTAGGGGTCTGAAGAAGGGTCTCGACCCGAAACGTCACCCATTCCTTCTCTCCTGAGATGCTGCCTGACCTGCTGAGATACTCCAACATTTTGTGAATGACTACGGGTGCAATCTGTACAGAGTTTGTATGTTCTCGTGTGTTTTTTCCATGTGCTCTGGTTTCCTCCTATACTCCAATGACGTGCAGGTTTGTAGGATAATTGGCTTCTGCAAATTGTCCCTAGAGTGTACCATGGAACTGGTGTATGCATGGTCACTGGTCGGTGTGGACAGTCGGCCAAAGGGCCTGTTTCCACACTGTATCTCTAAACTAAACTAAACTAAGTATATTGACGGCTATCAATATGATAGCCAGTCAGCCTTCTCCCCAGTGGGCAATGTTTAAAGGAGATGCCTGGGGCAACGTTTTTACACAGAGAGTGGTGGGTACCTGGAACATGCTGCTAGGGGTAACAGTGGAGGCAATGACAGTGATGTTTAAGTGGCTTTTGGATAGGCACATAGATATGCAAGGAATAGAGGGATATGGATCACGGGCAGGTAAAGGCATCATGTTCAGCACAGAAATCATGGGCCAAAGAGCCTGGTCTTATGCTGTACTGCTCTATGTTATCTGTTCTATGTTTCATTCACACGGACACCGTTCATTCAGATCAGAGCATTATTGGGGATCTCTTTAGTTTAGTTTAATTTAGTTTAGAACAGGGGAGTCAAACTCATTTTCGGTCATGGGCCGGAATGGGAAAACTGTGACTTCATGCGGGCCGGATCAGTTGTGCACGAGCGAATGCCCGCGTGCTGCTCCCACAGCTTTCGTTGCCTTCGTTTTTTTCAACCTGCTCTCATGTGTCTCAGTCTCTGCTATAACAACAAAGTGTTTCATTTTACGGATTTAGTTTCTGCTAAAGAAGATTGCCGAGCGAGCATGACTTTTATGATTGGTATCTAGGCCCCAGATAGAGTGGATGTGGAAATAATATTTCCAGTAATAGGAGAGTCTAGGACCAGAGGACACAGCATCAGAATAAAAGGTCATACATTCAAAGTGGAGATGAGGAGGAATGGGTGGTGAATCTGTGGAATTCATTGTTACAGACAGCGGTGGAGGTCGACATTGGGTATTTTTGAGGCAGGGATTGATAGGTTTTGATTAGGTTACAGGGAGAAAGAAGACAATAGAATGTGGTTGAGAGAGAAAATAGATCAGCCATGGTTGAATGGCAAAGTAGACGATGGGCTAAATGGCCTAATTCTGTTCCCCTGAATTATAGTCTTCCTACAGTGTTTATGTTTTGCCCACAATGGGCTGGCTGGGTGGTAAACAGCCAAACAGCAGCTACCTGGTGAAAGATGATCTGTCCATCATCTCACCTGAAGGCCCCGCTCCCCATCCTTCTCCTTATGTATTTCTTCCTTCCCCTCACGTCCTCTCCCCTCGCCTCTCATGTCCTTCTCTGCCCCCACCTTCTCCCTCACCTGCCCTCTCCCTTTCCTCAGCCTATCCCTTCTCTCATCCCTACTTCCTTCCTTCCACTACTTCCCCACTCCCCTCCCTTACTTCATCCTCTCTCTTTCCTTACCTTGTCCCAAAATCCCCTCCCTTCCCTCATCCCTAAACACCATTCCTTCTCTCATCTGCTCCCTCCCTCACCCCCTCCCTCCCTACTTCCTTTCTTTACCACCTACTCCCCCACTCCCCTCCCTTTACACCCTCTCTTCCCTTCCTCATCCCTAAAAACTCTCCCTTCCCTCATCTGCTCCCCCTCCCCTCCCTTTACCACCACCTTCACCCTTCCCTTCCCTATTCCCACATAACTACCAGCAAGTCTTCACATCCCACCCCTAACCTTAACCCAAACCCAGAGCCCCCAGCCTGGAGAGCAGATCAGATTTTGGATTGTTGGCTGCGGCCCCATTCACAGTACGGCGACTTCCCACCAGCCTCTATCCACGCACACGCCTGGGTCTCAGGTACACGGTGGCGGTCTCTGTGGCAGCAGCCCAGGCACTTCCCGGTGTCCACAACGCCGCTGAGACTCCCCACCTTCCCCAGCGCCGGCCCCTTCCCGCCCATATCGCCGCATGGCCGGATATGGGCGTGGCTTCCAATCACCCCGGGGAGATGGGGAGTGGGGAGGTGTCGGCTGCAGGTGTGACTTGCATTTTCCTTCTGTGCAAAATTCATATTTCCTGTGAGTTTAAGCAGTCATGTAGCTCACTTTCTGTGTATAAACTGACAGGGCTTTTTTTCCCCCAAATCATCCCGCGGGCCAGATTGGACCCCCTCCCCTTGGATTGGGCTGGTAGTTTGACACCCCTGGTTTAGAGGTACAGTGCAGGATCAGGCCCTTCGGCCATCCTACACACTAGGGACAATTTACAATTTTTACTAAAGCCAATTAACCTACAAACCTATAAGTCTTTGGAATGTGGGAGGAAACCGGAGCATCCGGAGAAAACCCACGCTGTCACAAGGAGAGCGTACAAACTCACTCCGTACAGACATCTAGCATAGTTTGGATTGATTCTGAGCCTCTGGTGCTGTAAGGCAGCAACTCTACCACCTCGCCACCCTGCCCCCCCCTATTTATTTCTGCACAAGCAAATATACCAAAAGAAATACCACTTCCTGTGCTGTACTGTTCTATGTTCTATGCTACGATGTATTCTGGCTGGGGACAGAGGGAAGGAGTGTAGGAAAAAAACTGCAGATGCTGGTTTAAATCGAAGGTTCACACAAAATGCTGGAGTAACTCAGCGGGTCAGGCAGCTTCTCAGGAGAGAAGGAATGGGTGACATTTCGGGTCAAGACCCTTCTTCAGACTGATATCAGGGGAGGGGGCGGGACAAAGATAGGATGTAGTAGGAGACAGGAAGACAGTAGGGAGAACTGGGAAGGGGGAGGGGAAAGAGAGGGACAGAGGAACGATCTGAAGTTAGAGAAGTCAATGTTCATACCGCTGGGGTATAAACTGCCCAAGCGAAATATGAGGTGCTGTTCCTCCAATTTGCGCTGGGCCTCACTATGACAATGGAGGAAGCCCAGGACAGAAAGGTTGGACTGGGAGTGGGAGGGGGAGTTGAAGTGTTGAGCCACCGCGAGATCAGGTTGGTTAAGGCGGACTGAGCAAAGGTGTTGAGTGAAACGATCGCCGAGACTGCGCTTGGTCTCGCCGATGTAGAGAAGTTGCCATCTGGAACAGCGGACACAATAGATGAGGCTGGAGGAGGTGCAGGTGAACCTCTGCCTCACCTGGAAAGACTGTTTGGGTCCTTGGATGGAGTTGAGGGGGGAGGTGAAGGGACAGGTGTTGCATCTCCTGCGGGTGCAGGGGAAAGTACCTGGGGAAGGGGTGATTTGGGTGGGAAGGGACAAGTGGACCAGGGAGTTACGGAGGGAACGGTCTCTGTGGAAAGCAGAAAGGGTTGGAGATGGGAAGATGTGTCCAATCACGGGATCCCGTTGGAGGTGGCGGAAATGTTGGAGGATAATTTGTTGTATACGATGGCTGATGGGGTGGAAGGTGGGGACAAGGGGGACTCTATCCTTGTTACGAATGGGGAGAGGGGGAGCAAGAGCGGAGCTGCGGGATATAGAGGAGACCCTAGTGAGATCCTCATCTATAATGGAAGAGGGGAAGCCCCATTTCCTAAAGAATGAGGACATCGCTAATGCGCTAGTATAAAACCCCTCATCCTGGGCGCAGATGTGACGTAGACGGAGGAATTGGGCATAGGGGATAGAGTTTTTACAGGAAACAGGGTGGGAAGAAGTGAAGTCAAGATAGCTGAGGGAATATATCTTGGGTTGACTGGAATAATTTGTGCTTTGATAAAGAAACAGGTCTGAAGATGATGTTTTACTGGAGCTCGGAAACTAGCCCTGACTGGTTTGGGAGAGCCTATAATGAGGGTGGTGAGTCCATTTTCTTGGAAGGGTCTGAAGATGGCAGCAGAGAGACCAGATGAAAGAGACAAGAGAGGAAAAGATCGGGGGGAAAATAGAAATGCAAATCTGGAACAGATGTGTTTGAAGTTGACTGAGAAACTGGAAAATGAGGGAAACTTGCAGGATTAATTCAGGGGTATGACCAAGAGAAGAAAAAAGGAGTTGGGTTTTGTTAACTGTGACTACGAAATGGTGATTAAATAGACAATTAGTCAAATAAACTCTCTGCTACTACACCAGAATTACTCGACTAGCTCAGAATTACACACAGAGTCTTAATAAAATTAATGATATTTCAAAGTGCACCAATGTAGCACATTAATAACAACACCAAATGTTCAAGAGATAGAAATCTTTAATATCGTTATTCCCAGAGGACGGAAGGGTATTTTTAATTCTGTTGATTTAACTTGATCTTTTTCCTCTCCACGTTTTATCTTGCTCTTTATACAGATTTGCAGCTTTTATTCAAGAATAGGAATAGTCTAACTGCCAGGAATGAAACTGTCCACATTTTCAATGGTCTTTTCATGGATGTTAACTGGTACCACTGATTTTTAGATTTAGTTTATTTTAGAGATGCAGCGTGGAAACAGGCCCTTCGGCCCACTGAGTCCATGCTGACCAGCGATCACCATACATCAGCACTAACCTCTCGACTAGAGACAATTTACATTTTTGATCAAAGCTAATTAACCTATAAACCTGGTAGACACAAAATGCTGAAGTAACTCAGAAGGCCAGGCAGTATCTCAGGAGAGTAGGAATGGGTGATGTTTTGGGTCGAGACCCTTCTTCAGACAGTCTGAAGAAGGGTCTCGACCCGAAACGTCACCCATTCCTTCTCTCCTGAGATGCTGCCTGACCTGCTGAGTTACTCCAGCATTTTGTGTCTACCTTCAATTTGAACCAGCATCTGCAGTTATTTTCCTATAAACCTGTACATCTTTGGAAACCGGAGCATGTGGAGAAAACCCATGCGGTCACAGGGAGAATGTGCAAACTCTGTAAAGATAACACAGTCAGGATTGAACCCAGGTCTCTGGCGCTGTAAGGCAGCAACTTTACTGCTATGTCACTGTGCCACCACCAATGTGCCGTGATAAAATATTAACTTGCCAGCTTGTCTGGATCTTAATCCAGATGTGGCCGGAATACAAAATTGTGCGTATAAACAAGGAACTGCAGATGGTGCTTTGCAAAACCACAAGTGATTGCCTTCTTTGTACATTACTTGAGTAATACCTTTGGTCTGAAAATATGCTAAGGTTATTTTCCTTTAGTTAATCAGTTCTCATGTTTAAGCACGTGTAAAATGGAGATAGACACAAAGTGCTGTTGTAACTCAGCAGGTCAGGCAGCATCTCGGGAGAAAAAGGATGTGTGACCTTTCAGGTTGGAGCCCTTCTTCAGATTGAAAGTAGATGGGAGGGTAACCAGAGATAAAACGGCCAGACCAAATCAGGGCTGGCAAAAGATGACCAAGGAAGAGTGGAACCCATTGTTGACTGGGGAAGAGGTGATAACGAAGTTATGCAGGGATGCAAACAGTGGATCTACTAGGACAACTGGGGGGGGGGGGGGGGAGGGAGAGAGGGAATGCAGGGATTACTTGAAATTAGAGATATGGGCTCCCTGAGGCAGAGGATGTAGACTGATGGTAAAATATGCTCCAGGGGGCTTTTGACTGTGCTCTGCTTTTCTCCTTCCTTTTTTTCATGTGCTAAATATCAATGGTGGTGCAGTAGTAAGAGTTGCTACCACACAGTGCCAGAGACCCAGGTTTGATCCTGACTACGGGTGCTATCTATAGATTCTCCCGTGACTATGTGTGTTTTCCCCAGGTACTCCAGTTTCTTCCCACAGTCCAAAGATGTCCAGGTTTGTAGGTTAATTGGCTTCGGTAAGAATTGTAAATTGTCCCTCGTGTAAAGGATAGTGCTAGTGTACAGGGATCGCTGGGCAGCACAAACATGGCGGGCCATAGGGGCTGTTTCTGCATTATACCTCTAAACTAAACAAAACAATGTCATGACAGCTCTGAGGCATGCGTAACAGGAAGTGAAATATAAAGCAGTTCAATTATTCATTGACATTTTAATATTTAACTTTGTAGTAGATTATGGGACTACTTATCATAAAAAGAAAAGTGTTTAGGCCAAGCTTCTTTCTTATTAATTCCATTGTTTATCTATCAGCTATAAATCAATCTATATATTACTAAAACTCTCATCTTGTTTGTTAGTTTGATTGGACGTACGCGAAATACAGCCAAAACGGTACATGATAGCGCAACAATTTTAGGCCCACCTGACTCACCATTGGCCTGCAGTTCAAATGATTGTTATATTTTTAAAGTTATTCACTTTTTAAATTTTAAAATCACTTTTTAAATTTTAATAAATCCCTTTTCCACTTGCCCTGCCTATGAGCCGCGCCTGCGCAGTAATATCTCGGTGTTCAACGTCACAATGGAACCCAACGGGTCCGCGCTTGCGCAGTTGGGGCTCGTTGATCTAATACTTACTTAAGATGGCCACCAGATCCACGTGTACGCAGTTGGGGGAGGGTTGCCGCTTGGAGGGGGGTGGGATCCGCCCGAGTGACGGGGGTGGCGGCCAATGAGGTAGGGGGTGAGGCGAGCTCTCCTGCTGCTGGCCGACACAATGGTCGCCCGGGGCCGGGGTGAGTGGCTCCCTCTCTCCTTTCCTCTCCCCCCTCGCCCGCCCCCAGTCCCGGGGGAGTTTTAAGGGTTGTTGAGGGGGGATGGAGTGGGTGAGTGTCGTCAGTTGGGGGAGGGTTGCCGGGCCCGCCGGGGAGGTTTGGACCCTGAAACCTGAAACATAAAACCTGAAGTTGGCAATAGGTTAAATAAACTAGACCTTTATGTAAACTTTATGTAAGATAAAGCAACGAGTCAAATTAAGTCTCTCTCCCTGGGTCATAAAATGCCAAAGTTGATTCAGTTAGCCCTGGGAATAGATACATAACAGTATTTGAATAAATATATATTGTAATAAACCAAGCATTGTGAATCAAACGGGTTTTATCAATGAAAACAATGGTTGAACACACGCGCGCGCTTAGTTAGGAGAACAGTTGATGCTCGTTGCTGTTGAGAGGAGCACCACATGGCTGTTCACTCGAGGGCTCGAGCAGAGCTTCAAATCTCCAACTGTCAACTGTCATCTCCAACTGTCAACTGTCATCTCCCTGTCACGTGATCGTTCCAGTTCTGGTGACGAAGGTTTGATCAGTAAGTGTCTTGACCCTTAGGTGGCGCCACAATATAATGGTTAATACTGGTTAACACTGATCAAGTGTCACTGCAACAGAGTGTGCAAAATTTCCAGCAGCAGAATTATCCTGGAGGACAATTTTCCACAGAGGGTGGTGGGTGCATGGTACAAGCTACCAGTGGAGGCAGTTGAGGCAGGTACCATAACAACATTTGCATGGATCGGAAAGGTTTAGAGGAATATGGACCAAATGCAGGGAGGCTGAACCAGCGTAGATGTGGCATCTTGGTCGGCATGGGTAAGTTGGGCCAAACTACCTGTTTTCATGCTGTATGGTTTTATGGCCATTACTCTAGAATATAGGGCATCCTGCCTAAATTAAAGGGTATTAGCTATAAGGAGACGTTGGACAAATTTTGGGCAAAATACAAAGTGTCAGAATTACTCAATGTGTCAGTTAGCATCTGTGGAGGGAATGGACGGGCAACGTTTCAGGTCAGGAACCAAACTTGGATTGTTTTCTCCGGAGTGCAGAGGCTGAGTGGAGATAGAAACATAGAAACATAGAAACGTAGAAAATAGGTGCAGGAGTAGGCCATTCGGCCCTTCGAGGCAGCATCGCCATTCAATATGATCATGGCTAATCATCCAAAATCAGTACCTCGTTCCGCCTTTTTCCCCATATCCCTTGATTCCCTTCGCCCTGTATTGTATTGTAATTGTATTGTGCTTAATTTATTAGCCAAGTATGTAAAATCATACAAGGAATTTGATTTGCCTTACAGTCATATCAAAAAAGCACCAAGACACACAACTACATAAAAAATTAACATGAACATCCACCACAGCGCACTGTGATGGAAGGCTGTAACATATTATCTTCTTCCCTCCTTTTCTAACTCTCTCTTGAACACATCCAGTTAATTGGCCTCCACTGCCTTCTGTGGCAGAGAATTCTACAGATTCACAAGTCTCTGGGTGAAAAGGTTTTTCCTCATCTCAGTCCTAAATGGCCTACCCCTTATTCTTAAACTGTGACCCCTGGTTCTGGACTCCTCCAACATCGGGAACATTTTTCCTGCATCCACCCCGTCCAATCCTCTCAGAATTTTTTATCTATCTATATTTACTAAAACTCTCATCTTGTTTGTTTGTTCGTCGATTTGCTAGTTTGATTGTACATACTCGAAATACAGCCAAAACGGTACATGATAGTGCAATAATTTTAGTCCCACCGTACTCAACATTGGCCTGTGGTTCAAATGGTTGTTATATTTTTAAAGTTATTCACTTTTTAAACTTTAAAAATCACTTTTTAAACTTTAATAAATCTCTGTTCCACTTGCCATGCCTATCAGCCACGTCTGCGCAGCAATACCTTAGTGTTTAACGACACAATAGGAACCCAACGGGTCTGGGTCTGCGCAGTTGGGGCCCTTTGATCTAATACGTAAGATGGCCGCCGGATCCGCACATGCGCAGTTGGGTGAGGGTTGCCACTTGGAGGAGGCGGGACCCGCCCGAGTGACGGGAGTGGCGGCCATTGAGAGCTCTTTTGGTGCTGGCCAACCCGATGGCCACCCGGGGCCGGTGTGAGTGGCTCCCTCTCCCCTTTCCTCTGCCCCCTCGCCCGCCCCTGGCTCTGGGGGAGTTTTAAGGGGGGTTGAGGGGGGATGGAGTGGGTGAGTGTCGTCAGTTGGGGGAGGGTTGCCAGGTCCACAGGAGAAGTTTGCACGGAGGGTTGCCGGGCCGGCAGGAGAGATTTGGACCCAACGGGTCCACGTCCCCTCTCATCCTTCTAAATTCCAGTGATTACAAGCCCAGTTGACCCATTCTTTCATCATATGTTAGTCCCGCCATCCCTGGAATAACCTGGTGAACCTACGTTGCACTCCCTCATTAGCAATAATGTCCTTCCTCAAATTAGGAGACCAAAATTGCACACAATACTCCAGGTGCGATCTCACCAGGGCCCTGTACAACTGCAGTAGGGCCTCCTTGCTCCTAAACTCAAATCCTCTCGCAATGAAGGCCAACATGCCAACATGCCATTGGCTTTCTTCACTGCCTGCTGTACCTGCATGCTTACATTCAGCGAATGATGTACAAGCACACCCAGGTCTCGTTGCACCTCTCCATCTAATCTGATACCATTCAGATAATAATCTGCCTTCATGTTCTTGCCACCAAAGTGGATATCCTCACATTTATCCACTGCATCTACCATGCATCTGCCCATTCACCCAACCTATCCAAGTCATCCTGCAGCCTCATAGCATCCTCCTCGCAGCTCACACTGCCACCCAGCTTTGTGTCATCTGCAAACTTGGAGATATTACATTTAATTCCCTCGTCTAAATCGTTAATATATATTGTAAATAACTGGCGTCCCAACACCGAGCCTTGTGACACCCCACTGGTCACTGCCTGCCATTTTGAAAAGGACCCGTTAATTCCTACTCTTTGCTTCCTGCCTGCCAATCAGTTCTCTATCCATGTCAATACCCTACCCCCAATACTATGTGCTCTAATTTTGCACACAAATCTCTTGTGTGGGACCTTGTCAAAGGCTTTTTGAAATTCCAGATACAACACATCCACTGGCTTTCCCTTATCCATTCTACTTGTTACATCCTCAAAAAAATCCAAAAGATTAGTCAAGCATGATTTCATAAATCCATGACTTCAGAAATCCATGCTGACTTTGACCGAATGCTCCCCAAATGCACTGCTATAACATCTTTAATAATGGACTCCAACATCTTCCCCACTACCAATGTAAGGCTAACTGGTCTATAATTCCCCATTTTCTCTCTCCCTCCTTTCTTAAAAAATGGAGTTACATTGGCTACCCTCCAGTCTACAGGAACTGACCCAGAGTGGAGAGAACATTGATCATCAATGCATTCACGATTTCTAGGGCCACATCCTTGAGTACTCTGGGATGCAGACCATCAGGCCCTGGGGATTTATCTGCCTTCAGTCCCAACTGTTTACCTAACACCATTTTTTGACAAATGTGGATTCCCTTCAGTTCCTCGGTCCCCTAGTATTTCCGGGAGATTATTTGTATCTTCCTTAGTCTTCCTTAGTGATGACAGAACCAAAGTACTCGTTTAACTGTTCTGCAACTTCCTTGTTTCCCAATATAAATTCCCAATATAAATATAAATTCACCTGTCTCTGACTGTAAGGGACCTACATTCGTCTTCACTAATCTTTTCCTTTTTACATTGGATCAGATATTGGTACATGAAATTATGAGAGGCATAGATACAACAAAAAACCTCACAAGAGAGGAACCACTGATGCACATTAGCAATTTGTTGTGGCTAAGAGATGATCCAGGGAGCAGACAGCAACTTATTGTAAGGATACAATGAATCTGTGCATGGATAGGAAAGTTGTAGTAGGATATGGGCCAAACACAGGCAAATTGAGCATCTTGGTTGGGGCATTTTGGTTGGCATGAATGAGCTGGGCTGAGGGCCTGTTTCCATACTGTATGACTCTATGACTGTGATTACGGGAGGTGAACAATACAAAATATTGGCATTAAACCAGAACAAGTCATAGAGTCATAGAAATTCACTAGACCAAGTGGACCCGTTGAGACCAAACCTCTCCTGCGTTGGTGCAGCACCCTCTCCTCCCCTCCTCCCCTCTCCCCCCCCCCTTCCCCTCCCCTTCTTTTGAAGATATGAATTACATTTTCTGTTCACCAGTCCCATAGCACAATTTCTTTGACTTAATGTATTTTGTACATTGATACCTGTGCCATTGATATCTCTTTTCGTTTTGCATCTGTGGACAATATTTTTCGGGAGTCAGAACTTTCATCTTCCTTAGGATAGGACTTGTGTAGATGGAGGTGCACCCATGAGGTAAAAGATGTAGATGGGGCATGCTGGGCGGCGAGAGCAGGTTGGGCAGAAGTGTGTTGGGCAGAAGTATGACTATCTATATACTAAAACTCCCATTTGTTTGTTTGTTTGTTCCTGAACTGCAGCCAAAACAGTACACAATAACTCAACAATTTTAGGCCCACCTTACTCACCGTCGTCCCTTTGGTGCTAATGGAAGAAGTTTCATTAAAATCGGTGTTATATTTTTTAAGTTATTCACATTTTAAAGTTTAAATCTATCTGCTAGGAAGGGACTGGGGGGATAAGAGGGGTTGAGGGGGGACAATAGACAATGGACAATAGACAATAGGTGCAGGAGGAGGCCATTCGGCCCTTCGAGCCAGCACCGCCATTCAATGTGATCATGGCTGATTATTCTCAATCAGTACCCCGTTCCTGCCTTCTCCCCACACCCCCTGACTCCAATTCCTCCAGCGCTTTGTTTCTTGCTCAAGTTTCTATCATTTGCAGTTTCTTGAGTCTCCATTCTGGACCTGTGTTGAACTGCGCAAATGTAGACTCCAGAAGTAACTATCACTTTCAGTGTACAGTGAAAGCTTTCAATGTCATTATAACTGTACAATCTTCACCATCATTTCAATGAGTCATCAACATTTGTAACAAGCTCCCTGAGGGAGATGGTGGAAGCAGTTGGTTTTGATTTATTCAAATGCAAATTAGAAATTCCAGAAAATTTAGTTTGGATTTGGCAAATGAGTATTTGACAATTATAAGGTGCCCACAGCAAAGAATCAGGGCATTTGACCTAATTCATTTATCCTTGTATACAATTGCACATGTATGTCCCCCAGTCCTTCAATCTCCAACCTAATCAGTATATCACTTTGTTCTTTTCTCCCTCAGGATCTTATAAACTTTTCCTTCAATCCATTTTATGGGAACAAGTTCCTAGTTCTTCCTGCTTTTTGAATAAATAAATTCTTCTAAACAGGGCTGGATTAAGCTGGAACGGGGCCTGTAGCATATGTTATAAAGGGGTCTTAAATTAAATAAATATTAAAACATAAATTATTTACTTTGTCAATTTCAAATGTCAAAAATAACAAAACTACAAGTTAAAAGTCACATTTTCTAGATTTAGCATGAGCAAATTTGATGATTATATTGGAAATGTCTATTTCACATAGAAGTTCATGTTCAATGCTCATGAGAGTGAGATTGTTCAATCTGTTTTGACACATGGTGCTCCTTAGTTCATTTTAAATCCTTTTCAGTTTTGAAAATGAGCGTTCTCCACTGCAGTTGGTGTCCATGAGTAACAAATAGATGCGCAAGGCATTTTCTACATTTGGAAAACAAGACTCCAAAGAATTGTCAGTTATCAAATGGTACAACAGTAACTCTACAAGGTCTTAAGAATATATAAGAAAATAACTGCAGATGCTGGTACAAATCAATTTATTCACAAAATGCTGGGGTAACTCAGCAGGTCAGGCAGCATCTCGGGAGAGAAGGAATGGGTGATGTTTCGGGTCGAGACCCTTCTTCAGACTGATGTCGGGGGTGGGACAAAGGAAGGATATAGGTGGAGACAGGAAGATAGAGGGAGATCTGGGAAGGAGGAGGGGAAGGGAGGGACAGAGGAGCTATCTGAAGTTGGAGAAGTCGACGTTCATACCACCGGGCTGCAAACTGCCCAGGCGAAATATGAGGTGCTGCTCCTCCAATTTCCGGCGGGCCTCACTATGGCACTGGAGGAGGCCCATGACAGAGAGGTCAGACTGGGAATGGGAGGGGGAGTTAAAGTGCTGGGCCACCGGGAGATCAGTTGCGTTAATGCGGACCGAGCGCAGGAGTTCAGCGAAGCGATCGCCGAGCCTGCGCTTGGTTTCGCCGATATAAATAAGTTGACATCTAGAGCAGCGGATGCAATAGATGAGGTTGGAGGAGGTGCAGGTGAACCTCTGTCTCACCTGGAAAGACTGTTTGGGTCCTTTGATGGAGTTGAGGGGGGAGGTAAAGGGACAGGTGTTGCATCTCGTGCGGTTGCAAGGGAAAGTGCCCGGGGTTGGGGTGGTTTGGGTAGGAAGGGACGAGTGGACCAGGGAGTTACGGAGGGAACGGTATCTGCGGAACGCAGAGAGGGGAGGGGTTGGGAAGATATGGCCAGTGGTGGGGTCCCATTGTAGGTGACGGAAATGTTGGTCTTGTTCAGCACCAATATGAGAAGCAAGATTAGCTTTCAACAGTTCAGTAAACTGCACAAATTCTTCACCAAGACCTTCTTCCAGATCTTCCGGATATGATTTGATAAAATTTGATGACCTCTTTACAATCTCTCCAGGTGTAAATGACTGTAACTGATGAAGGAATCCAAGTACACCATTCACCTTTTAATAAGCTTTCTGACGTTTTGACAGGACAGAAAGCAAGCTATCAATAATGACAAGAAAACAGAGAGGATGAGAAGGAGTTGCTTCCCACAGGCCATCAGGACTGTTAACTCTTATATCACCAGGGACTAATTTACTGTATTATTTTTTTTTTTGTGTTGTGTTTTTTTTTTCTATTCTGTTTTGTAGTTTTAGCACAATCCGCAGGCATTGCCACTTTCATTTCACTGCACATCTTGTATGTGTATGTGACAAATAAAGTAGACTTGACTTGGCCTGACTTGTTCGGCTTTCAAACTTCTGAGAAGCCGTTTGAGATTCAACAAGTGGATCAAGAGTGCTGGAACCACTGAAATCATCATACGCGGGATTTCATTTGTGTTCTCTTCGAGTTTGTTGTTGATAATCTTCACACTCAGTCAGATCCTTGGCTTTTTGCTCAATGTCTGAAAAAGTAGACCGCCAGAAGATTGCAAAGAAGCACTGGTCATTTGAAAATACTGTAATACTTGATCCCACAATATGACCATTATTCCTGTTTCCAACTTCATCATGGTTGAAACCAAACCACGAGCCTATTGTCGACACTGCCTTCTGATCTGTTATTTGAAATGTCATCCAAGACTTGTTTTATTGCAGAAAAGCTGTGTAAAAATGTTTTTGTTGCATCTGTACGAGCTGACCACCTGGTATCTGACATTCAATCTCCACCACCACCACACACTCTACACTGACAAACTGCATCACTGAAATAAAATCTTGGCTTCAATCAAATTTCCTCAAACTCAACTGCAACAAATCTGAAATCATCATCATTGGTCCAAAAACGCTCACCAAATCCACCCAAAACTTCATCCTCAATATTGATGGTCTCCCAGTATCCACTTCCCCTCACATCCGGAATCTTGGAATCATCTTTGATCAAACCCTCTCCTTCGACAAACATATCAAACACATCACAAAGACAGCCTTCTTCCACCTCAAAAACATTGCCCGTCTCCGTCCATGCCTCTCCTCCACAGCTGCAGAAACCCTCATCCACGCCTTCATCACCTCCCGTCTGGACTACTGCAACAGCCTCCTCTATGGCGCACCCTCAAAAATCATCAGTAAACTTCAATACATTCAAAACTCCGCTGCCCGTCTACTCACCCACACCCCGATCCGTGACCATATCACCCCCGTCCTTTACAAACTCCACTGGCTCCCCATCCCCCAGAGAATCCAGTACAAAATCCTCCTCATGACCTACAAAGCCCTCCATAACCTGGCCCCATCCTACCTGACCGACCTCCTCCACATGCACACTCCCACCTGCACCCTCCGCTCTGCTGCTGCCAATCTCCTATCCCCCCACATCCAGACCAAACTCAGATCCTGGGGGGACAGGGCTTTCTCCATCGCTGCTCCCACCCTATGGAACTCACTACCCCAAACCGTCAGAGACTCCTCCACACTCACCACATTCAAAACATCACTGAAGTCTCACCTGCTCAGTACTGCCTTCAACCACTGAAGGTCACCTCACCTTCTGTCTCCTTTCTCTGTTCGTTTACTTATTTATCTATTTATTCACTTCCCTATGTTCTCTAAATCCCTGTAAAGCATCTTTGAGTATATGAAAAGCGCTATATAAATGTAATGCATTATTATTATTATTATTATTATTATTATTATTATTCTTCTTTTCACAATGGGAGAATGACCACCCCATGATAATGCAGCAGAAAGGAGATCCCCCTGATAATTAGAAGCAGAAAAAAATGCGTACAGGCTTTCTATAAAGTCAAAGAAAATTAATGCTTCTTGACAACATTCAGCAGCACATTTTCCAACCAAATCTAGTGAATGTGCAAAACATGGAATGTAATCCGCAAACTCATTCAGCACTTTAATTCGTGCTTGTAAGCCACTACACTTGCCACTCATGTTGCTGGCATAGTCATAACTGACCATGACAGTCTTGTATATCAATGTCATTTTCCTTTAAAAAGTCAAGTAAACTTTGAGCGAGCTGTTCAGCACTATGACCTTCCATATCCAAAAACTTCACAAATCTTTCAACTGGTCCAGACGGCAAAACATAGCGTACAATCAAAGTCAGCTGGTCCACATTAGATATATCAGGAGTAGAATCCAATGAAACAGAATAATACTCATATTTCTTCACTTCACCGATAATGTGATCAGTATGCTGGATCCAATCAGATTGATGAATTCCTCACATGTTGTTTTAGATAGGTATGATTAAAGGGCCTGTCCCACTTTAGGCGGTTTTAAGGGGACAGCCAGCGACTGTCAAAGTCGTAGCAGATCGCCGAACTTTTCTTTTACCCGACGACAATGACCACAACAGGTCGAGATTACAGAGTCTTCGGAAACATTGCAAAATTCCCACGCTGTCAATGCTTCTCCGGCGTCCTAATATTCGCTGAAATCACTGACAAGTCAGTAAGTACTTGAGAGTTTTGAACTATAACATCTTGTATGGATTGCTTAAAAACCAAGCATCACTGTAACAAGGCATAAACTGAATTTACTTCCAGTTTACTAATAGCTGTATTAAAAAAGATAATTTAAAAAGTGGTTAAGTGGATTTTTGTGAAAAGTGAGTGGGCATTCTTTGAAAATGTACGGGAGATGCATATCTGGTTTCTGGGTTGCATATCTGGGTTGGGAGCCCACTTTAAATGTAATGGCTGATGGCCATAAAATCGCAGAAATTCCCACGTTTACCTGACCGTCAAACTGTCGCCTCCAATCTACCTGTCGGTAAATAAATTGGTTAAACACAAGCATTTTATGGTATTTTGAAATGACTTTACTTATTTTAATATTATGTGCTTCTAAATGCATCTAAGAGAACGTAGCAAACCTGTGGACAGAAGGCGACAGCGCCCGCAATAAGCAACGATATTTGGCGACAACCCAGCTGTCGCCGAGAAATCTCACTCCAGATGATATCTCAGCGACGCGCTGAGATCCACTATGATTCTTGGAAGACTCCTCACGATCATGCCCCCGACACCCGGCGAACTGTCGGCCACAGCCTAGTTGCCGGCAGTTGCCTTAAAATCGCCTAAAGTGGGACAGGCCCTTTATGTCCCTTTCCTTTGTTTGCATGAGTATTTACATGCTCTGCCAGAAAAACATCAAACTTGGCCAGTAATTCTAACAACCCCAAGTAATTTCCATTATGAAGAGAGTTTCATCATTATCACAAAATGAAAAGCCTCATTCTGCTAAAGGGCTGAATGGCCTACTCCTCCACCTATTTTCTATGTTACTATGTTCAGACCTGTAGCGTCACCTTTCCCTTTTCTCCAGAGATGCTGCCCGATCCACTGAGTTACTCCAGCACTTGCCGTCTATGTTTGGTTTTAATCAGCATCAGCCATTCTTTTCTTCTACAAGGAAAACAAGATCCCTTTGTATCTCAGATCATTTGGATATTAAACTTTAAGTAAAACGTGTCTGTCTAAATTGACAAAGTGAGTTAATGGGCAGTGCATCAAGGGCCCTTAGGTTGGGTTGGGTTGGGGTGGGGTGGGGGGGGGGGGGAGCTGATACAGAGGTTCGGAGGGCTTAGGAACAGTGTGGCAGTACCAAGGATTTAGGGGCAGAGGATAGATAGAGTTTAGGAGTGCAGGAGATATGGAGGATTGAGGGGCAATGTGAGAAATAGAGGTTCCAAGAGTTTAGGAATGAAATAACAGAGCTCATGAGGTTTGGGCCTATAAGACGGAGACAAGAAGGATGTAAGAGGGAGATGCCAAAGGTTAGTGGAGGAGGGGGGGGGGGGTCAGAGGCCTCAAGGATACAAGGGTAGGGGAGAAAGAGGACCTGACAAGAAATGGTATAGGGAGATAGGTCCTAATAATTTAGCCGCTGAGTGGAAGAGAGATTCAGAGGGTTCAGGATTAAAGAAGACAATGGTCCCAAGGATTTTGAGTAAGGGAAGACAAATAGTTGGGGGATTTGGGTTCAGAGTTGGGGAGACAGAAGTCCCGGGGGTTGAGGGTAGGAGACTAAAGGACACGTGGTTTTATGAACAGCAATTGGCAGAGTGGTGCAGCTGGTCGGGCTGCTGCCTCACTACTCCAGCAATCCTGACTTCAGATGCTGTCTATGTGGAGTTTGCACGTTCTCCATGTGAAAGAGTGAGATTCCTCCAGGTGCTCCGGTTAACTCCAACATCCTAAAAACGAGAGGGTTTGTACGTTAATTGGCCTCTGTAAATTGCCACTGGTGTGTGGGGAGTGGATGCAAGAATGGGATAACATACAACTTGTGTGAGCGGGTGATCGATTGGCACCATGCGCTCGGTGGGCAGAGAGCCTGTTTCCATGCTTTAACTCTAAAACTAAGTCACCCAAAGTCCTATAGCATTGGGACATTGACCACCCTGCGTCTTTGGACATGCTGGTCCTCCAATGACTCTTCACTGCCACCTAGTGGGTGGCACTGGAGTTTAGTTAGGGACATCGAGTTACAGCATGGAAAAAGGGCCCTTGGCCCACTGAGCCCAAAAAGGACAGCATAAGGCAGAGGGACTATGCACTTCTGATGAAGACGAGTGACCGAGATCGAGTGACCGAGATCCCATGGGTTGAGGGAGGCAAAGGTCATTGTACCTGCTGAGTAATGATGATGGCTGAGTTAGATGTTTCCACTCCCATGGCTTGAATCCGCCTCAATCAGCCAGGAAGTCGTGCTCTTGGACCCAGCCGGCTTCATCAGAGCACTGGGAGTCTGCACTCACACATCAGGCAGCAGGGTCTTGAGCACCACCACAGATCCACCAACAATTTTTCAACAACAAGTGGCCCGGCACCTCCTTTAATCTGGACAAAATTACGAGCCCGCACTTGAAATCCCCCCCCCTCCTCCCGGAAGTCCTTTTGAAAATGAGGCATCAAGACCGGGTGAGGTGGCTGATCTCGACCTCATTGGGACTTCCACGGATGATCGGCGGATCAAAGTTGCCTCCTGCGGCTCGGAGTCTGGAACTCTGGCCTGGCCGGGGCCGACAGATCTGTTTCCATAGCTGACTTCCACAGGCGATCAGAGGGCTGGTATTTCGGAGGCCTGGGAAGACTGTTCTGGTGCCGTTTGACTCCCCTCGGAGGCCGTGACCTCTGTTTGTCCGGTAAAGGAGAAAATCCAGAAAGGCTCTGGAACCAATGGTGCGGGAAAATCGGTAGTGGACCTGTACGTCCATGCCAACCATTTTGTCCAACTACAATAATCCTATTTTTAGTGCATTAGTACCATATCCTAATCTCCCTTGTTTAAGTTTAAAGGATAGACATTTGAATAACTCAGGGGTCAGGAAGCATCTCTGGAAAAAAAGGATGGGTAACGATCAAGAATCAAGAGTATTTAATTTTTTTTTTTTAGTTTAGTTTAGAGATACAGCACAGAAACAGGCCCTTCGGCCCACCGAGCCCGCTCCGACCAGTGATCCCTGCACACTAATACTATCCTACACACACTAGGAACAATTTACAATTATACCAAGCCAATTAACCTACAAACCTGTTCGGCTTTGAAGTGTGGGAGGAAATCGGAGCATCCGGAGAAAACCCACACAGGTCTCAAGGAGAACAAACAAACTCTGTACAGACAAGCACCCGGAGTCAGGATCGAACCCAGGAATCTGGCGCTGTAAGGCAGCAACTCTACCGCTGCGCCACCGTGCCATCCACTATAAATACCGATAGTGGAATAATGACGTTTTTACTTCTAGCAGCTGAACAGGTCTGAAAATGCAATACACCATAGATAAATATAAAACCAACAAAAAATCAAAACATTAATAACCATAATACGAGTGCAAAAACAAAACTGAAGTTCGTAGTGTAACCAAAGACATCATCCATAATATTTGAGGTTAATGTTGTGCAATGTTCAGGAGCCTGATGGTTGTTGGGAAGAAGCTATTCTTAAATCTGGTGGTCACGGTTTTCAGACTCCGGTACTTGTATATTTGATCTAATCCTGGCAGCCTGCACAATGTCTACATATCTCTATTCCTATTTGTTCTTGTGTCCGTCTGAAGGCTTTTTAAATGTGTTCATTTTGTCACGCAGTCCCTGTTTTCCTAATCCATCAATTTAAACAATGCTGAGTGCTACACTAATCAATTGTTTTATTGTGACAATAGACTCCACAATCCTTTGACAATCCATTAAGAATACTGACTGCCAATTGTAATTCAGTTCATTCGTCTACAAACATTGTGACCGTTGTTGTCGTGTTATTTAACTTTATCTTTCCATTTAATCCTGCATGGAACGCAGCCAGACCCCATTGGCCTTATTGTAATCCTTTTAACAGCAAGTCAAGTCAAGACTCCAAAGCCTGAGGAAAGGTTCCGACCCAAAACATCGCCCATCCTTTTCCTCCAGAGATGCTGCCTGACCCGTTGAGTTACTCCAGCACTTTGTGTCCATCTTCGGTATAAACCGGCATCTTCAGTTCCTTCCTACACACGAGTCAAGAGTGTTTTATTGTCATTTATCCCAAAATGGAACAATGAAATTCTTGCTTGCAGCAGCACAACAGATGTAAACATGTAGTCTGTAAAACCCATAATAAGCAATAAAAAAAAGTTCAGTATATATTCAAGAAAATAAACAAACAAATAAACAAACAATAATAGTATAAGGACAAAAATAATACCCCACCAAATCAATGTAGTTTGATGCTCATTTGGCAGTTGTAGTGTTTAATAGTCTGATGGTTGTAGGGATGAAGCTGCTCCTGAACCTGGACGTTACAGGTAAGGGTTTATGAGATGGGCAAAACTGTTAACTCTACTTCAAATGGAATTTCTCTGAAGATTGTACATTACGAATGTCTGCTGCTCTTGGTTATCCAAGAATCAGCAAAATTCACAAGGAGATGGTGAAGATGGACTAGTATTCATCTGTCTGCTTTTAAGAAGCCTCTGTCATCAGATGATAATTAGATATGACCTTTCAAAAGAGAGCGGCAATTATGGCAATGTAGCTCCTGTACCCAGCACTGGAATAAATCAGCTGCTTCTCCATCCACTGCCCTTGTTTTCTCACTGACAAATCAGTAGTTTGAGGCTCCTCACACAGTAAGACAACTTAAACCAAATTGCAATCCATATCCATAAGAATATTACTGGTGGGGTTGTAAGCACTGTTGTGAAGTCAGCTTATTTAGGTTAAGATGCTGCTTTTATGTTATAGAATTACTTAATAGTTTAGTTTAGAGATACAGTGTGGAAACAGCCTCTCCCGCCTACCCAATCCGAACCGAACAACAATCACCCATACACGAGTTAGAGCATAGTTATAGAGTGATACAGTGTGGAAACAGGCCCTTTGGCCCAACTTGCCCACACTGGCAAACATGTCCCAGCTATACTAGTCCCACCTGCCAGTGCCTGGTCCATATCCCTCCAAACCTGTCCTATCCATGGAACTGCCTAATTGTTTCTTAAATGTTGGGATAGTCCCAGCCTCAACTACCTCCTCTGGCAGCTTGTTCCATACACCCACCACCCTTTGTGTGAAAAAGTTACCCCTCAGATTCCTATTAAATCTTTTCCCTTTCACCTTGAACCTATGTCCTCTGGTCCTCGATTTCCCTACTCTGGGAAAGAGACTCTGTGCATCTACCCAATCTATTCCTCTCATGATTTTGTGCACCTCAAAAAGATCACCCTCATCCTCCTGTGCTCCAAGGAATAGAGACCCAGCCTACTCAACCTCTCCCTATAGCTCACACCCTCTAGTCCTGGCAACATCCTCGTAAATCTTCTCTGAACCCTTTCAAGCTTGACAATATCTTTCCTATAACATGGTGCCCAGAACTGAACACAATATTCCAAATGAAGTCTCACCAACGTCTTATACAACTGCAACATGACCTCCCAACTTCTATACTCTATGCTCTGATTGATGAAGGCCAATGTGCCAAAAGCCTTTTTGACCACCTTATCTACCTGTGACTCGAGCTTCATGGAACCATGCACCTGCACTCCTCGATCTCTCTGCTGGGCAACACTCCTCGGAGCTCTACCATTCACTGTGTAGGTCCTGCCCTTGTCAGACATCCCGAAATGCAACGCCTCACATTTTTCTGCATTAAATTCCATCAACCATTCCTCAGCCCACCTGGCCAATCGATCCAGATCCTTCGGTAATCTTTCACAACCTCCTTCACTATCTGCAAAACCACCCACTTTTGTATCATTAGCAAACTTTCTAATCTTGTCCTGTATGTTCTCATCTAAATCATTGTAGATGACAAACAGTAATGGGCCCAGCACCGAACCCTGAGGCACACCACTAGTCACAGGCCTCCAGTTCGAGAAGCAACCTTCCACCATCAACCTCTGTTTCCTTCCATGGAGCCAATTTGCTATCCATTCAGCTATCTCTCCTTGGATCCCATGCGATCTAACCTTCCAGAGCAGCCTACCATGCAGAACCTTGTCAAATGTCTTACTGAAATCCATGTCTACGGATCTGCCCTCATCGAACCTTTTGGTCACGTCTTCAAAAAACAGTCAGATTTCAGAGACATGACCTCCTATGTACAAAACCATGCTGACTATCCCTAATCAGCCCTTGCCCATCCAAATGCCTGTATAACCTATCCCTCAGAATATTCCTCAAAATACTCTCCAGTAACTTTCCAACTACAGATGTTAAGCTCACCGGCCTAGAGTTCCCAACATTTTCCCCGCAGCCCTTCTTGAAAAGAGGCACATTTGCCACCCTCCAGACTTCCGGCACTTCACCAGTATTTAAGGACGACTCGTAAATTCTATGTTCTCATTCTGTGCTTGGGGCAATTTACAGAAGCCAATTAGGTCTGAAGAAGGGTCTCGACCCGAAACATCACCTATTCCTTTTCTCCAGAGATGCTGCCTGACCCGCTGAGTTACACCAGCTTTTTGTGACTACCTACAAACCTGCACGTCTTTGGAAAGTGGGAGGAAACTGGAAAAAACCCCACGTGCTCTCAGGGAGAACGTATAAACTCCATGTAGTATAAGAAAATAACTGCAGATGCTGGTACAAATCGATTTATTCACAAAATGCTGGAGTAACTCAGCAGGTCAGGCAGCATCTCGGGAGAGAAGGAATGGGTGACGTTTCGGGTCGAGACCCTTCTTAAACTCCATACAGACAGCTGTCAGGCAGCAACTCTACCACTGCATCACTGTGCTGCAGTAGATAGGACATAATGATAGAACATGGAACAGTACAGCACAGGAACAGGCACTACGGCCCACAATGTTTGTGCCGAACATGATGCCGACTACTTGGACATGATCCATATCCCTCTATTCCTTGCATTTCCTTGAGGCTATCTAAAAGTATCTTAAACACGGGTATCGTATCTGCCTCCACCACCACCCTGGCAATGTATTCCAGGCACTCACCACTCTCTGTGTAAAAGAAATCTGCCCAGCACATCTCCATTGAATTTTCCCCCTCTCACCTTATAGCTATGCCCTTTAGAGTTGAAGATTTCCAACCTGGGAAAAGACTCTGACTGTCTACCCTATCCATGCCTCTTATAATGTTATACACCCCTATAAAGTTGTCCCTCAACCTCTGACATTCCAGAGAAAACAATCTAAGTTTATCTAACCTCTCCCAGTAGCTGAAACCCTCTAATCCAGGCAACATTCTGGTAAACCCACTGGTAAATGCCCACTCTCCAAAGCTACATCCTTTTTGTAATGGGGCAACCAGAACTGCATGTAACACTCCAAATGCAGCCTGACTAATGTCTTATGGAACTGCATGAATAATGCAAAGCACTGACAAAGCAACATCCACAATGCTGCAGCACGTGATCTATTGTTTTATGAGGCACCTAATATACAAATGGATTTAATAGGCTTGGTCTAATCATACTTTCATTAATTTGTGTTGTGTTTAGCTAGTAGCGGGGCAAATTATCCATGGCATCTCATTACTTGCATGTTCACGTGCAGTTCCGGCATGTGGCTTTGAGTTGATCTGAGGTGTTCAATGTGTTGGTAAATGCCCTTGAGCTCCTGCTCTGCAATCTCCAAAGAGTGGGAAGAGTGGGGTGTGAGCAGGGTGGGGTGGGGGTGGGTGAGGTGTGGGCAGAGTGCTGAGAGTAGGGTGATGTGTGGTCAGGGTGGGGTGGGGGTGATCAGGTTGGGTAGGGGTGGGGTGGGGGTAGGGTGCTGGGAGTAGGATGGTGGTGAGGAGGGTGCTGAGAATAAGGTGGGGTGTGGGCAGGGTGCTGAGAGAAGGTCACGGGAAGAGGGCAGGAGAAAGGGGTTGAGAGTGAAAAATTGATCAGTCGTGATTGAATGGCGGAGTAGATTTGATGGGCCGAATGGCCTAATCCTGCTCCAATGTCTTATGTCTGATGGTATGTTGGAGTGGGGTGGAGGTGAGCAACGAATGCACTGTTTGTCCGCATTGTACTCAATGCAATTCACCACAAAATGCTTTTGGACTGTACCTTTTTCGCACACATTTCTGAAGTTTGTGTCTCCCCAGGCTGAACCTTTGAGTTGTGAGATGAATCTGGACTATTCTGAAGAAACCCATATGGTCACAGGGAAACTATGCGCAGACACGGTGGTGCAGTGGTAGAGTTGCTGCCTTACAGCGCTCACAGTGCCAGAGACCCAGGTTCGATCCCGACCGCGGGTGCTGTCTGTACGGAGTTTGTACGTTCTCCCCGTGAACTGCGTGGGTTTTCTCCAAGATCTTCGGTTGCCTGCCAGACTACAAAGACGTTCAGGTTTGTAGGTTCATTGGCTTGGTGTAAGTGTAAATTGTTCCTAGTGTGAATAGGATAGTGTTAATGTGCAGGGATCGTTGGTCTGTGCAGACCTGATAGGCCGAAGGGCTTGTTTCTGCGCTGTATCTCTAAATTAAACTAAACTAAACAGCACCAGAGGTTGCGATTGAATTGTGTTGCTGTAGACTCTGAGGCGGTGGATCTATTGAGTGAGTGGCCCACCTGTGGTGACTGTGAAGTCCACCATCCCAGACAAGACCCTCATTGCAACTCGCCAGGTCCTCCGCTGCGCTGCTTCTTATTAACGTTATTTATCAACGAGATGGGGAAATGGTCACCTAACCTTAATGACTCGCTCAGCAACACAGTTGTCATGGCAACCCTCCAAAAGGCTGGTGCTGGTAATTGGATTCAACGGACTTGCTTTGCTGCCACATGTGACGACACTCCAGTGGCAGATTGATTAGTACAGGAACGAGCGTGGTTCTCAGTCTGAATTGGCCGACCCTATCACACATCCATTTACCCGCAGCCCAGCATTGGCTTTGGCACCACTTTCTGCTTTCGACGATCATCAGCCGCACAATTGCCCGGTATGAGTTACCACAATCATCTCAGCCCCACATTGCTCTTTGTGAAAACCTCAGCCAGGAATATTAACCTTGACGTATTTTTGGCTTCGGCAATGAGTGAGGCTCTGCCTAAAGTATGAGGGTCATTATTACCCTCCCTCATCCTGCGTCAGATCAGGGAGGTAGTTACAGAAAGCAGCAAGCTGCAGTCAACTTAGAAACACACAGTCATGCTTGCCTTTCTGCTGATATAAATAAAACAGCCGTGACAGTGCGTTGTTGAGATGCTTCTATATTATGGTCATTACTCGATTTATGAAAACATTTCTTAACTATGAATTTCTGTTCACTGTCCTTGGTTGCACTATGGACTTTTTTTTGGCACCAGTAGTGCGGTTATCAATTTATTATTTAATTGAATTTTTGTTTTATATATATTATCTATGTATTACGTTTACAGGCCTGTTATGCTGTTGCAAATAAAAAATTCTATTGATCCATCCTTCTTCCTACATTGTTGACTTGAACGTTGAATTCTTCCTAACCACAGAAACCACCGGACCTGGTAAATGTGTTATATATCAGTCTGAAGAAGGGTCTCGACCCGAAACGTCACCCATTCCTTCTCTCCCGAGATGCTGCCTGACCTGCTGAGTTACTCCAGCATTTTGTGAATAAATGTGTTATATTCCACTTCTGGGTGGTTGATAGTCGCCTTGGACTTGGTGGGCCGAAAGGCCTGTTTTTGTACTCGATATCTCCATGACTTCATTTCAGAGAGCCAGCATCGGCGTTATTTGGTTCTTTTGAAGCACCAGTGCCCGCTCTGTTGAATTAGTTTGACACCTCTTATGGGTGGTTGATGGTTAACGTGGATTTGATGGGCTGAAAGGCCTGTTTTCTCGTATTCTACCTCTCTATGACTCTATAACTTCATTTCAGATTGTCAGCATCTGCGGCATTTTAGATCTTCAGAAGCACAATGCCGTCATTTTTAAAGATGCGATAAACACCCAACCATCAGTAAAGGAGGCATCTCGTTCCTTTTCTCTTACTCCTACTTGTTATGTGCAACGTGTAGGTGCAGAAAACAAAAATCTGAGGGTGTTAAATGCACAGAGAACAACAAAATGCAAAGTAGGAGCCTGCATGTTATTAGCTTCACTCATGGGAACATTACATTACTCAGCGAGGAATGCAGACATCAATGATTCCTCACACCTTTATCTACATTCTTGCGTTGTAATATATTGGCTGCATATTGCTTAAAAGGAAGGCCTGGAAATAAAAGTAAAATGCTTAACAGGCCAGAATGATAATTCTGTGAGCAAATCTTGACTTCTATCCAATTGTGAGAGTCAGCACCAGGACTTAGTAAAGGATCTTGCTGCGGTTATAATGCACCTTACTGATTCTTTATAAATGACAGTAACAAATGAGGCTCAATGCTGGCTAATAAATCTGTCAGCAGGGGGGCAATGAATCACAATCATAGTCTTGTACAAGAGATCTTCAAACCTTTCTGTGTGTTTCCTCGACTGTGACCATTGAATAACAATGTTACAGGGCCTCTCTGTAAATAGAGATAAACAGTATCTGTGCCCACCAAAGCAATCTTAGAAACATCGTGGGTAGCTGGAGGAGACAGCATCCTGTTTTCATAAATCATTACATATGTTGAGTTGTATTTACTCTCCCCAAGTTTGTGCATTTATCCTGGTTAAAAAATTTAACATGATTTCACCTCAAACATGCAGTTGCAGCATCACTCATAACTGAACAAGGTAACACACGGGTTAAATGAAGGAACTATCGACCTCGTTGCTTCAATCACTGTCAAGGTAACAATAATGACGTCCTTATCCAGGACGTTCACTGTCAGGTATTTATGTTGGAGGAGGGAGGGGGAGAGGGAGAGGGAGAGAAGGGAGAGGGAGAGAAGGGAGAGGGAGAGAAGGGAGAGGGAGAGAAGGGAGAGGGAGAGAAGGGAGAGGGAGAGAAGGGAGAGGGAGAGAAGGGAGAGGGAGAGAAGGGAGAGGGAGAGAAGGGAGAGGGAGAGAAGGGAGAGGGAGAGAAGGGAGAGGGAGAGAAGGGAGAGGGAGAGAAGGGAGAGGGAGAGAAGGGAGAGGGAGAGAAGGGAGAGGGAGAGAAGGGAGAGGGAGAGAAGGGAGAGGGAGAGAAGGGAGAGGGAGAGGGGGAGAGGGAGAGGGAGAGAAGGGAGAGGGAGAGAAGGGAGAGGGAGAGGAAGCGTGAGAGGGAGAGAATGGAGAAGGAGGGGGAGGGGGAGGGGGAACAGAAGGGGGAATGGTGGAGGAAGAAGGAGAGGGGAAGGGTGAGGAAAGGGGGAGGGGAGGGCGTGGAGGGAGAAAAAGAATGCTTCCTCCATGCTCCCATCATGAAGTCCTAGTTCAATCAGCACATGCTGATGAAATCCCTATACACTGCACCAATCCCAAAGAAAATTCAACCTCGAAAGAAGATTTGACATTCCCATTTGCCACAACGGGCACAAGCCTTTTCTGAGTGAAGTTGTTAATTAGGTTCTATGTTGACACTCTCAAAGATAGGATAAACATTGATTAAAACAGGCCCTTCGGCCCACTGAGTCTGTGCTGACCATTGAGCACCTGTTGCTACTGGTTCTGTTTGTACCCACTCCCTACACACGTGTGGTGATTTACGGAGGCCAATTAACCTACAAAGCCGCACGGCTTGGGGTTGTGGGAGGACACCGGAGCACACGGAGGAAATCCACGTGGTCACAGGCAGAATGTGCAAACTCGACAAAGACAGCGCCCGAGGTCAGGATCGAACCCAGGTCTCTGGCGCCAAGAGGCAGCAGCTTTAGCAGCTTTAGCAGCTATACTACCACTGTGCCACCACCTGTCAGGTCAGCTGGTTCATGTCTCCATATCCCGGTGGGACTGCAATTCATAGGTTTCCTATTTCCATTGACCCTAATGCATTACGATTGTTATCAGAGGCTGGGTATCTTGCAAGTGACTCCCATTTAATTCCCCAAAGACTTTTACCATCTGTAGAGCACAAGGCTGGGAGTGTCATGGAATACTCTCCATATCCTGTCTTTGTGGAGTTTGCATGTTCTCCCTGCGACTGTGTGGGCTTCCTGCGTGTGCTCCGGTTTCCTCCCACATCCCAAAGATGTGTGATTTGTAGGTTAATTGGCCTCTTTAAATTGCGCCAAGTGTGTATCAAATGGATGTGGATCTAGGATAACATAGAACTAGTGTGAACGGGTGATCGATGGTCAGTGTGGACCTGGTGGGCTGAAGGGCCTGTTTCCGTAATGTATCTTTCAATCAGTTTCCATTAAAGGAAACTGATTCATCTGTTGTCGGCCCTGTTGTGTTCTGACCTTTTTTCACCTCCAGTTTATTTACCCCCCTCTCACCCCCACCACCTCTACTTTCAGTCTGATGGTTTCGACTCGAAATGTCACCTATTCTTTTTCTCCAGAGATGCTGCCTGACCTGTTGAGTTACCCCAGCATTGTGTGTCTATCGTCCATTAAAGGACACCGCATATTCAAAACCAATTTTAATCTGTAATATCCAATCTAAGCAGAATAAATCAAGTTGAATGAGCTTTAAAGCAAATTGGCCTGATATTGGCTTGTAGCAATGCCATACTGTACAGAGTGATTGCCTACCTCCTCCCGGTTACAAGCATTCATCTCAATCGTGCATGTCGGAGCTCAGTCAATGTTCTACTCATGCTTAATTAACAAATAACAAGTAAACTCCAATTAGAAGTACCCAAAGGCAATGAATGTTAATGGCACTCTCTCTACATGTTGTTTATCATTCCACTTTATAATTAAATAGAATCTGCATGTTCAACACAATCCGACAAAACATAAGAGATAGAAACTTAGAGCTTAGAAATATGGTGTTATGAGTTAAGACTTTTTTTTCTCTTCTTCTTAAGTTCATCTTATCATTTCTTCTTATCATTTCTTTGCTGAAGATGAATTCGCAAGAAGCAAGATCGATGAATTGGACGTAAGGGTCCCAAATACCTGGAACAAATATTCACCGCGACTGTGGCAATTAAACAAAAGCATTGCCTGATTTTCTTCTCGATGTAGTTACTTCTGTACAATTTAGTACATTGCCCAGGTTCGATCCTGACTATGGGTGCTGCCTGTACGGAGTTTGTACGTTCTTCCTGAAACATGGGTTTTCTCTGGGTGCTCCGCAGAGTTTCCTCCTACGTTCCAAAGACATACAGGTTTGTAGGTTAATTGACTTCTGTAAATTGTAAATTGTCCCTTGCGTGTAGGATAGTGTTAGTGTACGGAGAGATCGCTGGTCGCCATGGACTCGGTGGAGCAGAGGGCCTGTTTCCATGCTGTATCTCTAAAGTCTAAAATGCAAGAAGGAAATATAGCGGCACGGTAGCGCAGCGGTAGAGTTGCTGCTTTACAGCGAATGCAGCGCCGGAGACTCAGGTTCGATCCTGACTACAGGTGCTGTACTGTAAGGAGTTTGTACGTTCTCCCCGTGACCTGCGTGGGTTTTCTCCGAGATCTTCGGTTTCCTCCCACACTCCAAAGACGTGCAGGTATGTAGGTTAATGTACAGGTTTGTAGACTAATTGGCTTCAAAAATTTGTAAATTGTTCCTAGTGTATAGGATAGTGCTAGTGTATGGGGTGATCGATGGTTGGCACGGATTCAGTAGACCGAAGGGCCTGTTTCCACGCTTCATCTCTCAAGTCTAAAGCCTATAATCTAACACAATACAATAGACGCAGGTAATATATAAAAAAAACAAATTTCAATAAATCACTAACTACAATACTAATGCAAAAGCTGAAGGGCCTGTTTCCGCACAGTATCTCCAAAGTCTAAAGCAGACCTTTACCCATCACACTCAGCCCCTTCATGTTAGGCATTAACTTGGATCATGAATAGTTGAGAAGGCAACCCAGAGCCAGCAACAGCTCGCTAATCTGAAAAATATCCCTTGGCTCTGTGCTTTAATTTCTGTCTGGCCAATCTTTTATCCTTGTTAATACATCATCCTCAATTCTACAAACCCTTATCCTATTTCTTAAACTTTCAGGCGGCCTTTTTCAAAAGCCTTTTGGAAATTCGAATACATTAAATCCATCGATTGCTCGTTATTCTGCCAGATTCTTACGTAGTTCCTCAGAGAATTATACTTCCTAAACACAATATTGTTTTCATTATATCATGTTGAGTTGGCCAAAACATGTGGCTTTTCTAAGTGCTCTGTTAGCACACCCTGAATGGATTTCAGCAATTTCCTGAAGAAGGCTAACTTGATTAGTTTGGGTGTCAGGGGTTGTGGGATAATAGGGAAACCCCCCCAATTATCTCTTTCTTGTTTGGCTTGAACAATGTTGTTGCATTTGCGATTTTCCATGGTTGCCAGAACCTTTTCAAAATCTAGGCGTTTGAAGATCATAACCAAAGCCTTGCCTAACTTTGCAGTTAGCTCGAATGCAGACCATCAGGCATGCAGCATTTGTCTGTATTTGATGCTTTAAGTTTGCCCAGTACTTTTCTTGTTTCATTAAGGAAAACACAAAGTGCTGGAGTAACCCAGCGGGATGGACAGCATCTTTGGAGGACACGGATAGGCGATATTTCGGGTCGGGACTCTTCCTCAGATTCAAGAGGTCTGCAGTCTGGAGAAGGGTCATGACCCAAAACATCATCTGTCCATGTCCTCCAGAGACGCTGCCCAACTGTTGAGTTTCCACAGCATAAGTTCATTAGTTCTGTGAGCTGAAGTAGACCATTTAGCCCATTGTCTACTCTGCCATTCAATCATGACTGATCTATCTTTCCCTCTCAACCCCATTCTCCTGACTTCGTCCCACAACCCCTGATTCCCATACCAATCAAGAATCTGTCAATGTCCAACTTAAAATATCAATTGACTTGGCTCCACAGCCACCTGTGGCAATGAATTCTACAGATTCACCACCCACTGACTAAAGAAGTTCCTTCCCAAGATACATCCTTTTATTCTGAGGCTATGGCCTCTGGTCCTAGACACTCCCACTAGTGGAAATATATTTTCCGCATTCACTCTATCTAGGCCTTTCATTGTTTGTTTGGTAAGTTTCAATGAGGTCCCCCTCATTCTTCTAAACTCCAGCAATTACAGGCCCAGTGCATTCAAATGCTAATCATATGACAGCACTTTGTGCTTTACTCATGATTCCAGCCAGCATCTGCATTTCCTTGTGTCTCCACATTCCTTCTTCCTGTTGGCTATTTTTTGGTTTTACGCATGCATGAAATGCAAAATATTTGTTTAGTGCTTTCTGTCACTTCCTTATTCCCTATAATTAATTTATCTGCATTTGCTTCTCAGGGACAAATGTTTCATTTTAGTTCAATCTGCTGCTTTCCGTATTACTTTTATGTTTATTGTCAGCAGGGCTTTCTATGACAATATGTGCCATTACAGCATATCGCACTTCAAAATAGTTACACTTCATTATTCTGTTTTCTGGCCACGTGACATGTATGTTTATTAATGGTGTATACAGGCACATTTCTGCCTGCAAATAAAGCACTTGCATTATATTTCATCCCTCTTAACTTGCTAATCATTTTGTTGCCAGTTTCTAAAATGTCCTCAAACCTCAGACTAACGATTGCTCTTTGTAATTTTATAAGCCTTATCTTTCATTCTGATACCTTCCTTTACCTTTTTAGATAGAGGTGGGCAGATCAATTTTCACACGAAGCTCTTATTTCACAGTACAAGAATATACTGACCTCCAATTCTGCAAACAATGTTCATGTCTCGCTGTGCTTCAGACGACAATATCGGTTAGGATAGGCTAAGTTTGGAGGGATATGGGCCAAATGCAGGCAGGTGGGACTAGTGTAAATGGAGATGTTGGTCGGCGTGGGGAAATTGGGCCAAAGAGCCTGTTTCCACTCTGCATGACTCTATGACTCGAATAGTCTTTAATTTTGACTGTGTCCATTTTTCCCGGATTTGACCCAATTTAATGCTACACTCTCAAGGATATCTATATTTTATCCCATTGTCACACTCAGCTTCCATGACCTTGCAAATTGGCTTCAATGTTCCAAATTGCCACAGGATTGTGGCTGGATTACACTTTGACCACTTCATTTTAGTAATTCTTGATTCAACATTTCGTCTCATTCCCAGTCTCATTTCCCATGTTGTTTAGTTTAGTTTATTAGTTTTCCGTTGTCATGTGTACCAAGATACAGTGAAAAGCTTTGTCGTAGCGTGAGGGGATCGCTGTGAGGGGGGAGGGGAAGAACAATGGAGGACCCGGCGAGGGGGGATCGCCATGAGGGGGAGGGGAAGAACAATGGAGGACCCGGCGAGGGGGGATCGCCGTGAGGGGGAGGGGAAGAACAATGGAGGACCCGGCGTGGGGGGGTTCGCCGTGAGGGAGGAGGGGAAGAACAATGGAGGACCCGGCGTGGGGGGGATCGCCGTGAGGGAGGAGGGGAAGAACAATGGAGGACCCGGCGTGGGGGGGATCGCCGTGAGGGAGGAGGGGAAGAACAATGGAGGACCCGGCATGTGGGGGATCGCCGTGAGGGAGGAGGGGAAGAACAATGGACAATAGGGGGGTAGAACAAAGGATAATAGAGGCCCGACATGGGAGACCTGTTGGGGGTGGGGGGGATAAAATGGGGAGTCAGCATGCTTTGTAACTTTGTCACCTCAGTAGGTGACTGCTATTTGTATACATTGTGTATGCAAGCAAAGAATCTCACTGCGCCCAGTCACATGTGACAATAAAGTATTCCAATTCTCTTCCTCTTTGTGCTATCCAGCCAGCGAAAGACTACAATCAAGCCGTCCACAGTGTACAGATAAACGATAAAGGGAATAACATTTAGTGCAAGAAAAAGTCTAGTAAAGTCCGATTAAAGATAGTTCAAAGGTCTCCAATGAAGTAGATAGGAGTTCAGGACTGCTCTCTAATTAGTGAGAGGATGGTTCTGTTGCCTGATAACAGCTGGGAAGAAACTGCCCCTGAATCTGGAGGTGTACGTTTTCAAATTTCTTTACCGCTTGCCTGATGGGAGAGGAAATGTGCGAGTGTCCAGGGTGAGACTGGTTTTTAACCTATATAACTATTCTCTGTCATGTGCATCAACCACCTTAATTCATCCACTAGCTACTTCAACTTGGAATAATTTAACTTACCTTTGTAGTGGCCTGGCGGAGGCCAGAGAAAAGGCAGGACGCCAGGCAGGTTTAGATAAAGGTCTTTATTAGGCTGTGAGCTCCTGCTCACAGCGTAGTCCCCCTAGGGATGAGCCACGCCTCCCAACGGGCTGGCTTTTAACCCCTTACGACTGTCCGCCACACCTTGACTTTAACTTAAACTTAATTAAACTTGACCCACATATCTTTGAGCTGTGGCAGCAAGCTGTAGATCAAGTGGACCCGTTGGGCCCAAACCAATCCTGCATTGGTGCAGCACCCTCTCCTCCCCCCCTCCCCTCTCCCCCCTTCCCCCCCCTCTCCCCCTCCGCCCCTCCATCATCCTCCCTTCTCCTTCCCCTCCCCTCCCCCCACCCTCCCTCCCCTCCCCTCCCATTTCCTTCCCCCCACCCCCCCACTCCATCCCCCTCAATCCCCCTTATCCTCCCTCCTCCCCCTCCCTCCCTCTCCCCCTCCCTCCCTATCCCCCTCCCTCCCTATCCCCCTCCCTCCCCCCCCCCCCCTTCCAGGAGATAGATTTAAACTTTAAAATGTGAATAACTTTAAAAATATAACCGATTTCAATGAAACTTCTTCCATTAGCACCAAAGGGACGACGGTGTGTAAGGTGGGACTAAAATTGTTGCGCTATCGTGTACCGTTTTGGCTGTAGTTCAGGAACAAACAAACAAGTTTTAATATATAGATGGGGAGAGGTTAGACAGACTTGGATTGTTTTCTCTGGATTGCTGGAGTTTGAGGGGAGACCTGATAGAAGCATATAAAATTATGAGACACATAACTAGGATAGATAGTCAAAACCTTTATCCCGGGATGGAAATAACAAATACTAGAGGGCATAGCTTTAAGGTGAGAGGAGCGAAATTTACAGGAAATGTGCGGGGCAAGTTTTTTTACACAGAAGGTGGTGAGTGTCTGGGTTGCACTGCCAAGAGTGGCGGTGGGGTCAGATACAATAGTGCCATTAAAGAGACCTAGGAAGTGCATGGTTTTGCAGGGAATGGAAGGATTTTTTAAATTTAATTTTTAGAGATACAGCGTGGAAACAGCCCCTTTGGCTCTTTGTCCTCTCTGACCAGCAATTACCCGTATACTTGTTCCATCCGGCACACTAGGTACAATTTACAGAAGCTGATAAACTTACAAGCCCGCACGTCTTTGAAATGTGGGAGAAAAACTGGAGCACCTGGAGAAATCTACGTGGTCTCAGAGAGAATGTACAAAGTCCGTACAGACAGCACCAGTAGTCAGGATGGAACCCGGGTCACTGGCGCTGTGAGGCTGCAACTCTACCACTGCGCCAATGTGGAGGCAGATAAGACTTGGTCTTGGCATCATGTTTGATATGATGGGTCAAAGGGCCTGTTCCTGTGCTGTACTCTTCTATGTTCTATGTTGCTGTAACAATACCATGAAACCTAATGGGCCAAATAGCCTCCTTCTACCTGACAAGGAAATAATTCCTCTTGAAGAAAATCTTGTCAGTTATCCCACTGTCCTGCACAATATCTATCCTATAATCACATCATTAAAGATTTTATTGTCATTTAACATTGACAAGAAAATGGCTGCCTCTGCTCAATGAATGATGGGTATGAGAGGGGTCATTTAGCTCCTACCAATACCTCTTCTCACGAATACAGCAGCTAAGGAAATATTGCTGACTGCATTCAAGGTTTGTTTTCAGTGAGGGAGAGCAGGTATCCACTCAGGGGAAATTATATATTTGAAAAAAAGAGGGTAAGAACAAATGTGAAAAATAGATGTGTGAATGTTAAAGGGGTCAATTTATTGAATAGTTGCAACAATGAATTAAAAGAGTGTAGTAATATGTGTAAATTCAAGAAAACGTTCAAAAATATTATATTTGAAAGATACAAAGTATGTGATCAGCACTGAGAAATGATTGACATGACAGAAATGATGGTTCTTGACTATATTTGTGTTTCTTTCTATGTTTTGTTTATCTGCTTCTGACTTATGATGTTGTGTTTTTTTAAAATTATATTTTGTTAAGTATAGTTAAAGTAAGTATGTTAAGTTTTGGTAGGCACAATAAGCTTTGGCTTCCGCCTACACCTTTTTTTTCGGTCAGAAAATATGTGTGTTAAATTGTTTTATTTTTGATACAATGATTTCGCACTATTTAACTTTCACAGCTGTATGGTCAATCTGTTGTATTGTATTGACCGGAAAACAAATAAATAAATAAATAAATAAAATTATGAGATCAGACCATAAGAAAGCAGATGCTTGCAAAATCTGCATGGTACTTCTTTAAACTCGAGACTTACTGCCTCATGCGAATGAGGGAACTGGACTAGATTAAGCACGAGATTTGAATCATCAATCCTCTGAGACAGAGGTATGTTCCCACCCTATTAGCTGAAAGTGCGGAGGACTTCAGAAGACTTGCTATGAGTGTTGAAGTGAGTATGAAATCTGCTTATCATTAAACATTAACAAGACAAAGGTTACAGCATTCAGTAAACTCACACAGGTAATATAGACAGTGCAAAGCTTCATCTTCCTGGGGCTAAAATATGCAGCAAAAGTTGAAGTGAATTTGGAAGACTGCCAGTCTTGTCTTTGCTGGTTGTTTTTAAGGTGATGTAAGGTACAGATGTTGCCATGACAACAAAAAATTAAAATAGGAAAAACATTTGTTCTCCCAGTGACGCCTTATGGAGGAGACAGCTGGACTTTATACAAAGGACTTCATGAGGAGGGAAGGTTGACATGTTTGAAAGGTGGTATTGGCTAAGGTTTACTTCAAATGCTATGGTCAGCAAGAAGTGCCTGATATTCAGTCCTTGGCTAAATATAACCTCTCGTTCCATTTCCTCGCAGAGGGCGCCAGCAGAAGCCGACATCTCTCAGACTTGAGATGGAGATGAATAATGGAACAGCAAGGAGATCGTGTCCGTAAGAGTGGAATGGAAAAGGTCTTGAAGCCAAGACCTTTTGTGAAGAGATGTTGAGATCAGCAAAGAGATGAGATCAGATATGATTGAATGGCGGAGTAAACGATGGGCTGAATGGCCTAATTCTGCTCCTATAATGCCTGAACTTATAAGATGAGACCACTAGAAACCTGGTGATAGCTTTAGAGTGTGATTGGAGATCTTCGGGAGAACTAGCCCAAGGGTCTGGACCTGAAACGTTACCTATCCATGTTCGCCAGAGATGCTGACTGACCTGCTCAGACTTTTAAAAACAAACTAGACCAAGTGGACCCTTTGGGCCCAAACCACTCATGCATTGGTGCAGCACCCTCTCATCCCCCACTACCTCCTCCCCTCTCCCCCTCACTCCCCCCTCCCCCTCTCCCCCACTCTCTCCCTCCCCCCTCCCCCACTCTCCCTCCCCATCCCCCTACCTCACCCCCCACCCCACCCCACCCTCCCCATGTCCCTCCCTCCCCACCCCCCTACCTCCCTCCCCCCTCTCTCTCTCCCCCATCCCCCACCCCCTCCCCCCTAGGGTTGCCTCCTGCATTGGTGCAGCACCCTCTCCTTCCCCCTCCCTCCCCACCTCCCTCCCTCCCTCCCCTCCTCCCACCCTCCTGCCCCTCCCCCTCCCCTCTCTCCCCTCCTCAACCCCCTCCCTCCTCCAACCCACATCCTCCCCCCTCCCCAGCCCTCCCTCTCCCCTCCCCCTCCCTCCCTCCTCCCCTCCCTCTCCTTCCCTCCCCTCTCCTCCATCCGCTCCTTCCCCCACCTGGAACTGGACGCGTTTGTTCTGCGCACGCACGGATGCGGCGGCCATCTTAAGTAAGTACCAGATCAACGGAGCCCCAACTGCGCATGCGCGTTTTTTAAAACTTTAAAATGTGAATAACTTTAAAAATATAACACCGATTTTAATGACGGTTCCTCATAGAGGGGGGACAGGGTTTAGTAATATGTAGAAGATAGCTAGATACTTATAGAATAGATGAAATAAAGGCAGTAATTCGTCACTAGACACAGGCCACTGTATGTTTCTTTTTTTTTCCTAATCAGATGTGCAGCACTTTGGTCAACGTGGGTTGTTTTTAAATGTGCTATACAAATAAAATTGACTTGACTTGACTTGACAGGTGACAAAGAAAAGTATTCATTTGAATTTACTCACCAGTAGGTCCATTGTAGCTTTGTTTTGATGTGTCAGCCCATTTTAATCATCATGATATGTGTTATCAGGAGCCAACACGTATAATAACAGTGTTTCACTCCCACCTGGAATGTATTTCAAAATGTGACTGCAATATCATTTTAATATTTTACAAAGAGCTGACGCAAACACCTGCCAGGCAGTGTGGTGTGGAGAAAGGGGTTGAATAGGAGATTTGTCCTGAATTCATGTTCATAAGTTGTAGAAGCAGAATTAGGCCATTTGGCCCAACAAGTCTATGCCTTCGTAGAATCATGGCTGAGCTATCTTTCCCTCTCAACTCTATTCTCCTGCCTTCTCCCATAACCCTGGACACCCATACTAATCAAGAACCTATCAATCTCTACCTTCAAAATATATTCATTGACTTGGCCTTCTGAGGCAATGACTTCCACACATTCACCACCCTCTGACCAACAAAATTCCTCCTCATCTCCTTTCTAAAAGTATGTCCTTTTATTATGAGGCTATGGCCTCTGGTCCTAGATTTCCCACTTGTGGAAACATTAAACTCTGTACTTTTAAGAAGAATGCAAGATGGCATCATAAATGTGATGACTCCTTGTGTACTGCCCCAGTGAAGTCTGCTATTATTAAACTACAATCGACACACTTTTGTAGTCTATATGTGATTGTGTTTATGTATAGTATAATGAAGGAGGAGTCTCATCCCAGGCCACTCCCTCTTCCCCCCTCTCCCATCAGGCAAGAGCTACGAAAGTATGAAAACGGCACCACCAGATTCAGGGACAGTTTCTTCTAAGCAGTTATCAGGCAACTGAATCAACCTATCACCAAATCGAGAGAGGTCCTGAGCTACTATCTACCTCATTGAAGACCCTCGGACTATCTTTAATCGGAATTTACCTTGCACTAAACGTTATTCCCTTTATCATGTATCTATACAGTGTGGACGGCTCAATTATAATCATGTATAGTCTTTCCGCTGACTGGTCAGCACACAACAAAAAGCTTTTCACAGCACCTCGGTACACATAACAATAAACAAAACTAAACTATAATTTTACTGAATTGTATGCAAAACAAAGAATTTCACCATATCGAGGTGGAGTCCTAGGAAATTCAGCATGGAAATTCTATTCAGCATGGAAACAGGCCCTTTGGCCCAACTTGCCCATCCCAACCAAGATGACCCATCTACACTAGTCCCACCTGCTCACGCTTGACATCCATCCATCCATCCATCCATCCATCCATCCATCCATCCATCCATCCATCCATCCATCCATCCATCCATCCATCCATCCATCCATCCATCCTTCCTTCCTTCCTTCCTTCCTTCCTTCCTTCCGTCCGTCCGTCCGTCCGTCCGTCCGTCCGTCCGTCCGTCCGTCCTTCCTTCCATCCATCCATCCATCCATCCATCCATCCATCCATCCATCCATCCATCCATCCATCCATCCATCCATCCATCCATCCATCCATCCACTATACCTTTATATATATATATATATATATATATATATACACCAGACTTGATGGGCCGAATAGCCTAATTCTGTTCCTATCACTTATATATATATATATATAATAACATTATACAATGACAATAAGCATCATTGAACCATTGAACCATTACAAACCTGTCCCATGCTACTTGGGTTGAGTCAGCACACACAGCTGACTGGCTATGAATCCACTGGCTGAGATAAATGATGCATAGAGTAACAAGGAAGCACTTATGGTCAGAATAAGCACTTCCATGTAGCGGTAAAATCAACTCCATTTGCCCCTGGCGTACTCTGTCATGCTGATTCAGGTAACAATTGAGTGAGATTGCCGAAGGATTCCAATTATATGGACTCTTAACGCAGTAGAATGCAAGAATCACATTTCTACATTGCCGCGAAGATGGCTGAAAATAATCCTAAGAAATCACAAAATGAAAGAACACTATCCGGAAAGGAGGACATTAAAAAATACACCACATTTATTTGGGGAGACGCACGAGACTGCAGATGCTGGCATCTTGAGTAATAATCAAACCGCTGGAGGAACTCAGTGGCCCACACAGCATCTGTGGAAGGAATTAGACAGACGACATTTCATGTCAGGAGCTAGGGTTCTGCCTCGAAATACAAAAACAGAGATGTAATGCTGAGACTCTATAAGGCCGCATTTGGAGTACTGTCAGCAAATTTGGGCCCCATATCTGAGGACGGATGTGCTGGCTCTGGAGAGGGTCCAGAGGAGGTTTACAAGAATGATTCCAGGAATGAGTGGGTTAGCATATGATGAGCGTTTGACAGCACTGGGCCTCTACGCAACAGGTCAACATTCACTCTCAATAGACAAGCTGAATGCTTTCTAGCTCACTTTGAAAGTGAGAACAATAGTGTGTGGTCACAGACTCCCCCCAGTCCTTCATGATCCTGTGATCCCAGTCTCTGATGCTGATGTCCGAAGATCCTACTGAGAGTGAATGTTCAGAAAGTATCCTGCCGTGATAGTGTAGAAACGAGGAACTGCAGAAGCTGGTTTACACAAAGGCGCACAAACTGCTGCTGTAAATTAATGGGTCAGGCAGCATCTCTGGAGAACATGCATAGGTGACGTTTCTGGTTGGGATCCTTCGTTGTAAAAAGGAAAGAAGGGTCCCAACCCGAAATGCATGTTCGCCAGAGAACCTGTATGACTTGCTAAGTTACTCTAGCCCTTTGTGTCCTTTTCTGTCCTGATAGTGTTCTTGGCTGTATTTTCAAATCCTGCATGGACCAACTGGCTGTATAGGAAGGAACAGCAGACGCTGGTTTATACTGCAGATAGACACTGGAGTCTGAAGAAGGGGTCTGACCCAAAACGTCACCCATCCTTTTGCTACAGAGATGCTGCCTGACCTGCTGAGTTACCACAGCACTTTGTCTCTATCTTTGGACCAAGTGGCTGGAGTTTTAATGGACCTTTTCAACCTCTCATGACAACATGAGACCCGCCTGCTTTAAAAGGCCATCCATAAGATGGACACCCAAGAAGAGCAAGATGACTTTCCTCAACCACTACCAGGCAGTAGCACCACTCATAACCATTGTGATGGAGTGCTTTGAGAGGTTGGCTCTGCTGCACAACAACCCGTGCATGTAATAACCTGGTCCCACTTCAGTTCACCTCTTGCCACAGCAGATCAACAGCAGATGCAACCTCCCTGGAGCTGCTGATCACTCTCTACAGCTCAGCGTTCAACACCATCATCGAAATTCATTGTCAAACCCGAAGAATCGCATTTCTTCTTTGTATATCCTCAACTCCCTCTTCATCACACCACATCAATAGGAGAACCTCAGTGCTGTATCTCAGTCCCCTGCTCGCCTCTCTCCATGCCCAGGACTGTGCAGCGAGACACAGCTCCAAACGCCATCTTTGAATTTACCAATAACACCGGTGCCGATGAAGGAATAACAGGTAATGATGACCCAGACTAAAGGAAGGTGATCGGCAAACTGATTGAACCACCCCAGAGCAGCAATGTAAATCTCAGTGTTAGCAAGATCAAGGAAGTGATTGTCTTCGTGAAGAGAAAGCCAAGGGACGATGCACCTGCCTTCCTTGGCAGGACGGTGCTGGAGAGAGCCAAAACCTACAAGTTTCTAGGGTGTAGACTTTTCCAATGATCTGTCCTCAGCCCAGCACATTAATGCAATGGCAAAGAAAGCTCATCAATCCCTCAACCTCCTCAGACATTTGAGGAGATTTGGCACATCACAGAATATATCAAACTCTGACAAATGAACGGTGGAGGGAATACTGACTGGTCACTCATGGCCTCGTTTGGAAATTCAAACACCGAACAATGAAGGAGGCTCCAGAAAGTGGTGAACCTTGCCCGGTCAATCACTGGTACCAGTATTTCTGTCACTGAAGGAATCTGCGGAAAATGCCATCTCTAGAATCCCCCTAATATCATCAAAGAACCACACCACCCTGGCTGGCCATGTCCTTAACTCACTGATAGCAGGATCCCTTCTATCCTTCTCTCCTTATCTTGCACTTTTTGTCTTTTTATCTCCAGCACTTGTTCAATCATCTGCCAACCAACCCCACTCCCCCTGCCCCACACGTGTGGATGTAGAAACAAGGAACTGCAGATGCCGGTTTATACCAAAGACAGATATAAATCCTCAGCGGATTGAAGAAGGCTCCCAACCTGAATCGTCACCCATCCTTTTTCTCCAGAGATGCTGTCTGACCCGTTGTGTTACTCCAGCACTTTGTGTCTATCCATCAGTCTTTCTCCCACCCACACTCCTCTTCCAGATTTCTCCCCCCTCGTACAATCAGATTGAAGAAGGGTCCCGCCCCGAAACATTGTCCATCTTTGTTCTCCAAGGATGCTGTCTGATCCGCTGAGTTACTCCAGCACCGTGTCTTTCTCGACCCTCACACTTGACCCTTTATTCGTCTGGCCTTCTACATTGCATTTACCACCTAGCTATCCATGAGCATCCAGTGAATGCCCCTCAACTCCAACAATCCTCTTCTCCACAGTCCCACCATTTTGAAAAATTTCTGCCTTTCCCAGGCTCCTAGTAGCTGATCTCACACTTTACCACACTGACCATTATCTGCCACAAACTTGCTTACCTTATTGAACTACCAATGTTTTCTTGAAACGCTATGTACCATTTCGCCTGACTTAGTTTATACAGCAAACTTTTCTGTATAATTATCCATTTCTTCAGGCCATTTACTGATAAGCTTGTTGAAAGGCTGTGGAATAACCAGAACAGATAGCCAAGATCACCATCGCTCATTTTCCTTCAAATTCGATTATCAGTTATGTTTCCCATTTCCCTTAGCAGCTCAATAGATTAAGTTCAAACCGCTTCTTTTATTTTTGCTCACAGCCTTGCTCTGTCCAAATAGCAAAATAATCGTAATTGCAATTTTATAAAGCCCTCCATTCTTGCTGTTTTATCAGAAGTCACAAATTGATGCAAAAGCAAAAGATTTTGTGCAATCTCAAGCAATATATAACCTACGTTTTGCAAACTTTTTGCCAAGAATATTTCAGATGGATTATTTGATAGAACAACAGTAAAATTGTCTCTGTTCATTTTAGTAAACCACCTGGCACAGTGGAAGCCTTGGAAACACACAGGAAGTCAGGCAGTATCTGTGGGGAGAGAACCAATTAAGTCATGCAAAATCAGAGGAAAGTGTTTTATTTTTCATTTTACAGTATAAGTAATGGTCTGCATCCTTAGATTAAGGATCAAGGGTGCGGAAGTCAAGAAACCAATGCGCTCAAGAGTCAAGTGTTGTATTGTCATGTGGACCAAAATAGAACAATGAAATTGTTACTTGCAGCAGCACAACTGGTTTGTGAAGACTGGACTCAATAGATAATGCAATAAACAAACAACAAAAAATTAAATCAATAAAAATAACAAAATAGTTTGAAAAACAAAATGAAGTCCCAAGTGCAACTAAGGTAGTTTGTGGTTTGAAGTTTAGTTGGAGATGGTAGTGTATAATAGCCTGATGGTTGTTGAGAAGAAGCTGTTCCTGTACCTGGGGGCCACAGTTTTCAGACTCCGATACCTTCTACCCAATGGCAGGAATAAAATGAATGTATAGTCTTTGACTTTGTATAGTCTTTCCGCTGACTGGTTGGCACGCAACACAAGCTTTTCACTGTACCTCAGTACATGTGACACTAAATTAAACTAAAAATAATGAAAGCGTGGCCAGGGTGTTGTGAATCGATTCAAGATTCAAGATTCAAGATAGCTTTATTTGTCATCCAAAAAAGTTTTTTGGACGAAATTCAGTCACCCACAGTCCAACAATAAAAGCACTAAAATAGGCAGATTACACAATAAAGCATTAAAATAGGCAAATTACACAACCCCAAAAACACACAAAAAAAGAAACATCCATCACAGTGAGTCTCCTCCAGTCCTCTCCTCACTGTGATGGAAGGCCACAATGTCTTTTCCCTTCCCCTGCCGTCTTCTCCCGCGGTCAGGCTGTTGTGGTTCCAGGCCGCGCCGGACGGTCCGCAGCGGGCCGACCCAAGCCCCGCGATCCGGGGCGGGCGAACACGCTGCCGCTGTTGCTGCACGTCGGGGCGGTCGTGGCTCCCGGCATTGAAGCCCCCGCCCAGCAGAGAAAAATCCCGCGGCCTATTTTAGGCCGCGCCGGACGGTGAAATGTCCGCGACCCAAGCCCCGCGATCCGGGGCGGGCGAACACGCTGCCGCTGCTGGAGCTCCCGATGTCGGCATCCACGCGGCCCGAGCCTAAGGCGAGTCGCAGCCGCTCCCGCAGCCTCCGAAGACGGCCGGCTCCGCTGATGGTAAGTCCGATCCGCGGGCTCTGCGAACCAGAGCCATGGAGGCCGCCAGCTCCAGGAGTTGGGCCGATGGTAGGCCGCAGCAGGAACGGAGACAACACCCAGAAAACAAAGGTCGGGTCTCCGTTCGGAAGGGACACATATTTACAATTTTACAGTTTCCCCCCCTCCCCCCCACACCCACACACCCACACATAGTACACAAACACAGAAACACAACATCACATCGACAATTAAGACACAAAAAAACAACAAAACACAAAGACAAATGGACCGCAGGTAAGCCGCAGCTGCTATGGCAGCGCCGCCATTTTATGATGCTGGCTGCCTTTTTGAGGCAGCGCCTCCTATTTATCCCTTCGATTGTGCGGAGTCAGTACCTGCAGTGTTCACCACTTTTTGTAATCCCCTTTGTTCCCAAGCATTTGTGTTGCCGAACCAGGCCGTGATGCAACCAGTCGATATGCTCTCTAACATAGAGCCTGTAGAAGTACAAGACAGTATTCATCAGCACAGTGGGAAGCACAGTGGCAATCATGTGGCAAAGCAGAAGATATTTCACAGTGTCTTGTACCACTGAAGCATTCCTGATAGTGTTATCTTTCAGCACTGCCTGTTGAATTGAAGTTTGGTTCCTGATTTTTCTCATAATGTGAAAATAATTCTTTATTGCCGAAAGCTTGATAAGGAAATGCTGAACACCATTTTTACATTTGATCATGAAAATTAAGCAAATCTATCTCTCCCAATGAAAATTCTAATGGAATAATGTTTGATCAAACTTTAGAATGCGGAGGATGGCAGAGTGGCACTGCGGTAGAGCTGCTGCCTTACTGTGCCCGATACCAGGGTTCAATCCTGACTACGGGCTTTGTACATTCTCTCTATGGGTTTTCTCAGGGTGGGTATTCTACAGGTGCTTTGGTTTCCTCCCACACTCCAAAGACGTACAGGTCTGTAGGTTAATTGGTTTCTGTAAATTGTTCTTAACGTGTAGGATGGAACTAATGTACGTGTGATTGCTGGTCGGCGCGGACTTGGTGGGCCAAAGGCCCTGTTTCCGCGCTGTTCAAAAAGGAACTGCAGATGGTAGTTTATACCAAAAAGAGACACAAAATGCTCGAGTAACTCAGCGGGTCAGGCAGCATCTCTGAAGAAAAGGAATAGGTGGCGTTTTGGGTCAGAACTCTTCTTCAGACAGCTGTATCCCTTAAAGTAAAGTAAGTGCAGTGCCAGTGTGAGCAAGCCCATCGATACATCAGTCATAAACATTCTCAGGCAGTGCCATACATCCCTCTGGACATTCAAAAGACCCAGAAGTGGTTTGACTGATGGCAACCATTAGCCATGCAAGGGAGGGAAGCAGGTGCTGGCTCAGTAGAGGCATCAGATTAATGAGACCAAACCTGCCCATCTAACTCTGCTCAGCCAACTCTCAAACTATGCCACAAGGACACAAAGTCTTTGTGGAGGTCATTGAATTTGCAAGTGAGCTAATATCTTAAACACTCAGAGGCCATGAAACCCTATGAACCTCCCACCCCCTCCCACCTCTCCCACTAACTCAACCGCATTGCCCTTCTCCTTTCCCCTTCTTTGCACGCTCATCTCTCACTTTCCTTTTAGTTTAGTTTTTAGCTTTGGGATACAGCGTGGAAACAGGCCTATCGGCATGCCAACCAGCGATCACCCCATACACTAATTCTATCCTACACACTAGGACCAATTTACAGAACCCAATCAACCGACAAACCTCTACGCCTTTGGAGTGTGGGAGGAAACCGGAGCGCCCGGAGAAAGCAAACTTCAGGGAGAACATACAGAACCCGTACAGACAGCACCCAAAGTCAGAATGGAAGCAGGCCAGTTCTCTGGTGCTGTGAGGCAGCAGCTCTACCACTGCTCCACTGTGTCGCCTAGGTTTCCCAGTCCATCCAAAGCAATATATATTCTGCATCAAACTCACTCGGAGAAAACCCGTGGGACTATTTATTGTCGAGAATTCTGAACGAGTATGTGTACGGGGAAGGTTAAGGTCATAGAGGGGGGGAGAGCAAGACTCCCTGCTCATGTTAATCCCTCAGGGCTTTTTGATGTGTGCTGTAGGAGCAAGCTAGCTACATGGGAACACGGCAGAGGGGACAAACATAGTCCAATAAAGAATAAAACCAGCCCAACTCAGCTGGGGCTTGGAATGAAATCTTGTTAAATATAAATGCAAATTAAAGAGGGCTCGTGATTTATTTTTAAATGAAGGCCAGGATCCATTTAAGCATTGAGTTCTGCTGAAATTGTATTACTCGTGTAATGTGTTTAGTGGTTTAATATTTTATTGGATTTCATATCACGCATTCATGATTTACAAACCCTTTAAAGCAGGATGCAACAGACAACAACCTCTAAACACTTCAAAGACAAGGCAGTCAGGAAAATACAATGATTGCTGCAGAACAATGATTCAAGATGTCTCTCTCGAATATATATATTTATTGATGAGAAGCTGCCGCATCAGAGCATATCGGCACAGTGGCATAGGGGCAGCACGATGGCGCAGCGGTAGAGTTGCTGCCTTACAGCGTCAGAGACCCGGGTTCGATCCTAACTACTGGCGCTGTCTGTACGGAGTTTGTACGTTCTCCCTGTGAGTGCATGGGTTTTCTCCGGGTGCACCTTTTCCTCCCACACTCCAAAGATATGCAGGTTTGTAGGTTAATTGGCTTCTGTAACATTGAAAATTGTCCTTAGTGTGTGGGACAGTGCTAGTGTACGGGGTGATCGCTGGTCGGCACGGACTCGGTGGGGCGAGTATCTCTAAACTAAGCTAAACAAAAGCAGTTTTTAGTTTTTAGTTTTAGAGATACAGCACGGAAACAGGCCCTTTGGCCCACTGAGGCCGTGCCAACCAGCGATCCCAGCACACTAGTGCTATGCTACACACACAAGGGACAATTTACAATTTTATCAAAGCCAATTAGCCTACAAACCTGCATGTCTTTGGAGTGTGGGAGGAAGCCAGAGCACCCGGAAAAACCCATGCAGGTCACAGGGAGATTGTGCAAACTCTGTGCAGACAGCACCCATAGTTTGGATCAAACCCGGGTCTCGGACAATGTTAGGTGGCAACTCTACCGCTGCGCCATTGTGCCGTCCCAACTGTTTATTTTCCTGACGGTGAAAGTGCAGCAAAGGTGCTAAAATCTTTGTAGAATAACAAGAGGCAAGAACACAGGCCAAGTTGGGGGGATGAACAGAGATGAACACATGCACGGGGCGAGACAAAAGGTTAGGGGATTGTAAGGCTAGAGGATTGACGGGGTGCAAATTGTTTAGGATTGTAGGGGGGGGGGAGAGTTAGGTGCAAGGTCACCTAAGGCTCAGGGGAGGGGATGGGGAGGGAAGAAAGGGGGGTTATGAGGGAGAAAGAGGTGGCGGGGGGCTGACTTGTAGAGGTCACCTAAAGTTGGAGTATTCAATTTTCACCGCTACCAAACACACCCCATCCCCACCACTTTGGCCGACCGAGTCTACACTGACCATCGATCACCTGTTCATACGAGTACTATATTATCTCACTTTCACATCCACTCCCTACACACTAGGGGCAATTTACAGAGGCCAATGTAACCTAAAAACCTTCACCTCTTTGGGATGCGGAAGAATCAGAGGACCCAAAGGAAACGCACATGGCCACAGATAAGAATGTGCAAACTCCACATACACATGCACACAACACCCGAGGTCAGGATCGAACCCGGTCTCTGGCACTGTGCGGCAGCAACTGCACCACTGTGCCACCCTTTTAAAACTTGCTTTTTATGAACTAATTAGTTGCAAATGTGTGTGTGGTTGACAAATCCTACTTATATTCCCCAATCCTAACTGCCCTTGAGAAAGGAGTAAGTAATCTGGTTCAACTGTTACGGTTCTTTGATGAATGAATACACTGAGCGCTGTTGCAGAGGGACCACCAAGATTTGGATGAGACAGCAATAGATTTCATTTGATTCGGAGAACAACTTGAAGCCAGTGGTGTTCCCCAATGCCTGCTGCCCTTGCCCTTTTAGCTGGTAGGTATCGGGGATAGAGAGGTCAACAGGTCATAAGGAATAGGAGCAGAATTAGGCCATTCGGCCCATCAAGTCTACTCCGCCATTCAATCATGGCCGATCTATCTCTCCTTCCTCACCCCATTCTCCTGCCTTCTCCCCATAACCTCTCTCACCAGTACTAATCAAGAATCTATAAGATGTGCTGTCATATTAGCCTGTGCAAGTAACTGTAATGCCTTTACAGTTGTGGAGGTTTTGGAGAGGGTGCTGAGGAGTTTTACCAGAATGCTGCCTGGATTAAAGAGGTTGAGCGACAGGGAGAGGTTGGATAAACTTGGATTGTTTTGCTCTGGATGGTCGGAGTTTGAGTGATGACTTGGTCGAAGTATATAAAAATTTAAGAGGCATGGAAAGGGTAGAGAGTCAGACCTTTTCTTCCCAAGTGAAGATGTCCAACACCAGAGGGCAAGGCTACAAGGTGAGAAGGGGAAACTTCCTTGGAGATGTTTAGTTTAGTTTAGAGATATAGCATGGAAACAGGCTCGGCCCCACTGAGTCCGCGCTGACCGGTGTTCCCTGCACACTAACACTATCCAACACACTGGGGACAATTTACAATCTTCACCGAAGCCAACTAACCTACAAACCTGTATGCCTTTGGAGTATGGGAGGAAACTGGAGCCTCCGGGGAAAACCCACGTAGGTCACGAGGAGAACGTACAAACTCCGTTCAGTCAGCCCCCAGTCAGGATCGAACCAGGTCTCTGGCGCTGTAAAGCAGCAACATCGTGCCACCTATTGCGGCCTGGCCTAGAGAGTTTCAGCTACAGGGAGAGGTTGGATAGACTTGGACTGTTTTCTCTGGAACATTGGAGGTTGAGGGGAAACTTGATAGAAGTATATCAAATTATGAGAGGCATAGACAAGATAGACAGTCGGGGCCTTTTTTTCCACAGGTGGAAATGTTCAGCACAGTTATAAGATGAGAAAGGGAAAGTTTAATGGAGAAGTGCGGGGAATTTTTCTTACACAGAGGAGTGGGGGATTGGAATGCATTGCTTGGGGTGGTGGTGGAGGCAGTTATGATAGTGGCATTTAAAAGGCTTTTAGATAGGCACATGGAAATGCAGAGAATGTAGGGATGCGGATCATATATGTGACAATTGAACCATTGTACCATTGAACCATTTAGCAGTCTGCACGTATTTGGGTGTTAATATGAAGAAGTCCATTTTACTATTTAAAGAAGCATATATTGCAAGCACAGCTTTTGGTTCTATTGCACAGCACATTAAATAGATTAAAACATAGATTAAAACAATAGATCAAAAGGACTAACATTTTAAATAGATTTTTACCCAAGATACGAATCATTGATTTTAGATTAGTGACATATAAAAAGTAATGTTATTTCAAAAATCATATAAATAATCAGTGCTATTTTGAGGCAATGTTTGGCACAGTGGCGCAGTGGTAGAGTCGCTGCCTTACAGCGCCAGAGCCTGGGGTCGATCCTGACTAAGGTTGTTGTCTGTATGGAGGTTGTACATTCTCCCTGTGATCACAAAGGTTTTCTCCAGCTGCTTCGGTTTCCTCACACACTCCAAAGACGTACAGGTTTGTACAGGTTAATTGGCATTGGTAAAAATTGTAAATTGTCCCTAGTGTGTAGTATGGTGTCAGTGTACGGAAATCGCTGGTTGCATGCGGACTCGGTGGGCCGAAGGGCTTGCTTCTGCACTGTATCTCTCAACCAAACTAAACTGTAACATGACCTCCCGACTTCTATATTGAAGTACATGTGGCGATAACGTATTATTGATTCTGTTCTTACAGACACCTCTAATAAGCCCCTTCGCCCCATGCTCTTGAGCCCATTCCTCAGCGCGTATTTCCCAAACAAGCACTTTAGCCTCAAAGCAGCACCTCACAAAATGGCTGCTCCAAAAGGCCACTCCCCAAGTGTTCAGCCACGAGGCCTTACGTTGCTCAGCACCATTAAGCACAAAGTTATGCTCTCTATGCCTGACATAATCATTGTGATCTTTTGGTCTGAATTTCCATGTTGTGTTGGGACAAATATTTGATCATCACTTCTATTTAAATGAGGCGAAAATTCCAGAGGGTTCACACCACCTTTTAACCACAAAGAGTAAAGCTGGAAGGTATAGATTTTATTTTCTATCACTGATCAACCTTTGTCTAGAATTTAGAGACACAGCATGGAAACACGCCCTTCAGCCCAACGAGTCCACGCCAACCAGTGATAACCCGTACACTAGTTATACGTTACTTACTTTCGCATCCTGCACACTAGGGGCAATTTACAGAAGACAATGAACCTACAAACCTGCACGTCTTTGGGATGTGGGTGGAAACCGGAGCACCCGAAGAAAGCCCACGCAGGTCACAAAGAGGACGTACAAACTCCGGTTTGTGCAGACAGCACCCATAGTCAGGATCGAACCCGGGTCTCTGGCGCTGCAAGGCAGCAGTTTTACCGCTGTGCCACCATGTCATGCTAATATTATATTGTGTTATGCTGCTGCATGTAAGAATTTCATTGTTCTGTTGTCGGTACATATGACAATTAAACACTCCTGACTCTCTTAACTTGCATTCAAGTTTGTTTATCAAAGTTTCAATTTGCTACTTGAATAAAAAATGTGATAATTTAGAACGGCAAGAAACACGTTCCCCTTCTTTCAACTTGGCTAATTTTCATCGTGCTGGAGCTGAACCCCAGTGCGGCAGTTCTAACAGATTAAAGGGCACTCGTACTGTAAGATGGCAATGTTATACTCCGAGGCTATGAATTTCCATCCACTTTCAATTTCAGTCCTGAATACTTAACACATTGCCCCACACAGATTGCACCTGGCAAAAAAAACACTCAGATGACATTTCATAAATGCAACACTTTGCAAAATTAGCTTCACAAATTTGATGCAAAATAAGAAAGAAATGTCCAACCTTAAATTGCAGAAGGTCTTCATATAAATCTATCTATTGTTAGATTTTTGTTCTCATTATCCAGCCCAGCGTTCTATTATACTGACCTCTGCTGGTAATTCACTGTGAATGTCTTTGCACCTGTAATTTCCTCACTTTGTCTGTTCCAGAGAGTTCAACATGTAAATTGTTAGTCCCCTGGTCCCTCAAATCTCATTGTCTTAATGAGATCTCCACTGTTCCTCCTATAAAGTATCCTCTCTAGCTTTCAGTGAACACCATGTCTTGTTTGTCCTCCCACCATAAATAGTTTTAACCTCGACCTGCATTCACAGCTTTAGAATAAAGGATGCACCTTTGGAATGGAAATGAGGAGGAATTTCTTTAGCCAGAGGGCGGTGAATCTGTGGAATTCATTGCCACAGACGGCCATGGAGGCCAAGTCATTGGGTATTTTTAAAGCGGAGATTGATAGGTTCTTGATTAGTAAGGGCGTCAAAGGTAGGGAGAAGGCGGGAAAATGGGGTTGAGAGGAAAAATAGATCAGTCATGATCGAATGGCAGAGCAGAAGTCCTCGATGGGCCAAAAGGCCTAATTCTGTTCCTATGTCTTTAAACTTTAGACTTTAGAGACACAATGTGGAAACTGGCACTTTGGCCCACCGAGTCCGGGCCGGCCAGTGATCGCCCGTACACTAACATTTTCCTACAACTGGGGACCATTTACAATTTTACCACTTAGTGAAGCCAATTAACCTACAAATCTGTGCGTCTTTGGAGAGTGGGATGAAACCGGAGCACCTGAGAAATCCCACACGGTAACAGGGAGAATGTGCAAACTCCACATCGACAGCACCAACAGGATCAAACCCGGATCTCTTGGACAGTGAGGCAGCAACTCTAGCACTGCGCCGCTGTGCCGCCTTTCATCCCACAATTCCTCAGACTTCCACATAATTGAGCCAAGCAAAATATTTCCCCACAGCATATTGGCTTTTGCACTTTTAATTTCACACAGTATCTTTGCTTCATTGGCATGTTTTGTGGACCAAGAGGAGATGATGCTCTTGCTTCTCAAATGCAGCTTCAACCTGTTTGTGACTTTCTTCTACATCTCTTTCTGATTAATATCCACACCGGTGAATTATCTGACAGCTGAACCTTGTATCAGGCAGCTGTCTCTGCTTCTGCATATTTCTGCTGAAGCTGAAGCTGGCTGATACCATTTTGATCAGTACATAACAGGTACTTCAAGCACAAGTTATGTTGTTCATTTCCCAGATGATGCATTCACTGATACTCTGACAACTCCATTGAGATTAAAGTGTTTGAATACAGCAGCTAGTAACTTCTTTTAAACCATTAAAATCTATTTTTCTCCCTCTGTTCAAGGGATTGCTTGTTTCTCCCAGACAAAGTTTTTGGGCCTATTAGTTCTTATCCTTTTATATATTTATTCTATTTATAGAATTAGGGTGGCATGGTGGTAGAGCTGCTGCCTGACAGTGCCAGAGACCCAAGTTCAATCCTGACCTGGGGTGCTGTCTGTGCAGAGTTTGCACCTTCTCCCTGTGACCAAGTGGGTTTTCTCTGGGTGCACCGGTTTCCTCCCACATCCCAAAGACGTGCGGGTTTGTAGGTTTACTTGGCTTCTGTAAATTTCCCCCAGTCTGTAGGGAGTGGATGAGAGAGTGGGATAACATAGAACTAGTGTGAACGGGTGGTTGATGACCAGTGTAGATTTGGTGGACCGAAGGCCCTGTATTCATGCTGTATATCTAAACTAGAAAAAACTAAACGAAGAATCATAGAATCATACATCATAGAATTGGGTTCCAACAGCCCACTTCCTTGATATCCATTATGCTTCTCTATGTTAATCCCATCTGGCATGGTAGTCCCACATCCCTCTACTCTTTTCTTATCTACATTCCTGTCCAATTGTCCTTTAAACATTGTAATAGTATCTGCCCCGCTGCATCTTTAGTTTAGAGGTACAGCGTTGAAAAAGGTCTTTTGGCACCCCGAGTCCACGCTAATCAATGATCTCCCATTCACTAATTCTGCCATGCAGACTAGGGACATTTTTACAGAAGCCAATTAACCTACAAACCTGCACGTTTTTGGACTGTGGGAGAAAACCAGTGCACCTGGAGAAAACCCACACAGTCAGAGGGTGAACATGCAAACTCCATACAGACAGCACCCATAGTCAGGATCAAACCCTGAAGTGGCAGCTCTACTGCTACACCACTGTGCGTCCAATATTCCAAATATTCACCAATACTTACTCCTCAGATCAGTGTGAAATACTTACTCCTCAGATCTCCTTCAAATGTCTTCTCTCTCTTAAATCTAAGCCCTCTAGTTCGAGACTCCCCTGCTTTGAGAAAAAGACTCTGACCATCAGAATTATGCTCATCATAATTTGTGAGCTCTCCCCTCAGCTTCAAATGCTCCTGTGAGAATAAAGCCAGCCTGTCAAATCTCTCCTCATAACTACAACCCTCTATTCCAACCAATATTCTGATGATTATTTGCTGAATTCCATCTATTGCCACCAGATCCTTCTTGTAGTGTGTCAACCAGAATCGTACAGAATACTCTAGGTCCAATTTGGATGGCACAGCGACCCAGCTTAACACATGCCCCTCTGGCAAACGCTTTCACTTCTGATAAACTGGAGGCGAGAAAAGGCTAGAACAAACCAGGAGTTTCCTCTGGGTGCTCCGGTTTCCTCCCCCATCACAAAGTCGTGAGTTTCTGGTTTACTTGACCTCTGTAAATTGCCCCTAGTATGTGTAGGACCGGGTATGGGTGATCGTTGGTCGTCACGGACTCAGTGGGCTGAAGGGCCTCTTTTCACACTGTAGCCCTAAAACTAAAACCTAAAACTAAAACAATATTTTGCACAGCTGCAAGATGACATTTCGACCTACATTGGATAGGCTGGTTTGTACTTAAGTTGTCCAGGAGGGTTATTCAAGTTGTTTTTTATGTCCCAGGTTTAAATCTCAGCCGTTCTAAATAAATTGTACCCTTTAACACCACAGTGTTTGTTTCACTGTACGCGTCCTTTTGGATGCATTGAGAAGATTTCATACAAACTCAACTCAATGTGAGGCTGTAGCAAGAAATCCTACCTGTTCATTCTTTTTTCCCCATCATTTTACATTCTTTTTGTGGCACCGTGCTCGAGTAAATGAATCAAACACTCCTTTTTTTAAGCTGGATTTCTCCTTGAGAAATAACAAAAAAAAGTGCAGATGTTGGAAATTGCAAGTGTAAGCAAACAGCAGGAAATACCCAAGAGGCCAGGCAGCACCTGTGTGGTTCTCTCTCCTCAGATGTGTCGAACCTGCCCAGAATTTGCCAGCACTTGTTGTTTTCATTTTGGGGTTTATCAACTTAAGCCATAGATTTATGGGTGGCACGGTGGTGTAACGGCAGAGTTACTGCCTTACAATGCCAGAGAGCTGGGTTCAATCCTGACTGTGGGTGCTTGTCTGTACGGAGTTTGTCCGCTCTCCCTGTGACCTGCATGGGTTTTCTCCGAGATCTTCGGTTTCCTCCCACACTCCTACGAAGTACAAGTTTGCAGGTTAATTGGCTTGGTTTTTGATGTAAATTGGCCCTGTTGTGTGTAGGATAGTGTAAGTGTGCAGGGCTCGCTGGTCGGTGCGGATTCGGTGGATCGAAGGGCCTGTTTCCTCGCTGTCTCTCTAAACTAAACTAAAACTAAATTTGTTTCTTCTGTCTGCCTTGAAAGTCATTGCTTTAGAAATAAAGCTCCAAGACCTTTTTTTTAAATAGTCCAGAGGGACAAAATACCTTAATCCTGCTTCAGAATTTGGCTTACAGTGTGGCAATTCTCTTTTCTGGAGGGAGTGGGGTCTTGACATTCACTATGTGTTCACAATGTGGGAAGGATTGATGACAGAAAATAGGGATTTTATCTGCTTGGGGAACAAACAAACGATCCACACTCTTCCCCCCAAGAGGCTGTAGAGACGAAGGCCAATTAAAAATCCCCCACAGGGGAGAATGACACTTTTCTTGGTTAGACAATAATATTAATGGTATTTTAGTTTATTTTAGTTTTGAGGTGCAGCATGGCCACAGGCCGTTTGGACAAACAGGTCCACCCTGACCATCAGTCACTCCTTTACATGCAGTTCTACATTATCTGACTTACGCATTCATCCCCTACACATTAGGGACAATTTATAGAGGCCAAATAATCGACAAACCCGCAAGTCTTTGGGATGTGGAAGGAAAACGGAGGAACCCAGGACGAAACCCACACGATCACAGGCAGAATGTGCAAACTTTGCATGGACACCACCCGAGGTCAGGATTGAACCGGGTACTCCGGCACCGTGAGGCAACGGCTCTACCAGCTGCGCCGCTCTGCTGTACAGGATTTGGAATCAACTTTATGGGGATTGAATGCGTCATGAATCAATAGACAGGCAGGGCCTGTTTGTGAGGCGGAAAAGTTGTTTAATCTTATATAGGTTGACAGAAATATTGCGTTGAATCAACAAGCAGAGATTTCCATGTCTCCTACAATCAGATGAGACAGAATCTTTGCAGATTATTGCCAATTTCCCAACCCTCTTCCTCCTGAATTTCTGGGGCTAGGATTCCTGTTTCCTTGATGGACTGCTTCATCACACATTTATTTATGATTTATCCCTCCAAAATCTGCAAGTTGATTTTCTTACACATCTTAGGCCAAAATGAAAATTAAAACTGTGTTAGAGCCTTCACATCTTACATTGGGGTGCACTTATTCTCATCTACTTGCTGGAGGAACATGGTTATTGTAGGCCAACAAATGCTTTTAGTTTATGCTTTTATGGATAGAGTGTGGAAACAGGCCCTTTGGCCCACCAAGTCCATACCAACCAGCAATCCCCCTAAACTAGTTCTAGTTGTCTAATTCTCCCTAGACGCACTAGGGACAATTTATAGAAGCAAATTAACCTACAAACCTGCACGTATTTGGAATGTGGAAACCGGAACACCCGGAGAAAACCCACACGGTTAGAGGGGAAACATACAAACTCCATACATACAGCACCCGTAGTCAGGATTCAACCCAGGTCTATGGCTGTGTGAGACAGCAACTCTACCGTGCGCCACTGTGCCACTCGTTCATCCATGTTTCTCCTCTGAATTGAGTGTCTTGCAAGGATCTATCAGAGGGCATTTAAGAGTCAACCACATTGGTATGTCGCAAGGGTCACAAATAGCACAGACTGGGTAGGAAAGGCAGATTCCTTTCCCTAAACAAGTGAACCAGGTAATGTTTGTAATGATTTTTTATGGCTCTGGTAGTCTGAGATCCTTGGATCAATCATGTAGGCCTCTGCATAATAGTTTAACCATTAAGGTACCGTCTCCAAGGTGTAAGTATAATTCACCTAGCATCGCCTAGATGAATTAGATGTATGTACAGCGCAGAAGATCTGGAGTGTGTTAGAAGATAATCCTTGTGTTTTAAAGAGGTAGAATGCAACAGATGCTGGCAATTGAATCAAATAAGACTGGGAAAAGGAATGCTGACACAACAGTTGATTTTATTGTGTTTACTTCACCATCTTATTAAAAGGTACTTGAGCAAGGCAGCATTGGTACAGTGGAGCAGGAATGGGTGATTTTGCTCCTTGAGTTAGATCGTGGTCGATTTGCGATATCATTTTGCTTAGCTGCTTTTGTCCATGATTTATGAAATGGTTTGTTAAAATCTGTCAATTTCAGATTTAAAATGAATAATTGATCAAGAATTAATTACCTTTTACTTAAAATGCAAAGTGCTGGAGGAACTCGCCGGGGTCAGGCAGTAACTGTAGAGGGAATGGGCAGGGGGGAGAGAAGGGAGGGGAGGGAATGCAGAGTTACTTTTAGTTTAGTTTAGAGATACAGCGTGTAAACAGACCCTTCGGCTCACAGAATTCGCACAGACCGGTGATCCCCACACACTAACGCTATCTTACACACACTAGGAACAATTCACAATTATACCAACCTACAAACCTGTGCGTCTTTGGAGTGTTGGAGGAAACCGGAGATCCTGGAGAAAACCCCACAGGTCTCAGGGACAACGTACAAACTCCATACAGACAAGCACTCATAGTCAGGATCGAACCCGGGTCTCTGGCGCTGTAAGGCAGCAACTCTCCCGCTTCGCCACCATGCTGCCTAATTGGAATTAGAGAAATCAATGTTCATACCACTGGGTTGGCATTCCCTTCCCTTCCCTTTCTCTCCCCCCACCCACTCCCCCTCTCACCGTAATCTTGTATCTTGCCTCTCATCCTTGTATCCTTGTATCCCTCTCGTTATCCCACCTTCCCCAGCCAACAACAGGCCATGATACACAAAATGCTGGATTAACTGCGGGTCAGATAGCATCTCTGAAGAAAAGGAATATGTAACTTTTTGGATCGAGACCCTTCTTCAGACTGAGGGCCAGGGGAAAGGGGAACAAGAGATATAGTCAGATTTGCCCTGACTCTTAGCCCGAAGAATGGTCTCAACCCGAAACGTCACCTATTCCTCTTCTGCAGAGATGCTGTCTGACGCGCTGAGTTTTTCGTGTCTATCTTCAGTTTAAACCAGCATCTGCAGTTCCTTCCTAAACAATGGGGCATTACGGGCACCACCCTTCCTGAGGTCATCGGCTGCTGGCCCTGGTTTGTTCTGGCCTTTACTCGCCTCCAGTGTATGGGAAGCGAGAGTGTTTGCCAGGGTGGTGTAGGTTAAGCCTCTGTATTGAATGTTCTTCTGGGCTGCGACGCGCTGCAAGGTGCTCCCCACTGAGTCTGCTCTGCTGATGAACCAGACTGATATAAGCATGGTCCAAGAGGCAGCAGATCTCATTAGGCCATGGTCCTGCCAATACCTGGGAGGCTCTGATCAATTCTGAATGTATACTTGCAAACCTATCAAAAGAGCTCACTTTCACCCACTGTGATGAAGCTCATAAATATTTAGCAACCGAAGTTCAATTGCTAAAATAAATATTGTACAGGGGCCAAAGTGCACACTCCTCCTGAACCTTATATATCACCACAGCTGCAGACTCTGCGGACTGAATGCCAATCATTGCACATTTTCTATCATTCCAGTTACTTTCTTTCACGGTGCTGAGAATTAAATAAATAGCTGATGGACCTGCAGTATCCAATCTATATTCAAGGAGAGAGGCAAACTTTTCTCAGTTCATTCGCCACACGAACGAAGCATCACGTAGTTTACCTTCTTTTCCTCTCAGTCTTAAGATGGTGATTCAGCTGGTGGCAGAGGGTGGGGGTTGGGAGTTAATCAATGGGTCAAACATCAATCTGAAGAAGGGTCTCGAACCGAATCATCACCTGTTCTTTTTCTCCAAAGATGCTGCCTGACCCGCTGAGTAACTCCAGCTTTTTGTGTCTATCCTCTTGACTGTGTGGGGGCGGTTGAGCCCAGGCAGTGATTGCTGAAGGGCTATCTAAGGGCAGATCAGAACATAACTAGGTAGATGGTACCGGAGTAACTCAACGGGTCGGGCAGGGTCTTTGGCGAAAAAGGATGGGTGACGTACCAGGTTGGGACCCTTCTTCAGACCCAATCTGAAGAATGGGTCCCGACCAGAAACGTCACCCATCCTTTTTCTCCAGAGATGCTGGCTGATCCGTTGAGTTACTCCAACACTTTGTGTCTATCTTTGGTATAAACCAGCAACTGTAGTTCTTTGTTTCTACACTCTGTTTCTAGGTATACGGTACTGTCCGATTCTCCTCTACCTCATTGCGGATATTGGACTTTGCCGTGGAATTGATGTGCTATGATGCTGAGAACTGAGAACTGTACCAGGAATTTTCCGTATTGAAAGCGTTAAATCTTATGGACTTTACTTTAGACTAGAGAAATAGCATGGAAACAAGCCCTTTAGCACCAAGCCCTTTATCACCAAGTCGTGATCACCCCATCTTTTAATACTATCTTAAACAGCATGGAAACAAGCCCTTTAGCACACCAAGTCCGTCATCACCCCATCAGCATGGAAACAATCCCTTTAGCACACCAAGTCCGTCATCACCCCATCTTTTAATACTATCTTAAACAGCATGGAAACAAGCCCTTTAGCACACCAAGTCCGTCATCACCCCATCTTTTAATACTATCTTAAACAGCATGGAAACAAGCCCTTTAGCACACCAAGCCCGTGATCACCCCATCAGCATGGAAACAAGCCCTTTAGCACACCAAGTCCGTGATCACCCCATCTTTTAATACTATCTTAAACAGCATGGAAACAAGCCCCTTAGCACACCAAGTCCCTGATCACCCCATCTTTTAATACTATCCTACACACACTGGACAATTTTGCAATTTTACCAAAACTAATTGACCAACAAACCCGCACATCTTTGCGATGTGGGAGGAAACCGGATCACCCGAAGGAAACCTACAAGGTCACAGGATAGAATGCAAACTCGGCACGGACAGCACCCGGAGTCAGGATTTAACGAGTCTCTGACGCTGTGAGGCAGCAACTCTGCAGCTATGTCACTGTGCCACCCCCATTGTATTTATTTATTTATTGTAATACTATTTATTTATTGTAATACTAATAGTATAACATTGTTTACTCTGTGAGCTTCATAAGAACCAAATATTCCGCTGTATACTGGTGTATATGACAATGAACTAATCTACTCTTTATGCCCTGGCAAAACTCTTGCTTGTGACGTGGAAGCTAATTGTAATGCTTCCATTTCTAGTGCAACCAAGAAAAATTCATTCAGCACAGACTGGAACAGATGCTGGGACCACCAGTATATTTTTTCCTCAGCTGTCACTGTGTACAGTCCGTGTTTGAAGCCTCAGAATATACAGCAATTGATTGTTCTGGGTCATTTCAATCCCAGAGTGATGTGTGCATTTTATAAACATTTGTTAGTGCAGTTCAAGACTGTAACCTTGCAGTTTGACAATGCGATGGTAACAGCCTGCCGTTATCAGCCAGCCTGCTTGTATTGATTCAAGCTGTCAAGCGTACAATATTCCCTTCACCTCTCCTTTCCAGCTTCAGTATTGACTCAATTCCATTAAGGAATGTACAGTCCCAATCTGAGTACCGTCTAATACAAGGGCACTGTCATTGAAGATAGGACCTCCGAATGGTGTCTGATATGTTCCGATAAATTGGTGTTTCAAGAACATGCTAGAGCAGCGCATTGCGTAGCGGTAGAGTTGCTGCCTTACAGCACCAGAGGTCTGTGTTCGATCCTGTCTATGGGCGCTGTCTATATGGAGTTTGTACGTTCTCCCTGTGACCATGTGGCTTTTCTCCAGGTGCTCTGGTTTCTTCAGGGTAGGAGCAGAATCTGGCACAGCGGCTGACACCACCCGTCTAAATGTCTTTTAAATGCTGTTATACTACCTAAGGGTCTCAAACTGAGATGTCTAAGGGTCTCAAACTGAGATTCTTCCATGCAACTGTAGAGACAATATTATCGTACAGGTGTGAGGCATGGACTCTCACTCGAGCACTGTCCAAGTCTCTCGATGGTGTCTACACCTGAATGCTTGGAATGCTCAAAATGTCAGTTGGAGGGACCACACCACCAATGCCCAGCTCTATGAGGAGCTTCCACCTCTGACTGAGAAGATCAAGTCGAGAAGGATGAGGCTCGCTGGTCATTGTCACCACCGCCATCCAGAAATACCAGCAAACAAGGTTGTTCTGTGGGAACCCACCCACGGAAGGCGGAACTCGGGACGACCAAACAAGACGATGCTGAAAACGTTGATGGATGACACAGATGTAGAGACAAAAGAGGAGCTTGCCAGCTGTGTGGAAGACAGAGATGTGTGGGGCGTCCATCACCGTGCCCGTCGGAAACCACCACTGCGTCGCTAATGTTTTAAACGATTTTAATTAAATTAATTTATAGTACCTGCTCCAATTACATCCACTGGCAGCTCATTTCATATACCCTCCACCCCACAAAGGTTTTCTATCAGCTTCCCACTAAACCTTTCCCTCTTCCCCTTAAGGGTGAATTCCAGGCTCCCACCACTGTCTGTGGACAAAATCTTTCCTGGCACATCTCCTTTAAACTGCTTTTCTGAGACAGCATGGTGTAGATGGAGTTGATGGGGACTGTGGTAAAATGGTGTTGAGCTCAAGATTTGGATTAGCCATGATTTCATTGAATATTGGAGAAGTGTTGAATGGCTAATTGTCCTGTTCCTATTTCCAATGTTCTTGTGCAGTTGCATATTAAAATACCACGAACATCAATAAATTTGAAAATCTGATCATTATGATGTAGCTGTGAATGAATTCATAACTGTTTTCCCTGGTTGATGTCAATTATGAATGTTTGATTTTTTTCTCAATGGCTGCAAGCCACTGGCACAGAATGGGATCTTGTGAAGTCATGATTGAAATAATTTTTCTTCTGTGTTAATACAGCAGGGAGAAAATTTGATCCGCCGATCGGCTGCGGAAGTCCTGATGAGGTCGAGATCGGCTGCCATACCAGCCTGGGTGCCACATGTTCAGAGTCGTAGATGTCAAATGCACTCTCGTAATTTTATCCGGATTAAAGAAGGGTCTGGACCACCAGTTGCTGGAAAATTGGTGGTGGATCTGCACTAATAAACCCCTGTCACTTTGACAGTATTTAACATCTACTAGTGTCTGACTTTTACCCATTACTTGTCTTTGTCAATTAATTCAATCCCATTCTTGCTCTCTCAATTGAATTTGCCTTTGCCATTGTCCCTTCCTTTTCAGTTTAGTATTCTCCACAGTAAAACAAAGGCGTACAAGTTGTGTTTAATTTGCATAAATCAATAGGCCTGCTCTCCGTCAAGCCTGAAATCCAGATCATTTCAACCAACCTTGCACAATTTTTTTTTTAAAGCATCAAACTCTGTATTATCTTAAACCCATTCATTCTCCTACAATCTTTAGCTTCTTAACTTGGTGTAAACTAATCTGCAGTTTCTTACTTGACGATTTAAATTACTGCTGGCGGTCAGTAGATTAGAAAACAATTCTATCTGCAGCTTACGATGAAGGTTAAAGGACAGATCCTTCCCTCATTGCGATTAGTAACATGCAGTAGTTGCTCCAGCTGTGGCAACAATGGGCTTAGCTTCAACAGATCGATCGGCCATGGGTGTGGGTGGGGATTGTCCAGGGTGAGAGGTTTCATAGCATTTGGAAACGTTGGAAGCATGGCGATTATATTACATGCGGGTAATCCCCGGAGCCGCGATAATGATGCGCATACTAAAGTTCAAATCCCGCTGTGTCAGCAGTGGAATTTAAATTCAATTAATTAAAAATAACTGGAATAAAAATGAGTGTCAGTGATTATGATCATTAAACCACTGGATTATCCCACTGCTTCGTGCAAGAGAGGAATTCTACTGTCTTTGGCCAGTCTGCAATTCCACCATCACAGCAAATGTGTTTGGCTGGGAACTTACAGAGACAGGTCTGTGTCAAACAGTTGGCCCATATTCACTGGAGCAGTAAGTTTGGAACTCAGGCACAATCGCTAGTGCCTCGATCTTGTTGGCCATGTTCCACAAGCTCACTGAGCCTCACAGTAGTTCTTAAATTCATGAATCATAGGAGCAGAATTAGGCCATCCGACCCATTGAGTCTACTCCGCCATTCAACCATGCCTGATCTAGTTTAGTTTAGTTTAGTTCATTGTCACGCATACTGAGGTACAGTGAAAAGCTTTTGTTGTGCGCTAACCAGTCAGCAGAATGACAATGCATGATTACGATCGAGCCATTTACAGTGTACAGATACATGATAAAGGAATAACGTTTCCCTTTCATGTATAAGATAAAGCCAGTAATGTCTGAGCAAAGATAGTCCGAGGTTCACCAATGAGGTAGATTCTCTAGTAGTTCAGGACCACTCTCTAGTTGTGGTAGGATGATTCAGTTGCCTGATAACAGCTGGGAAGAAACTGGTACGTTTTCACACTTCTATACCTTTTGCCCGATGGGAGAGGAGAGAAGAGGGAGTGGCCAGGGTGTGATTCGTTCTTGATCTATCTTTCCCTCTCAACCTCATAGTTCTGCCTTCTCCCCATAACTTCCTACCCTTATTAATCAAAAATCTGTCAATCTCCATCTTAAAAATACCCAATGATGGCCCCCACCGCCACTTGTGCAATGAATTTCACAGATTCACCACCCTCTGACTAAAAATAATCCTCCTCATCTCCTTTCTAAAAGCACGAGTTTTTATTCTGAGGCTATGCCTTTAGGTGCTAGACTCTCCCACTAGTGGAATCGCCCTCTCCATATCCACTCAATCCTGGCATTTCACAACAACAGCAAATTCAGAAATTTATCCAGAATTGAACCAGAAATTTCCATTTTGTTTCTTGCAATCATAAACTAATTATGAGTGGAATAGGTAGGGTGGAGAGTCAGAGCCTTCATCCCCAGGGTGGAAATGTCCAACACTAGAGGGTATAGGTGTAAGGTGAGAGGGAGAACATTTAATGGAGATGGGCGAGGCATGTTTTGTTACACAGGGACCAGTGGGAACCTGGAATATATTGCCAGGGGTGATGGTGGAGCCAGATACAATCATGGCTTTTAAGACGCTTTCAGATAGGCACATGGAAGTACCGGGAATAGAGGGTTATGGATCATGACCCATGGGGGTTCAGTGTTGAGGTGGATAGAAAATTGGTTGGCGGACAGGAAGCAAAGAGTAGGAATAAACGGGTCCTTTTCGGAATGGCAGGCAGTGACTAGTGGGGTACCGCAAGGCTCAGTGCTGGGACTCCAGTTATTTACAATATATATTAATGATTTGGACGAGGGAATTGAATGCAATATCTCTAAGTTTGCGGATGACACGAAGCTGGGTGGCAGTGTTAGCTGCGAGGAGGATGCTAGGAGGCTGCAGAGTGACTTGGATAGATTAGGAGAGTGGGCAAATGCATGGCAGATGCAATATAATGTGGATAAATGTGAGGTTATCCACTTTGGCGGCAAGAACAGGAAAGCAGAGTATTACCTGAATGGTGGCCAATTAGGAAAAGGGGAGATGCAACGTGACCTGGGTGTCATGGTGCACCAGTCATTGGAAGCAAGCGTGCAAGTGCAGCAGGCAGTGAAGAAAGCGAATGGTATGTTAGCATTCATAGCAAGAGGATTTGAGTATAGGAGCAGGGAGGTTCTGCTGCAGTTGTACAGGGCCTTGGTGAGACCGCACCTGGAGTATTGTGTACAGTTTTGGTCTCCTAACCTGAGGAAAGACATTCTAGCCTTAGAGGGAGTACAGAGAAGGTTCACCAGATTGATCCCTGGGATGGCAGGACTTTCATATGAAGAAAGACTGGATAGACTAGGCTTATACTCGCTGGAATTTAGAAGACTGAGGGGGGATCTTATTGAAACATATAAAATTCTTAAGGGGTTGGAGAGGCTAGATGCGGGAAGATTGTTCCCGATGTTGGGGAAGTCCAGAACCAGGGGTCACAGCTTAAGGATAAGGGGGAAGTCTTTTAGGACCGAGATGAGAAAACATTTCTTCACACAGAGAGTGGTGAGTCTGTGGAATTCTCTGCCACAGAAGGTAGTTGAGGCCAGTTCATTGGCTATATTTAAGAGGGAGTTAGATGTGGCCCTTGTGGCTAAAGGGATCAGGGGGTATGGAGAGAAGGCAGGTACAGGTTACTGAGCTGGATGATCAGCCATGATCATATTGAATGGCGGTGCAGGCTCGAAGGGCCGAATGGCCTACTCCTGCACCTATTTTCTATGTTTCTATGTTTCTATGACCAGGCAGATGAGATCAGTTTAACCAGGCATCATGTGTAGCACAAACATTGTGGGCCTATGGGCCCGTTCCCATTCTGTCTATGTTGCCGCAATACGTCATCATCTTGGAACTTTTGTTTGGGTACTGTTTCTGCAGCTGTATTGTCAGTGGCCAAATGGTGGTCTACATTAGTGGTCCTGTACCCTGAGAAGCTGCCTAAACAGAAGAAACTTAAAACACTGATTAGAAATATTTGAAGAAACAATTGATTACAAAATACATTGGGATGTCCTGAGGTTGTGAAAGAAGTAATGTGCATGCAAATCTCTCTTTCAACAAAATATAATGCATTGCCACAAACTAATGGGGTATCTATTTCTAATTTATATATAATGGAATGAAACAATATTTAATGTAAGGATTATTTAATGCTACATTACACTTAGCATGGAAATAGTGCTGTGTAATTGTATCTAATCCTACGCAACACTAACTGTGTTATATTCATTCATATTGTGGAACATTGGCTGATCCGATAAGAGGACATGTAATACCACATAAAGCTTTCAAACACTTTAATAAGATGTAACTATTTAATGCTCTGTAGCCACTTAATGGTATGAGTGGATCCTCATCCTAAGATAGGTCATTAATTTGTTTAAAAGGATGTAACTCTCACCAACTTCTACAGATGCACCATAGAAAGCATTTTATTGTGATGCATCACAGCTTGGTTTGGGAACCAAGACCGCAAGAAATTGCAGAGAATTGTGGACACTGCCCATACCATCACACAAACCAACTTCCCTTCCATTTACTCCATTTACATCTTACGCTGCCTTGGCAAGACCAGCACAATCAACCAGCCCAACCTCTCCCGTCGGGCAAAAGGTATGGAAGTGTAAAAATGCACACTTCCAGATTCAGGGGCAATTTCTTCCCAGCTGCTATCACGCAACTGAACTTTCCTACTAGAGAGCAGTTCTGAACTATGAGAGACACAAAAAGCGGGACAGGCAGCATCTCTGGAGAGAAAGAATGAGTGACATTTCGGGTCAAGACCCTTCTTCAGACTATTATCTTCCTCATTGGAGAGCCTCAGACTATCTTTGATCGGATGTTACTGGCTTTATCTTGCACTAGATGTTATTCACAATATACCCTCTATCATGTATCTGTACACTGTGGATGACTCACGTGATCATTTATTGTCTTTCCGCTGACTGGTTAGCACGCAGTGAAAGCATTTCACTGTACCTCGGTACACGTGACAATTAATGACAATTGTGTTCTACTCTTTAGTTGGAAGATTGAAAATATTTTTAGTTTTGTCGGTTCTAAAATCAGATCAATACTAAAAAAATTAGACTACTACCTACAACTCAGTCCCCAAAGGACACAGTGATGTACTGTTCAAAATTGGATTAAGGAACAACATTACACAGATTTCTGGTGGCACAATGGCACAACTGGTAGAGCCGCTGTCTCACAGCGCTGGAGATCCAGGTTCGATACTGACCTCGGGTGCTGTCTGTGTTTGCACGTTTTCCCTCCCTAGGTTTCCTCCGGGTGTTTAGTTTAGTTTAGTTTAGGTTAGGTTAGTTTAGGTTAGTTTAGTTTAGTTTAGATTAGTTTAGTTTTCTTTAGTTTAATTGCGGATGCAGCATGGAAACCTACCCTTCAGTCCATTGAGTCCATGCTGACAATTTATCACCCATTCATACTAGTTCTATCCCACTTTCTCATCCATTTCCTACACATTCAAGGCAATTTGATAGTGGACGATCAACCCACAAACCCGCACATCCTTGGGATGAGGAAGGAAACAGTAGCACCCGGAGGAAACCCACGTGGTCACAGGAAGAAGATGCAAACTCCACACAGACAGCACTCGATGTCGGGATCAAACACGAGTCTCGGCCACTTTGCGGCAGCGACACCACTGTGCCACTCCTGGGCACCTGTGAGATCTTGCAACAGGTCAACAAAGCTGTAACACCCTGAACTTGGTACATTGTGGCATTAACCAGGGAAATGAGACACTCTAAGGAATGGCGTTGGAGAGTCAAGAGTGTTTTATTGTCATATGTACTGAAACAGCACAATGAAATGCTTATTTTACAGCAGCACAACAGGCTTGTAAACACAGTACTCAATGGATAATATAATAAACAACACATAATAAATATTTTTTTATATAATAAAAAAATAATTCAATGAATAAATAAAACAATATTGTGCAAAAATATAAAACAAAGCCCGTGTCTCTCATGTTGCCCTAAGTCCCTAGTTCAATAGACAATAGACAATAGACAATAGGTGCAGGAGTAGGCCATTCGGCCCTTCGAGCCAGCACCGCCATTCAATGTGATCATGGCTGATCATTCTCAATCAGTACCCCGTTCCTGCTTTCTCCCCATACCCCCTGACTCCACTATCCTTAAGAGCTCTATCTAGCTCTCTCTTGAATGTATTCAGAGAATTGGCCTCCACTGCCCTCTGTGTGGAGGGCAGACTTTAGACTAAAGATACAGACTAGAGATACAGTGCGAAAACAGGCCCACTGAGTCTATGCCGACTAGCGATCACCCCGTACACAAGCACTATCCTACACGCTGGGGACAATTTATATTTACAGAAGCCAATGAACTAACAAACCTGTACTTCTTTGGAGCATGGAAGGAAACCGGAGCATTCTGAGAAAACCCACACATGCATAGGGAGAATGTACAAACTTCGTACAGACAGCACCATGGTCAGGATCGCATCCAGTCTCCGGTGCTGTAAGGCCGCAACTATGCCGCTGCTCCACTTTCCTGCCCATTTGTGGGACTTCTAAAAACTGTTTGTGTGACAAACCAAAATGTTTTACCACCATTAAAACGTAGGAAGGTAATTCCTACATCTTCATATTCACATGTCAACTCCAATGAAGTATGGATATTGTGTGCTGTGAATTACCCCTGTATTCAGAGGACTACATAAATGCAACATGTCCAGATTAGGAATTTATAGGTGATACTAATTATAAAAAAGCTCATCAGTGGTTATCTTAATTATAATGATAATTAGCCCTTCAAAACAGAAAGTGATAGCTTTCTGTTCGGCATGATAGGAGAGATGACATTTGTCAACTGGGAGAGCACTTTAAAAGGCACAAGCAATGGAAACACTTAAAGAAATTATGCATAAGCTGCAGAGAAAAATGTCTCCAAGACACAAGAACCCAAAAGGAAAAAATAATTCATTTGTGTCTGTCAAGAGAAATAAAACCAGCGTTAAATGCAAGGAAGAGACATATAAAGTGGCTCAACATAACAGGACGACTGAGAATTGGGAATTCAGCAAAGGAAGACCAAGAAATTGCTAAATAAAGACAAGATGGAACATGAGTAGATTGGGCAGACTGGTGGAAGAGTGGCTCAGTCAGTAGAGCTGCTGCTTCACCGTTCAGTGTCCCCAGTTCAATCCTGACTTCAGGTGCTGTCCGTGTGGAGTTTGCATGTTCTCTCTGTGACCAGATGGATTTCCTCTGGGTGCTCCACTATCTCCTCACATCTCAATTATGTGTATGTTGGAATGTTAATTAGCCACTGTGAATTGCCCTTGGTGTGCAGGTGAGTGGAAAGTTTACTTTTAGATTAGTTTGGTTTATTGTCACATGTACTGAGGTACAGAGAAAAGCGTTTGTTGTTTTGTGCTATGTTTTAAATGTTTGTGTATGTGTGTGTGTGTGTGTGTGTGTGTGTGTGTGTGTGTGTGTGTGTGTGTGTGTGTGTGTGTGTGTGTGTGTGTGTGAGCGTGCGCGTGCGCGTATGTGTGTGCGTGCGCATGTGCATATATATTTTGTTTATAATATTGTTTACAAAGTACTATGTCTACTTGACCCTTGACTCTTACTACTCCGGCACTACAGTTTACTTCAGGATTCCAGCATCTGCAGTTCTTTCTGTCTTCACTTTCCAACTGTTGATCTTGTAGCTTCCAGTGCTTCCAGGGAATAGCCAATTTTGTTTTATGTTTGCTGAGGGGATCCATCTTAACCATCCTTTCCAACAATGAGTTCAAGGCATTGTCCATTCTCTAGGCAATTTTTGTTTTCTTAGACATCTCTCTAATTGATAGTCCCTTGTATTGTTTTCCCCTCCGGGGGAAATAAGTCTCCTTATGCCATCGTTAAGCATCACAATTAAATCACTCTGCAGTCGGACGAGGCCTATGGGATCTCCCCGATTGCAACCATTTTAGTTCCGCTGCCCCTCCCCATATTGACCTTTCTATCCTGGGCCTCCTGCATTGCCAGACGCCAATTGGAAGAACAGAGCCTTATGATTCATGTGTAGCATACATCATGTGTAACTTCTACCAACACTCCTCTCCCCCCCTTGCCCCCTTCCTCAACCTTAGTCATCTAACCAGATCCACAGTTCGTAGCATGTATCAACCTTATTTATCTAACCAGATCCACAGTTCGTAGCATGTATCAACCTTAGTCATCTAACCAGATCCACAGTTCGTAGCATGTATCCCTCTTGACATCACACCTTCCCTAGCCAACATTTGACCTACCAGGGGACCACTCTGCCTGAGGTCATCTGTTGCCAGCCCTGATTTGTCCTGGTCTTCCCTCCTCCCCATCTTACAATCAGTCTGAAGAAGGGTCCCGACCTGAAACGTCACCTATCCTTTATCTCCAGAGATGCTGCCTGACCCATTGATTTACTCCAGCCCTTGGTGTCTTATCTTTAGTATAAATCAGCATCCACAGTTCTCTGCTCTTCAGCTTCTGCTGTTCCAAGCCAAACCATCTCAGTGCAGTGAATCTTGCCTTGAAGGCACAACTCATTAATCCTTTAATACCCTGTATATTTGTTCACACATCATTATTCTTCCTTGCTTCCAATATACATCTTGGTCTGGTTACGAATATGAGTTCTCAATGGTTCAATGGTTCAATGGTACTTTATTCTCACATGTACCAAGGTACAGGGAAATTTGATTTACCATACAGTCATACAAAACAAAAGCAACAAGATACATACCTACATAAAGATTAAACATAGACTTAAACAGCCACCACAGCAGCGTGTGAGAATCCCCAGGGCACACAGCATCTGCGGAGACCCACAGCCATCAGTCCAATGTCCGGGCCACACACACGCTCCTTCACCATGATGTGACCCGAGTTGTACCGACCGCTGTCACTCTCTCTGCAGTCCCTATCCGCCCGAATGGTCAGAAAGCTGTCACACTCACACTAGACTCCGGGATGTCCTCATGGAGCCATGTCCCTACAAACACTGAGATCACTGCACTCACAGCACTCCCTCCAAGTCCTCACCAGTGCAGGCAGCACGGCCATCTTGTTTCAGCGACCTCACATTCCCCACTGTGATGGAAGGCAAATAACATAAATTCTTCCTCCTTTTCTCCAACGGTCGGGGCAGTCGAAACATCCGCAGTCAGAGCGAATGAAGCTCCCGCAGTCGGCGATCGAAGCCCCTGCATCGGGGTGATCAAGGCTCCCATAATCGAGGCGGTTGAAGCTCCTGCGTTTGGAGCTCCCGAAGTCGATCCCTAACAAAGGGACCGCCAGCTCCACGATGTTAAGGCCGCAGTGCAGAAGGAGATATGATATGGGAAAAGTCGAGGGAAGGATACAAAAGTTTCCGTCGAGGGAAGAGATACAAAAGTTTCCCCAGGCCCCCCCCCCCCCCCCCCCCCACCCCCACATAATACAAAAACTAAAGATACATCAAAACATACAAGTAAAAACAGACTAAAAACAACAAGAGAAGAAAGGGATGAGACTGGGTGTTGGCGAGGCTGCCATGTACTGCTCCACCCAGTACAGCGCCTCTCCTGTACACAGCTTCAACTTCACATACATGTAACTTCTTTGCCTGAAGCATTTTCCTCTCACTTCTTGCTTTCTGGTCACGGTTATTCTGTCATTCTTTTACACTGTTCTTTATTAATTGACTCAAAGTAAAACAGCAGCAAAGCGGAACTGAACAAATGAAGATAATCAATGGAAATCTGTTAAAAGACTGCAGAAAACAGTCTATCCTCAATAGTCAGTGAGGAAAAACAGTGAATTGAAAGACAAATTAATCAATGGAATCAAACTTTAAAAATCCCATTTGGCTCAGAAACATGCCATTTCTCTTGCTGACAGAAACCCTTAATATATAAAATGAAATTATAAATAAAACAAGAACATATACTTATCGGATTGATATGGAATCTTCTTGACTCTGTTGATCTGTTTGATATTCATTTTGTATTTTTCATAGATTATTCTGATAGATCCCCAAGGACAGAATTGTTTTGTCAGACCAATAGTTTCTTACTGGTAATATTCAAATATTCCTGATATCCGTAATACAATAACAATTAAAGGTGGCACAGTGGTTCAGATGCTGCATCACAATGCTGGAGACCTGGTTTCGATCCTGACCTCGGGTGCTGTCTGTGTGGAGTTTGCACATTCTTGCTGTGGGTTTTCTCTGGGTGCTCCATTTTCCTCCCACGTCACTAAAGCATGCTTGTTTGGAGGTTAATTGGCCTCTTTAAATTGCCTCAGTAGCTACGAAAGTGGGATATCATCAAAATAGTGTGAATGGGTTTTCTGTACCATCTCCAGTTTCACGCCTTCCCCCAAACACCATTTTCCTACTAAAATCCCTACCACTACTTTTCCCTGCCCTTCCTTTTTGCACCTGCCTCCCTCCTCCTTCTCCTTCTCCTAACCCTTTGCCAAATCTGTATCCTTCCCTCCGCTCCTCCCCTCCTCTTTCTCTTTCCCCTCCATCACCACAAACCTCTCCCTCCAATTTACCTCCCAAACCCTTCCAACTAAGTCATGACAGTATTGAATAGCAGACCAGGCTTGAGGGGCCGAGTGGCCTACAGCTGCTCCTATTCTCCTGGGTTCTTGTTTAGACTTAATTTTAGAGATACAGTGTGCAAATAGGCCATTCGAGTCCACGCTGACCATTGATCACCCATTCACACTAGTTCTATGTTATCCTACTTTCACATCCACTCAATAGACAATAGACAATAGGTGCAGGAGTAGGCCATTTGGCCCTTCGAGCCAGCACCGCCATTCAATGTGATCATGGCTGATCATTCTCAATCAGTACCCCGTTCCTGCTTTCTCCCCATACCCCCTGACTCCTCCATCCTTAAGAGCTCTATCTAGCTCTCTCTTGAATGTATTCAGAGAATTGGCCTCCACTGCCCTCTGAGGCAGAGAATTCCACAGATTCACAACTCTCTGACTAAAAAAGTTTTTCCTCATCTCTGTTCTAAATGGCCTACCCCTTATTCTTAAACTGTGGCCCCTGGTTCTGGACTCCCCCAACATTGGGAACATGTTTCCTGCCTCTAACGTGTCCAACCCCTTAATACTCCCTGCACACTAGGGGCAATTTACAGAAGCTAATTAACCTGCAAACTTGTATGTTGTTAGAAAGTGGGAGGAAAATGGAGCATCCGGAGAAAACCCATGCAATCACAGGGAGAGCGTACAAACTCCACACAGACAGAAACGGTAGTCAGGATCGAAGATAGACACAAAGTGCTGGAGTAACTCAACGAGTCAGGCAGCACCTCTGGAGAAAAAGGCTGCGTGTCATTTTAGGCCAGAATTCTTCTTCAGACTGGATCGAACCTGGAGCCTCTGGTGCTGAGAAGCACCACCTCTACAGCTCTGCCACTGCACCACCCTGGTCTTCTTTTCTTCACCCCTCCTCCCCTCCCACCTTTCCCCTTTCCCAGCACTCCCTCTAGTCAATTCAACCTAGCTTCATAAGTGTGTGAAACTGAGTGGGGAAACCCGATGTACAAAAAATAAATATTTAAACGCTCACATTCAAATGTAACTGTCTCTTTAGTGGGGAATTGTTGACTCCAATTCCAAGCAGCTTCATGTCACCAGAGCAGAGGCATGGAGATAGCGTTGTGTAGTCCACTAAAGAGGTGGCTCACAGGGCCCAGAGCCAGCATGTCGCTCTCAGACTCACTCCATCACCTTCAGCTTGTGTTACCAAATCGTGTGCATCCTCCTTTTCTAAAACAGTCTGAAATGTGCAAAGGAATGAATTTGAGTGGGTTTACTCAGGCAACGATTCCGCTTGAAATTAAAGCAAATTTTGGGGAGTGTGGCACGGTGGCGCAGCGGTAGTGTTGCTGCCTTACAGCACCCGAGACCTGGATCTGTACCTGATCACGGGTGCTGCCTGTACGCAGTTCGTACGTTCTCCCCGTGACCGCGCGGGTTTTCCCCAGTTTCCTCCCACACTCCAAAGACGTACAAGTTTGTAGGTTAATTGGCTTTGTAAAAATTGACAATTGGCCCTAATGTGTAGGATAGTGCTAGTGTAGGGGGATCACTGGTCAGCACGGACTCGGGTGGGCCGAAGGGCCTGTTTCCATGCTGTATCTCTAAACTAAACTAAACTGAACTAAACTAAACTAAACATAGTGAGTGTGGGCTCTTCCCCTGATGTATCCAGCAAAACATTGATTGGAAATAAGCGTCAACCTTGCAGTATTTATATTTTGATTTTTGAAAGGGTGTTATGATTTTTCTAGAGCACGTATAAACTAATGATCGATCTTTTACATCTGGGCAGAATCAAGATGAAATTAAGAGAAAGGCATAAGGAGCTGTAGATGCTGGAACCTTGCGTAAAAAACAAAGCGCTGGGGTAACAGCAGCTCAGGCAGCATCACCGGAGGACATGGACAGGTGACGTTTTGGGTCTGAACCCTTCTTCAGACTGACTGGAGCAGAGGGGAGACCACTGAAAAGAAGGTGGGGGCGGGACAATCCCGGCAGGCGATAGGTGGCGTCTCTGGAGAATGAACTAATCAAATATGATTGCTGACGTTTCACAGAATCCCTGGTGTAGGAATTTTTGAAAATTATAAGGAAGATGAGTAGTTTGTAATCTGTTTAACCCTGGAGCTTACATACTGGGGAAACATGGTGAGAAAAATGGCTAATATAGGAAACTTGAAGACGTTAGTGAAGGAGTAACTAGATTTATCACAGTGTTTGGGTTCCACAGCACAACTAGTCGAGTTAAAATAAATATAAATATAAACTAAGCTGAGGGCAATAAAACTGAGTAGGGAGTAGTGACTTTTATTGGGTCTTTTTTCATACAAATTTCTAAATAACAGGGAACATGAGGTTCAAGATAACCCTGGGGAAAGATAATGATGAAAGGTTACAGAGACATTGATTAATAATGAATTATATCAAAAATGTAGAATGCACAAGCAACCATTAAGCCACAAGTATATAAAAATGCTGTGGGTGCTGTAAATCTTTGAAGCACTTTGTGTTTTCTCAGTGTTCCACAGTAGTGTAATGTTAAGGCCTTGAATAAACCGATTTGTTTGAGAAACTCACCATTGTTTTGTGAGATGTTTAATTTTGTGACTCAATGTGCAGGGGGGAGCACAAAATTCCCTCCGACAATCCCAAGTAGGAAGTCACTGAAGCAGCCTGAGTGGAAATGGCACCTCCTGCCGTTCAGCCAGGAACCATGCATTCTGCTCCCTGCACGTTCTTTGGCCATTCTCGGGAGTCCCTCTCTCAACTGGTGCAAATTGAGATCTTTGAAGAGAATACCAAGCTGGGGAAAGGAATTCCGTACGGAGTGTAAAGTCAAGGGGAACAGATCACGTCTGCAGCTACAGGAATGTGGAGGCTGCGACACACACTGGAACATTTTTGTCAACTATATACTAAAACTTTTGTTTGTTTGTTTGTTTGTTCCTGAACTACAGCCAAAACGGTACACGACAGCGTGACAATTTTAGGCCCACCTTACTCACAGTCGTCCCTTTGGTGCTAATGGAAGAAGTTTCATTGAAATCAGTGTTATATTTTTTAAGTTATTCACATTTTAAAGTTTAAATCTATCACCTAGGGAGGGAGGGGGGGGGGAGGGAGAGAGGGAGGGAGGGAGGGAGTGGGGAGGAGGGAATATAAGGGGGATTGAGGGGGGTGGAGTGGGGGGAGGGGAAGGGGGAGGTGGGAGGGGGAGAAGGGGGGAGAGAGGGGGGAGGGGCGAGGGGAGGAGGAGAGGGTGCTGCACCAAAGCAGGAGATCTTTGGGCACAGCTTGGCTTAGTTGCTTATAATACCACACTGAAATTAAATCATACAGAATATGTTAGAGTCGTTACTAGTGGGCACTTGGTGGTTCTGAAAGTCCAGCACCACATCTGGACCCAAAATCATCCCTATCCATGTTCTCTTTCCAGCTGTTATCAGGCAACTGAACCATCCTACCAACAACTAGAAAGCAGTCCTGAGCTACTAACCACCTCTTCGAAAACTCTCAGACTATCTTTAATCATACTTTACTTTACTTTATTTTACACTAAACGTTACTCCCTTTATCATGTAACAGTACAGCTTGATTGTAATCATGTATAGTCTTTCCACTGACTGGATAGTACGCAACAAAAAGCTTTTCACTGTACCTCGGTAAACGTAACATTAAACTAAACTAAACTGCACTCAACTGCACTCAACTAAACTAAACTAAACTAAACTAGGATAGACACAAAAGCCTGGAGTAACTCAGCGGGTCAGGCAGCATCTCTGGAATAGGTGATATTTTGGGTCGAAACAGGGGAGAGTCAGGGGAAAGGGAAACAAAAGAAATAGTTGGTGACATAGTGGCATGTAGAACAAATGAACACACGATATGCAAAAAAGTAACTTCTTCAAAGTAGACACACCTGACCAAAAAAAGTAACGATGATCAAGGAAAGGTGGAGGCCACAATGGTCCAGTGTTGGGCTAGGTGATAACGAGTTATACAGACAACAAAAAACTAAACAGGATGAGAGTGAAACTAGTACGACTAAAACTAACCTGGGACTAACCTGCGATCGTTTCGCTCAACACCTTCGCTCAGTCCGCCTTAACCAACCTGAGCTCCCGGTGGCTGAGCACTTCAACTCCCCCTCCCACTCCCAGTCTGACCTTTCTGTCATGGGCCTCCTCCAGTGCCATAGTGAGGCCCACTGGAAACTGGAGGAACACCACCTCATATTTTGCTTGGGCAGCTTGCAGCCCAGTGGTATGAACATTGACTTCTCCAACTTTAGATAGTTCCTCTGTCCCTCTCTTCCCCTCCCCTTCCCAGTTCCCCCTCTATCTTCCTGTCTCCACCTATATCCTTCCTTTGTCCCGCCCCCCTGACATCAGTCTGAAGAAGGGTCTCGACCCGAAACGTCACCCATTCCTTCTCTCCTGAGATGCTGCCTGACCTGCTGAGTTACTCCAGCATTTTGTGAATAAATACCTTCGATTTGTACCAGCATCTGCAGTTATTTTCTTACACTATTTATTTTCCTAATGGCTTACATGTTAACTCTCAATGCCTTATGCACAAGGACATCCAAGTGCCTCTGAACACCAGTGCCTTTCAATCGTCTGCTGTCCATAGAGCATATCGCCTTTCTATTTTTCAACCTAAGTGGGTGACCTTATATTTTTCATCATTATGTTCAACCTGTCATGTCGTTGCCCATTCACTATCAATCTCTATCTCGCTGAAGCCTCACTGCATTCTCCTCACAACACACACACTGCCACCTAGGTTTGTACCATCAGTGAATTTGAATGAATTGCATTTGATCCACTCATCCGAATAATTGAGGTCGGTTGTGAACAGCTCAATATCCGGCATTGTTAGGTTAAGGTTTAGGTTTAGGTTTATTATTGTCACGTGTACAGGGAACAGCTTTGTTCTGCATGCTATCCAATACATAAATACAATGTGTGTAGGAAGGAAGTGCAGATGCTGGTTTACACCGAAGATAGACACAAAATGCTGGAGTAACTTAGCGGGACGGGCAGCAACTCTGGAGAGAAGGAATGGGTGATGATTTGGGATCTTAACCAGAAACGTCACCCATTCCTTCCCTCCATAGATGCTGCCTGTCCCCCTGAATTACTTCAGCAGTTTATGTCTACCTCATACATAAATGCAATCAAGTCAAACTCAAGTACAATAGGTAGAGCAAAAGGGAAGATACAGAGTGCAGAATATAGTTCTCAGCGTTGTTGTGCATCTTCCAAAAACCATTGTCCATAATAGAGTGAGATGAGGTAGAATGATATGGGCCAAATGCAAGCTGGTAGGACTAGTGTAGATGGGGCACATTTGTCGGCACTGGCAAGTTGGGCTAAAGGGCCTGTTTCCATGCTGTCTGACTTTATAATTCTATGACTCTATGAATCGGACCCTAGCTTATGGAAGGATCATTCAGAAGCCTGATAACAGAGGAAGAAGCTGTTTCTGAGTCTGACATTCAAGATTCTGTACTTTCTTTTAGCTTATAGATGCAATGTGGAAACAGGCCTTTCAGCCCACTGTGTCCATGCTGATCAGCGATCAAATATCACCCCATACACTAGCACTATCTTACACATTAGGTACAATTTACGGAAGCCAATTAACCTACAAACCTCTATGTCTTTGGAGTGTGGAAAGAAATCGAAGCACCCAGAGAAAACCCACGTGGTCACAGTGAGAATGTACAAATTCTGTACAGATAGTACCCGTAGTCAGGATCGAACGTGGGTCCCTGGCTCTGTAAGCCAACTCTACCGCTGCGTCATCGTGCCGCCATCAGAGAGGAGCAGGGAGAAGAAGGAATGACAAGAGTGGTCCCTAGAGCAGCCCATCATTCATCACTCCTGACCAAAAAATGATCCAATTATTCCAACTATCTCCCTTCTTTTTGTTAGCTGATCCTCAATCCACACCAGTCTTATACCCTGAGTGTCATGCACATCTCAAAAAGAAATGAACACTTGTGTGTCACCTTCTCTAGGTCCATCTACACCACAATTACTTTCCTCGCTGTAACTCTGAGTTACAACCTGAACAAGCTTGAATAGAACTATCAAACATCATTTACCACATAATTCCATCCTGTCCTGATAGTGAAACTGCGGTTAAGATGTTGTGGAAACAAGGAACTGCAGTCTCTAACTAAAACACAAAAGGACACAAAGTGCTGGAGGAACTCAACGGGTCAGGCAGCATCTCTGGAGAACATGGAAAGATGATGTTTCTTGTCGAGACCCTTCTTTCGATATTGCACGTGTTGAAATCCCACTTTGAGGAAATAGTTTCAAAGTGGATCTGGAGGTATGTTTTTTACACAGAAAGTGGTTTATGTCTAGACGGAGTTGCCAGCGTAGATTGTGGAATCAGATACAATTACTGTTTCAGAGACATGTACGCAGGCCTTTGAATTGGGAAGGCATAAAAGGATATGGCCCAAATGTGGGCAAATAAGTTTCAGTGATAATGGAAAAAAAGTCTTGCTTAAATGTGGTTGGGCAGAAGGACCTATTTCCATGCTGAACATTTTCCTTGGCTCTATGATTCTATTGAGCTCAAGCCCACAATGGCAGTTGTGGAATTTACATTCTGTTGAGCCATCTGTGTCTCCCACTGACAATCCAAAAGCTAACTCCTTCTCTGCGGCATTCACCTTATCATCATGGCAGCAATGACACACATTGGAGTAACATAGTTGCAGCATGGTGGCGCAGTGGTAGAGTTGCTGTCTTACAGCGCCAGAGACCCGGGTTCGATCCTGATTACGGGTGCTTGGCAATATGGAGTTTGTATGCTCTCCCTGCGTGGGTTTTCTCCGGGAGCTCCAGTTTCCTCCCACACTCCAAAGGTGTATGTTTGTAGGCTAATTGGCTTTGTATAATTGTAAATTGACCCTAGTGTTTGTAGGATAGTATTAGTATGAGGGGATCACTGGACAGCGAGGACTCGGTGGGCCGAAGGACCTGTTTCCGCATTGTATCTCTAAACTAAACTAAACTAAACTAATTGCCTCTGTACAACTCCAGGGAGCAGGTAGGGTAGGGGCAGAAATCTTTCTTACATTGCTGTACAGGGAAGGATGGATGGAATGGGATTACTGTGATGAAGCTGAGTTAGTGGCTGCACTTGATTAACTAGACCATTGATTGCATTGTAACAATGGTTCAATTCAATGGTTCAATGATACTTTATAGTCACGTACCTAAGTACAGTGAAATTATTTTTTCTTGCATACAGTTCTGTGACAATACCACCCTACATTAGGCACAATCACACTAAGTATAAGCGTGTAAGACCTTATTCAGGCAGTATGCAAGAATCACTAGGCTCTCACTTGGGTCTCTTCTACATCCCGCAGCTCCGCTCTTGCTCCCCCTCCCCCCACTCGCAACAAGGACAGGATCCCCCTCGTTCTCACCTTCCACCCCACCAGCCAGCGGGTCCAACATATCATCCACCAACATTTCCGTCACCTACAACGGGACCCCACCACTGGCCATATCTTCCCATCCCCTCCCCTCTCTGCGTTCCGCAGAGACCGTTCCCTCCGTAACTCCCTGGTCCACTCGTCCCTTCCTACCCAAAACCACCCCAACCCCGGGCACTTTCCCCTGCAACCGCACGAGATGCAACACCTGTCCCTTTACCTCCCCCCTCAACTCCATCCAAGGACCCAAACAGTCTTTCCAGGTGAGACAAAGGTTCACCTGCACCTCCTCCAACCTCATCTATTGCATCCGCTGCTCTAGATGTCAAGTTATTTACATTGGCGAAACCAAGCGCAGGCTCGGCGATCACTTCGCCCAACACCTGCGCTCAGTCCGCATTAACCAAACTGATCTCCTGGTGGCTGAGCACTTCAACTCCCCCTCCCATTCCCAGTCTGACCTTTCTGTTATGGGCCTCCTCCAGTGCCATAGTGAGTCCCACCGGAAATTGGAGGAACAGCACCTCATATTTCACCTGGGCAGTTTGCGGCCCGGTGGTATGAACATTGACTTCTCCAACTTTAGATAGTTCCTCTGTCCCTCCCTTCCCCTCCTCCTTCCCAAATCTCCCTCTATCTTCCTGTCTCCACCTATATCCTTCCTTTGTCCCGCCCCCCTGACATCAGTCTGAAGAAGGGTCTCGACCCGAAACGTCACCCATTCCTTCTCTCCCGAGATGCTGCCTGACCTACTGAGTTACTCCAGCATTTTGTGAATAAATCGATTTGTACCAGCATCTGCAGTTATTTTCTTATAGTATGCAAGAATCATCTTTTTTTTACATGCCAGCTTAAAAGAGTTTGTTCCCTGGCTGAGAACTTTTAGTTTAGTTTTAATTTAGTTTATTGTCACGTGTACCGAGGTACAGTGAAAAGTTTTTTGTTGCGTGCTAACCAGTCAGCGAAAAACCTATACATGTTTACAATCAACCTATCCACAGTGCACAGAAACATGATATTATGTTTAGTGAGGATAAAGTCCAGTAAAGTCCAACGAAAGATAGTCAGAGGGTCTCCAGTGATGTTGATAGCAGCTCTGAACCACTCTCTAGTTATTCATAGGATGTTTCAGTTGCTTGATATCTGCTGGGAAAAAACTTTTCTTGAATCTGGAGGTGTGTGTTCTCACACTTCTGTATCTCTTGGGAGAGGGGAGAAGAGGGAGTGAGACATCCTTGTTTACGCAGGTGGCTTTGCCGAGGCAGCGTGAGGTGTAGATGGAGTCAATGGAAGGGAGTTCGGTTTGTGTGATGGTCTGGGCTGCGTTGCATCTTTAAGCTTCTCGATGGATGGGAACAATGCTAACTCCTTTACTTATTTGTTCTGTTCCTATTTTGTAGTTCCATGTCTGAGGGGACTCAACTTGACCTTGGTTCCATTAAAAAAAAAACAATGTTTAAATCCATCTTCCCGAGAAAGAGCAATTCTATTTCTCCTCACAAATTATTTGATCAACATGTTTGGCCTCAGCAGATTTCCTATGAAGTTCAGATTGATTTAATGTGAATCTTCTCTATTGTACAGCGTAGCTTCTATTGGAAGATACGCAGGAGTGTTTTCTGTTTCATGATATATGTCACTGCAACATTGGCTGGACTGAGTTTCTCTGATACTTGAGAGATTTCAGTTCAGTGTCCGCACCTGAAAAGCAACTAAGCTATCCCGAGCGCTAGCCAATTTCAGTGCAATCTTCTGTAGCAATTCTGTACAAAATCCACTGTTCATTACCTGTGCTTTTCAATTTCAGGTATTTTTTATTTACTGGAAGATATCTGGTCATTCGTTTAAAGTGATTATTCTTCCAGGGTTGACATCTTTGCTGAATAAACATGAAATCTAATATATATGTGGGAAGGAACTGCAGATGCTGGTTTACACCAAAGATAGACAGGAGTCTATAAAAGAGTAACTCAGCGGGTCAGGCAGCATCTCTGGAGAAAGGGAACTGGTGATGTTTCGGGTCGAGACCCTTCTTCAATCTATGAAATCTAAAATAGTTACTTGTAACAACACGGAGAATGCAGATTCAATCCTTTGCATTCTTACCATCTCTTCAATCCCATTCATTCTCTCCTTATTTCTTTCAACATTCTCTCAGATGTATATCAGTTTAGTTTACTTCAGGTATAAACCAAGTCTATGCCGACCATCAATTACCCATTCACACTAGTTCTATGTCAATCCACCTTCTAATCCACTCCCTACACACTCAGGTCAATTAATAGAGACCAGTTAACCTACAAACCCGCGCGTCCTTGGGATGTGGGAGGAAACCGGAGCACCCAGAGGAAACCCATGGAGGAACCACAGGGAGAACATACAAACTCCACACAGACAGCCCCCCGAGGTCAGGATCGAATCTGGTCCACTGGCGTTGTCAGAAAGCAGCATAATCAAAGAAAGTGGGATAACAAAGAACTAGTGTGAATGATGGTCAGCGTGGACACTCGTGTGAATGATGGTCAGCGTGGACACTAGTGTGAATGATGGTCAGCGTGGACACTAGTGTGAATGATGGTCAGCGTGGACACTAGTGTGAATGATGGTCAGCGTGGACACTAGTGTGAATGATGGTCAGCGTGGACACTAGTGTGAATGATGGTCAGCGTGGACACTAGTGTGAATGATGGTCAGCGTGGACACTAGTGTGAATGATGGTCAGCGTGGACACTAGTGTGAATGATGGTCAGCGTGGACACTAGTGTGAATGATGGTCAGCGTGGACACTAGTGTGAATGATGGTCAGCGTGGACACTAGTGTGAATGATGGTCAGCGTGGACACGTTGGACTGAAGGCCTGTTTCCCTGCTGTAATCCTCGAAAAAAAACTAACGGAAATCAAATTACTCTGAAGATGGAATTGATAGCTACCTCCTATATTATCACTTTATGCTAATAACAGCATACACGCACATGTAAATATTTCTATAAATGATCTGTTGTGAATAAATAATTTCTTTTAAATGTCCTCGTAACTTAGCAACCCACATATAGATTTGGTGTCAAGCGCTGTGGCAAGACGGCTTAAGCACTGTCACAGAATAATTCTCTATAATTACTGCTTTGCTGGTTGCAATTTTCTGTGCCCTCCTGCCCTGGTTTCCTTTCTCTGTTCCTGGCAAGCAATTGACTCAACAGATCGAAAAATTGAAAAAAAACATATGAATTGAACAGCAAGGGTGTTTAAATTGGTAATTAAAAAACCCCATCAAAATACACACAAAAAAAAAAACCTTTTATTTCATTGTTTTAATTGAAGTATAAGTGGGGGAGTTTGCACCTGGAATTAATTAGAACAGGAAAGAAAATTAATATAATACTTCAATTTCTAAATGTTCATGTGTATTCTCAGCCACTGCTTTTCTTAGTTGCAATTAAACGTTTTGAGTCGATTGCTTTAAATTATAACTTTCTCTGAGACTTTGCTAGGGAATCAAAAGTCCAGCATGAATTGCAAACTGATCAGATTTCATAAGGAATATTTTATATCTAAAACGATGCCAGCTGTCACCACGGGTACAGATTAATAGATTTATTTGGCTGGTGGGGATGCAGTGATCCAGGGGATGTATGCGCGCTGGGATAGGTCACTGCAGGGCACATAATGAGCTGTTGAGTTTGACAGTAGTAATAGGTGTGGGAAATTAAACTGGCTTCGGGTGACAGAAATGGAGCAAGGTAGAGTAAAGGTCAGTGTGCATTGTCTCAGTGAGGCGAGAGGGAGCAGGAGGTAGAGAGAGGAAGAGAGAACGGATGGACACGGAGGTTTATCTTGAATCCAACCATAGCTGTTTTTAAGTGTAGGAAGGATCTGCAGATGCTGGTTTACACCGAAGGACGGCACAAAATGCTGGAGTAACTCAGGCAGCATCTCTGGAGATGCATTTTATCTCTGGAGATTCAAACATTTTAACTCCCCTTCCCTTACTGACCTTTCGGACCTGGGCCATCTGCATTGGCAGCATCTCTGGAGGAAAGGAATCGGTGATGTTTTGGGTTGAGACCCTTCTTCGGGCTGAGAGTCAGGGGAGAGGGAAACTGGAGGTATGAAGAGGTACAAAGTGCAAATGAATGAAAGGAATGCAAAATGACAAATCAAAGCCAGCACTGATGACCGAGGAAAGGTGAAGCCCACAATGGTCCATTGTTGGTTGTGGGGGAGATAATGGCGAGTGAAACTAACGAGTGAAACAGTGAAACTAAGCAGGACAACAGTGAACAAAGATGGCTGGGCAAGAAGAGCAAGGTCAGTACGCTGAACAATCCAGGGGGTTGCCTGGGTCGGGTGCCGCTCCATTAGTCTTAGCGTGCAGAATGGAAATTGGAAATGGCGCCAGATCTGGCGACTTGAAAATAATTTCACTGTGTTTTGCACAATTGAACTATTGAACTGTATATGTGTATCTATACCTATGTGTGTGTATACGTGTGCACATGTGTACACTTGACTGGAAATGTCACCTATTCCGTTTCTCCAGAGATGCTGCCTGATCCGCTGAGTTACTCCAACATTTTGTATCTATCTTCAGTGTAAACCAGCATCTGCAGTTTCTTCGTATGCATGTTTACATATCAGTTGCGTTGCTGCAAGTGGTGCAGCGGTAGAGTTGCCGCCTGACAGCGGCAGAGACCCAGGTTCAATCCTGACTACGGGTGCTGTCTGTTCGGAGTTTGTATGTTCTCCTCGTGATCAAGTGGGTTTTCTCCAGGTGCTCCAGTTTCCTCCCACACTCCCAAAGACATGCAGGTTTGTAGGTTAATTGGCTTCTGTAAATTGTCGCTAGTGTATATAATAGTGCGAGTGTACAGACTGATCACTGGTCAGCGCAGACTCGGTGGGCTGAAGGGCCTGTTTGCATGCTGCATCTCTGAAATTTGAAGTCTAAAAGTAAGAATTTAATTGTTCCATTTCGGGACATATGACAATAAAACTCTGTTGGCTCTTATCTCGTGACTTAGAATAAGTGAGGAATTTATTAACACATACAAGTGATTAATCAAGGCAGTGCAAGGTGTAACTTAAAGCCCCAGTTCTCTCCCAGAGTATGGTAAGTGATCCCATAACATGTTTTAAAGAATGGGGACTCCCTGTTGTCTCAGCCAATATTTGTCCGTTAAACATCGAGAAGGAATTAGCTGCTCTCTGTATTTCGCTGTTGTTTCTTCAGCTTATTTTTCACTATGCACAAATTGTCTGCAATTATCCAATAATGAGCACATTAAAAAGTACTTTATTCTCCTTGAAGTACGATGTAAGATCCTGAACTCATGAGAGATTATAAATTGATGTCCTTTCTTTTTTCTGTTTTTCGCCACTGCCCCTAACTTTTGCTTCAGTAATTCGCACGAACACCATGAAGAAACAAAGAACTGCGGGATGCCGATTTACACGAAAGATGGACACAAAGTGCTGGAGTAACTCAGCGGGTCAGTCATCATCTCTTGAAGAAAAGGATAGGTGACGTTTTGTGTCGTGACCCTTCTTCAGACTCAGAGACTGAAGAAGGGTCCTGACCCGAAACGTCACCTATGCTTTCCGCGAGAGATGCTGCCAAACCCACTGTTACTCCAGCAATTGTGTCTATCTTTGGATAAAATAAAGAGTTTGCTAGAAATAGTAGGACAGCTTAAAACATAGAACGCGTATCAGAATGTTTGTCTGAAGATCGACATGGTCTTGTAGAATTGAAGGGCCTGTTTCCATGCTCTAACAGTGTATGACTATGACTCTAAGACAAATTACTACCACCTTTGCAAAGGCATTTCAGGGTGGGTAATAAATCCTGCCACGTCCCATAAATGGAAAAGAGAATTAGACATTTGCAGATGCAGCATTACGCATTGACACATTGGAGTTTCTGAAGGTCACCTGCATGGCTAGAAAGACAAAGGATACTATGACATTCAACAACAAAAAATCCTAGGTTTGGAACATATCTAAGGAATGGGAAATACACCCTGGCAAGTAAAGATGCAAATATTTATTTTTCTGCTCTGCTTTCAGAAAAGGAATAGTTTGCAATGACTGAAAATTAAAAAAAAATGACCACAAAATATCACGTGAAAGATTTCATATCGAAACAATGAAAAATTACAATCGTATCATTCAATAGCGCACCTTCTGCAGCTGGCACATTACAGAGTGAGCTATCATCGAAGAAGATTTTACTCCAACAATCATATTGAGGATAACAGACGATGAGCGTTTGACAGCACTGGGCCTGTGCTCTCTAGAGTTTAGAAGGATGAGGGGGGACCTCATTGAAACTCAACGAGTAGTGAAAGGCCAGGATAGAGTGGATGTGGAGCGGACGACCAATGAACGTATGAACATATGATTGTAGTGGTGGGTGTAGAAGAGAGCTAAAGTACGGGAGAATAAGGAAACATAGAAACATAGAAACAGGTGCAGGAGGAGGCCATTCGGCCCTTCGAACCAGCATCGCCATTCAATATGATCATGGCTGATCATTCTCAATCAGTACCCCGTTCCTGCCATCTCCCCATATGTAACAAGGGAACAGGTTCAAGGATCTGACTAGTAGAACAGAAAAAGGCACACTGGTCTGTTTAGTGACAAATCAGTTTTATTGGAAAGAGAGTGAGAACAAAAACAATGCTTGTCTTGGTATGTTCAGGGTCCATTTTACAGCAGCACACCTCTCTCTCTCTCTCTCTCTCTCTCTCTCTCTCTCTCTCTCTCTCTCTCTCTCTCTCTCTCTCTCTCTCTCTCTCTCTCTCTCTCTCTCTCTCTCTCTCTCTCTCTCTCCTCCCTCCCACCCTCCCTCCCTCTCTCTCTCTCTCCCTCTCTCTCTCCCTCTCTCCCTGCCTCCGTCCACAGCACTGATCATGACTCAGCCCCCTCGGTGAACCCCTCGTGTACATGAGCTCATTTATGGCTTCCTGGTGCCTGCCCTTATTCAGGCAGAAATCAGCCTTTGAAATAACTGCCGGTAAGTCCTGGCCAATAGCGCTGCTCCCAAATTAAAACTATAACCAATGGCAGGGGACTGCATCCGAGCGCCCCCCCCCAACTTGGGAAGGTGTTATGGGCTTTAAACACAACACTGTTGGCCACACGCTATGGGCTTCAAACATAGCTACAGTATGTGCTTTAAACATACCGCTACCGGCCACGGCTCTATGTGCTTTAAACATAGCGCTACTGGCCACAGCGTTACGAGTCACAGACTGTTTGGGCAAAATTCTCATATAACATTCCACCCCTTGAACAGTCTGGTTTCCATCACATCACAAGCGGAAGTGGTGGTGTCTAACGGCTGCGGCTCGCTAGCAGTCTGTTCGTCTTTTTTCCTTTTTTTTTTGTTGTGTGTCGGTGTTGGGATGTTTTTTGTTTTTTTTTGGTTGTGTATGTGTGGGTGGTGGTGGTGTGGGTGAGGGGTGGTGGTGTGGGTGTGGGTGGGGGGGGGTGGGGGAAACCTTTCTCTTTTAGGTCTCTTCCTCACGGCGCGGGGTGCGGCTCGGCCGCGGGGCCTTCCATCGCCCGGTGCGGCTCGGCCGCTGGACTTAACATCGCCCGGCGCGGCTCGGCCGCTGGACTTAACAGTGCCCGGTGTGGCTTGGCCGCGGGGCCTTCCATCGCCCGGTGCGGCTCAGCCGCGGGGCCTAACATCGCTGGTGCGGCTCGGCCGCTGGACTTAACAGTGCCCGGTGCGGCTCGGCCGCGGGGCCTAACATCGCTGGTGCGGCTCGGCCGCTGGACTTAACAGTGCCCGGGCCGCGGGGTCTAACATTGCCCGGCGCGGCTCGGCCGCGGGACTTTTCATCGCTGGTGCGGCTCTGCCGCTGGACTTAACATCGCTCGGTGCGGCTTGGCCGCGGGGCCTAACATCGCCCGGCGCGGCTCAGCCGCGGGACTTTTCATCGCTGGTGCGGCTCGGCCGCTGGACTTAACATCGCCCGGTGCGGCTTGGCCGCAGGGCCTTCCATCGCCCGGCGCAGCTCGGCCGCGGGACTTAGCTGCGCACGGCTCGGTCGCGGGGCCTTCCATCGCCCGGTTCGGCCGCGAGACGTCTCAGCGCCCGGTGCGACTCGGCCGCGGGGACTTCCATCCCCTTGCGGGGACTGTGCGGGTCGGTCGGGGACGAGCTGTCTGTCCGTGGGCGTGGGGAAGAGAGTGGAAGTTTTGTTGCCTCCATCACAGTGAGGGGGTGTTTGGAGTCACTGTGATGGACGTTTGTGTTGGGGTCATGTGTCTTGTGTTCTTTTTTGTGTGTGACTGCTATGTAGTTTCGTTCGGTACCTTGGTACCGAATGACAAATAAAGCTCTGTTGAACTGTTGAACTGTTGAACTGTTGTTGAACATCCGGCCCACAGGCTGTAGTAAAGTCCACGCGGTCGTGATGCCAATCCGCACAAACAACATCGTAATATTATGGCCAACAAGATTGTCCCAATGGTCAGTCCCCAGTGCACCACTGTTGACCACCAGCCTCCCGAGGGATTGTAGTCGTGGTACCGTTCTCCGACTTCAAATCTTCTCTACGGCTTCCTGGATGTGGTCAGCGAGGTTGGAGATGTTCCCTTTTCCCCCACTCAGGGGCTAACCAGCCACCGAGTCTGGATGACCACGCACGGTACAAATTAACTTGTTTTGTCGGAGGTCCCAAACCTTAATGCCGTCGTCAATACCACCAGAGATAATCTGATCGCTTGAGTCATTAAACGTTGCTGCCAGTACCTGGTATGTGTTTTGAAACGTATGGATTGGAGCCTTCTTCCGAGTGTTCCATAGCTTCACTGCTTCGTCGTCGTTTCCTTTACAGACCGTGGGCCCCGTTGGGCTGGGTCACATGAATTCACAAAGGATGTGTGACTGTTAAGTCTCTTGATCCTTGCACCCGTTTCACTGTCCCACACGGCTACAGTTTTGTCTGTTGATGCTGGGAAAACCATGCTGCCATCTGTGTTATAATGCAGTGCCATCGCTGCTCCACTGTGACCTTTCAATGCAGCATAATTATCGCAGTTGCCATAGATATTCCAAGACAATACAAGTCGATCAAATCCTGTAGATGCCAGTGTTGATCCATTTGAGTGAAATTTACAACAATAAACTTCTCCCTCGTGACCAATTAAAAGCATTAGAGGAGCTTGAAGACTCGAGGTTCTTGGTCCCACCTGCATCACGGCCTGCTGCAGGCTCCCCTGCACCAAAGGCAGCAGCTTGTTGCTGGGGTGCTTGGCCTGACCAGCGCCATCTCCTTTGCGATTTCTTTTTACCAAATATTTTCCATTCTATTCGTCAGATCCTGCCAACTACGCCAAATGTAACAAGGGAACAGGTTCAAGGATCTGATGAGTAGAACAGAAAAAGGCACACTCGTCTGTTTAGTGACAAATCAGTTTTATTGGAAAGAGTGAGAGAACAAAAACAATGCTTGTCTTGGTATGCACAGGGTCCATTTTACAGCAACACACCTCTCTCTCTCTCTCTATCCCTCTGCCTCCGTCCACGGCACTGACCGCGACTCAGCCCCTCGGTGAACCCCTCTTGTACATGAGCTCACTTACGGCTTCCTGGCGCCTGCCTTTATTTAGGCAGAAATCAGCCGTTGAAATAACCGCCGGTAAGTCTTGGCCAATAGCGCTGCTCCCAAATTCAAACTATAACTAATGGCAGGGGACTGCATCCGAGCAAAGCCCCCCCCTCGTTGGGAACAAAGCGCTATCAGCCGCAGACTGGCGTATAAAACAATACACAGCGCTGCAGACTTGGCGCGTAAAGCAGTACACACAGCGCTGCCCATTGGCGTGCACAGGTTTAAGCAGAGCGCTGTCTGCTTCGCACGTGGGGATTTAAACAAAATCCCTGTCGGCTGTAGCACTATGAGATTTAAACATAGCGCTATGCCCACAGTGCTGTGGGTCACAGAATGTTCGGGCAAAATTCTTGTATAAGACCATATCCGTAAAAGCTATATCTAACTCTCTCTAGAAAACATCCAGTGAATTGGCCTCCAATGCCTTCTGTGGCAGCGAATTCCACAGATTCACAACTGGACCATTCAAAGACATGCTAAAACAGTTTATTCACCACTGAAACATAGTCAACGTTGTAATGTAGGAAACGCAACAGCCAATTTCAAAAAAAGCAATGATCCATATGACGAGTCAATATGTGTCATGTGTTTGATGGGCAAATGGACACAATGAAGAACACTCCTAATTTTAGCACCTTCCTCCCAGGAAGAATATTCATATTAAGTCTCCCAGGAAAAAAATAGCAGCATTTCTGTCATCAGTTCAGTGCCAGCAAGACAAGCTTCACGCTCAACGGAAATCATTCCCTTGTCCAACCCCATAATCTGTTCTGGGAACCAAATTGAAAGGAAAATAACTTGCACATGGGAAGTACTGCTTACTTTAGAGAAATATTTATTCCTACAAACAATTCCCAATGCTTCTATTACTTTGTAGCTTTTTTAGTACAAAAGTCAGAAATATTATCCGTGCAGACTATTCTATCGGGAGGATTAGATTTTAGATTTTAGAAATACAGCACGGAAACAGGCCAATTAGCCCACCGAGTAATTGCCGATGAGCAATCACCCTGTAGACTAGCACTATCCTATGCACACGAGGGACAATTTACAATTTTTACCGAAGGCAATTAACCAAGAAACCAGTCCGTCTTTGTAGTGTGGGTGGAAACCGGAATACCTGAGGAAATCCCACGCGGACTCAGGGAGAACGAACAAACGCCGTACGGACCGCACCCGAAATCATGATGGCACCTAGGTTTCTGTCGCTGTAAGGCAGTTGTGCCACCGCTGTGCCACCGTGCTGCCCGATTAGGATCTAATTAATGCCAATCCCGATTGGCTTGTTAGAGTTTGTTAAAAATGTTCACGAGTAGAGCTCATTTGGCTTAGGATTGTTTCCAGGGGTAACTAAAGGGGAATGGCTAATGGCCGATAATGCATTTTTTATTCAACACTTGACCAGTTTGGGCAAAACAAGGCAGAAAAAGCTAAGAAAGCTCTCTTTATTTTTATTTAGATTTGTACCTAACTTGTTAGAAATGTCAAGGTTCTTAATGTTGATCTCTATATTTATCTATATATTACTAAAATTCTCATCTTGTATATTCGTATATTTGTTTGTACATAAATATATTTATACCCAAAATACAGCCAAAACTGTACACGACAGCACAACAATTTTAGGCCCACCTTACTCACCATTGGCCTGCGGTTCATATGGTTGTTATATTTTTTAAGTTACTCACTTTTTAAACTTTAAAAATCATTTTTTAAACTTTAATAAATCCCTTTTCCACTTGCCCTGCCCGTCAGCCCCGCCTGCACAGTCATAGGTGCGTGTTTGACGTCACAATGGAACCTAACGGGTCTGCACCTGCGCAGTTGGGGCCTGTTGATCTAATACAGATGCTCCCCGACCTACGATGCATCGACTTACGATATTTCGACTTTGCGATGGTGGGGATGGAAGGGAGGATAAGGGGGGTTGAGGGGGGATGGAGTGGGTGAGTGGGTGAGGTGGGGTGAGGGGAGGAGGGGAGGATAACGGGGGTTGAGGGGGGATGGAGTGGGTGAGTGGGGGGGGGAGGGGAAGGGGGTGTAGTGGGGGGGAGGGGAAAGAGGGAAGGGGGGAGTGGGGGAGGGAAGGGTGCTAGACCAATACAGGAAAGGTTTGGGCCCAACGGGTCCACCCTTTTCTAGTTCACTATAAATTTGATTTCAATATTTGTCCTTTGATTTGAAAATTGACTTAACACAAAACTAATTCACTTACCACCATCAAACGTGAGCAGGTACGTGAGCAGAGAGTGCATCACCACTTGTTACATTTTCTCCAACCTTCGAACAAACCGCCCTTCTCTGCCACCTCTCCCCCTCATCTTCTCTGTGCTCCACCTGGACTTGCATCCTTTCCTCACCTTCCCCCTCCCCTTCCACCTATATTTCTTCCACTGCCTTCACAGTTTGTACCTCTTCTATCCTTATTTTAGTTTAGTTTGGTTTAGAAATACAGCACAGAAACGGCCACCGAATCATGCCGACCAGCGAACCCTGCACACTATCTTACACACGCTCAGGACAATTTACAACTTTACCAAGCCAATTGGCCTACAAACCTGTACATCTTTGGAGTGTGGGTGGAAACCAGAGCTCCCGGAGAAAACCCACGCAGGTCACGTGGAGAACATACAAACTCCATACAGACGGCGCCCGTAGTCAGTATCGAACCTGGGTGTCTGGCACCACAAAGCAGCAACTCCACTTCTGCGCCACCGTGCTGCCTACTCACACCTTTTGTCTTCTCATCTCTGGCCTTTGTCCAACTATCTATCTGCCTATTGACAACTCCCCCTCACCTGTATCCACCTATCACTCACCAGGCTTTGTCCTGTCCCTCCTCTCTTCCAGCTTTCTCTTCACTCCTTCCCACCACAATCACAAGAAGGGTCCCAACCCGAAATATCGCCCATCCATGTTCTCCAGAGTTGCTGCCTGACTCGTTGAGTCACTCCAGCACTTTGTATGCTTGTACACTTTGTTAACTTCATTCTGCAAATTCCACAGAAAGAGCAGAGAACACTGAGCTGGCAGGACACATAGCCTAGGCTAAAAGCTACAAAATAAATTTATTGTTGAAGTCAAATTATACAGATGCAAGAATAAATCAGTTGCCATTCATGGCACAGGGCTTCACTTTATCAACCTACAATTCTTCTGTTAACATAATTCACATAAAATGTATTATAGAACTGCTTTCAGCCTTCAAACCACAGAAGTTCAGGTTGGTTTTTTTTTGTTTTGCTTTGCTCCAAATTCAAACAAAAGGATTAAATATTGAAGGCTTTGTAATTTGAAACTGGATGGATCCTGGACTTTGTTACTCATACCTAAACTAATTGTTTTAGCAAACAAAATGGTAACACTACCAGTTGTGCTTCTCTGCCAAGGAATTGCATAGTTAACCTAGATTCTATGTTCAACCCTCACGAGGGGATTTGATAAGGAAAATGCACACAAAGTATTTTACTCAGAGTAGGAGAATAAAGAACCATGCTTAAGGTGAGGGTGGAAGATTTCATAGGAGCCTGAAGGGCAACTTTTTTACACAAAGGGTGGTGGGCGTGTGGAACGAACTGCTAGAGGAGATAGTCGAGCCCGGTACTACCACAACGTTTAAAAGGTATTTTGGACAGGTGCATGGATAGTTTAGGTTTACAACGATATGGGCCGAAGGCAGGCCTTTCAGTCCGGCCCTCCATCTCCAGCCCATGGTGAGTGAGTCCCCGATTGGCAGTGGGCGGCGGCCTGAGCCTGCTGGCAGGCCAGCTTGTTGGACCGTTTGCACGCCGTATTTCTAAACTAAACATATAAATTCTTGTTGCACTATCCCGCACAAAACAAGCTTCTGAGCAAAACCTAAAGTTTCAGATCAATTTTAAATAACACAGCCAGCAATATTTGAAATTCTGCCCATTGCTGTGCCAGAAGTGAAGCAAAAGGAAAATAAAATGTATTGATGGAATCATGCACTGAACCAGTTCAAAGCATGTTTGCATGATTTGTCCACACAGCTGCATCTCCTAGCAGGCATATCAGACATGAATAGGTACTCAAGGTCTGTAGAAGGGTCCTGACACAAAACGTCAACTATCCATTTTCTCCAGAGATGCTGCCTGACCCACTGAGTTACTCCAGTACATTGTGTCTATCTTTGGCATCAACCAGCATCTGTGGATCCTTGTTATTCAGACGTTCATAAGTTCATAGACACAAAAAGCTGGAGTAACTCAGCGGGACAGGCAGCGTCACTGGAGAGAAGGAAGGGGTTACGTTTCAGGTCGAGACCCTTCTTCAGACATAATTTATAGGAGGAGAATAAGGCCATTCGGCCCAATAAGTCTCATCACCCATTCAATTTGCCGAACACAATTAACCTACAAACCTGTACATCTTTGGAATGTGGGAGGAAACCTGACCAAACCCATGTGGTCACAGGGAGAATGCAGAAACTCCATACAGACAGCACCCATAGTCACCATGGAAACCGAGTCTCTGGCACCATAAGGCAGCAACTCAACCACTGTGCCATTATGCTGCCCCAAGTGTTGGAGTAACTCAGTGCGTCAGGCAGCATCCTCAATTGCAGCACCTGCAGTTCCTCTATGTCCAAGTGGGGGAATGTGATCGCTTTGAGGATCGCCATAGACATGACGGGCTGAACAGCCTTGAGTTTGAGTTTATTGTCACCTGTACTGAGGTACAGTGAAAAACCTTTGTCGCCTGCTAACCAGTCAGTGTACAGATACAAGATAAAGGGAACAATGTGAATAATGTTCAGTGCAAGATAAAGCCTGTAAAGTCCAATCAGATATAGTCCGAGGGTCTCCAATGAAGCAGGTAGTAGTTCAGGACTGCTGTCTAGTTGCGGTAGGATGGTTCAGCCACCTAATAACATCTGGGAAGAAAGTGTCCCTGAACCTGGAGGTGTGTATTTTCACTTCTGTACGACGTGCCTGATGGGAGAGGGGAGAAGAGGGAGTGGCCAGGGTGCGACTCATCCTTGATTATGCTCGTGGCCTTGCCGAGGCAGAGTGAAGTGCTAATGGAGTTTATGGAAGGGAGGCTGGTTTGTGTGCTGGGCTGGGCTGGGCTGGGCTGGGCTGGGTCCACAATTCTCTGTTGTAAGGGAAATATGAAATATTAATTCCACCCACCAGAGATGTATGGCGTTAGACCAATATGTAAAACAGTGAGTAAACATAAAGAGATATCCTGTTGGTTCATGCAGGATGCAGCAGTATGCCTTGTGTGTGTCCTTGTGTTAAATAATGCAGCGCACGTATAGCAAAGTTTTGATTCGAATAATGTTGCAAAAACCATGCTTCAGGCAAGAGCCTGACCCACTGGGAATATGCATTGCAAAACCAGCCACACTTCCCCACAATTTTCAGATCATTCGCTTCTGCCAGTGGAAGCAAGACAGTGAATCTCTAACATACTTTGATAGCAGACTTTGCTTCATACCTGGAGCAATTTTTCATGAAGGCACCTATTAAATTCATATATAATACAGCCTTTATGCCATATCCACCGATGAACTGAGATATTGTTGCAGCTTCTGGATTTTATTTTGACGCGATCAATTTTTCTTTTTCTGCTTTGCTGCTTCTCATGGAAGAATAAATCCCATCCTTGCAGCAAAAAAAATGCAAAACAACCAATGATACAATCAGTACATGTTTATCAGACAACGAATTTCCATTGGATTACCAGCAAATTATCTAGTCATTATGTATTAATGCATCTCAACACACAATTAGCAACTTTCATGCATTGTATTTTGTAAACTGTTTTTCCACACAGTAATTAAACTTAACAGCATTACAAATACATGCCTACAGCTCAGTTAATGACAATATTTTAGCATTTTCGACAAGTGTTTGCTCTTCTCCATGAACCAGCCGTTGTTCCTGATTTGCGAGGCAATTTTTCAGATGTGCCAGTTGTTGTTTGTATCGATATAATTGATAACAGCAGCTCCTTCTTCTGAAGAATCTGACAGAAAATCGCTCTCGTGTTTCACTGTTCAATGAAGCCTACTGACCCATAGACACATTAGGCCACCAGAGATAACATGGGTCGATGTTTGAATCGCATGTACATGCTGATTGTCAGACAAGAGATTATGGGTGCAGGCTGATTAGCCAATAGGTCTTCTTCCAATTGCTCTATTAAAATGTTTCACCAGGTTGTTTAGTTTTAGTTTAGTTTAGAGATGCAGCAAAGAAACAGACCTTTCAGCCCAGTGAGTTCGCGCCGGCCAGCAACCACCCGCGTACTACACACTAGGTGCAATTTTACAGAGGTCAATTAACATAGAAACCTGCACGTCTTTGGAATGTGGGAGGAAACCGGAGCAACTGCCACGGAAGGCAGTGGAGGCCAATTCACTGGATGAATTTAAAAGAGAGTTAGATCGAGCTCTAGGGGCTAGTGGAATCAAGGGATATGGAGAGAAGGCAGGCACGATCAGCCATGATCAAATGAATGATGGTGCTGGCTCGAAGGGCCAAATGGCATCCTCCTGCACCTGTTTTCTATGTTTCTGTGTTTCAATTGGAGAAAACCCACGTGGTTACAGGGAGAACATGCAAACTCCATACAGACAGCACCCGAGGTCAGGATCGAACCCGGGTCTCTGGCGCCGTAAGGCAACAACTCTACCACTGCGCCACCGTGCTGTCCTCTTATCAGGATTGGAAAGTTTGGCTATGAGGATAGATGGATGTGGCTGGGATTGGATAAAACAGAGGATGCTGAAGGGGGATTGAACTGAGCAATATGAAAATAGCGTCATCAAAAACATGGGGCATACGTTTAAAGTGAGAAAAAATAATTTAAAATTGAATTTGAAAGAACAGTTTTTTTAATGCAGAAAGCAGTTGATACCTCAATAGTTCAAAGGTTTATTTATAGTCACGTGCACAGGTACAGTGAAATAATTTTTTTTGCATGCAGATCAGCAAGGCTGTCACCATACATAATAAGCACCATCTTCCTGGTCAGAACAGAATGTACAGAACAGTTCATTTTGATGCCATTTTACAGACCCAGCTGCAGCTGGCCACCAAGGCCCATCGCCTCCATTTCAGTCGTCCCGCAACCCAATGTCCCTCGCCATGCCGGGCCTTCTTCAGCCCTTGTTCCCCGGGGGGGGGGGGGGGGGGGGGGTCCGCAGCTGACCTTGATGGCACAAAAGGCAAGACCCCAGTTCTTCTCAAGGAGCCTGGGGGAATCAGACATGATCACTATATTGAAGGGATATTTAGACATGCACTTAAACAGGCAAGGCACAGAAGCATGTAGACCTAATAGAGGTAAACAAAATTGGCATTATTTGGTGAAATGTTCATTGAGAACAAATGCAATGTGGGTCACTTTACCTTTCTAAGTTATAGCTTCATAATTTCAAAGCTTTCAGGCAAGATGGTCAAACAAGAACCTGGCCTTGAAGAAGTGTCTCGACCCAAAGTGTTGTCTATCCGCCTCTCTCCACAGATGCTGCCTGGCCTCCTGCATTCCTCCATTACTTTATTTTGTTGGTAAATAAATTACTTTTGGGGACCTTCATCTAATTGAGAAGACTATTTCTATCAGTTATTAATTACTTGAAAGTCAAATGTGACAAATGTGGGCAAAAGGGATTAATTTAGATTGGAAGCAATTAACAAGTTGGGCCAAGGGGCCTTTTTCGGTGCTGTAACACTAAACTAAATCTCTAAACATTGGTCAGGCCACATTTTGTGCAAGGCATTGATGATGCCACATTTTGTACAGGACATCGTGAGACTACATTTAGAGTATTGCATTCAGTTTCGGTCACCTTGTTGTCGGAAAGATGTTAAGGTGGAAAGGGTACAGAGAAGATTTACAAGGATGTTGCCAGGAATCGAGGGCCTGAGCTATAGTGAGAGGTTGAGCAGGCTTATTCCCTGGAGTGCAGGAGGATGTGGAATGATCTTATAGAGGTATCTAAGATCATGACAGGAATAGATAGGGTAAATGTGCAGAGTGTTTTACCCAGCATAGGGGAATCAAGAACCAGAGGGCATAGGTTTAAGGTGAGGGGGGGAAGATTTAATAGGTACCTGAGGGGCAACTATTTTACACAAAGGGTGAATGGCATAGCAAGCTTGAAGGGCCAAATGGCCTGCTCTTATTTCTTATGCTGGGTTCTTCCACTGAAAAAAGATAAAATAAAAGTTGACATTAAATGACAGGAAAGCATTTCTCACCAGATAGTGCCTGATAACCTGATAATGATCAGCTGTGGATATCTTCACAGTTGTGTTGAAACATATAATGCCAGCATTAGATCAATGTTTCATCTTTAATTCTTGATGGGTGCAACTCAGTTTTGCACTAAACTGACAGAACTAACCAAATTCACATGTTTGGACTGAGTCTTTTGATTCTGCCACATTGCTTCAAGGTTTGTGTGTATGCCTACAATTCTTAGATTGTGTATGAATTTCAAATGGGACCTTTCCAAGATACAATAGACTTCAAAGCAGTCTGTTAATGCAGCAAACTTGACCTTTCATTACTAAAACATTTGTTCGTGCATCCTCATTAGCTGCATGCAGATTTAGTTCACCTTTGCTGCTTGCTGCTCCTGAGGCAATTGTTTGCTTTTCATCTGCATCAAAATCTTTACTATCATGTTCTTCTTTCAGCTCTGAGTTTGAATGGCTGAGTTTTGATCCTTTAGTCATTTATAATGTACTGTAGCTGTCTTTCCAAACACTGTTCGGTTATGTGGCTGTTGATGTTCAAAGGGTGGCACGGCGGTAGAGTTGCTGCCTTACAGTGCCAGTGACGTGGGTTCGATTCAGAGTAGGGGTGCTATCTGTTATGGAGTTTATACGTTCTCTCTGTAACCACGTGGGTTTTCTACGGGTGCTCCGGTTTCCTCCTACAATCCATAGATGTGTAGGTTTGTAGGTTAATTGGGTTCTGTAAATTGTCCCCAGTGTGAAGGATTGAATTAGTGTACAGGTGATCGCTGGTCGGCGCGGACTCGATGGGCCGAAGGGCTGTATCTGTAAATTAAACTAAACTAAACAAAGATTGCTTGCAAACTTCTAAGCTGCTTTACTTGGCCTATTTTAGTATGGTTTCAGTTTCAGTTTAGTTTATTGTCACGTGTACAGTGAAAAGCTTTTGTTGCGAGCTAACCAGTATGGGGGGATATTATAATTGACAGGTGCACTGTCGTAGTCAGGAAACAGACCTTCATCACACCAAGTCTACTTACAGCTGTCAAGTACCCAGTTTCACTCATTGCCTGACATTCCCTGGGGTTAGGATTGAACCCAGGACCTTGAGCCGTGAGGCAGCAACTCTCCAGTGTACCACTGTGTGAGCAGTAAAAGAGGCCAAAATGGCAAATCTGTCAGGATCTTTAGACCTCGAAGGATAGATACAAAATGCCCGAGTAACCCGACGGGTCAGGCAGCATCTCTGGAGAAATGGATGGGTGACGTTTCGGGTTCGGGGTCCTTCTTCAGACCGATCGTGGCGGGGGGAGGGGGGGGGGATAATAAATTGGATACAAAAGGAAAAAAACAGGACAAATAGGGACTGGCAACACATGACCTAGGGCAAGGAGGTGCCCTGATAGGCTGACTGTTGGCTAGGGAAAGCTTTGAGCCCAAGAGGGATACATCATTGCAAACTCTGGAACTGGTAGACTGACTGTTAGTGGAGGAAGTGTTTGTGTGGGGTGGGGGGGGGGGGGGGGGGGGTGGGAGTGGGAAGAGGGGGGGTGGAGAGGGAGATGGGGAGGAAGGTGTTTATAGAAGTTACCTTCAATTAGAAAATGTAACATTCATACTGTTGGGTTTTAAGCTACCCAAGCAAAAATTAAGTACTATTCCTCCAAATGCTACCCAAGCTTGTTGGCTTTATCTTTAGATACAGGAAACCCTCATTATAACGGATGTTAGGGAGGGGGGAGGGGCGAGGGGGGGGGGGTTCCCAACTAATATACAAAAGGACACAAGTGCTGGAGTAACTCAGCAGGTAAGGCAGCATCTCTGAAGAGCATGGATACAGGACATTTGTGGACGAGACCCTTCTTCAGACTCTCGGTCTGGAACTGAGCCTGGCATTCAGGTGAATTCAGGCAAATGATCCCAGGAATGAGTAAGTTAACCTATGATGAGCGTTTGTCGGCACTGGGCCCGTACTCGCTGGAGTTTAGAAGAATGAGGGGGGACCTCATTGAAACATACAGAATAGTGAAAGCCTTGGATAGAATGGATGTGGAGAGGATTTTTCCACTTGTGGGAGAGTCTAGGACTAGAGGTCATAGCCTCAGAATTAAAGGACGTTTTAATAGGAAGGAGATGAGGAGAAATTTCTTTAGTCGGAGGGTGGTGAACCTGTGGAATTCTTTGCCATCCTAAAGGCCAAGTCAGAAGATATTTTTAAGGCAGAGATAAATGGAATTTTGATCAGTATAGGTGTCAGAGGTTATGGGGAGAAGGCAGGAGAATGGGGTGTGGAGGGAGAGATAGATCAGCCATGATTGAATGGCAGAGTAGACTTGATGGGCCAACTGGCCTAATTATACTCCTATCACTTATGACCTTATTATGACGGCCTTATGAGTTGATGGCCCCGGCCTGCTGGCAGCTGGAGAAGAGGTGAGGATCAGCGGAGTCAATGGTCGCAGCTGGAGTGCTGGTAAGGGTCGGCGGTGACGATGGGGGCAGCAGGCACGCCCTGGAATTTGATCTTGTGAGTAGGGAGTGGATGCAAAAGAACATAGAACTAGTGTGACGGGCTGATCGATGGTCGGCATGGCCTCGATGGGCCGAAGGGTCTGTTTCCATGCTGCATCTTTCAATCAATCAATTGCACCCACCTGAATGTTTGAGCTTTTAAGCTGGCATACAGTCAACGTGAGCCTAATGATGATGATGTTTCTTTAGGGATTGTCATGCATGAGACATAGGTTTCAGTTGGACATATCTAAACCCAGTCACAGAGCAAGGGAGGATTCAAGCTATTGCAAGCAAGGTAAGAATGCAGTCACCTACTGGGCTGGAACTCCTTGGTCCTGACTTGCTATCTGAAGCTATTGCCCAGGATCCTTCTCCCACACACAGTGTTTATCTGCTCCAGTTGCAGATGGTCATCCTTACAATGAAGAGGCCTTGCACCTAAAAGTCTTTGACTGTAAGCAATGATTGTTTGACTGTTGTCAATGCCTGACCCTGTGCTTTGCCAGCTCTCAAAGCTGTGATACTTTAAATATCTCTGACATTGAGATATTTTATATTGAAGCAAATAATTTCAATTCAATAGGAAATTTAAGACTGTCATCATTTAAAATCACAAACTGTTTTGCTTCATTTTTTCAACAAAAGAGCAACTTCTTTTTGATTTTGTCCTCTAAGAATTTGCTTTTCACTCCTCTTTGAAATCAATGGGATTGGACCAGGCATAGAATTTGCACAATGTCACAAATTGGTCACAAAGTGCTGGAGTAACTCAGAGGGTCAGGCAGCATCCATGGAGAGCAAGGATTGGCAACGATTTGGGTCAGGATCCTTCTTCAGACTTCATCTGAGTCTTAAGAAGGGCCCCAACCTGAAACGTCACCTGTCCATGTTTTCCACAGATGCTGCCTGACCCTCTGAGTTATTCCAGCACATAGTGTCTTCTTTTTGTAAACCAGCATCTGCAGTTCTTGTGTCTATCATAAATTGGTCTATCTCCTCTTTAAACACCTCCAGCGATTCTGCCTCCACAACTCTCTGGGGTAGAGAATCCCAGAGATTCACCACCCTTGGCGAGGGGAAATTCCTGTAGACCTAAAGGTTAAATTACTTCCACCTTATCTTGCAGCCATATCCCCACTTTCAAGACATTTGCATTAGTGCAAGTATCATACATAGTCTTGTCAGAACCCTTCAGGAACTCATCTTCTTCAATAAAACACCCCTTTTTCGTCTATATTTTAAGGAATATAGGTAAAATCTCAGTAAATCCTGACATTTTGCATTTGGCAGCACATGCATTGAAGTCCAGAACCTATTGCTGTTTTAATGACAAAATGTTAGCAGTTCTGATCAGACCAGTTCCAGCTTGTGAACATAAAGTTAATCTTATTTCACTCATTGCTGGAGTCAAATCAATATATCTAAGTGTGGCCTGATACATGGCTCTGGTATTTAATTCTGTTATCAGGTTGTTGTAGGTTCCTAATAATTACGGATGCCAAGATGGCACTGAGGGGCTCTTTCCCTCAATTGTCAGCTCTGAATCTCTTGCTCGCTATCTGTGCCTTATAACATCTCCCCTAGGGGAAAGAATAGGGTTGTAGGTGAACATTATCAATTGAGTTCACTGGACAGACAGAGGGTGACTGTAGTGAGGAGCATAGAATTACATAGGCCGCATGGTGACACAACGTTAGAGTTGCTGCGTTATAGTGCCAGAGACCTGGGCTCGATCCTGACTATGGATGCCGTCTGTCTGGAGTTTGGAAGTTCTCCCCACGACCTGCGTGGGTATTCTCCGGGAGCTCCGGTTTCTTCCCACACTCCAAATACGTACACGTTCGTAGATTAATTGGCTTGGTAAAATTGCAAAAGTTTACCCTAGTGTGTGTAGGATAGTGTTAGTGTGTAGGCATCTAAACTAACAATGTATTGTGAATTAACCCATCCATTACTAAAGAGTGGTTAAGGAAAAGATTTGATGAAAAAAGTTTGATAATGCAACAGGATGAACGGAGGGCCTTGGGTGTGGGAGTTGGGAGCAGCAACACCTGACCCAAAATAGATGGAGAAGGCGAGGTAGGACCATAGTTTGTAATTTTGCAGGCTGGGGAAACCGAATCAGACAGTGGATTAAGATAAAAAATAAGTGGTTTGCCATTTAGGCCAGAAAGAGGATTTTTTTACTCAGATGGTTATATCTTAGAAATTCTCTATCCCAGGGAGAAAAGCACTGTATTTGAGTGTATTCAATGCTCTGAGTCCAAAAGATACTCTTTAGGACTCACAGAATCAGAGTTTCAGGCAGGGAAATAGACCTAAAGCAATGAAGATAGACACAAAAGGCTGGAGTAACTTTGCGGGCCAGACAGCATCTCTGGAGAAAAGGACTACACCCTAATCATAATCATAACACACGCTTCAGGCCATATGGTTCTGTTTAAGCCTTTAATATTCTTGTTATGCACTGTGGGCATTATCTAACAAGCTCAGTACTGTTAAGAGGTTGTGGATTGTTTTAACAACATTGACCAAGGTTGCCAATCTGTATCTATCAGCCAAGGATGAGTCTGAGATATGAAATCAAATATTTTGCCGACCAGCGATCAACCCGTACACTAGCACTATCCTACTCACGAGGAACAATTTACAGAAGCCAAACCTGTATGTCTTTCGGAGTGTGGGAGGAATCCGGAGCACCCGGAGAAAACCCAAGCCGTCACAGGGAGAACGTACAAACTCCATATAGATAGCACCCGTATAAGAACAAAATTTTGAAGCAGCTTTTTTAAAATTCAGAAAATCTCTCTGCATTTAATTGTCATCAATGAGTAACAGCAAATTGAATCATTATTCACACCCAGACACACCAGTAAAGTCAGCATCTGATATGTTTTAAATATAAATGCATGCCAAACCGAGAGCATCGAGAACACATCCTTCCTGTCATATCTTTCAGAGACTTCATTTATGGAAACATAATCCTTTAAATGGCCAAGTATTAATCGTGCTGTGAATGCATGATTGATGTTTCAAGAAATGAGTCCTTTGATCAGGTTAATATTCAATTGATTATACCTGTTCAAATGAAGTCTCGTTCCATCAATAAGTGCCAATAAAAGGCATGTAAAACGCAGAGCATGAAAAATGCAGTCTGTCATCTGGTGTTAAAGCAGCCTGTCTTGGACTGAAAGACATTCACATCAATCAATTGACTCAAAATTAACCAGTTGGGTTAAAATAGCCATCTGGACTTGTGTTGCGATGTTCTTCAAAGATCCATTTGCAACGGAGGAAAACCAATACAGATTTTGACCAGGATGAATATAATGCTCATTCATGCTCCTCGGGTTATTGTTCAGGCATAAATACGATTGTTTCTCAACATATGAAAGGAATGGAATCCTGGGAAATATTTTGTTAAAACAGAATTTTGTAAATCAAAGGCCAGGTCAGGTACTGTATATCATAGACAATTCTGTGCAAGGCTTTTGTCTTGGAAGATAAGGCTGAGCTATTCATTACAGTGAAAAATAGCTTTGTAAATTGAAAACACATTCCCCAAAGAATCAATGGTATTACAGTACAAATATGCAAAATCAAGAAATCACTGTACCAGATAAACCACTTTTCAGTGTAGCCCCTTCTGCTTTGTCAGAGAGACTCGGAACATTTGGTTGTGCTACAATTTTCTGTTTTCCATTTGAAAGATGTCCTGCAGATTGACAAAAATTTAAATCAATCCCAGAAGCTAGTCATTTCTTAGGTGACGTTTCGGGTCAAGACCCTTCCTCAGGCTGTTTTGACCCGAAACGTCACCTATTCCTTTTTTTTCCTCCAGAGATGCTGCCTGACCCGCTGAGTTACTCCACCATGTTGTGCCTATCTTCGGTGAAAACCAGCATCTGCTGTTCCTTCCTACGCATTTCGTAGGTATTAGCTTTGAGGAGAGATTGGACAAACTTGTAAAACAAAGAACTGCAGATGCTGGGTTTTACCATAGATAGACACAAACTGCTGGAGTAACTCAGCGGGTCAGGCAGCATCTCGGTCTGACCTGCAGAGTTACTCCAGCACTTTGTGACTACCTTAGTTTAGTTTGGTTTAGTTTAGAGATACAGTGCAGAAACAGGTGTTTAGGCCCAGTGAGTCCGCACCGACCAGCGATCCCTGGACACAAGCACTATCCTACACACAAGGGAGATTTACAGAAGCCAATTCTCCTACAAATCTGTACATCTTTGGAGTGTGGGAGGAAACCAGAGCACCCGGAGAAAACCCATGCGGTCACAGGGAGAACGTACAATCTCCATACAGACAGTACCCATAGGCAGGATAGAACCCGTATCTCTGGCGCTGTAAGGCAGCAACTCTACCACTGTGCTTCTGTGTCACCCCCTTGCACAAGTGTTGGCCCCCTCACTTTAAATCTATGCCCTTTCGTCTTTGTCATTTCCAATCAGAATTAAAAATAAATACATTTTAAATTGCAGATTCCTGATCTGAAATGTAAAGTTTTTTTCTTTCTCCACATTCTAAAGAAACGCAGCTTAGTACATTAGTTGTGTAGGAAAATAACTGCAGATGCTGGTACAAATCGAAGGTATCACAAAATGCTGGAGTAACTCAGTGGGTCAGGCAGCATCTCGGGAGAGAAGGTCTGAAGAAGGGTCTCGACCCGAAACTCCAGAGATGCTGCCTGACCCGTTGAGTTACTCCAGCATTTTGTGATACCTTCAGCTTAGTACATCAATTGGTTAGTATAAGAAAATAACTGCAGATGCTGGTACAAATCGAAGGTATTTATTCACAAAATGCTGGAGTAACTCAGCAAGTCAGGCAGCATCTCAGGAGAGAAGGAATGGGTGACGTTTCGGGTTGAGACCCTTCTTCAGACATCAGTCATCGACCCGAAACGTCACCCATTCCTTCTCTCCTGAGATGCTGCCTGACCTGCTGAGTTACTCCAGCATTTTGTGAATAATTAATTGGTTAGTATATACTTTCCCAGAATCTGGGGGAAGTCAAAGAGAATGTGTGGGAAATATAAAGTGGGACTAATGTAAGATTGGTGTAAAACGGGTGGTTGATGGCCAATGTGGACTCAACAGACTTGACCCTTTGACTCTATGAGTTAATGCTTCAAACCAAAGCCCTTTCATCAGACGTTAGGACTGTTTGGAAGGTTTTCAGCTGCTATGGAAATGCAGGTTGTTGTTAATACTTGCAAGAACAGAAGATCAGTGAAAGTCAGAGATGGAGGGTTCGAGGAAGACTCACGGGTTCATCCACAAGAGTTGGCAAATGTTGATACGGGGAGCGGTTATATTTTCCACTGATTCAGAGATTGTAGCAAACTAATAAAGTAGAAAGTGTTTATTGCAGATAGCTGGACCAGTTTTAAGCATATCGCAGCTGTTTCGTGCTCAGATTTTATTGGATTCGTCCTTCAAAAATGAGAGCTGTCAAGCATTGGAAAAATAGGTCAGTGAAATTCCATAATCTGATGGAGTTAGAAACGACTTTGACAAAATAATGTTGGAATATAAGGTTGGATGACAGAGCTGGTGGAGTTGCTGCCTCACAGCGCCAGAGACCGAGGATCAATCCTGACCTCAAATGCAGTCTGTGTGGAGTTTGCATGTTCTCCATGCAACCGCGTAGTTTTTCTTCAGATACTCCGGTTTCCTCCCACATGCAAAAGATTATTTAAATCAAAATGCAAGCATTTTTTTGGAAAGGAGGGAGCTTGTGCAGGTTAATTGGCTTCTGTAAGGGAGTGGATGAGAAAGTGGGGTAACATAGAACCTGTGAGAACAGGTGATCACTGGTCAGCGTGGACTTGGTGAGATAAAGTGCCTGTGTCCATGCTGATCTCTAAACTGAACTCAACTAAGACTGCGGAAATGCTGAGCGACCTTTCGATTTGGCAGCCATCAGGTATTGATGTGCCCTGGCTGGGGGAGAGCCACAGGGGAGAAATGCATGGATTGAGAACTGATTGGAAGGCCACTGACTCGAACCGCTGACTGTTCCTCTCACCACAGGAGCCGCCTTTCCTGCTGTGTGATTGTTTCAAGCAATTTCAGTTTTCAAGTCCCTGCCATCCGCATTATCGTGCATTTGTCCGACTGAAAGGCTATGAACTAATGGAAATGTTACCCCTTGCAGCACAGATTGTTCCTGAACTCAATCAGCTGCTTAAACTGCTCCCTCCGCACAGAATGCCTGAGATGCTACTCATAGTCATGGAGTGATAATGCGTGCAAGCAGCCCCTTCAGCCCAACTCGTCCATGCCGACCACAATGCCCCATCTAAGCTAGTTCCATACGCCCGCGTTTGGCCCATATCCCTCTCAACCTTTCCTATCCATGTACCACCTGTTTAAATATCACTTAAATCCTGTTATGGTACCTGCCTCAACTGCCTCTACTGGCAGCTCGTTCAATACACCCACCACCCTCTGCATGAAAAAGTTGCCCCTCAGGTTCCTATAAAATCTCATCCCTCTCATCTTAAAAATTCAAAATTATGTTTATAATTTCATCAGCAACATAGAGTAAACCCACTTCAAGAGCAAATGGATGTGGCGGAATAAAAATTGTGAATCTGTGAGACAGGGGGAGGAGTTGTTCTGGTGGAGATCGAGTGCAGACACGGGCTGATTGGCCTCACTGCTTGCTGTGACCACTCTGAGATTCTATGATAAGCAATGGGTGGAACACCCTCCATAACTGTGGCACGGTGGCGCAGAGGTGGAGTTGCTGCCTCACAGCGCCAGGGACACAGGTTCAATCCTGACCATGCGTGTTGTCTGTACGTTCTCCCTGTGACCATGTGGGTTTTCCCCGGGTGCTCCAGTTTCCTCCCCCACGCCAAGGATGTACAGGTTTGTAGGTTAATTGGCTTAAGTAAAGATTGTAAATTGTCCTATTATTCACAAAATGCTGGAGTAACTCAGCAGGTCAGGCAGCATCTCGGGAGAGAAGGAATGGGTGACGTTTCGGGTCGAGACCCTTCTTCAGACTGATGTCGGGGGTGGGACAAAGGACAATAGACAATAGACAATAGACAATAGGTGCAGGAGTAGGCCATTCAGCCCTTCGAGCCAGCACCGCCATTCAATGCGATCATGGCTGATCACTATCAATCAGTACCCCGTTCCTGCCTTCTCCCCATACCCCCTCACTCCGCTATCCTTAAGAGCTCTATCCAGCTCTCTCTTGAAAGCATCCAACGAACTGGCCTCCACTGCCTTCTGAGGCAGAGAATTCCACACCTTCACCACCCTCTGACTGAAAAAGTTCTTCCTCATCTCCGTTCTAAATGGCCTACCCCTTATTCTCAAACTGTGGCCCCTTGTTCTGGACTCCCCCAACATTGGGAACATGTTATCTGCCTCTAATGTGTCCAATCCCCTAATTATCTTATATGTTTCAATAAGATCCCCCCTCATCCTTCTAAATTCCAGTGTATACAAGCCCAATCGCTCCAGCCTTTCAACATACGACAGTCCCGCCATTCCGGGAATTAATCTAGTGAACCTACGCTGCACGCCCTCCATAGCAAGAATATCCTTCCTCAAATTTGGAGACCAAAACTGCACACAGTACTCCAGGTGCGGTCTCACCAGGGCCCGGTACAACTGTAGAAGGACCTCTTTGCTCCTATACTCAACTCCTCTTGTTACGAAGGCCAACATTCCATTGGCTTTCTTCACTGCCTGCTGAACCTGCATGCTTCCTTTCATTGACTGATGCACTAGGACACCCAGATCTCGTTGAACTCCCCCTCCTCCTAACTTGACACCATTCAGATAATAATCTGCCTTTCTATTCTTACTTCCAAAGTGAATAACCTCACACTTATCTACATTAAACTGCATCTGCCATGTATCCGCCCACTCACACAACCTGTCCAGGTCACCCTGCAGCCTTATTGCATCTTCCTCACAATTCACACTACCCCCCAACTTAGTATCATCTGCAAATTTGCTAATGGTACTTTTAATCCCTTCGTCTAAGTCATTAATGTATATCGTAAATAGCTGGGGTCCCAGCACCGAACCTTGCGGTACCCCACTGGTCACTGCCTGCCATTCCGAAAGGGACCCATTTATCCCCACTCTTTGCTTTCTGTCTGTTAACCAATTTTCTATCCATGTCAGTACCCTACCCCCAATACCATGTGCCCTAATTTTGCCCACTAATCTCCTATGTGGGACCTTGTCGAAGGCTTTCTGAAAGTCGAGGTACACCACATCCACTGACTCTCCCTTGTCAATTTTCCTAGTTACATCCTCAAAAAATTCCAGTAGATTTGTCAAGCATGATTTCCCCTTCGTAAATCCATGCTGACTCGGAACGATCCCGTTACTGCTATCCAAATGCTCAGCAATTTCGTCTTTTATAATTGACTCCAGCATTTTCCCCACCACTGATGTCAGACTAACTGGTCTATAATTACCCGTTTTCTCTCTCCCTCCTTTCTTAAAGGAAGGATATAGGTGGAGACAGGAAGATAGAGGGAGATCTGGGAAGGAGGAGGGGAAGGGTAAATTGTCCCCTGTGTGTCCCTTGTAGTTCTAGTGTACAGGGATTGCTGGTCGGTGCGGACTCGGTGGGCCGAAGGGCCTGTATCTCGAAACAGAATTAATCTAAATTGCACTGTAGGAGCAGTTTCTAACCAAAGATTGCAGCTATTCAAGAAGGCAACTTACCATCCCCTTCTCAAGGACAGCTAGGAATGGGCAATAAATGCCCAGTAATGCCAACATCCTCGAAAATGAATTCAAACAAATGCAAGGAAAATCGGAGATTTTATTGACTATGTTTTTTAGCTTTCCCGTTTTCACGTCGGAATAAATCGCTGCTTGAAGTGACCCCGTATGAGAACAGCTGGTTGAAGATGATTGAGAAGTTACAATTTAAATTCCTTTACTTCTGCAGCAAGTCTGTCAGGTGGAGATTTAGCAGAGGCTCAGCGATTTACAATGTAAACACAAAATGCCACCAAGGCATTGCAGGCCAGTCAGCATTGCAGGAAATATTACATTGCCGAGCGTTTCAAACCTGCCACCTCCTCATCCTCATTGCAGGCATCGCCGAGATCATCAGCTTCAGACTGCTCCATTCCTCTCTCTGATTCATTCACGTAACCCAGCGCTGCTCCCTCCATATAATACACCAGCACATTCGTGATATCTCTTGGACTGCTGATCTCAGCCCCACCAATGTATCCTTATCATCACCTGTCAGCCTCAGTTTCACATGCATTTTATAGATTCTCATCAGATCCTGGTTCAATTTTTCTTATTTATTTTCTCATGTATATTTTCTTATGTTGAGGTGGCACAGTGGCACAGTGGTAGAGCTACTGCCTCACGGTGCCAGATACCGACGTCCGATCCTGGCTACCGGCGCTGCCTTTGTGGAGTTTGCACGTTCTCCCTGTGACCGCGTGGGTTTCCTCCAGGTGCTCCTCCCACATCTTATGGATACATGGGTTTGTAGGTTCATTGGCCTCTGTAAATTGGCCTTAGCGTGTCGGGAGTGGACACGTTTATCTCAGTAAAAAGTGGGATATTATGGAACTAGTGTGGATGGGTGATCAATGGTCAGCATGGACTCGGTGGGCCGAAGGGCCTCGTTCCATGCAGTATCCCTTAAAACAAACAGCCAAACTGTAGTGATCTCTGACCTTCAAATGTTTCTAAGACTCAGTCTGCCTTTGCCGTTGTTTTTTTATTCCAAGAGTTTAAACAACGGAGGACTATTAATATTGCTGAAACAAGCTCCTCCTCATCTATATTCTGACCAGATATACTGTATGCTGTGTTTCAAGTAATTAGAAAATATTTCCTTTAAACGAACATTTTCAGTTTCGCAAAAAGCAAACATGAAATATTTAGATAGAGTGCATGTTAAATATCAAACACAACACAGAATAGAAAATTTAAAATCAAAGAGTTCATTAGAGAATTGACTCAATCTTCATTGAAAAGGACATGACAGCTGCATAATCCTTCATGAAAGAGGAACACCCTTTGCAATCTCCTTAACTCATAGCACAGGAGCAGGCCATTCAGCCCATAGAGACTGTGTGGACCACTGAAAACTCATCTAATCCCATTTACCAGGGTCTGTGGGCTGTTATATCTCAGCAATTCAAGTGCTCATCTTAAATACTGTGAGAGTTAATGGTGGCATGGTGGCAAAGAGGTAATGCTGCTGCCTTACAACGCCAGAGACCCAGTTTGATCCTAGCTACGAGTGCTGTCCTAGTGAGATTGTATGTTCACCCTGTGACTGTGTGAGGTTTCTCCGGGTGCTCCAATTTCCTCCCACATTCCAAAGATGTAAATTGTCCCCTGTGTGTCCCTTGTAGTGCTAGTGTATGGGGATTGCTGGTGGAGCAGAATCGATTGGCCGAAGGGCCTGTTTCGGTGCTGCAACAAACTAACTCTAAACTAAACTAAACTAAACTAAACGAAAATAAACTAAATTAAAACTCTCTCTAATATCTCTTATGCGGAGTATTCAAGATTGCAACCACCCACTGGGCGAGTTTTTGGCCTCTGATTCCCTCTAACCCTATTACTTCGCATCTTAAATCTCTGCCCCTTGGTTGTAGAGGTTGCTGTTATTTTGGTTGGAAAGAACTGCAAATGCTGGTCTAAATTGAAGGTGGACATAAAATAACTCAGCGGGACAGGCAGCATCTCTGGAGAGAAGGAATGGGTGTCGTTTTGGGTCGAGAAGAAGGGTCTCCAGCATTTTGTGTCTACCTTCGCTGTTCTTTTAGTTTAGTTTGGTTTAGTTTAGTTTAGAGATACAGCGTGGAAACAGGCCCTCCAGTCTACTGAGTCCGCACCGACCAGCGATCACTCATACACCAGCTCTATCCTACATACTAGGAACAATATACAGAAGCCAATTAACCTACAAATGTGCACGTCTTCGGAATGTGGAAGAAATCAGCGCACTTGGAGAAAACCCACATGGTCCATGGTGTTTCCAAACTAAGCTGCTAACCAGTCAGCGGAAAGACCATACATGATTACAATCCAGCCGTCCACAGTGCACAGACACATGATAAAGGGAATAACGTTTAGTGCAAGATAACGTCCAGTAAAATACAATTCAAGATAGTCCAAGGGTCTCTAACAAGGTAGGGAGTAACTCGGGACCGCTCTCTAGTTGGTGACAGGTTCGTTCAATTGCTTGGTGACAGCTGGGAAGAAACTGTCCCTGCATCTGGAGGTTTGCGTTTTCACACTTCTGTACCTCTTGCCTGATGGGAGAGGGGAGAAAGACTGGCCCTTGATTATGCTGGTGGCCTTGTCGAGGCATCGTGAAGCGTAGATGAAGTCAATGGACGGGAGGTTGGTTTGTGTGATGGTCTGGGCTGTGTCCATGATGGGTAGAACCCATTAATCTATTTAAGGGCACGACTCCCGCGACATGTGTGTATTTAGTAATCTAGTTTCTCTCTGAAGATGCTGCCTTCACTAAGTTATTCATGACCACATCAGATCGCTGGAATGATGAGATCTGGGTGGACAGGGCCAATTTCCAGCCTGCCATGCAACATTGGAATACCCAGCTTTTCCTTGCCAATAAAATTCTATTAGTTGAAAAAAAACTGGAGAAAGAAGCTGCATCTGACAAGTCTGACAAGTCATTTAAATATATTCTCAAAAGCATCTCACACACCTACACTCCTCAGGCATATCCTGTCAATGCCAACAGTGCTGACCTAATCGATTATCTTTCAAAAGAAAATGTTTGTGTCTAATTTAAATGGTGAGGTTGAATTTCTTTGCTTGTTCGGGGGAAGCTTGTGCATCCTGAGTTTAGTTTAGTTTAGTTTAGAAATACTGCGTGGAAACAGGCCCTTCAGGCTGCTGAGACCGTGCCGACCAGCGATCCCTAAGCTCTGTCCTACACACTAGGGACAATTTACAATTTTACCGAAAACAATTAGCCTGCAAACCTGTACGTTTTTGGAGTGTGGGAGGAAACCGGAGATCCCGGAGAAAACCCACGCAGGTCGGGGAGAAGGTACAAACTCGATACAGACAGCACCCGTAGTCAGGATCGAACCCGGGTCTCTGGCACTGTAAGGCAGCAACTCTACTGCTGTGCCGCCGTGCCATATCCCAGGTCTCTGGTGCTGTAGGGCAGGAGCTCTACCTCTGCCCCGCTGTGTCACACTCCAAAGATGTGCAGGACAATTTGCTTCTGTAAATTGTCCCAAGTGTGTGGGATAGAAGGAGTGTACGGGATGGTCGGCCTGAACTCAGTGGAACGAAGGACCTGTTTCCATGCTGTATCTCTAAACTAAACTAAACTAAGCTGTTTAGTTTGGTATAACTAAACTAGTTAAACTAAACTTTTATCTCTAAACTAAACTGACCCGAAAAGTCACCTATCCAGGTTCTCCAGGGATGGTACCTGACCCGCTGAGTTACTCCAGCATATCGTGTCCTTTTGTACAATCCAGCAACTGCAGCTCTTTGTCTCTACAGCACAGCAGCACAACAGGTTTGTAAACTCAATAGTCAAGTGATACTATAATAAACAGACGATAAAAAAATCATAATCATAATCACAATCATACTTTATTAGCCAAGTATGTTTTGCAACATATGAGAAGAAGGTTAAATAAATAAAAATAAATATACTGCAAAAAAAACAACTCAAAGCTCAAATTTTGTGCAGTTCATGTTTTGTAGATTAGTTGGAGTTTCTCGTCTTCAATAGCCTGATGGTTGTTGGGAAGAAGCTGTTGCTAAACCTGGACATTACGGTTTTCAGGCTTCTATGCCTTCTTCCCGATGGCAAGAGTGAAATGAGAGCGTGTTCAGGGTAGTGTGAGTCCTTGATGATGCTGGCTGCCGTTTCGAGGCAGCGACCCCTATAGATCCCTTCGATGGTGGGGAGGTCATTACCCGTGATGGACAGGGCAGCTTTCACCATTCTGCAGCCTTGCTTTTGTCATTGTATTTATTTTGTATATATCACTAATCATGCATACAGCATACTTTATGAAGTATATGCGAACAAGGAATTTCAATGCACCACAGATAGACACAAAAAGCTGGAGTAACTCAGCGGGACAGGCAGCATTTCTGGAGAGAAGGAATGGGTGACGTTTCGGTTCGAGACCCTTCTTCAGCTTGTCCCACAGAGTTATTCCAGCTTTTTGTGTCTATCTTCGGTTTAAACCAGCATCTGCAGTTCCTTCTTACACATTCATTGCACCCCAGTTGATTTGGCAATAAACTAAACTGAATCAGAATCTGAAGAAGGGAAGGCACCACTAAAATAGTTGAAGAGCAAATCTGTGGCCAAAATGTATAAAATGTGGCTAAAGTGTATAAAATCATGAGAGGAATAGATTGGGGAGATGCACAGAATCTCTAGCCCAGTGTAGGGGTATCCAGAACCAGAGGGCATAGGTTTAAGGTGAAGGGGTAAATATTTTATAGAAATCTGAGGGGTAACCTTTTCACACAAAGGATGATGGGTGAATGGAACAAGCTGCCAGAGGAGGTAGTTGAGGCAAGGACTACCACAATTTTTTTGAGAAGCAATTAGACAGGTACATGGATAGGACAGATTTATAGGGATATGGGCCGAATGCAGGCAAGTGGGATTAGTGTACATGGGACATGTTGGCCGATGTGGGCAAGTTGGGCCAAAGGGCTTGTTTCCGCAATGTATGACTCTATGACTAAAGGCTCCAGTCATTGGTATGATGAACAGTCTGGTTTTGGTGTCTTAAACTCGTATGAATCTCCAAGGAAATGCACACCAATTATATAGTCAGTGCAGTTAAATGATTGCTACACATCAGATTGGACTCAGATATTTCTGGTGGCTGGATTCCAAAAACAGTTTGATTATAGTTGAGTTCAAAGTTATGGGGATTAGATTCAGCAATCTTCCTTTACGACCTCTGATTAGAAAGAGATGCCTGGTTGATCAGATAGCATGAGGAGGTGCTCAATATTAAACATCTCGCCAGCCCTGGCCAGAATTAAACAGCAAAGCTTGAGGTAATGCAGACTTAGTGGGGGGGCAGGTTGATGCAGATGATCTCAGCAACTGGCCTAGCTGTCAGCAGTCAAATTCAGCTGTGCATCCAACATTTTACTAAGAGTTTCCTCCCTTGCTAACTGTGGAAATCTCTATGCAAAGGCAGTGGTATGTTATAATGTGCATTCAACATTATACTAAAGGGCCTGTCCCACTTAGGAGATTTTTTAGGCGACTGCCGGTGGCTGTCATAGTCGTAGCAGGTCGCCGAAGAAAACGGCGACTGGACCCACCTACGACAATGTCTACGACAAGCTACAACAACCTACCACCTAATCGACATCAAGCTACGGCAAGCTACCGACAACCAGCGACCCAATCGTCGCAAGTAGAACGTCCACCTACGACAACCCACGATGACACCTACGACAAACTACCACCACAGAGGCGACAACCTACGACAACCGAAGTCATCCTACATCCACCCGCGACAAGTTACGACAAGCTACGACCCTGAAGACTGAAGACAACTGAAGACAATTCACGTTTCACCCAGTTTCCCTATAAAAGGGGGTGTACGGTAGGGTCTCCAATCATTCTGCATCGTGACTATTTGAAAGTGATGCCATGAGAAACTACTCTGAAATACAATAACTTCATACATCAATTTTCCATCAAAATGTCATGAATTTCCTTTATTGATATTGAAACAAAGAAAAAAATTTTAAAGGTTGATAACATACAAAAATATTGTAATAAACTTCAATAAATTTCAATAAACTTCAAACTTTAAAATTCAAACTTTAAACAGAATACAAGTGCAAAAACATACAAAACCTAACATCATTTATGGACACATTACACTGATGGGTGATCAGATCAAGTCCACACTTGGAATTCACCGAAGTCAGCACCGGCGACAACCTGCGTCACCTGACCTGGTGACAACCTGCGTCACCTGACGACAACCTGGTGACAACCTACTTCACCTGGCGACAACCTGGTGACAACCTACGACAGTGCCCACGTCAGGAGACGTCAAGCTACGATCATTGGCATCAAACCAACAGTCGCTGAAATTTTTTTAACATTTCAAAATCCAGCGGCGACCAGAAAAACGCTACGACTCTTTGGAGACCACTCACGACCATACACGCGACACCCCGCTGACCATGTGATGACAGCCTAGTCGCCTGTAATTGTCTAAAAAATCACCTAAGTGGGACAGGGGTTTAAGAAATTCCTCCCTAGCTAACTGTATGAAAATCTATATGCAAAGGCACTAGTGTGTTGGAGGTGCCTTCAACTTTACTTTTAGATTTTAGACTTTGGACCTTAGAGATATGGCGTGGAAACAGGCCCTTCGGCCCACCGAGTCCGCGCCGACCAGCGAGGCTGTGTCATTCGTAAGCAACTTTTTCTTAACACAACAATTATTCATACTGTGGCCCATTCCCAACTAAAGCAGCTGCACGGTGGCGCAGCGGTAGAGTTGCTGCCTTACAGCAAATGCAGCGCCGGAGACTCGGGTTCGATCCCGACTACGGGCACTGTCTGTACTGAGTTTGTACGTTCTCCCCATGACCTGTGTGGGTTTTCTCCGAGATCTTCGGTTTCGTCTCACACTCCAAAGACGTACAGGTATGTAGGTTAATTGGCTTGGTATATGTAAAAATTGTCGCTAGTGTGGATTGCTGGTCGGCGTAGACCTGGTGGGCCGAAGGGCCTGTTTCCGCACTATCGCTAAACTAAAAATGCAAACATTTATGAATTAAGCAGAGATAGTTTCTATTCTATAATAGAGTCCATGGGGATAATACCATATCCTAGCATTACCCTACACACTAGGCACAACCTACAAAATCGGCTTTGGTGATAATTGTAAATTGTAAAGTGAATGGGGTTAACTTATAACAGGTATAACAGGTATAACAGAGCTTTATTTGTCGTTCGGTACCGAAGTACCGAACGAAACTACATAGCAGTCATAGAAAAAAAAAGAACACAAGACACATGACCCCAACACAAACGTCCATCACAGTGACTCCAAACACCCCCTCACTGTGATGGAGGCAACAAAACTTCCCCTCTCTTCCCCACGCCCACGGACAGACAGCTCGTCACCGACCGACCCGCACAGTCCCCGCACCGGGCGCTGAAACGTCTCGCGGCCGAACCGGGCGATGAAAGGCCCGCGCTGTACCAAAGCTCTGTTTCCGCGCTGTATCTCTAAACTAAACTAAACTAGGAAGCCAATAATTTACAAACCTGTACATCTTTGGAATGTGGGAGGAAACCAGAGCACCCAGAGAAAACCTACATGACCACAAGGAGAACATACAAACTCCGTACAGACTGCACCCGTAGTCAGGATCGAACTGGTGCTGTAAGGCAGCAAATCTACTGCTGCCTTTCACCACTGTGCCTTCACTTCCACCGAACTCGATAGTAAAAGGGTCTGCCTAATTGGGATTGATTCCCCAGCCATGGTTGCTGCCAGGTTATTGTAAAGAACATAAGCAAATTTTTATAGCCCAGTTCATTTTTCAGGGCACCACTGCTATACTCGACATTGTTAATGTAGAGAAGATGTTGTAAGACAGAACATTAGAACAGTACAGCACAGGATCAGGCCCTTCGACCCACCCTGTGCACACTGAGCATGATGCCAACTTAAACTAATCTCTTCTACCTGCATGTTATCCATATCAGTCCATTCAATAGACAATATAGACAATAGACAATAGGTGCAGGAGGAGGCCATTCGGCCCTTCGAGCCAGCACCGCCATTCAATGCGATCATGGCTGATCATTCTCAGTCAGTCCCCCGTTCCTGCCTTCTCCCCATACCCCCTGACTCCGCTATCCTTAAGAGCATTCCTATTTAAAAGCATCATAAATGCCACAGTGGTATCTGCTTCCACCATTTGGAGTGTTGCATAGAGTTCCGGTTAGAAAAGTTGTGGAGGTGTTGGAGAGAATGCAGAAGAGGTTTACCAAAATCTTGCCTGGATTAGAGGGTATTAGCTGTAAAGAGAGGTTGGATGAACTTGGATTGGTTTCTCTGGAGTGTCAAAGGTTGAGGGGAAACCTGATAAAAGTATAAACAAATGATGAGAGGCATAGATAGGGTCAACAGTCAGAACCTTTTTCACAGGATGGAAATGTCAGGCATTTGAGGGCATAGCTTTAAGGTGAAAGAGGCAAAGTTTAAAGGTGGTGTGCAGGGCAAGATTTTTACACAAGGGATGGTGGGTGCTTGGTAGATGCTGGCAGAGGTGTGGGTGGAGGCAGGTATGAGAGTAGTGTTTAGGAGGCTTTTAAGTAGGCACATGGTCATGCCGTGAATGGAGGGAAATGGATCACATGCGGACAGATGAGGTCAGTTTATCTTGCCGTCGTGTCCACCATGAACATTGTCGGCTGAAGGGCCTATCGCTCTGCTGCACTTTTCTATGTTCCATGATGTGAGGAAATTGGATAAAATATTCCACAAAAAACAAAAGGCTTTGGACGAGAGCTAATGCAGAATCGAAGGAAGACACCTTCAACCGGAGAGCGACCCCATTCATCGGACTACCCGCAACCGAATCTCCGCGCTGCGTAGAAGGGTTTCCAAAGCTCACAGCTACCGATCCTGAATAGAAGAGGAGCTGTATGGCTCATGATTCGTGGCCAATGGTTTCCTTATCATCACGTGTACCAAGGTACAGAGAAATACTTTACACTGTTGCCAACACTAGTGTTGCGAAGTTGAATGGAATTTTGTGTCAGGAGCAGGATCATAGGACATGTAGCACCATTTCCGCCCTCTCTTCGGATGCCCTGTACTGGACGTCTTGGTGTGAAGCCCAGCATTGTTACCATGACACAGGCAGACTCCCCAGCAACCAGGGACGATGAACATAATGTGAAGTTTCTCCTGAAATATCTCTTCATCTCTTTCCCTCCTCCTCCTTGAATCACACTCTGACTAATGTTTTCGACGTCTCGACAGTTTGTTTAATAAGACTTCTGTTAAAGTAGCTTGGCCAGACTTTGTAGTTTGCAAGTGCTAATATAAATGTGGCTGTTGCTATTGTAGACATTGGTGATAGCCTTCAAGCAGTCTTTAATTTAAGTTGGATTGAATACTTGCCGCATGTTTAACAGTCCCAAAATATCTCATAAATTATTTTGTCAAATGGAACCGACTCCCTCATAATTATCTCAGATGGTGCAGCAGTCCATTAGAGCCCTGCTTCATCCTGGGCAGAATATGCTGCCGCATAGTAATTGTGTTACGAAGACCATTGCTACGATACAGTTCAGCCGTCGGAGGCAGGGAGACATTAAAATAAACATAAATAGCCTCTTTGTTTTCTTCTCATCAGTGAATCATTGTCTCAATGTTTGGAGGGTATTATGTTTACATAGGAGATAGGCGCAAAATATTGAAGTAACTCAGTGGGTCAGGCAGTATCTCTGGAGAAAAGCAACAGGTGACGTTTCGGGTCAAGACCCTTCTTCAGAATAAGAGTTAGGGGAGAGGGAAACTAGAGGTATGAAAAGATACAACAAGCAAATGAATGAAAGGTATAAAAAGAACAAATCAGAGCCAACACAGATGATCAAGGAAAGGTGGAGCCCACAATGGTCCATTGTTGGCTGTGGAAAAGGCGATAACGAGTGGATACAACAGTGAAACTAAGCAGGATGGCAGTGAAACTAGTAGGACGACTAGGATGAGACTATCTGCAGTTCCTTTCTACACACTATGTTTACATATCTGTTGGGCTGCTTCTTGGAGGAATTTCATTTTTCTGGTTTGGGACATATGACAATAAAACACTTGTGACTTTGGTTTAGTTTAGTTTAGAGATACAGTGCGGAAACAGGCTCTTTGGTCCACCAAGTCCACACCGACCAGCGACCCCCCGTACACTAACACTATCCTACACACAAGGGACTATTTTACAATTTTTACTACTGAAGCCAATTAACCTGCAAACCTGAATGTCTTTGGAGTGTGGGAGAAGACAACGGCACCCGGAGAAAACCCATACGGATCACAGGGAGAATGTACAAACTCCATACAGACACCACCCCTAGTCAGGTTCAAGCCCGGGTCTCTGGCGCTGTGAGGCAGCAACTCTACCGCTGCCCCACCGTGCAGCCACTACTCTTGACTCTTGAGCTGTCCATGAACAGTGTAGTTTGTATCCACTTGGCCACCAGCTCACACTGGTCAGACATGACAAAGATGAAAAAAGGACATAAAGTGCTCGAGCAACTGAACGGGTCCTGCCAGTGTTGCAGAGACGGGGCACAGCCAGGGTGGAAGGGCGAAAGGTTTGCTGATGGAAAATAGGGCGGGGAGAACAAACTCATCTCACCAGTCCTGGGCTTTAGTGGCAGATCGGGATCCACCGGGTGTGAGGTAGTTACGATCGTTGGCCGGCCGCTGTGCACTTTCCCCCTCTGCACTACCTGCTCGCCTCCTCCCCTTGCCACCTGTTTCAAGCAGCATCGCTGGAGAGCGTGGATAGGCAATCTCCCCTTTAATCAATTTCCCCATTAAACCTTCACTGATCTCAGTCAATTTAGTTTCTCCGATTTCTGAAGTTTGTCATTGGCTGACAGATATACAGCACAGAAACAGGCCCTTTGGAGTGGGTGCGAAAGTGGGATAACGTAGAATTAATAGGTGTGCATAGAGGTGGGGGGGGGGGGGGGGGTCACAGAATACAGAGGGGGAGGGTAGTGGGGTATAACTTCAATTTAGAGAATTTGATATTCATACCATGGGGTTGTGAGTTACCCAAGCAGAATATGAGATGCTGGTCTTTAGATTTTTAGACTTTAGACTTTAGAGATACGGCAGGGAAACAGGTCCTTCAGCCCACTGGGTCCATGCCAAGCAGCGATCACCCCGTACACTAGCACTATTCTACACACTGAGGACAATTTAGGAATGTGGGAAGAATCCGGAGCACCTGGAGGAAACCCACATGGTCACAGGGAGAACATACAAACTTCATACAGATAGCATCCACAGTCAGGATGGAATCCGGGCTTCTGGTGCTGTAAGGCAGTAGTTCTACCGCTACGCTACTGCGCCGCCCCAGTTTACATGTGGCCTCACTCTGGCAATGGCGGTGGCCCAGGACGCAAAGGTCAGGATGTGTGGATTTCACAGCCGTTTCTATGTGACTGCAGATTTGTCATTACTGCCAGACACGCTATCCACTCAATGCGCCAAAAATGTCTAATGCCCAAGTTTTCAGACGATTAGACCTTTTAAAACTTGCCATCTTTCTTTGTTCTCTTCCCAAATCAGGATATCATCTGGAGCGATTTCCGCTCTTTTAATGTCATTTAGCGTCTGTGACATTACCAGTTGTAACATTTTGGATCTGCATTAATCCCAAGTGATATTTTGGTGTACACAACACTACCAGATGCTCGATTAAATATGCACAACTTTAATGAATCTTTATTAGTTTTACAGGCATCCATCACAATCTGTCACAGATTGTGGCATCCGGCAAGCTAAAGGTTTGGCATTTGCACCCATGACGTTACCTCTTCCACAGACTCCATTGAATCATGATATTTATTGATGCTTTAATTTAAATCCCTTAAGCCCCTGTCCCACTTCGGTGATTTTCTAGGCGACTACAGGCGACTAGGCTGTCGCCAAACGGTCACCGGGGTGTCGCGTGTATGGTCGTGAGAGTAGTCTCCAAAGAGTCGTAGCGTTTTTCTGGTCGCCGCTGGATTTTGCAAATGTTAAAAAAAAATTGGCGGCTGTTATTTTGACGCCAATGAGCGTAGCTTGACGTCTCCTGACGTGGGCGCTGTCGTAGGTTGTCGCCAGGTGGTCGCCAGGTGGTGCAGCTTGTCGCCGGTGTCGACTTCGGCGAATTCCAAGTGTGGACTTGATCTGATCACGCATCAGTGAAATGTGTCCATAAATGATGTTAGGTTTTATATGTTTCTGCACTTGCATTCTGTTTAAAGTTTGAATTTTAAAGTTTGAAGTTTGAGGTTTATTGAAATTTATTGGTTTATTACAATATTTTTGTATGCACTGTTGTATGTTCTTATCAACCTTTTAAAAAATGTTGTTTGAATATCAATAAAGGAAATTCTTGACATTTTGACGGAAAATCAATGTGTGAAGTTATTGTATTTCAGAGTAGTTTCTCATGGCATCACTTTCAAATAGTCATGATGCAGAATGATTGGAGACCCTACTGTACACCACCTTTTATAGGGAAACTGGGTGAAACGTGAATTGTCTTCAGTTGTCTTCAGTCTTCAGGGTCGTAGCTTGTCGCGTGTGGATGTAGGTTGACTTTGGTTGTCGTGGGTGGTTGCCCCTGTGGTGGTAGGTAGGTTGTCGCGGGTGTCGTCGTAGGTTGTTGTAGGTGGACGTTCTACTTGCGATGATTGGGTCGCCGGTTGTCAGTAGCTTGCCGCAGTTTGAAGTCGACTAGGTGGTAGGTTGTTGTAGCTTGTCGTAGACATTGTCATAGGGGGGGTCCAGTCACCGGTTTTTCGGCGACCTGCTACGACTATGACAGTCGCCGGCAGTCGCCTTAAAAAACACCTAACTGGGACAGGGCCTTTAGTGTTGTGATATACTCATTATTGCATCCGTCAAAACAAACGACCTCTAAACGGAATCAAGGGATATGGGGAGAAAGCAGGAATGGGGTACTGGTTTTTTATGATCAGCCATGATCATATTTGAATGGTGGTGCTGGCTCGAAGGGCCGAATAGCCTACTCAAGCACCTATTTTCTATGTTTCTATGTTTCCACGTTTCTTGCTCAAAAGCACAGTGGCGCAGCGGTAGAGTTGCTACCTTACAGCACAAGACACCCGGGTTCGATTCTGACTACGGGTGCTGTCTGTACGGAGTTTGTACGTTCTCCCTGTGACCGTGCAAGTTTTCTCTTGGTGCTCGGTTTCCTCCCACATCCCAAAGACACACAGGTTTTTAGGTTAATTGGTTTCTATAAATTGTAAAGAGCGTAGGATAGTGCTGGTGTACTGGTATCACTGGTCAGCTTGGACCCGATGGTCTGAAGGACCTGTTTCCACGCTGTGTCTTTAAGCTAAAAGTAAAATTTAACTAAATTGCTTTTCCAAGGTATGAACTTGCTCTGCTCTAGAAATAATCTGGATATTTAGCCAGACACTAAACATCCCAAGGAAGTGGTGGTAGGTAAATTACCCCCTGAGAATAGATTAGTGGTAAAAGAATCAATGGGAGCAGGTGAACCTGAGAGTGATGTTTGCAGTGTATCGATTTACAAAGAGAGTCTGGAGAAGGGTTCTTGTCACGATTCATCCTGAACTGCGCCGTAACAGAGGACTCTCTGACTTACGGACTGCTCCCCAGGACACATTCGGAGACGGACAGCAAGTCCTGCTGGAAGGTCATCAACTCGGCGAAAAAAGCCCTTAGGTCTGCTGGAAACCTGTTCATCTCCCAGCAGAATGAGATGTCCTTCAGGGAATGTTGCCGACTGGCCCGCTCCTGACTGCAGGAGTACGTGCTGAGGGACTCACTGAAGCTTGGTGCAGCCAACGCCAAGGCTCTGTGGGGGAGGACCACAGTCGAGGGTCCTTCCGCTACTGTACATTGAGGAGCAGGGTCCAGTGGAAACCCCCTCAAACAAGGGAAGGGATTTCACGACAGGGGGCAACATGAGTGGCAAGAGTGCCTGGTGTAATGATAGTTTCGTGAACATTACCAAATACAATGCTAATGAATATATGTATCATTGCTGGGAATGTCAGAAGTGTTTTTGTGCAGTTTTTGTTTGGTATATGATTTTTCAGTCAGAGAGTTGTGAACCTGTGAAATTCTCTGCCTCAGAAGGCAGTGGAGGCCAATTCTCTGAATGCATTCAAGAGAGAGCTAGATAGAGCTCTTAAGGATAGCGGAGTCAGGGGGTATGGGGAGAAGGCAGGAACGGGGTACTGATTGAGAATGATCAGCCATGATCACATTGAATGGCGGAGCTGGCTCGAAGGGCCAAATGGCCTCCTCCTGCTATTGTCTATTGTCTATTATTATTCTAAATAAAGTTTATTTTTGGAAAAAAATATTAATGCAGATGGGGTGCTTGGTTTAAGGATAGTTTGCTAACACTACTGAATATGACACTAATGAACATATAAATGCTGAGTAAGAAAATAACTGCAGATGCTGGTACAAATCGAAGGCATTTATTTCACAAAATGCTGGAGTAACTCAGCAGGTCAGGCAGCATCTCAGGAGAGAGGGAATGGGTGACGTTTCGGGTCGAGACCCTTCTTCAGACTGATGTCAAGTGGGCGGGACAAAGGAAGGATATAGGTGGAGACAGGGAGATAGAGGTAGAACTGGGAAGAGGGAGGGAAAGAGAGAGACAGAGGAACTATCTAAAGTTGGAGAAGTCAATGTTCATACCGCTGGGCTGCAAGCTGGCCAAGCGAAATATGAGGTGCTATTCCTCCAATTTCCGGTGGGCTGAGAATGTCTGAAGAGTTTTTGCATTATTCTTGTTTTAGATAGGTTTTGTGCATATTTATTATTTTGTATAAAATTTACTTTTGGAAATCAAAATAAATGCAGCTGCACTATTTGATGTATGTTTATGATCCGGTCCAAGTTATAAGAGTCATTTCTTTAGATTTTATAGATGACCCAAGACTTCCAAACACAATAAACGTTAAAGTTAATGACAGATCTTGGGAGGAAATAGTCTAATAAATCAGGCAAACATATCGCTGATTGAAATTTAATGTGGAGTGGTGCGATGCGATGGAATTCAATGGGCCGAAGAAATCCAGGGGAGACATGGTGGCGCAGCGGTAGAGTTGCTGCTTTGCAACACCAGAGACCCAGGTTCGATCCTGACGAAGGGTGCTGACTGTTCAGAGTTTGTACGTTCTCCCTGTGACAGTGTGAGTTTTCTCTGGGTGCTCCAGTTTCCTTCTAAACTCCAAAGGCATACAGATTTGTTGGTTAATTGGCTTCAGTAAAAATTGTAAATTGTCCTTAGTGTGTAGTGTGTCGTAGTGTAATCGGGATCACTGTTCGGCGTGGACTCAGTAGGCCAAAGGGTGTGTTTCCGTGCTGTAACTCCGATCTAAACTAAACTAAACTAAGCTAAACTAAACTCAACGAAACTAACCTAAATTAAACTGAGAGGAGAGATAACATAAGCTAAGTGTGACAAATTTACACTCGATGAAGGAACAAGGAAATGTGAAGACAAATGCACGTGAGCTATGAAAATAGGATAAGTTAAGAAAATGGTTAACAAAGGTGGAATCCTTGCCTTCAGTAACAGCAGCATTGTGTTCCAAAGTAAGAAAGCTTTGCGCCAGGCCTTCATATAAAATCAATTAGATCTCAGCAGAAATTAATTCTGATTATTGAACGGCTTTTAATTGTCACCATGGACGTTAGCTAAAGAATCCAAGGAGACGTGTCAATGTAATTTTTCTCACATCCAGTTGTTTTGATCGCAGATTACTTGCAAGGAGAGGGGGGAAGCAAATTCAGCAGTGACTTTCAAAAGAGAATTGTATTGGGATCTTGAAAGGGGTATATTGTAGTTTGTGGAGAATGAGCCGCAGGGAGGGACAAATGAGATTACTTTTTCAATGAGAAACCAGCAGGGTTAACAACGCCCGGTGATTTTCTTCTGCGTAGAATAGCTTCATGCTTTCCAGTCAAGGAGTTGTGATGCAGCTCTGTAAGATTTTTGGTGAGGATGCTTTTGGAGCATTGCATGCAGCTCTGGTCACCACATGACAGGAAGGATGTGGAGACTTTGGAGAGGGTACAGAATGCTGCCTGGATGAAGGGCATTAGGTGTAAGGAGAAGACAAATTTAGATTGTTTTCTCTGGAACACCACAGGTTGGGGGGAGACCTGACAGGTGTATAAAATTATAAGAGGCATAGATGCAGTAAACAGTCAGAACATTTTTCGCAGGATCCAAAATCCAAATCCAAAATAGCTTTATTTGTCATTCGTACAGAACAAGATTACTTAGCCAGCAGTACAAAAACACAAGACACAACCCCAACACAAACATCCATCACAGTGACTCCAAACACCCCCTCACTGTGATGGAGGCCAAAAACTTCTCCTCTCTCTTCCCCCATGCCCTCCCATGTACAGACAACTCGACCCCTACCGAGACGACCGACCCGCACTGCCCCCGCAAGGAGATGGAAAGTCCACACGGCCACGCCGCACCGGGCGATGGAAGGCCCCGCGGCCGAGCCGCACCGGGCACTGTTCAGTCCCGCGGCCAAGCCGCGCCGGGCGATGGAAAGCCCTGCGGTCACACCGGGCGCTGTTCAGTCCCGCGGCCGAGCTGCGGCGGGCGATGGAAGGCCCCGCGGCCGCACCGGGCGCTGTTCAGTCCCGTGGCCGAGTCGCACCGGGCGATGGAAGGCCCCGCGGCCGCACCGGGCACTGTTCAGTCCCGCGGCCGAGCCGCACCAGGCGATGGAAGGCCCCGCAGCCAAGCCTCGCCCCGAGGAAGAGACCTAAAAAAAGAAAGATTTCCCCCACCCCCCCCCCACATACACCCCCCCCCCCACACATACACCCCCCCCACACATACACAACCAAAACAAAACACCCCAACACCAACACACAAACAAAAAAAGGACAAAGGACAAACAGACTGCCAGCGAGCCGCAGCCGTTAGGCGCCGCCACACATGACCCTAGGATGGAACCTTCAATGACTAGAGGACATCGCTATAATGTGAGAAGGGCAAAGTTTACAGGAGATGTGCAGGGCAAGTTTTTACCCTGGGTTGGTGGATGGTGGGTTCCTGAAACACACTGCCAGGGGTACTGGTGGTCCTACTTTACATTCAGTCATTGAGTCTGAGGAAGGGTCTTGACCTGAAACGTTAACTATCCATATTGTAATAAGCAGGAACTGGAGATGCTGGTTCATACCCAAGATAGACACAAAGTGTTGAAGTAACTCAGCAGGTCAAGCAGCATCTCTGGAGAAAATGGATAAGTGAATGGATATCTGAAGAAGGGTCCCAACCCGAAACGTCACCAATCCAATTTCTCCAAGACACCCGCAGAATTGCTCCAGCACTCTGTGTCTAACTTATGTCCCCAATCCATGTAACGCAGGGGTGTTGCCTGGCCTCCAGCACTTTGTATCCTTTTGTGAAGGCAGTAGGTCATGCTTGTTGCAGAGTTGTGCTCACTGTTATAAAACCCACAGCATTATTTGCTGTGGTCTAATTTCTTATTCTCACGCTTCTGTTACCAAAGTGTGATTCTTTTCCAGAGTGTTAACTGGAATGAGCTCTTTCCGCTGCCCTGGGTATGGATATTGCACACCATTTCTAGTCACAGCTCAGTGTCTTTCTCACATTAAAGATTCAAAGCTTGGCTTTGGAAAATAAGGGATCACAACGGTGAGGACCATGACTTGATGCAATACAGTGGACCGAAGACATCTATCATTAGAACATTTCAGGAGAACATGTTTCTTATTGATCTGTCAAAATAGATTGATCAGTGCGATAGATGGCATCATGTAAACCTGCGGGAAACACTTCAACTCAATCAGGAAACCAAAGTAATAAATACGGAGGCATGAAAAATTCATTGCAGTCCTAATTATTTGCTGTCAAACCACAATAATATTTTTCAGATAACATTCAGTGCATATTATAGTTACCTCTTTTGATGACAGAATAAAGAATGTGTAAGGATTTATTTATAGCTGACCCAACTGCTAAATGCCTCGTAACTGCGGTTGGATAGAGTTATGTGGAGAACTTAATTATATGGTGAGATCCACAGTCTTTGGGCTCTCGAAGCTCAGCATCACGTAATGACTGCAAGAGGATAAATAGTGTGTGGCCGTCGGTTACTATGGTTGCAATGCAACGCTGAAAATAGTTAGAAGGAGAAAGAAAATGTTTGAATTGAACAGAGAACATATAATTGCCTTGTCACCCCTGGGGAAAGAGAAAAGCCAGGGAGATGTAGAGGAAGGAACTGCAGGTAGATACAAAAAGCTGGAGGAACTGCAGATGCTGACTTACACCAAAGATAGACACAAAATGCTGGAGTAACTCAGTGGGACAGGCAGCATCCCTGGAGAGAAGGAATTGGGTGACGTTTCGGGTCGAGACCCAGGGAAATGTGTTGGGGTCAGAATTCTTCATCAGCATCCTGTAGTGTCCTTCTTTCAGCTGAAAGTTCACAGGGACCCACACGACAACATGACTATATACAATTATACTTGGAGTTACAGAAATAGAAAACCAAGTTCAATTGCACATTTTATTGGCTTGTGAATGACTTGTGACTGTAAGACACAGGAGCAGAATTGGGCTTTTGGTCCCATCGAGTCTGCTCTGCCTTTCGATCATGGCTGATCTATCTTTCCCTCTCAACCTCATTATCCTGCCTTCTTCCCCTTACCATTGAAAACCTTACTACTGAACCTATCAATCTCTGCTTTAAAAATACCAACGATTTGGCCTCTACAGCCATCTGTAGCAATGAGTTCCACAGATTCACCACCCTCTGGCTGAAGAAATTCCTCCTCATCTCCATTGTAAAAGTACATCCTTTTATTCTGCATTGTAGAAACATAGAAACATAGCAAAATAGGTGCAGAAGAAGGCCATTTGGTCCTTCTAGCCAGCACCGTCATTCAATATGATCATGGCTGATCATCTAAAATCAGTACCCCGTTCCTGCTTTTCCCCTAATATCCCTTAATTCCTTTAGCATTAAGAGCTAAATCTCTTGAGAACTCTGGTCCTAGAATCTCTCATTACTGGAAACATTCTCTTCTTCTTCAGACTCCAGGTCTGGAACTGGTTCTGGAATCCAGGTGAGTTGACATCCCTGGCCTGCTGGTGGCCGGGGGAGAGGTGAGGATCGGTGGAGTCATGATGTCAGTGGTGGTGGCAGCGACAGGCAGGCCCGGAAGCGGCCGAAGAATCTATATGGACTGATGGTGGCATTGACAGCCCGGCCTGCCAGTGAAGGTCCACTATAACCAAAATCCGTTATAAAGAAGTCCATAAATACGAGGGTTTACTGTATTATAGGTTTCAACATGGTGCAAGACTAACCAATAAGTGGCACAGTGGCGCAGCAGTAAAATTGCTGCCTCACATCGTTAGAGACCCAGGTTTGATCCTGACTATGGGTGCTATCTATATGGAGTTTACACGTTCTCCCAGTGGTCACGTGGATTTTCTCCGGGAGCTCTGGTTTCCTCACAAAGGTATACAGGTTTGTAGGTTAATTGGCTTCTATAAATTGGCCTTGGTGTGTAGGATAGAACTAGTGTACTGGGATCATTGGTCGGCATGGGCTCGGTGGGCCGAAGGGCCTGATTCCATGTTGTATCTCTAAACTCTCTATACTCTAAAAGCCTGAGGCCATGGATGTAAAGCTCATTACTGACAAACTCTGGCCAAAGGTATCGTTGGATTGCTCAACGATCATGAGCAAGGGATTCCAGATGAACTGAGGACTGGTTGATTGATAGATTAATACTTTATTAACACATAAGTTCACAAGGTCACAAGTTATAGGAGTAGAATTAGGCCATTCAGCCCATCGAGTCCACTCCGCCATTCCATCATGGCTGATCTCTGCCACCTAATCCCATTTTCCTACCTTCTCCCCATAACCCTTGACGCCCATTCTAATCAAGAATTTGTCTCTCTCTGCCTTAAAAATATCCACTGACTTGGCCTCCACAGCCCTCTGAGGCAATGTTCCACAGATTAACTACCCTCTGACTAAAAAGGTTCCTCCTCACCTCCTTTGTAAAAGAGCGCCCTTTAATTATGAAGGTGACATTCTTTGTTTTGGAATTCTTTATTTTACTGTACACAAGACATGCTACAGAGTCGCCACCTATAGGGTGCCGACAAAGTTACGAAGTATTCATTACAGTCCCCAATGGTCCCTCTCTGTTCGAGGCCACCCCACCATGCCGGGTCCGCCCTTATTCTCCCGGCGGTGGATCCTCGTCCGACCTCTGGCCCTCACCACGGGCCCATCCTCAGCCGGGCTTGTCAGCGGCTCTCTGGCACTGATGTACATGATCCTTTTGCAGACCGTGAACCAGGGCAATGGAGGCTTTTCAATCTTGCAGCCAACATTCATCTCTCAGCCAACATCATTAAACAGAATAGTCTAATTTCTGTTTAATGGACCTTACTGTGTGCATGTTGGTTGTTGCTCTTCCATGGATTATAATGGTGACTTGACTTTAAGTGGTTGATCTTCCATATCCTGTGGTTATGAAAGTCATTATACGAATGCACATTCTTTTTCTATTATATTGAATTCACCACGGATTATTGATCTGTCTTTGCAACTGATTGCCAACTACTTGGTGCTCAATATGTAACACATTGTGAGGTATTTAATGGCCACATTTTACAGTCAGCAGTGAGCAGTGCATTATTTTCTATTAATTCCCATCCGTCTCTTGCAGTTTGTCCATTGGCAACTTGACCCATTTCTCAATGGAGCGGGAAGGGAGGTTGCTGGATAGAAAGCTCCATGCAAGAAACAGCTGAGAAAACTTTATCAGCCAACTAAGCAATGCCTTTTGCTTTTAAAAAAAAGACACAAGATGCTGGAGTAACTCTGCGGGTCAGGCGTGCTGTATCTCTGGAGAACATGGATCGCTGTCATTTTGGGTCGGGACCCTTCCTCTGGCTACTTTTGCTTTAAGTGGTTGGAAAGATGCAATTAAATTTAAAACTTACAACATTCGGAACGTACTAAAATTATTTTAAAATATTTTTTTGTTGGGGACTGTACGGTGGTGCAGCGGTAGAGTTACTGCCTTACGGCGCCAGTTCCAGGTTTGAACCTCACCACGGGTGCTGTCTGTATGGAGTTTGTACATTCTCCCTATGGCCGCGTGTGTTTTCTCCGGGTGCTCTGGTTTCTTCCCACATTCCAAAGATGTGCAGGTTTGTAGGTTAATTGACGTCTGTAAATTATCACTAGTGTATAGGATATAACTAGTGCACGGATGACCGTTGGTCGGCGTGGACGGTGGGCTGAAGGGCGCGTTTCCATGCTGTATCTCTAAACTAAACTAAATTAAACTGATGGAAAAAATTATGAAAAATATATATACATAAATAAAAATTCAAAACAAAACAATTCTTACCCACTCATTGTCATCCTGCAGCGTTTCAGAGAAAGCAATCCAAGTCTTTCCATTCTGGTAAACCTCCTCTGCACCCATTCCAAAGCCTGAACATTCACCCTGTAACAGGATGACCAGAACTGCATATGCTGGAGCAACTCAGTGGTTCAGGCAGCATCTCTAGTAAAAAACGACGAGTGACGTTTTGGGTCGGAACCTTCTTCAGATCCCCTTTTCTACTCCCCCTACTTACCATAACCTCACCCCCTCTGAACGTGCACTTATCACTTGCCAAGCTTTGCCCCACCTCCACCTTTCACCCCCCCCCGCCACACTACAATCAGTCTGAAGGAGGGTCTCAACCCAAAACTTCATCTATCCATGTTCTCCAGAGACGCTGCCTGACCTGTTGAGTTACCCTAGCACTTTGTCTTATTTTGGAAACTGGCATCTGCAGTTCCTTGTGTCTATTTATGATGGATTCATCGCACAAAATGGTTTGCCAACCAATTCAGAATTAAATTCATGCATAAATTCTTTAATCAGACAAAAATATAAGATGACACTGGATTAGCTTGGGTTAAGACATGTTCTATGAATCACTTCGCATTGAGTTGTAAAGAGTCCACAGAAAAAAAATTGTAAATTATTTTTTTAGAATTCATTCTCACATATCTCCAATGAGGCAGCTACATCCTCACTCCCCTTCTGTTCTCTCTGTGGCTGCTGAAGAGAAATGTATCTATGAAAACTTGAGTCATCAGCTATTGCTCTGGTACAGCACAATAAAAATCAAATTATAATATGATGCTGCTCGAAACATTTATAAACTGGAAAGGAAATAGATGATCTGTGCAATGGAAGGAACTCTATGAAGAGGGGAGAAGATGAGGTCAGACTCTGTACAATGCTGTGAGGAGGGCTAATCGGCCTGAAGGTCTACAACATAGAACACAGAACTCTGCAGCACAGGAACAGATGTTTATGCCCACAGTATCTGTGCTGAAAATGATGCCAGGCTAACATTATCTGCCTCCACCTAATTCATATAATTCACATCCCTCCATATGATGTGCATATCCAAAAGTCTCTCAGATGCCACTGTGGTATCTGCCTTCATTATCACCTCCAGCAGTGCGCTCTAAACACTCGCCACCTTCTGTCTAAAAGAACTTGCCTTGTACATCTCCTTTAGACTTTGCCCCCCTCACCTTAAAGCTGTGCCCTCTAGTATTTGATATTTCTCTCCTGGGGAAGAAGGTTCTGAATGTCTACCCTATCTACGGTAGGTTTCTCTTTTTAACAAGACAATTCATTGAAACTCACTTCCAATCTTCATCTCAGTGCTGTGCATTGGTTGTCTTCAGATCATTGTGTACCAGCTTGTCCGAGGCAAAAGCTCAGTTAGGTTCAGGTTTAGGTTTAAGCTTATTATTGTCACACGTTCTGAGCAACAGTGAAAAGGATTTTGTTGTCAGCGGAAAGACTATACATGAAACCAATCAAGCTGTCCACAGTGTGCAGACACAGGATAAAGGGTATAGAGTTTAGTTTAGTAGATTGTCACGTGTACCGAGGTACAGTAAAAAGCTTTGGTTGGGTGCCATCCAGTCAGCGGAAAGTCAATACATGATTACAATTGAGCCATTTACAAGTATAACATCTAGTGCAAGATAAAGTCCAATAAAGTCTGATTACTGACAGTTCAAAAATCTCATATGAGGTAAATGGGAGGTCAGGGCCACTGTCCAACTGGTGAGAGGAGGTTCCGTTGCCTGGTAGCAGTTGCCTGCTATGCAGTCAGATCAGATAATACTATACTTGTATACAATCAAGACAAACTCAAGTAGAATAGATAGAACAAAGGGGAAGATGCAGAGTACACCATATAATTCTCAAGATGTTCAGCAAATTAAATCATTGTATGGGCTTCACAGGCGGCATGGTGGCGCAGTGGTAGAGTTGCTGCCATACAGTGCCTGAGACCCAGGTTCGATCCTGAGCTCGGACGAGGACGTACCGCGTGAGTCCCGGACGTCAGACCAGTGAGTGCCAGAGGTCGGACAAGGTCGGGCTCGCTGTGGGTGCTGGAGGTCGAGGAGGGGGCCCATGGTGGACGCTGGAGGTCGGGCAAGGTCGGGCCCGTGGTGGGTGACGAACCGCCAAGATCAAAGAGGGACGCGGTGTGGGCAACAACCGAGAGAACAAAGGGGGACCATTGGGGACTAAGCGGAAAAATAGATGATTTAATTTGCTGAATATCTAAGCGGAAAACATTGTGGTAGATGTAACAGCCATTTCTCTCATGAGGTTGCTTTTCGGACTGGAGGCCTGTGACTAGTGGTGTGGCTCGGGATTCGGTGCTGGGCCCATTGCAGTTTGTCATCTATCTCAATGATTTAGATGAGAACACACATGGCATGGTTAGCAAGTTTGCTGATGATATCAAAGTGGGTGCTATTGTAGATAGTGAAGATGGTTGTCAAAAATTCCAGCAGGATGATCGGGTCTATTCACCATTGAATCAAGGCTGATCTATTTTTCCCTCTCACCTCATTCACCTGCCTTCTCTCCGTAACCTTTGACAACCTTATTAATCAAGAACCTATCAATTTCTGCTTTAATGTAGCAATGAATTCCATAGATTTACCACCCGTGGTTAAAGATATTCCTCCTCATCACTCCTCAACATCTGAATTCACTCTGCAACCTATTCTCGAACAAGCAACTAAACATTAATTTTGTGATTCTTTTTACAACACTGTGCAAAATGTGCACTTCAGGGCAAGATCATCTCTGACCCCTCTCACCCTGACCCCTCTCGCCCTGGCCACAAACTCTGAAGCACTTCCCTCTGGAAGGCGACTCTGGACTGTCAAAGCAGCCACAGCCAGACATAAAAACAGCTTTTTTTCCACGAGTAGTACCTCTGCTCAATAACCAAAAGTCTGCAGTCCCTTTTTGCTCTGGTTTATTTCACTCGCATGTTTAAACCGTAACGTTGTATCCCTCTCCTCCACAGCTGCAGAAACCCTCATCCACGCCTTCATCACCTCCCGTCTGGACTACTGCAACAGCCTCCTCTATGGCTCACCCTCAAAAATCATCAGTAAACTTCAATACATTCAAAACTCCGCTGCCCGTCTACTCACCCACTCCCCGATCCGTGACCATATCACCCCAATCCTTTACAAGCTCCTCTGGCTCCCCATCCCCCAGAGAATCCAGTACAAAATCCTCCTCATGACCTACAAAGCCCTCCATAACCTGGCCCCATCCTACCTGACTGACCTCCTCCACAGACACACTCCCACCTACACCCTCCGCTCTGCTGCTGCCAACCTCCTGTCCCCCCCCCCATCCGGACCAAACTCAGATCCTGGGGGGACAGGGCTTTCTCCATCGCTGCTCCCACCCTCTGGAACTCACTACCCCAAACCGTCAGAGACTCCTCCTCACTCACCACATTCAAAACATCACTGAAGTCTCACCTGTTCAGCACTGCCTTCAACCACTGAAGGTCACCTCACCTTCTATCTCCTTTTTCTGTTCGTTTACTTATTTATCTATTTATTTTCTTCTCTATGTTCTAGTAATCCCTGTAAAGCGTCTTTGAGTGTTTGAAAAGCGCTATATAAATGTAATGCATTATTATTATTATTATTATTATTATTCTTAATGTTTTCATTGTTTTATGCTTTATTCTTAATTGTTTACTGTATGTTCGTGTTGTTACTTGCGAGCGGAGCACCAAGGCACATTCCTTGTATGTGTACATACTTGGCCAATAAACATTCATTCATTCATTCATTCATTCATTCATTCATTCATTCATTCAGACTCGGTTCTGTAACTTTGTGTATCTGTTACTTTCTGTCGTTAAATAAGTTGTCCACTCGCGGCGATCCCTGTGATCTTCCAGCTGAAGGAAGGACAATGTAGGACCTTGCTGAAGGACATCCACCCCACACATCACCCTGGCTCTTCTCTTTTCCAAGGGCTGACAGATCTATTATTTGTTCTATTTTCACCAGATTTCAAATATCGGCTGGCTTTCATTCTTCTCCTTTTAACTATCCTCAGTGTTGCATTGTAACCATGGTAACCGATGACTGCACATCCTTCATCTTATTGCAGTCGTTCCTTGATGCTGTGATTTGAGAGCTTAACGACTGTGGATCCCACCATATAATTAAGTTCTCCACATAACACCATCCAACTATAGTTACGGTGCATTTAGAAGCTGGGTCAGTTATAAATAAGCTCTTACACATTCTTTATTCTGTCAAAAGAGTTGCTATAAATGCATTTAATATTATTGTGGATTGACGGAAAATAATTAACACTGCAATTAATTTTTCATGCTTCCATATTTATTGCTTTAGTTTCCCGATCGATTTGAAGTGTTTCCAGCAAGTTCATTTGGCTCCATCTATCACACTGATCAATCTATTTTGACAGATCAAAATCAACGGAACACGTTCTCCTCAATTGTTCGAATGATAGACGTCTTTGGTCCACTGTTGGAGGGAATTTTGTACTTTACCCGTACTCTATATCGGACTTTACTCAGATAGGCACAGACACAGAATAAAATAACTCATAGATCAGTGGTGAGTATATCGAACAGGGCCATAGCTGCTATGAACCGGTCCTGCTGAGCCGGATGGCCACAACGCATAGATCAACTTGCACTTTACCCTGTCCAAAACTGTTATAACTGTTTGTTTCGTTGGGTTGCTGCTGTCTAAATTACCTAAATTAGTGCATCGTATGGGAGGCGCATTCCCAATCTCGTTGTACCCCTGGGTACAATGACAATAAAGATATATTGTATTGTATTGTATTGTATTGTAATAAAAGGCCTTAGCAATGTACATTGGGAAGCAGAGTGAGCAAACTCCAACTACTTGAAAATGCTACAGCAACTGTAGGATTCTCATACCCTTGTGACACAATGGTTACTTGTGGAGTTGAAATAAACCATCATTAGTCAATGTTCCCCCAAGGTTAACTTAAATCTTGCGTTTCTCGTTGTTTGGAAATCTCCCACCCGCATATCTCACATGTAGATACCATAAATGTCCAGATTCCCCTGCCAAATGGAATTCCCTCTTAAAAGAGGTAATTTGTTCACCTTTGGGAGACTTGCCTGCTAGACGCAGGAACTGAGAGAGAACTGTGAAGGACTATCCTCCCCCCTACTGATAAGGAAGCCTGCTTCTCAGCAGAATGTTTCAGCTTTGCTATTCTGACTACATTCTTGGCCATTTTCCCATTGTGCTCCCCAGTATGTGAGCTCCAGGGTTAACCATATTATAACCTACTCATCTTCCTTACAAATTTCAAAATTCCCTACCACATTCACTTTATTGCATTAAGTCATTGTCCTCACCATTGTAGTTCCCTATTTACTTTAGACTTTAGGATACAGTGCAGAAAACAGGCCCTTCAGCCCACCGAGTCCAAGCCGATCAGCAATCTCCATACACTAGCAATATCCTACACACTGGGGACAATTTACAATTTAACCGAAGCCAATTAACCTGCAAACCGGTTGTCTTTTTCAGGTTTGCAGGCTAATTGGTTTGGTAAAATTGTAAATTGTTCCTCGTGTGTGTAGAATGGTGTTAGTGTGCGGGGATCACTGGTGATGATGTTCCTGCACTAAAACCCCCATTACGGTAGTTCATTAACTGTAAAATGCTTTAGTGCAGTTCGAGTTTATTAAAAGCACTATACGAATACAAGTTTTTTGCCATCATTTCATAGACTTCGATAATTCCCCCTAATTTGCACTAATCGCCCCTCACTCCCAACAAACCCATTGCAAATGTGCAGGCATTCTGCAATACATTCAGTCGTGTTCCAAATGATTTAAATAAATAATCACAAAAACAAAGTGAGAAACAGCAATAAACAGCAATAGGCAAAGGGTAATAAAGGGTAATAAAGGGTAATAAGCAAATAGCAATAATCAATAAGGCTGGTAGAGCAGCAGTAGAGTTGCTGCCTCACAGCGCCCCAGACCGGTTTCGATCCTGACTGCAGGTGCTTTCTGTATGGAGTTTGTACATTCTCTCCGTTACCTGTGTGGGTTTTCTCTGGGTGCTCCAGTTTCATCCCACATTCCAAAGGTGTACAGGTTTGTAGGTTAATTGGCTTTGGTAAAAGTGTAAATTCACCCTATTGCGTAGGATAGTGTTAGTGTACGGGATCGCTGGTCGGTGCGGACTCGGTGGACCAAAGGGCCTGGCTGTATCTCTAAATTAAACTGAACTGAGCTAATCTGCTGCCTGCTCTTAAGACCCTTCCAGCTGTTGCCCTGTTCACAGATTAGCAGGCAGGCCCTGCTGATGACTGATCTCATTCCTTCAACACCCCAGTTAATGTGTTTGAGGCATTGTCCCCACTGTGTGTAGGATAGAGTTAGTGTGTGGGGATCGCTGGTCGTAGAATCGGTGGGCCAAAGGGCCTGTTTCTGCGCAGTATCTCTAAACTAAAATAAAATGTTTGAAGAAAATGATTTTTCAATTGTAAAAAAAGCATTAAAAAAATTGAAATGCAAAAGTCTTCATTTTGGCAAACGCAGATAAGGAACGTTGGATGGAGATTGTCCCAGAGATGCGGCCAGGCTGACCTGCTGCCAACAGCTAGCATTGCCCAAGCTGCACGCAGCTCTGCACTTCAATGTAATCGGCTCACTGCCTTCGCAATCCGTGGGCTGAATCATAAAGCAATCAACATCTTTAGAGATCCTGTGAAATATAGGTTGAAAGCATCTTGCTGTCACAAAGGCTGATGAAGTACCTTTTGTCCATTTTGACACTTTAATCAAATTCACCAAGTGAACTATAAAAGATTTAAACAGCCACCCTGAGCACCTTTTAACTCCCTTATAAATTGGCCCACATTAGAATAAAAAAAACAATAAAGGTAGAATAAAATGCATCAAAGGGTTTTTTGCTTTTTAATATATATATATATATATATATATATGTTTTAGATTAGAGTCATAGAGTCACACTGTCATACAACGTGGAAACAGGCCCTTCGGCCCAACTTGACCGCACCAACCAACATGCCCCATCTACACTAGTCCCACTTACCCATATCCCTCTAAACCTGTCCTAGCCAAGTACCTTTCTCATTGCTTTTTAAATGCTGTAATAGTCCCTGCCTCGACTACCTCATCTGGCTACTCGTTCCACACACCCACCACCCTTTGTATGAAAAAGTTATCCCTCAGGTTCCTATTAAATCTTTCCCCCTTCACCTAATGACAATAGACAATAGACAATAGGTGCAGGAGTAGGCCATTCTGCCCTTTGAGCCAGCACCGCCATTCAATGTGATCATGGCTGATCATTCACAATCAGTATCACGTTCCTGCCTTCTCTCCATACCCCCTGACACCTTAAACCTATGTCCTCTGGTTCTCGATTCCCCTACTCTGAGCAAGAGACTCTGTGCGTCTATCTGATCTATTCCTCTCATGATTTTATACACCTCTATACCTCAATGATCACCGCTCATCTTCCGGCACTCTAAGGAATAGAGTACCAGCATGCTCAACCTCTCCCTAAAACTCAGATTTTTGAGACCTGGCAACATCCTCATAAATCTTCTCTGCACCTTTTCCAACTTGGCAACATATTTCCTGTAACATGGTGCCCAATACTCTAAATGCAGCCTCACCAATGTCTTATATAACTAGAACATGACCTCTCAACTTCTATACTCAATACTCTGTCTGATGAAGGCCAATGTGCCAAAAGACTTTTTGACCGTCCTGTCTATCTGTGACACCACCTTCAAGGAATATGTACCTGCACTCCTAGATCCCTCTACTCTACAACGCTCCCCAGAGCCCTACCATTCACTGTGTAAGTCCTGCCAATATTAGACTTTCCAAAGTGCAACACTTCACATTCCTGAGTATTAAATTCCATCAACCATTCCTCAGCCCACCTGACCGGCCGATCAAGATCCTGCGGCAATTTTTGACATCCGTCTTCATTGTCTGCAATATCACCCACATGTATCTATCATTGTTATGTAAACTCCGTACACTATGAGCATGTGAACAAGTAATTCAATCCACCCTGGTGTATATAACAATAAACTAATCTGAATCCGGACGGTGAGCACAGATTGAGTCTGACTGACACTGGAAGTAATTTTTTTGGCTGATTTCCCAAGCATTAGTTGAGCAATATAAAAGATTTTCTAATTCAGGCCAATATTGAATGACATTGATTTAATGTAACAGTTTGCTAGTGATTTTAGTTGCACATCAGTTCACCTGTATCAGCAATACAAAAGAGAGCATATTGTCAGTTTAAATAAAAGCAGAGGCCATGAGGAATGTTCAGCAGGTCAGGCAGCATCTGTGGAGAAATCAGAAGTTAATGCTACGGACCGTAATAGTCGTGAATAGTCCTCCCATCAGGCAAGAGATTCAGAAGTTTGAAAATGCATACCTCCAGATTCAGGGACTGTTTCTTCCCAGCTGTTATCAGGCAACTGCTCCATCCTATCACCAACCAAAGAGCTGTGCTGACCTCTCATCGGAGTCCATTGGAGACCCTCAAACTATCTTTGATTGGATTTTACTGAACGTTACCTTGCCTTGAATATTGTACCATTTATCCAGATCTGTACACTGTGGTCGGCTTGGTTGTAATCATAGTCGTTTCGCTGAGTGGATAGCATGCAATGATAAATCTTTTCAGTGTACCTCAGTACAGGTGATAATAATAAACTAAACTAAACTAAATATTAGTGCATTAAAAAGAACATTTTGTGGGCATGGAAAGCATTGCAGGAAGGAACTGTCCATAAGGTTACTATCTCAGAAGCTAAGATACTGTAAAATTGAATGCCGTGTGCCACCAAAAAATCTTGGGTTATGCCTGGCCTCCTTTCAGAGGACTTTCTCAGTCCTGAGGGGCTCCATCAATGCAGATGAAGGATTAAATCCACTGCTATGGGTAGGTCCTAGACTTTAAAAATCCCCAAATTCTCATTGAGTGCAATGTTACTGTTTGGCCCTTTGAATCTATCTAATTTCTTCATATGCATTGGAAATTGCTGATTTTATAAGCAAATCTTCTCAAGACTGTCAGAAATTATAATTCAAACAGGAGATCAAACCCATAGCGAAACACAAAGTGCTGGAGGAACTTAGTAGGTCAGGCAGCATCTACGGTGGGAATGGACAAACAACGTTTTGGGCCAGGACCCATCTTCAAACTTGATCCAAAATGTCATCGCCGGTCCATTCCCTCCACAGATGCTGCCTGACCCACTAAGTTCCTCCAGCATTTTGCGTTTTGCCAAGATTCCAGCATCTGCAGTTCCTTGTGTCTTCATATCAAACCAATTGTTTAGTTTAGTTTAGAGATACAGCGCGGAAACAGGCCCTTTGGCCCACCAAGCAGCCATCCCCACATACATTAACACCACCCTACAAACACCAGGGACAATTTTACTATTTATACCAAACCAATTAACCTAAAAACAAGTATGTATTTGGAGTGTGTGAGGAAACCAAAGATATCGGAGAAAACCCACGCAGGTCACAGGGAGAATGTACAAACTCCATACAGACAAGCACCCGTAGTCAGGATTGAACCCAGGTCTCTGGCGCTGTAGGGCAATAGCTCTACCGTTACACCCCCGTGCCACCCATAGATTGTCTCATTATTTTCTAGCATGGAGATTTTTGCACCAGAAATTTCAGAATGCTGCTACCATACGTACTCATTGTTTTCTAGGCTGGAAAATAACACACTATAATATTATTCAACCATTCCCAAACAAATCAAATTTAGGTGCCAATTATATTGACAGACAAAAAACATAATAAACTCTCAGCACAAATACAAACAATAATAATATAATCTGGGGATTTCAAACTAATTTCGTCATAGCTCTTTTATTTCATATTTTTATGAATTGTATGATGTGTTGGTGTAATCCTTGAAAACAGCCAAAGAGAAACATTTGTAGCTATGCCAGTCTTTAATATCTCCAAAGTGATATACACCAAATGAAATGTGTTTGAAATTCAGTCACTCCGCTCTTGTAGCTCCCAATAACGTCAATGTGAAATGGGTCGGATAATGTGCTGATGATGTTGTTTGGGGTATAAATATTGACTGGCATTACTGGGAATAACTTCCCTGCTCTCCTTTGTGATAATGCTACAAAATCTTTTATGTTCAACTGGACAACTCACATGAGCTTGGCTTAACAGGGGCGGCATGATGGCGCAGCGGCAGAGTGGCTACCTTACAGCGCTAGAGACCTGGGTTCGATCCTGGCAACAGATGCATATCTGTATGGAGTTTGTTACGTTCTCCCCGTGACTTGCGTGAGTATTTTCCGAGATCTTCGGTTTCCTCCCACACTCCAAAGATGTGCAGGTTTGTAGGTTAATTGGATAAATGTAAATTGTCCCTAGTGTGTGTAGGATAGTGTTAGTGTGCGGGGAATGGGGATCGCTGGTCAGTGCGTACTTGGTGGGCCGGAGGGCCTGTTTCCAAGCTGTATCTCTAAACTAAACTAAACTAAACACCCTCTGTGTGAAACAGCCACCCTTCAGGTTCCTAATAAATCTTCCCCCTCCCACCTTACACCCATGTCCTCTGGCTTTTGATTCCCCCTCCCTTGGTATTCACCCTAACTATTAATTTCAGGATTTTACACACTCTCTACTAGGATCTCCAGGTTAGATTTTGATTGATGGCAACTTGAAATTCAATGTTAATACGTCCAAGTGAATCATTTTGTAGAAATATATAACAAATAAATGATATCGCTGAAGTAAAATGGATCTGTACTACCTCTTGAAGATGATATACCTTTGCTAAAGACAGTTGTCAACAATGTTCTTGCTACTTTGGGAGTGAGTAATGCATAAATGCACACCAGTACAATCACAATGCAATATATTATGCGATTAAACTGGGCATTGTGGGCTGAGAACATCCATCTCTAATCCACTTCCTCACAACCCGGTCAAATAATCAATATTTCTATGCAACATATTGCGGATGCTATGACTACCTTGGGTCGTTTGAAAGCGTTCCTTCACTCACAAGATCAGAAGATTATAAGACATGGGAGCAAAATTAGGCCACTCGGCCCATCGAGCCCTCTCCGCCATTCATTCATGGCTAATCGATTTTCCCCTCTCGACCCCATTCTCCTGCCTTCCTGCCTTCTCCCCCTAACCTTTGTTGCTGCTTCTAATCAAGAACGTATCAATCTTCACAAAAGAAATACCCAATGACTTGGCCTCCCCAGTCATCTGTGCCAATGAATTCCACACATTCACCACCCGTGCGCTAAAGAAATTGCTCCTCATTTCCATTCCAAACGTAAATCCTTTTACTCTGAGGCTGCCCCCTCTGGTCCTAGACATTCCCACACGTGGCTGTGACTGAGGGCCCATGCTTATTACAGAGGGGCATTCAGTGTGGGTGCCATGCAGTAATATATGTACAGGTGCTGGCAGATCAGTGCTGCACCTGTATTATTCTCCACTGTCAAATTTAATAGGGATCTTTAAACTGAATTTATCAGTCTCTTCTATTTTGTTCACACAGCAAGCTCTCTGCCATCAGAATAACTTTTATGGTCATTTTCAGGTTTCTGGCAGGCAGTTCTCTCTCACTTCTCCAATGCAATTTAATTATACACATTGTACTGCTTAGGTATCTACACTCTACTTCAACTGTCTTCAATGCAATTTCTTCTCACTATACATCAACCTCTCAATCTCCCTGTAATTACTCAGTCCCCGGGTTATTATGAAGATTTCTGACTCTTACTGCATAAATGAACAGGTGTGCCAGCTATTTATAACAAATGGTCCTTGGACGTTTGTATGTTTCTTCACAGATTATTAGTGAGCGACCAGAGACACTTGTGGTTTTAGCTCTTGGCTTTCAAGAATTAAGTTGTTCTGGTTTACCCATCATTCCGACTTACAGCTCAGTTCCCTGTATTTACAGGGGCAGGACCTTCAATTTGCAAGCACTCTTGCAACGTTGAAGAAACATTTAGACTGGCATATGGATTGGGGAGGGATATGGGCCAAACGGAGGTAGGTGGGACTAGTGTAGATGGGGCATGTTCGGTCGGTGTGGACAAATTGGACTAAAGGAGCCGTTTCCATGCTGTATGATTCTATAACTCTATGTCTATGGCAATCTATGACAATCTATGACCCTATGACCATGACTCTCTGACTCGATACTTCTATGGCTATAACTCTATGACTCTATAACTGTGATTCTATGACTCTATAACTGTGATTCTATGACTCTATGACTCTATGACTCTATGACCATGACTCTCTGACTCGATACTTCTATGGCTATAACTCTATGACTCTATAACTGTGACTCTATGACTCCATGACTCTATGACTCTGTCTCTATGACCATTTAGGGCTTGTAACTTTGGAGACTGACACACTAAGATGACCTGTTCAATTCTTTCCCTTGTAGAGTGCTGATGTGCATTTCCGCAACTTGGAAATAAAACCACAGCAAGCATAATAGTCCAAATGTACACATATTGATGCTCTACTACGGAAATAATTGAATAGGTTATCTTAGTGCGTCACTCTCTAAAAATGCATAACGTAACAGATTCGAGCTAAACTCAAAATGAACAATATTTTGAAAATATAAGATTTTGGCTAGGCTAATTAATTTTGAATTTCAAATGGGCATATAGTCACTAGAAGATCTGTATAAAGTAAAACATACCACCTTGTCATTGGGCATTTCCTTGGATAAACCACCATTAAAATGCTTTGATCGATTTTATTTTCCTCAGGGGCTCAAGGATGTTGAAGAGAATCTCTCTATGCCATAGAGTTTTGAAATGATCGAAGCATGCAAACAAATGAAGATGCAGTATTATATTTTGGCTGACCAAATATTTTAATCAACCTCCTCACAACCCGTAAGGACAATCATGTAAGGACCAAATCTGACTGGATATAAGGTAATTTTGCTTTTAAAGAGAATGGTGAGCCCATGGAATAGGCCAGCCACTCAAGTTTAGAAACACTGTGTGGAAACAGGCCCTTCAGCCCGCCCAGTCTGCGCCGACCAGTAATTGCCCATACATTAGTTCTGCCCTATACGCTACACACAATTTACAGAAGCCGACTAACCTACAAACATGCACTTCTGTGAAATGTGAGAGCACAGCAGAGCACTCAGAAAAATCCCACAGGGATAATGTACATCAATCCATGTCCTCTGAAGATGCTGCCTGACCTACTGAATTACTCCAGCACTTTGCACTTTACTCAGAAATCCAGCATCTGCTATTCTTTGTATCGCAGTTCTCTCTCTCTCTCTCTCTCTCTCTCTCTCTCTCTCTCTCTCTCTCTCTCTCTCTCTCTCTCTCTCTCTCTCTCTCTCTCTCTCTCTCTCTCTCTCTCTCTCTCTCTCTCTCTCTCTCTCTCTCTCTCTCTCTCTCTCTCTCTCTCTCTCTCTCTCTCTCTCTCTCTCTCTCTCTCTCTCTCTCTTCACCTTTGTTGTTCAGCAACAAGGCGCTCCTGACTTACAACTTCCTCCTGAGGTACATTATGCCCTGAGTGTGTATAATTTTTACCTGAGGCAGTCCCTCAAGGATGACTAATTTCCACTTCAGTTCTGCCGGTTCTTTAGCTAGTTAGTTTAGTTTAGTGTATGGCAACGTGTACCGGAGGTACAGTGAGAAGGGGTGCAGCAATGTGAAAGTGCACACCAAATTCAGGGACAGTTTCTTCCCAGCTGTTATCAGGCAACTGAATCAATAGACAATAGACAATAGGCAATAGGTGCAGGAGTGGGCCATTCGGCCCTTCGAGTCAGCACCACCATTCCATGTGATCATGGCTGATCATTCTCAATCAGTTTCTGCCTTCTCCCCATACCCCCTGACTCCGCTATCCTTCAGAGCTCTATCTAGCTCTCTCTTGAATGCATTCAGAGAATTGGCCTCCACTGCCTTCTGAGGCAGAGAATTCCACAGATTCACAACTCTCTTCCTATTCAATACTAGAGAGCAGTCCTGAGCTACCGTCTACATTATTTGAGACCCTCGGACTATCTTTAATCAGTCTTTACTAGACTTTATTCACAAAATGCTGGAGTAACTCAGCAGGTCAGGCAGCATCTCGGGAGAGAAGGAATGGGTGACGTTTCGGGTCGAGACCCTTACTAGACTTTATCTTGCCCGAAAGGTTATTTCCTTTAGCATGTTTCTGTACACCGCAGATGGCTCGATTGTAATCATGTATAGTCTTTCCACTGACTGGTTAGCACACAACAAAAGCTTTTCATTGTACCTTGATACACGTGACAGTAAACTAAACTAAACTAACTAACAGTCCTGATCAAATATTGCTGAAGTCATACTTATTATCATATCTTGAAATGTATCTTTGACCCAACATGCATTCAAGTTGTTTCTCTTACAATCTATTCTACCATATGTGAACTTTTCTTTTCACTCCACTGTTTTAATGATGCTACTAGTTTTCTACAATGCTGGATTAACCCTTCTTAGCTTAGGATCTCTCTTTCAGCTCCAACCCTATTGATATCAATAAAGAGCATGGAAATAAGATTGGAAGGCACAAACAGGTGGGTGTGGAGATCATAATGCATGATTAACCTGCTCCTGTTCAGTGCAATGTGGACAACAAGCCAATTTTGTGCTTCCTCCTCATTATAATGATTGCTGTGCAGTCAGATCTATCTGCACTGTTCTTGGCTGTGTACAAGGAACAGGTGTTACCATGTGTAGGAAGGAACAGCTGGTTTGCACCGGAGATGGAAACAAAAAGCTGAAGTAACTCAGTGGTTCAGGCAGCATCTCTGGAGAAATGTAATAGATGACATTTTGGGTCGAGACTCTTCTTTAGACTGAGGAAGGGTCTCGACCCGGAACGTCCCCTGTTCCTTTTCTCCGGGGATGCTGCCTGACCTGCTGATTTACTCCAGTTTTTTTGTGCCTGTGAACAGGAGTTACTATATCATTTGTAGCTTGCATAACTTACTCTACCTCAAGTTAACAAGCATCTGCCGCTTAAAGGGAAAATTGTCATGACTAAAGGAATAGTTAGCAGTCAGCTTGGTGGAGAATCTGACTAATGAAAGGCCGACCCAAAGGTGGAGAGACAAGAGATGCCAGAGTCTGAAGCAAAAGCAGACCACTGAGGGAACTCAGCAAGTCAGGCAGCATCTTTGGAAGCATAGGGATGGTTGGCATTTCTGGTTGAGACCCTGCGTCAGGTCCATGAGATTTTCAGGATCTACAAACCAAGCAGGAATAGATTTCTATTGAGGTTAATGCTCCGTTACTGGGGTGAAATGCATTATGAGCACATGTGCAACACATAATTCTTCACATATTTCCAACTGATATTCATACCATCTATCCACTTGGTAACCTGTTTTAATTGGAATCAGGACCAAGAATGTCACGGTGCATTTCTTGTAATAACAGATCAGTTTACTTGAGTTTAGAGATACAACACAGAAACAGATCCTTCGGCCCACCAAGTCTGTGCCGACCAGTGATCCACACACACTAACACTATCCTACACACACTAGGGGCAATTTACAATTTTTACCAAGCCAATTAGCCTCTAAACCTGTACGTCTTTGGAGTGTGGGAGGATACCGGAGCTCACGGAGAAAACCCACGCAGTCAAGGGAAGAACGTACAAACTCCATACAGACAGCACCCGTAGCCAGGGTTGAACTCTGGTCTCTGACGCTGTTAGGTATCAACTCTACTGCTGTGCCACCTTGCCACATTATATAGGTTAATGTGTGCTTGCTGAATGAGATGAAAGATATATGGAGAGCCAATCATAAAAACAAAATTAGAGATTGGGACATATTTTGCTCTAAAGAATTGAGTCAATGTAGCAGGGGTTTCCAGTTGGTTGTGCTGCCAATCAAGTTCTTTGCAAACAGCGGGATGAGTAAGTGGTTATGAGCACAATTGGAGGTTTTAAGGGAGGTTACATGATTGAATGCTCTGCCATTCAGACTGTATCCCAAGCAACTAAGGCAAAGGATGAGTTATCTGTGGAGCAAAATGAGTCAAAGCTGAGTAATGTGAGATATATCACTGAGCCCCAGTAATAAATCAGTATTGTGTAGAATGTATTAATTTTTCTAAGGCTAGAGATCCTACCTATGATTTACTCAAGATGCAAGGTTGGTTGCATACATTTCAAGTAGGAATTACTTTCTTTGAGCAAGCAGTTACAGTACCTTGAAGACTCTGTACAGGAGAAAGGATTTTGCCCATGAGGGCAAATTACCATCAAAGCTCTCTCCGCCACTTGTTTTGGTCATTCATTCAGGAGCATAATTAGCAAAATTAAATTCTCATAATCACATCTTTGGTTCCAAATAAGAAGAGATATTATGCAGAAGATAGACGCAAAATGCTGGAGTAACTCAACGGGTCAGGCAGCACCTCTGGAGAAAAGGAACAGGTGATGTTTCGGGTCCAGACCCTTCATCAGACTGAGAGTCAGGGAGGGGGAAGCTAGAGGTATGGGAAGGAAGGTGCAGAACAAAGCAGATCCTGCATCAGTGACTCAGGAACGGTTGAGCCCACAATGGTCCATTGTTGGCTGTGGACGAGGTGATAATGAAGGCATACAAACGTGAAATTAGCAAGAGGACTACGGTGGGGGATGGATGGAATGGGAGCGAATGCAAGGGTTATTTGAAGTTAAAGAAATCAAATATTCATGACGTTGGGTTGTCAGCTGCCCAAGCGAAATATGAGGTGCACTTCCTCCAATTTGTGTGTGGCCTCACTCTAACAGTGTCAGTGCAGGGAGTGACAGTGGAGAATTTATACAGATGAATAATAACTAAAATCAAGCCATTAGTTTCTTTAGACATCGTGGAGTTATTATTGAGCCACAAGAAACTGCAGATGCTGGTTTATAAAATAGAACGCTAAGTGCTGGAGTATCCCAGTGGGTCAGGCAGCATCTCTGGAGAACATGGATAGGCGACGTTTCGGGTTGAAACCCTTCTTCAGACTTTGAAGAGTCTATAAAATATCTCCTATCTACGTTCTCTCGTGATGCTGCCTGAACCATTGAGTTGCTTCAACACTTTGCATCCTTTGATTAAAACAGCATAGCCTTATCACCCTGCATGACTAGTGCAGATGGGGCATGTTGGTTGGTGTGGGCAAGTTGGGCCGAAGAGTCTGTTTCCATGCTGTATGACTCTATGACTCTCTAATAAATCTCAGCTCCAGGGAAAATGCCAAGTGTAATTAAAGTGCCCTGACTCCATCCTCACTCCCATCGTTCGACACAGTTAAAGAGAATGGAGCGCATTGTTCAAGTTTCCAAGACAATAGGAGAGATCCCAGAAGATCAAAAAGTAGCTGAACTAATTGTGTTCTTTCGGAACTGTGAGCACCAAGCATTGAGGTAGTTCATACCTAATCATAATGGATCTAATGCCAAGGGCTACACTTGACTGAACACGAATAGGGTTTTGGTTTACAGCACAAGAGACTCAATAACAAATTAAACGGAACTCACCCCTCCAGTGACCATATGCTGATAGAAATGATAGCGTTATTAGAATTGACATGAGGTAATCTGCTCATGAAAAACCTCTTGCTGTACCCCTAATACCCCCATCTGTTGAATGTAACACCCGTGTCAGTCATCTTTATATTTGCCACAAGGTATCATTAGTGCGGCAGAGACGAACAACATGTGATTAAACTCTGTATGCCTCGGAAATTTTTCTCACCTATAAACAAGGGGAAATAAGGTGAGCAAAAATAAAAAGGGATCATATCAATGGTTCAATGGTTCTTTATTGGCACGTGTGCACAGCACAGCAAAATTCTTTTGCACAACCCACAAATCCAGAGTTGCTGTATTTGGCACCGTTTACAAAGAAAAAGTCCAAAGTCCAAAGTCCGGTCCATATGTTGGAGGTACTGGTGCGCCCCTGATCCAGGTAAGCCCGGGTAACCCCACGGCTGCTGCAGGCCCAGGATCCGACGTCCCTCTCCTCGCCCGACCGCCTCTGTGTCCCGATGGGAAGGAGTGGGAGGGGGGGTGTCTCCTTCTGCCGACCTTGCAAGCGCTGGAGGCAATACGTGGCACAGTCTGCTCCCACATTCCAGAGACATACAGGTTGGTGGGTTAATTGGCTTCTGTAAATTGTCCCTAGTACAGCTGATTGTGGGCAGGGTGGACACAGAGGGGCCGAAGAGCCTGTTGCACACTGTATCTGGAAACTACAATGAGGACTTCATCTCCTGCTCAGGTGGGAGTGATCTAGGTAAATGACATCCATTTAAAGGACCCATATGTTTACATGCACAGAGTTGACATCCATTTATTGTAACCTTACGTTTATTCCATGAGGCTAGAATGTTATTTTAGCAGCTCTGAAGTAATTACTGTAATCTGTAATATATTTTAAACTAATGATTGATTCTGAAGACAAAGATCCTCTGTATTTACTTGGAGCTATAAGACTGATTGATATAGTTAAGGGGAATTCACCAATTTCCACAAGTTATATGGTGGTCAGTGCCACTGCAGGGAAGCTGACCCAATTCAAAACCTTTCCCGAGATTGATCTACTCCCATAGCAGAAGCGTCCACGTCGCGGGGCTGGAAACCGGAAGTGTCCTGAGCTAATTCTGCTACCACCATCAACTATTGTACAAATGATGGCCCCCACTGATTGTCGCCGGAAGCTTGTGTCCTTTTCAGGACGGACGATGACAGTGATGTAACATTTGGAACATAGACGATGAGCACGAAAGAAGAAGAATCTACTCCATTTAAGTACAGCTCTGGGGCAGTGATCTTTATAAATATGGTTAAGTGGCAGTGATTTATTTAGCTTAGTTTAGTTTAAGTTTAGTTTCGAGCTACAGCGCGGAAACAGGCCCTTCAGCCCAATGAGTCCGCGCCGACCATGATTCCCACACACTAACACTATCCTACACACACTAGGGGCAACTTACAATTTGACCAAACCAATTACCCTACAAACCTGTACGTCTTTGGGTATAGGAGGAAACCGGAGATCCCGGAGAAAACCCACGCAGGTCACGGGGAGAACGCACAAACTCCGTATAGACAGCACCCGTAGTCAGGGTGGAACCTGGGTCTCTGGTGCTGTAAGGCAGCAGCTCTATCGCTGCCCCACCATGCAGCCACTATTTAAAAGGGAAAGCCAGAGGCAGGGTGGAGGTGTCAAATTGGCTGGTTGATGCCTGAATCAGAATTAAGACTATTCAGTCCACACCGGTGTGGAGAGCATCATCTCTCATCCCAAAACCTCATCCAAACATGGAGTCCCCCAGCACAGATAAAGACCTTTATCCCACTGAGTACACATCGACTATCTAGCACACATTTGCACAAATCACACATTATTCTCCCCGCATTCTTATCAACTTCCCACTGTGTCGAACCTCAGCTGTGCATTAGAGGCAATTTACAGAGGCCAATTGACCTACTAAACAGTATTTCTTTGGGAGATGGGAGGAAAACGGAGCACCCAGAGGAAACCCACGCAGATAGGAAGAATGTACAAACTCCACACAGTCAGCTTCTTCCCCTCTATTATTAGACTTATGAACAGTCCTTCCATTAGTTAGGGTACTCCTCTATTCACCTCTACCCCATTGCAGACATTGAATTTTGTTTATGGAACTGGTGCGCTACAACGCTGAGAACTATATTCTGCACTCTGTATCTTCCCCATTGCTCTACCTATTGTACTTGAGTTTGGCTTCATTGTATTTATGTATAGTATTATTTGATTTGATTGGAAAGCTTTTCTCTATGTCTTGGTACGTGTGGCAATAATAAATTATGCTGATTATTTTGTGAGAGCCATGACATGGACATACATGATTTTGCTCACAAAGGTATTCAGCAAAGAAAGATTGGGAACAGTGAAGATGAGGTGGTGATGTTAATCAACAGCACTACTGTGGCATCAGACTGTCAAAATGATGTACAGACACTAAAACTGGTGGTGTGGGTTAGCGGATGAGGTTTGTTTATCGGGAGCTTATTATAGACTGACAAGCATTAGATCGCAGATGGAGAAAGGGAAAAGAATCAAATTCAAGATTAGATTTGCAGAGATATCAGGACTGTAATAATAGGTGCCCTGAACCATCCCATCGGCCAGTGTGCGGGGGATAGGCCCAGAACTGTTTCTTGGATCAGGATGAGGAAGGTCGTGTAAATGTAAAGAATAGACACAAAATGCTAGGGTAACTCGGCAGGTCAGGCAGCTTCTCTGGAGAAAAGGAATAGGTGACATTTCAGGTCAAAACTGAGCTCCAGCATTTTGTGTCTATCTTCGGTATAAACCAGCATCTGCAGTTCCTTCCTACAAATAGTGTAAATGTAGTACAAGATAATAAAGAGGGGCAACTTATTCATGTATACTTAGAGTCATAGAGTTATAGTGTTGGGATGGTTTTTGTTTTTGTTTTTGGCTGTGTATGTGTGGGGGGTGTGGGGGGTGTGGGGGGGTGGGGTGGGGTAGGGGGTGGGGTGGGGTAGGGGGTGGTTGCCGGCGCGGCTCGGCCGTGGGACTTAACAGTGAACGGTGCGGCTCGGCCGCGGGGCCTTCCATCGCCCGGGACGGCCGCGGGACGTTTCAGCGTTCGGTGCGGCTCGGCCGCGGGGCCTTCCATCGCCCGGCGTGGCTCGGCCGCGGGGCCTTCCATCGCCCGGCGTGGCTCGGCCGCGGGACTTAACATCGCCGGCGCAGCTCGGCCGCGGGACCTAACAGCGCTCGATATGGCTCGGCCGCGGGGCCTTTCATCGCCCGTAGCGGCCCGGCCGCGGGACTTGTGGCTTGGCCGCGGGACTTAACAGCACCCGGCGCAGCTCGGCCACGGGGACTTCCATCGGCCGGTAAGGCCGCGGGACGTTTCAGCGCTCGGTGCGGCTCGGCCGCGGGGACTTCCATCCCCTTGCGGGGGCTGTGGAGGTCGGTCGCCTCGGTAGGGGTCGAGCTGTCTGTTCGTGGGCATGGGGGAAGAGAGAGGAAGTTTTGTTGCCTTCCATCACAGCGAGGGGGTGTTTGGAGTCACTGTGATGGTTGTTTGTGTTGGGGTCGTGTGTCTTGTGTTCTTTTTTTTTGTGTTCTGTGACTGCTGGAAATGTAATTTCGTTCGGTATCTCGGTATTGAATGACAATAAAGCTCTGTATTCTGTATTCTGTATTCTGTTCCCCCTTCCCCCAGATTCTATCATTCACCTACTCAGTTTATTTTGGCCAACTGACCTACCAAACTGCAGGTCTTTAGGATGGGAGAAAAAGGACACAAAGTGTAGCAGTAATACAACGGGTCAGGTGGCATTTCGGGAGAAAATGGATTGGTGACATTTTGGGTCGGGACACAAAATTAGTTTTGGTTTATTGTTGTGTACTGAGGTACAGTGAAAAGTGTTTTAGGTGCGTGCTATCCACTCAGCAGAAAGACAATAAATGACTCCAATCAAGCCATTCAATGTGTACAGATGCAGGATAAAGGGGATAACATTTAGTGCAAGATAAAGTCCAGTAAAGTCCAATTAAAGATAGTCCGAGGGTCTTCAATGAGTAGATTGTAGTTCAGGACTGCTCTCTAGTTGGTGATAGGAGGGTTCAGTTGCCTGAGAACAGCTGTCCCTGACTGTCCCTTCTTCAGGCATGACAGGTGAGTTTTCGCTTCGGGGCGTTTCTTCAGACTCATATTGAAAGTGTTCCTTGCCATTTGGAGTAATCTGGATCTGCAAATAGAGTCAAGAATCATACAGTGCAGGAGTAGGCCATTTGGCTCACCACATCCATGGCAATCTTCTAGCCCACCTGCACTGTAACATTTCCAGCTACTTTCGCCACACTCCATAGTTGAATGGTTTATAACTTTCTAATCTGACTGCTAGTGGCTTTCAGGGAAAGTGCGATGGGAACTTTATATTAAACCTGAACTAAACTGCATTTGGGAATGCATTATTGGATATTGCTACTCCACATCTGACAGCTTTATATGTAGAGCTGAAATTTACAATGAAATATATTGATTTATTGATTAAGAAAAGCTATTAATCTTATAAAAGTGCACCTTATAGTTATCCATGAGTGGCTTCACCATGACGTTCCCACTTTTGAATGCAAAATGATCCCATCTAAGTAATGTCACAGCATATTTAGTGAATACATGGGCAGGACAGTTTGGCAAGGTAAAGGGGGATATGGGTCAAACACAGGCAAATGGATCTGTTGATCGGCATGGACAAGTTGAGCTGAAGGGTCTGTTTCCGTGCTATATGACTCTATAACTCTATGAATGAAAGTTAAGTGTTTCTCTTTCCACAGATGTTGCCTGAAACTGCTGTGTTTTTCCAGAATGTTCTGTTTTTAATTCCAGATTTCCTGCTTCTGCAGTTTCCTATTTTTAAATAAAACCAGTGCTATCTTTTGTGGACAAAAACATGCCAGTAGGCCTAGCAATTAGAAATGAAACTACATTTATCAACAACCTTTTTTCCATCGTATACCAACATCTTCTGTTTTGATTTTGTGACCAATCAACTTCTAATTTAATAAACTTATACCTAGAAAGTTATAACTAGACAAGTGTTGACAATATTACCTCCATTTGGTATCAACTGATGTGTCAAACAAGAGTTGACCAGGGTTTAGTATGACAATTTTTATTAACACTCGAGTTACTTTAGCATGCAAGTAAACCATTGACTTCTAATAAATTCACATTTACTTTACTATTTCAACTTATCACTTCTTAAACTAATTCATCAAAACTCATGACTTGGACTCAGATATTACCCGTGAAAATGAATTGCCCAGATTGTCGAAAGAGGTAGTCTTCCCTGTGTTTCGAACTCAGGTCCCTCTATCTTGTGATGGTTGCTCCCGGGTTGTCGTTGCTGAAGTCTCGGACCGCCCTTCTTTTTATACCAATTTCTCCTTCTATCTCCTAAAAGAAGCCTTTGTTCTAATGCAAGGCTCTCACGATTCTGAGGTCAATCATTCCAATTTCTCACTGATCCAAGGGCTGAATAAACAAAACACATCTATGTTCCCTATCAGGCGAGAGAGTTCTTACTGATGATGCCTGCTCATATTTTCATTCCCATCATACAGTGCCTTTTGCAAAATGGCCGTTCCTAGACACCTTATCTTCTCAAGGCCACACTACATAGCCATGAAGTTACCTTCTGGTGCTCCCACCAGATGTCAATATAGTGGCCATTTTCACAGTGTTTCTTTGTTCTCCTTGTTCCAGCATTTCTCTCTGTCTCTCCCACAGCCTGTCGGGATACTTGACATCACGTCTCTGGCTGTACAACACATGTTAAGAAAATGTAACATTTTAGAGTACCGGTTTACTATAGTGACACACACATCACAACAAATGTGAAAGGGTAGGCCAGGGTTCTTTTCTATTTGGCCAGATCTGAAGGTTTCCTCAGGCCGCAAGTTTTGTCACTGTCTTTCAGACTCTCGCCAGAGAGGAGGCGGAATGAGCCGATGACCGCGCTGGCCCAGGCCGACCCCTACTTCATCAATCCAGTGCCGCCAGAACATCAGACGTGAAAGTGAGAAAATAAGAAATTGCAAGTCTACTGAGGCCAAGACCTCACAGTGCAAGTGGAGGTTCCAGAGATGGAGGGGATGGGGTGGGGAGAGAGAGAAGTGCTACAGGTTTACTTACATTAGTGCCGTCTGCACATGTAAAAGTACCAGTGTCTGAAGAAGAGTCTCCACCCAAAACGTCACCCATTCCTTATCTTCGGTTTAAACCAGCATCTGCAGTTCCTTCCTACATATTTTGTCTACCAGTGGCCTGAGACCTTACAAAGACTAGCTTCCATCTCTAATTGTCCATAGTTGATAATGAAAGTATAGGCTTCTCTCTGAAAGCAGTAATGGTCCCTACATATTCCTACAATGTGCACACTGTGTAAACGTCTTGCACCTTGAATAATAGCTTTTGAAAGAGATTTCTACCCTGGCACTCCCGAGTGAGCAGGCAGAACAGCATTGGAAATTTGGCTGGGAACAGCGTAAAGTGCTGCTGTCTTGTCAGAGACCATTATATACAAAGTAACCATTAAAATGCTAATGGCATTGATAAATGATGGTAAATGGCTGCAATAATCTTAGAGAAGAAATCTGCCGATTCTAAATGATTATCTCATCCCATTTGCTTTACTGTATCAATTCTTTGATCACTGCTCAATATAGCCTGAAAGAAATCAGACAATCTCAGCCAAGAGACAAAGCGCTTAATGTCGATTTCAATAATGTGATAGAAGTAAACCAGACAGGGTACGGAGTGATGTGCCATTTTGCTTCGGCACAGTACAAATGCCACCAGGTTTGCAAATAGCTTGACAGGGAGCAGGTTGTGCACACTGAGGTGTACAGAATAGTTGGCTTCTAGACATCTTGTCAAATCTTGCTTCTGGGATAGACACAAAATGCTCGAATAACCATCTCTGCAGCATCTCTGGAGAAAATGGGTAGGTGATGTTTCGGGTCGAGACCCTTCCTCAGACTGCTTCGGGATGGGAGTCTTCTTCAGACTGTTTTTGGGATGTCTATTTAACTCATCCCAGGAAGCCTGCCTTTTCTGACTGTACTTGCACAATGCTAACTGCTTCTCCTGCCCTTTACACTTCTTGAGTGGAACGAGAGCCCCTAACAGAGTGCACACAAGCAAACCATTCACATGTGTGTTAATAAACAAATGTTGTGCTGAAACACTGAAGACATACTAATAGCATTATGCAAAAGCCGGGTCAATGAGCTCAATTTTAAAGATCAGTTTAAAGGACAACCAGTGGGAAGGGTCGCTAATGAGAAGGGTTGAGAGAGTGATTTGCAATGTTTAGCAAACTGGAATCATCAATAAGGAAAACAATGAAAACTGGGGGTATGTAGGAGGCCTGGGTGATGAATCTGTGGAATCATTGCCATAGCCGACTGTGGAGGCCAAGTTTTGGGTATTTTTAAAGCAGAAGTTGATAGGATTTTGATTAGTAAGGGTGTCAAAGGTTACAGGGAGAAGGCAGGAGGGGGAAAATAGATCAGCCATGATCGAATGGTGGAGCAGACTCGATGGGCCAAATGGCCTAATTCTGCTCCTATGGTCCAATGGCCGGGCACTAAGACGAGTTCAAGCATCCGAGAGTGCTGAAGACATGAGATGTGTGGATGACAGAGGCATGTAAAGGACAGAGGGGCAGAGGAGGAAGGTGAGCCAATAATCACTAAACACGGCAAGTTTATAGGTCAATTAGCCTCTCTAAAGTTGCTCCTGATATTTAAGGAGGGGATGAGAAAGTGGATAACATAGAACTGGTGTGAACGGGTCAGTGTGGACTCGGTGGGCCTAAGGACCCAGTTCCATACTGTATCACTAAATATAACTAAATTGAGGGTGGCACAATGGCGCAGATGGTAGAGCTGCTGCCTCACAGCACCAGAGATCTAGGTTCAATCCTGACCTCGGGTGCTGTCTGTGTGGAGTGTGCACGTTCTCCCTGTGACCACGTGGATTCCTTTCGAGTGCTCCAGTTTCCTCCCACATCCCAAAGACGTGATGGTTTGTGGGTTCATTGGTCATTGTAACTTATCCCAGTGTGTGGGGAGTGATGCAAAAGTGGGATAATGGAATTAGTGTGAACAGGTGATCTGTTGACCACCTATTGACTAGGGTCTGTTGACTTGGGTTTCTATGGCATATCGCTAAACTAATCTAACTTAAATCAGAAGGTGAACTGTGTTCCAGAGACAGACAGTTTGCAGGTGTGGTTTCTGTTGTGGGAAATGTGGATAATTTGTTACCTAGGCACTGTCATGGACCGCTGTCTCATGGCGGGCACATTGGTTCAGCAGGTAGTGCTGTGGTTTCACGGGTCCAGGTTCGATCCTGACCTTTACTGCTGTCAGGGTGGGTGGAGTAAACACACTCTCCTTCTGACTGTCTGGTTTTCTTCGAGGCGCTTCAGTTTCCTGCCACATCCCAAAGACAACCTAATAGAATAACTGGCTCTTATCAATTAGACTTTCGTGGCAAAAGAGTCAAAAGGGGAGCTGATGGGCTGTGATAGATAATATTTGCAGAGGTACAGGAAGGTAAGCTGAAAGGATCAGGATGGATTGGATTGTTCTGGCTGGGAGATAGCATGGACCTGATAGGCTGAATAGCCTCCTTCTGTGTTATAGTATGGTCCTGTTCTCTAAATTCATTTCACCTTGGAAACATGGTATATCCATTCACACATCATGTAAAATTAACGTGATAATTGTGCCTCAGTGCCAGCCTTTGGTAAAGCTGAAGATAGACACAAAATGCTGGAGTTAATCAGGTCTGACTGACTGAAATCAGTCTGAAGAAGGGTCTCAACCAGAAACGTCACCCATTCCTTCTCTCCAGAGATGCTGCCTGTCCCGCTGAGTTACTCCAGCATTTTGTGTCTATCTTATCTTTTCACCAGTTTGAGTATGCTGCATTACTGCTCTTATGCATCTCCTGACCGATGGATTGAAGGGCATTCAGAACTCAAGAGTGGGAAAGATAAATAATGAAGGAACAGGAAAGACTCTATGAAATTGAGCTGGAGAGAGAGTTACAAAGTTATCATCTGTTCCCAATGCTGAGGATGAATCAGAGCCCAAAGCCTGAATTCATCCAAATGTCAAAGTTTTTGTTTTATAAGAGTAATTTCAGCCAAATCCATTTCTCCCTTGGTTCCATTCCAATTTGTTGGAGCTGTTTACCAAGCTGCTTATGTGGCGAACTTGGTCCAAATGTTCCCCTGTTGGAGTTGACAGGTTTCACAAGTTATAAGTAGTGATGACAAAAGGAATGGTAACATATCTGTCATCTACACCAGGGTTTGACGTGACCAAAATGAGCCCAGGTGGTTTAAAAACTGCAGACACTGGAAAGGCTGTGCAGCTTAAGCAACATCAGTGGAAAGAGATGCAGAGTTAATGTCTCAGGCCATCTGTTTTTATTGCAGATAGTCATAGTGTTATAGAGTTATACAGCGTGGAAACAGGCCCGTCAGCCCAACTTGCCCATGCCAACCAACATGTCCCATCTGCACTTGTCCCACCTGCCTGTGTTTGGCCCATATCCTTCTAAACATGTCCTATCCATGTACCTGGCCAAATGTTTTTTTAACATTGTGATGGCACAAGCCTCAATTACCTCCTGTGGCAGCTCGTTCCAGAAACCCACCACCCTTTGTGTGAAAACGATACCCCTCAGGTTCCTATTAAATCTTTCCACACTCACCTGAAACCTTTGTCCTCTGGTTCTCGATTCCCCTGCTCTGGACAAAAGACTCAGTGCATTTACCCAATCTATTCCTCTCATGATTTTGTACACCTCTAGAAGATCACCCCTCATTCTCCTGTGCTCCAAGGAATAATGTCTTAGCTTGCTCAACCTCTCCCAGTACCTCAGGCCCTTGAATCCTGGCAACATCTTCGTAAATCTTCTCTGCACCCTTTCTAACTTAACATCTTTCCTGTAACATGGTGACTAAAACTGAACATACTCTATGTGCGATGTGTTACCTCAATTGAACATTTTGTCAGACTCAAAATATTGAAGTGGACAATATCATCGTAGGTACTGAAATTGTATTGACTCACCTGCTGTTAACTTTGATCTCAAGAGCATAAAACTTGATGTACTTTGAATTTGAGAGATTCTACCGAGAGGAACACCAATGCGAATAACTGCTTCTCTTGCCAAACAAAGTCTTTTAGCTCAAAAAAGGATACAGACTTCTCGAGCAACTCAGCAGGTCAGGCAGCATCTCTGAACATGGATAGACAATGTTTTGGGTTGGGACCCTTCTTCAGCATCTCTTCTCCTCTCTTCCAGCTTTCTTTCCCCCTCACCCACCTCCTCCCCCCCCCCCCCAACAGATCAGTGCGAAGAAGGGTACCAACTCGAAACATCACCTATCCATGCTCTCCGGAGATGCTTCCTGACCCGCTGAGCAACTCCAGCGAGTTGTGTCTTTTTTTGTAAACCAGCATCTGCAGCTCCTTATTTCTGAGACTTTTATATCAGCTAACTTCAGACTCCAATGTCAGAATTGTGAAGAGATAAGGTTGCCATAGGGAGGAGAGACACATATTCACCTGCAATTAAAAAATAGCAAAAGTAAACTCATGAATAGTGGCAGGGTGTGTATCATAACAGGATTTGGATTGTCCGACTTGACTCAGATGTTGCTATCAGTTAGCGAGAAGCATCAGCCATCACCTGCAAAAGCATTAGTTTAGTTTAGTTTATTAGTTTTAGGTTAGAGATCCAGCATGGAAACAGACCCTTCCACGCACCACACCGACCAATCCCCTTGCATTAGACATTTCCTACACACCAGGGACAATTTACAATTTCACCGAAGCCAATAATCCTGCAAACCTGCACATCTGTGGAGTGCGGGAGGAAACCGGAGCACCCAGAGGAAACCCACGCAGGTCACGGGGAGAAGGTATAAACTCCGTACAAACAGCACCGATAGCTAGGATCAAAGCCGGGTCTCTGGCGCTGCAAGATAGCAACTCTCCCTCTGCGTCACCCTGCCCCAGTAGATAAAATATTTATGCATTAATGGTCTCAAACAGTGTGATGTCCTTAATATTATGAAAGCATGCACCGGATTTGCCTCCATGCTCCCTATTGCATTGAAGCGTTGGGGAAGCATACACGAGGATGTACTTGCAATGATTTGTAATTGGGAGCTCTGAATCTAAAGATAAATTTAATCAGCCTCGTCCTGGTTCTGGGTTCACCTTGTGATGATCAATTGTGCGCGCAAATTGTAGCAGTGTGCAACAGTGCATGCTCTCATCAAAATCGCTTTGTTTCTTTAACGTTAGGAAAAAATCGTTCATGGTACAAAGTTAGTGAGATTTCATATCATGGTTGCTGTATCAAGCTGTATTTTACTTGGTGTAACCTTATTTCAGAAAAGTCAGCTTTGTCATTTAGCGAGAGATCCTAAATTGATAGTGACAGGTTTGCTGAAACTTCCTTGCTGTGTGTAGTATGGGTCACATTGTCTACCAGAATTGAAAATACCTGTCAAAAGAATCATCATTGTACTCGTTGGAAATAAACTATCTGGACCATGAAAATCTGAGACATGGTTCTTGGTCAGCACTGTTAGTTGGTTCCACTACAATCCCCCCCACACTAATTGGGCGGCACAGTGATGCAGCAGTAGAGTTGCTGCCTCTCAGCGGCAGAGACCTGGGTTCGATCTTGAGTACAGGTGCAGTCTGTACAGAATTTGTATATTCTCTCTGTGTCCACATGGGTGTTTCTCCGGGTGCATCAGTTTTCTCCCACACTCCAAAGACATGTAGGTTTGTAGATTAATTGACTTCTGTATATTGGTGTGCAGGATAGAACTAGTGTACGGGAGATTGTTGGTTGGCATGGACTCAGTGGTCTGAAGGGCCTGTTTTCACACTGTATCTTTAAAAAATCTGAATGTGGCCTCCTGCATTGTTTTAAGGCTCAACTCAAACTTGAGGATTGAATCCTCATCTCGGTATTTTTGCAGCCTTTCAGACTTAAGGTCAAATTTTGTACTTTCAGATAACATGCTTTCACTGTTTGAGAAAGGGTGTTTTTGAAAAGTTTTATTGAAAAGGAGAGAATTTCAGAGGAAGGAGTCACCTGAAAGTCTGAATGTGGCTCCACGATAGACCTGCTGCCTCACAATGCCAGAGACCCATGTTTGATCCTGACTATGAGTGCTGTAAGTTACAGAGTTCATACGTTCTCCCTGTGACGGCCTGGGTTTTCTCCGGGTTCTCCGGTTGCCTCCACTCCCACTGCACCCCTCTCATAGTATCATCATCAGCAGTCAACGATACCAACCACCAGGTGTTGTCCAGGAAGTTTTATTGAACTGGAGAAGCTGACAAAGATTCAATAAAATTCTTTATGAACAAAGATGGTGGTTGGCGGTAAGTTCTGAGCCCAGGAGTAGGAAGCAGTGAGATTGAGCACTTTGTACAATTGGATCTGTCTCCAAAGTGTGTGCTCAACTCAGTCAGTTACCTAATTATTAACGCGTCTCAGCGGGCTCTGTCATTCAATGTGGTCATAGCTGAGCTGTATCCAGTGTGACTTTGTTGGCAAAAAGGTGCCAGTCTGCATATTGATTAAAAATTAAGCTGCATTTATTAACAATTATTTTCCATCTGTATTCCCCGCTCTTGCATTTGATTTTATGACCAATCGACTAATTTAATAAATGAATAAACTAATAATTGAAATGTGAAGTAAAATTCTAAGCATTTGAAAATTTAGTTTTTAATGTTCTAGAGATGCTGGGACGTTGTTCTCTCACTGATAAACACACCGGCTGTAACTCATTTCCACATCACATTTACTCTCCTCGGATAAAACTGATAGAAAACACGAATAACTTCTTCACCATCCCTTTTTGTGCAAAATACCAGATCATTTGCAACGTACCTTGCTGATCGGGACCCTCTGTTATCATCAGAGGTGGAACGAGACCTTGCGTGGAAGAAGGTGGCGGCAGGCCGCGGCCTGTCGGTGGGAAAGCCCTGCTTGACCCCCGGCGGCCGGAGGCACAAGCCCCTCGTGGGCCGCCGGGTCGGTGGAGGGGAAGTTGCCGAGCAAGCTCCTGCTCCTGCTCGTCCCCGAAGACCAGGAGGACCGAGCCAGCAATGACGTCGGACCTGAGAGGAGCAGGGCCTGTTGGAGAGGGGACTGGGGTCTGGCCTATTGCACCCTCGAGGTCGTCGGCCGTGGGAGGCTCCCCTGGGGCACAAAGGTGGATGGGCGAGAAGAGGGACGTCGGTTCGCTGGTCGATCCACATGTTCAAGGAAGATTAGATCCCATTTAGAACTGAGATGAGGAAAAACTTTTTCAGTCAGAGAGTTGTGAATCTGTGGAATTCTCTGCCTCAGAAGGCAGTGGAGGCCAATTCTCTGAATGCATTTAAGAGAGAGCTAGATAGAGCTCTTAAGGGTAGCGGAGTCAGGGGGTATGGGGAGAAGGCAGAAATGGGGTACTGATTGAGAATGATCAGCCATGATCACATTGAATGGTGGTGCTGGCTGGAAGGGCCGAATGGCCTCCTCCTGCACCTATTGTCTATTGTCTATTGTCTATAAGATGATGGCTGGAGGCCTCCGCAGTAGTCTGTGGCTCATCTGGATTGGGCACTGATCATAAGACCTATAGTGCATAATGGCCTGTGAAAATAATGCCAAAACAGCACCTCCAGCATGCGGTCTCAATGGACTATTTCTGCACACTTTGCTAATCGGAGTACATATGGCAGTACTCTGTGTTCTCCATGTATGAAAAGAATTCCACTGTGCATTTGCACGTGACAATAAAGAACCACTGAACCGTTGAATAACATATTTTTATTGTGTGCTCTTCAGGAACCTTCACGAGTATTCTACATTTGTGTCCACTTTTTTTGTGAAAGTCAAAAGCCAGTGCCCTTGCTTATGACAAAGAATACCCATGGTACTTGTATTTCGTTACTAATTTACAGGAGATATATTAAGTGTATTTTGAGGTGTATCTTTCTTCCTACTGGATCATTAGTCTAGGACTTCTAGCCTACCTTGCAAGCTACCAAAGGATCTTTTAATTTCTGTGACACAGATAAATTGTATTTTGCAGCTCAAGAGCCCGGCTATTCCCAGTGAGATTGGCTTTTAAACAACAAAAAGCAGGAATGAGCTCATGCCTTTTACCCGTTACTGTGTGGGCATGTGATTACCATCCCTTTTGCAAAAGACCTTCCAAAAGAGAGTGAATTTTAATGAAATGTTGAAGATCACATCGATTTTATTACCGGATCTCAGCACACAGAGCTGCAGGAAAATGAGATCTGTAGGTGCGTGTTAAGGGGACTGAGCTAACCGGAGCTAATTCACAACCATTCACGAAGGGACGTTTCGGAATAGTGCTTGCTTTTTTTTCCTGACAAGTAAATTGTTTTGAAGGGATTTGGTGCGACAGAGTACATGGTTCATAGGAAGCACAGGGGAATTCACATCGCAGAGTACATAATAGATCCGGGGTAAACTTCAATTAAAGTTTGAGGCATAAGCCTCAGGAGCCACAATCTCTGTTCTCTGTGGGTGTTGCCATGCAGTTAAATGCGTACATCATTTTGCAGCAGATGTGTGAATGTCTGATGGAACACTTCCTGAGATCCGTGGAAGGGTCCCTAATCTGGTGCTTTGCTATGATTTGTTTATTTTTTTGTATTTATCAAAGTGACAGATGGCAGTGTTGGTGAATTTGTCACGTTTCCAAGCTCCCCACACGGAACATCCATAACGTCAGGTCAGAACTATTTTGGCCGCGTGTAAGTAAGGCTTCTTCTGGCAAGGTCACCCTGTCAGTGTCCTGAACAATCCAGGTCATGGATGCCTGAGCAAATAATCATGATGCCAGGGAATTTGAATGGGCCTTAATGAATGTTTACGAGGATGTTGCCAGGACTAGAAAGCCTGAGCTATAGTGAGAGGTTGAACAGGCTAGGATTCTATTCCTTGAAGTGTAGCAGGATGAGGGGTGATCACAGAGAGGTGTACAAGATCATGAGGAGAATAGATAGAGTAAATACAGTCTTTTACTCAGGGTAGTGGAATCAGGAACCAGAGGTCATAGGTTCAAGGTGAGGGGGGGAAAGATTTGATAGGAACCTGATGGGTGACATTTTAACACAAAGGGTGGTGGGTGTATGGAACAAGCTGCAGGAGGAGGTAGTTGAGGCAGGCACTATCGCATTGTACATGAAACATTTAGTAAGGTATATGGATAGGACAGGTTTAGAGGGATATGGGTCAAAGGCAGGCAGGTGGGACTATTGTAGATGGGATGTGTTGGCCGGTGTGGGCAAGTTGGGCTGAAGGGCCTGTTTCCACGCTGTAAAACTCTATGACTCTCCATGACTCCATGAATGAATGAATGATACTTTATGAATGATACTTTATTGTCGCATGTACCTAGGTACGGTGATATTCTTTGCATAGAATACGCAAAGTACGCAAAGAGACGCCATGTATCTGGTGCCGACAAAGTTACAAAACTACTCAAAAGTACAAAAGTTACAAGAGTCCTAATGGCCTCTCTCATTGTTCTAGGCGCCCACCCCCCTATGCTGGTTGCCTCTTTGTTCTCAGCGCCCCCCCCCGCCACCCCCCTCAGCCGGGTCCCTCGTTGTTCTCAGTGGCACCACCCCCCCACCCCCCCCCCCCTTGCTAATTCCCTCTTTGTTTAAAAAAAGATATTCAAAAGGGAAATTCCAAAATACGGAACTACGCATCTGAGATCATGCCAGCCTGTATGGGGTGTAAAAGATACTCAGAATATTTTTGAGACCGGAGTCATAGCAATAAAGTAATGTGCTTAATTCAAGGAGTGGAGCAAGACTCACAGATTCCGCAAGAATGAGGCCATGGCACAATTTCTACAGAAGAACGGCAATTTGAAATTTGAGGCTTCGGTTTAAGCATGATATAAATGGGTATGAATAAAAATAGTGGTGTTAGTGAACACAACCTGATCAGAGGTAGGTTAGAGGCAGCAGAGTTTTAATCAAACTGAGGTCTAGAGAAGGGATCAGTCAGAAGAATATTGTATTCGGCTGGCGTCAAAGATACTGAAGAAAATCTCATTACTTCCAAGCATGTATTTACACAGATCAGCCAAAACATTATGACCACTGACAGGCGAAGTGAATAACATTGATCATCTTGTTACAATGGCACTTATCAAGGGGTGGGATATATTAGGCAGCAAATGAACAGTTAGTTCTTGAAGTTGATGTGTTGGTGGCAGGAGAAATGGGCAGGAGTAAAGCATATTAGGCAGGCGGTCATAATGTTTTGGCTCACCAGGTCATAATGTTTTAGCTGATGGTGTATCTGGCAACTTCTGTGTACTTTTTAGGATATCTTTCAACGTTTAATAGCCATCAAGGGACTAAACTCTGAGAGACAAGACACAAACCACACCCCCATCCCCCACCACACCTGCATCTACCTATCACTTGCCAGGCTTTGCCCCACCCCCATCTCTTTAGATTTTACTTTAGACTTTAGAGATACAGCCTGAAAACAGGCCCTCGGCTCACTGAATCCGCTCTGACCAGCGATCCCTATACATGAACACAATCCTACACACGAGGGACATTTTACAATTTTACCAAAGTCAATTAACCCACAAACCTCTATGTCGTTAGAGTGTGGGAAGACACCGAAGTACCTGAAGAAAACTCACGCGGTCACAGGGAGAACATACAAATTCAAAAGGCTAATGAGATACCCACAGCTGAAACTAAGCCAATGGTGAGAGTGAAAGAATTGTTTTGTTCATGGTTGAAGATATGTGATCAGAATCTCAGATAATGCCATGTGCAACTATTATAAATTTGTCTGATGAAGTGTTCAGACCCGAAACGTCACCTTAGTATAGAGACACAGTGTGGAAACAGGCCCTTCAGCTTGCCGCGTCCACACCGACCATCGATCACCCACACACTAGTTCTATCCTACACACAATAGGAACAATTTACAGAAGCCAATTAATCTACAAACCTAGATGTCTTTGGAATGGGGGAGGTAACTGGAGCGCCTGGAGAAAACTCACTTGGTCACAGGGAGAATATACATACTCCATACAGACAGCATCCATAGCCAGGATCGAACCCGGGTCTCTAGAGCTGTAAGGCAACTTCTCTACTGCTGCACCACTGGGCCACACCTCTTTCCCCTTTCTCAATCTCTCTAATCTCCATCACAGGGGACAGACTATGTACTGATGTCTACTTAACTACACTCCTCCCACCCTGCCTCTTATAAGGACACCATCCATACCTTACTGTGGAGGAAGGAAATGCAGGTACTGGTTCACACCAAAGATAGACCCAAAATTATGGAGTAACTCAGCAGTCAGGCAGCATCTCCGGAGAAAAGGAGTAGGTGATGTTTTGGGTCGAGACTTTTCTTCAGACCCGCTGAGTTACTCCAGCTTTTGTCTACCTTCATCATACCTTACTCAATTTCTCCTACACTGTCACATCTTCTCCGAAGATGAGGCTTTCTATTCCATGACATCCGAGATACCGTCCTTCTCAAGTAAATGTGGTTTCCCCCTGCAGTTGTGGATGGAGTCCTCTGTGCCCTGCAATTCAGCTCCCACCCTCCCCCCCCCCCCCCCCTCCACAGATGGAACAAGGATAGAGATTCCCTGGTCCTCACCTTTCATGCCAAGATATTCCGCATCCACCTCAACATTCTCTGATAACTCCCCCACCTTCATCATGAGCCCACCGCTAGTCACATCTCCCCATCCCCACCCCTTTCTGCTTTTCGTAAAGTGTGGTTTAGTTTGTAACTAGACCAAGTGGACCCGTTGGGCCCAAACCTCTCCTGCCTTGGTGCAACACCCTCTCCTCCCCCCATCCCCCTCCGCCTCCCCTCCCCTCCCCTCTCCTCCCCCCTCCCCCTCCCACCCTCATCCCCCTCCCTCTCCATCCCTCCTCCCCTCCCCTCCCCCTCCCTCCAACCCCCCTCCACCCCCCACCCCCCACCCCTCCCCTCCCCCTCCCCTCCCCCACCCACTCCATCCCCCTCAACCCCCCTTATCTTCCCACCATCCCCCCACTTCTGTGACCAGCACACAAAGAGTTGCCTGACTTGGGCACCATCTTGCAGTACGCAAAGACCAAGACAAAGACTACTCCCTCCACAACTCTTTGGTTCGCTCATCCCTTCCCACCAAAACTGACCCCCTTCTCAGGTAATTGCCCCTTCTATCCAGGACCCCAGGAGGCTGCAGTTCTCTGCTCAAATACAAGATGTTCTTTCTGCTTCTTCCTCCCTTCAATGAGCCGCAGTCTCTACTTAAAATATTTTCTGAGGCGAAACACATGTTCTATCAACTCTCTTCATAACGGAGTGTTTCCTAAACTTTTTAGAATTACTCTTTTTGATTCATGATCTCCAAATACCAGAAGAAATGTTATTTTCCTGTTGATTCTTTCCATAGTCTTAATAAACATGGAATTCTTCCATTAAATCTCCCAAAGCTTAGCACCGATGGAAATAATCCTGGCATTTCAAACCTCTTTGCTAAATTTCCATTGGTGATCTTATTTCCACTCAGTTCCCTTTACCTGCTGCATTGCTTTCTCTGGGTCTGTATGATCCCAAGTTTAGTCCAAGGTCCCATCTCATTGTTTTTCCTAAAATATCAATTACCATAAAGATACATTGAGGAAGCAATCATTGTCTGTGGAAAGAGAGAAAGGAGTTAAGGTGGAATTTATTTAGTCAGAGGGTGGTGAATCTGAGGAATTAATTGCCACAGATGGCTGTGGAGTCTAAGTTAATGAATATTTTTAAGGAGATTGAGAGATTCTGGATTAGTTGGAGTGTCAGGGGTAATGGGGAGAAGGCAGGAGAATGGGGTTGAGAGGGAAGGATAGATCAGCCATGATTGAATGGCAGAGTAGACTTGATGGGCTAAATGGTCTAATTCATCTCATATAAATGATAAACTTATGACAGTGATCCAGACTACTTGAGTCACTTTTGTGTTCTGTTCGAATAGGGTGCTCTTTGCTACACAGCTACATCTAGTGGCTTCAAAAGCAAATCCCATCAATGAGTTTCAATGTAAATTGCTCTTAGCTGATGTGATTGATGGTTTACATGGACTCGGTGGGCCGAGAAAGATATGCAAACAAGTTAACAATGATAAAGGAAACAGGTCATTGTTAGCTGTAGCTAGGTGAGCTATCAATGACCTGTTTCCTTTATTATTGTTACTTGTTTCCATATCTTTCATCCATATGTTCTTTATCTTTCTACATTATTGTCTATATCT